>NC_141685.1:1376811257-1377457084 GCF_964263255.1 Lissotriton vulgaris | reverse complement strand
TTGGACAGGCCCTAGGAAGAAAAAGAATCCTTTATTGAAATCAGTGTACTGTTCCCATGCCGTTTCTGTGTAGTCGACAAGGGGAATATCTCTTTTGGGTCTATTCGGTGCTAGATTCGTATTTCTATGGTAATCAGGGGGAGCTAGAAAAACAGGTGGCAGGAGGAAGGCAATGTAACAGGTACCATCCCAATCTGGAGGCAAACGTATGTATGCGGTATGACCACAAACAAAGTAGGAATGACTGATAGCTTTAAAGGACGATTTACCATGGTCACTGAACTCGACCACAGTAGTGCATTTACTATGACCTACGTGTACTGAACCTTTCTTGCTAACACATAATTCACCTGTGACTGGTAGTACTAACATATGGGGCAGAACTGGAGCAGTTTCAGATTCAACAGTGAGGATCATAAGGCTAATTGTGTAATTACCTAATCCATATACTTCATTTTCTAGATCAGTTCCTATTCGAGTGGGAAGTCCCTCTTTATCAGGATAACAGACGTTGAGCAGGACTAAGTTCAAGTTTCCCCAAACCCAGCCCCCATCGAAAACAGCAATATCAGGATCTAAAGAATTAATTATTTTAAACCATGCTCCACAGGAGCCATTGTGAGTGAATGGGTACGGAAAGAGAGGCAGAGCTCCCTTGTAATTCTGGTAGGGAGGGAGTCGGCCACATATCCAACAGTCTGTAGCATTATTTGTCTGATGGGAATGGTGTAACATACTAATGAATGTATTGTTGCGCAGCGCAAGTCTGTAAGAGAGTTCATGTGCGGGAAGTTCACTAAAAGTGTGTTCAGCAGAGACATTGTAAGCAGATTGTTCACGCCTGAAAATAGGCCAGTACATAGGAAGCAGAATGCTGGCAATAATAATTAGAATACTCAGAATAAACATGATTATTAGTGTCACTATGCAGTGACTACGAAGTGATTTGCAATATGTTCTTCTCTTTTCCTCTCTCTCTCTAACTCGATCTAGGGGATACATGTCAGAAACTATTTAACCGATTCACCTAGGGGAGGACTTAAACAATTAAACTGTCTGACTTGCTAGATCGAAGCTTCATACGGTAAAGTTCTTGAGGAGTCTTTTCTCTTTTAGGCACAGTAACGTCTTGTGCTTCAACACAGTCTTTGGTGGGGGTGGACGAGTCAGAGTCCTGTTTCAGTCCGTTTTTTAGTTCATTGCATAGTTTGATGTGACTCGTGTGGACCCACCCCTTTCTCCCCTCGATTTTCACGGCGGTCCTGGTGGTAAGCAGAACGGTCTTTGGAGACTTCCAGCGGGGCTCCAGCGGACTTTTCCGGTCGAAATTCCGGACGAGTACCAGGTCCCCTGGACGGACCTCATGCGCCTTTACATCGGTGTTGTCAGGGAAGGCTGCGGCAACCTGTGAACGACATGATTGGAGTGCAGACATCAAGGAGGCAAGGTAATCTGTCAACATGTTACAATCAATATCAGTGATCTTTTTCGGAACGGGCGTCCCCCACATATTCGGCGGTCTGCCAAAGACCACTTCGTACGGGGATAGCCCTGATCTCGAGTGGGCGACCATTCTCATGTAGAATAGTGCCACGGGCAGGGCGACTATCCAGTCGACCCCTTTTTCCTGACAGATCTTGGCAAGACGGATTTTTAGTGTCTGATTATGCCTTTCTACAAGGCCAGCTGCTTCGGGATGTCGGACACAGTGGAACCTCCACTGATATCCTAGCAAGAGGGAAACTTGTCTCATCAGCTCGGACGAGAACGGCTGTCCGTTATCTGAATACACGACACGGGGCAAACCGTACCGTGGGAAGAATTCACGAACCAACTGTCTGGCAGTGGTCGGAGCAGTGTAGTCTGGGACTGGGTATGCTTCGGTCCAGCGGGACAGAGCACAAACAATTACAAGGACATACTTAAATCCTCTACAGCTATTCATCTGGATATAATCCATCTGGAGGACTTCAAAAGGGTGATCGGGAGGATGAAATCCACCTTGCTCAACAGGGACACTTTTACCTGGATTGAACTGACAACAGATCATGCAAGTACGCACTTTCTGTTTTGCTGCTGCTCGTAAGTGTTTGTTGTACCAGAGATTCTGTAAACTGTCTAACATGGCTTTCTCTCCAAGATGGGCAGGACTATGTGCTGTATTTATCATGACTTGAACCATTGAGTCGGGGAGAAACCATATAGATTTTCCCTTCGTCACCCAACCTTGATCTGTCTGAATCCCTCCTAGTTCAGTCCATTTCTTTATCTCCTCTGGGGTAGCATGTGTCTGGATATCAATTACATCTAGGGCGGGATCTCTAACTGCCATACACTGGGTCTGGACTATTGTCTTTGTCACATCAGTAGTCTGGGTGTGAGTCAGTGCTGTATGTTTTGCTGTCTGGTCTGCCAGGTCGTTACCCTGGGAAACAGAATCTGTGACTTTAGTATGTGCCTTACACTTCATGACTGATATGCCCGAGGGCAAATGTATTGCTTCTAACAGTGCTTGAATGAGGGGGCCATGTTGGATCTTGGCCCCATGGGAAGTCAGAAAACCTCGTTCTTGCCAGAGGACTCCGAAGTCGTGTACAACTCCGAAGGCATAGCGGGAATCTGTGTATATGTTAACATTTCTGTTCTTGGCTAGAATACAGGCTCGAGTCAGAGCGATGAGCTCTGCCGCTTGAGCAGACAGTGTGTCAATACGATGTGTTTCTTTAATTTCAGTTTCAGTGGTCACGGCGTACGCGGCCACTAATTCTCCTGTACTTGTTCTCATGCATGAACCATCCACATAAAGTGTCAGGTCTGGATTTGTCAATGGGACATCTGTTAAGTCTCGTCTAGGCTTAGTTACTGCATTAATTATTTCTATACAATCATGCGGAGCTGGATCTGTCATAACTGTAGGTAACAGTGTTGCTGGGTTCAGGATGCTGCAACGTCTGATTTCTATGTGTGGCTGGAATAGTGTTAATTCATAACCTGTCAGTCGTGCTATAGTTAAGTGTTGAGTCTGGGTTCTGTTTAACAAAACCTCTACAGAATGTGGTACTTGAACTGTTAACTGATGACCTAAAACAATTGAATCACTTTGTCTTATTGCTAACGCTGTTGCTGCTACTGACTTTAAGCACGCAGGGAGTGCTTGAGCTACTGAATCCAATGTACTAGAAAAATAAGCACAAGGCTTATGTGAACCTGCTTGGTCTTGAGTGAGGACAGACAACGCTGTGCCATCACGTTCTGTAACAAAAAGTGTAAACGGTTTGCTGTAACATGGTGTCGCTAAAACTGGTGCTTGGCATAAAACTTTCTTTAATTCTTCAAAAGCTTGTGTGTGTTCCTGAGTCCAAGGGAGGACAGTCGAAGTCGCTGCCTCCTGTGTCGTTAACTGGATGAGTGGTTTAGCTAGAAATGCATACTGGGGAATCCATTGTCTGCAGTACGAGGTGAGGCCTATGAAGGCCCGCACTTCCTTTTGTGTCTTGGGTTGCGGCATGTTCACAATTAACTGAATGCGATCGGGAGTGAGCTGTCTCCCCACTTTGGACAGCAAGTGACCCAAGTACACAACTTGCTGAACACAGAATTGTAGCTTCGAAGGAGACACCTTGTGTCCCTTGTCGGCCAGGAAATGTAAAACTGTCAGTGATGCTTTTTCACATTCGGGCTCACTTCGTGCGGTGATCAGCAGATCATCGACGTATTGTAGTAAAGCGGTGTTAACTGGCATTTGAATACAATCTAGTTGTCTTTTCAGTGCTTGACTATAGATGCTGGGGCTTTCTGTGAATCCTTGAGGTGCGCGCGAAAATTTGAAACTGCGTCCATTTAAACAGAATCCGAAGAGATATTGGCTCTCTGGATCAATAGGCACGCTGAAGAAGGCGTTCTTGAGATCAATTACAGTAAAGAACGTTGCTTCTGAATCAATAGCAGTCAAGAGAGATGATATATCGGGGACCACAGGATACTGTGGGATAATGCATTTATTCAATTCTCGAAGATCAATCACCAGCCGATATACTGGCGGTGCATTGGGATCAGTACGTTTAAGAATCGGAATGATGGGTGAGTTACAGATATTGGAGTCGGTCTCGACGACCACTCCTTGGGCAATGAGCTCTTCAATGATTTTCAGTAAAGCCGCTACAGCATCGGGTGGTAACTTGTATTGTCTGATTCTGGGTAATACAACACCTGCCTTGAGGGTAACGCGGTATGGTGTAATGTGCATACATCCTACATCAGTTGGGCCTTTTGCCCACAAGTAATCAGGTACATTTTTCAATCTGACGTCAAACTCACGAAGGACGTAATGACCCTTGAAATCCCGCAGAAAGAGTCTAACCCCCTCCGGGGAGCAGCATATTATAGCTCCTAGAGCCTTCAGTGTTTTAATTCCTAACAGATTTTCCGGACATGATTTTGTTAGCAACAGGTCTGTAACGCGTGATAATGGACCCACAGCCAGGGGAACTGGTTCTGATACTTCATTTACAATAGGTTGTCCTGAAAAACCAAGGGAAACATTTTGTGAGCCTGAGAGGGGTGCCCCTGGAACTTCGTCATGACTTATTGTAGTGCGACTTGCCCCTGTGTCAATTAAAAACTTTCTATCTTTCCCCAATACTTGACTGTGTACATAAGGACCTTCTTGATCTACAGGAATCTCGATAAGAGGCAAGCCACCTTCCCTCTCTAGGCTGTTTCATGTATATCGGGAATATTCGGGGTAAGCAGACTGGGCATACTGGTACATCTGTTGTGAGACTTGCTGAGTTGCAGCAATGGGCTGTGGCTGTGGTACTGCTACGGTCTGTGCTGTCTGTGCAGATGCATGCATGGGCTGTGTATTCTGTGTAGACTGATGCTGGTTATGGTCTTGTCTAGGCGGATGCGGTCTCTCTTTAGTTTTACCTGTCGCTATGTTATGTTTCAGAACTGCACATTCGTGTACGTAGTGACCTGGCTGCTTGCAATAATTGCATGTCCCTTTAACAGGAGCTGCAGCGTGACTTGTCTGGGTCGTACCTTTCCTGTGACTGTCGGATGGGACCGTCTGGGCTACTAACATTTTCATTTTCGTGTCTTTCATGCGCTTCTGTTCCTGATCTTGTTCTTCCCTAATTCTATTCTGGTGATATTGTAACATTTGTAACATCTGGGATGGCGTATTTGCTTGCCATGTACTCTCGACTTTATACACTCTATTTTTAACTAACGGTAGGGAATTCTCGACTAACTTTGATACAAAAAGATGTGGGTACGACTCGCTACTTGGCTGGAGGCCACTATTGATAATAAAACATTTCTCGAATCTTGAATAAAAGTCGCTAGTATCTTCATCATGTTTCTGTTTACAGGACGAGATTGCATCCCAATCCTCCTTTCTAGTTGTCAATAATCTGGGCAGGACCTGTACTATCAAACCTGGTAATGCTTTAGTTTTGTCCCCAAGGCCTAACCCTGGAACCCGTTTTTTCTCTTCGTCTTCTATTTCTGCCCAGGCAATCTTTGTGTCTCCCACCTCCCATTCCTTTTCCTTTAATTTCTCGAATATACCCGTAGGCAATAATACTTTCAACATTTTCATGATATCATCATATGTGTAGTCCCCCATTAATAACATGTCTTTAAGCTCTCTATGGAAACCTGCAGGGTCTTTATCATGGCATGGTACTAATTTCTTCATTTCTAACAGTTCTAATTTAGTCAGAGGCGTGTGCACATACACGCGTTTCAAAACCTTGTCCTCACCCATAACAGGGTGTACTTCTCGTAAGGGGTTCTGACTTTCAATACCACCCCCGCACTGCATATGGTACATTTTCCTTTCTGGAGGTGGGGCGGGGACATATTCAGGACTTACAAAGGTATCATATCTGCGTCGTTGTTCTAGAATTATTTGAACTAATTTAGTGCTTAGGCCTCTCCATCTATCCATCAGTAGTGCTTCTAGTGTCTCATGTAAGGGACCTGGATCGGAATAATGTTTTCTGTATTTCATGAGAAGGTGTTGAATCATATATACCCCTGCTAATTTCTGTTCGTCGGGGGAGAGGTTCAGAAATGTCTGTGCTACCGTGTCATCATTATATATGTTTGCATTTTCGGCCCATGATACCGCTGATCGGGCTAGTTCTTGTTCATCCATAGAATTGAGTACATGGTACCCAACTCGATCTCGAAGCCGTTTATCAGTTTCCTGGAACTGATGCTCAGCAGAATTCGGATTCGTTAAGGCAGAGAAGAAAACTCTCTTGCTTTCTGGACGGATACCCTTCCTAAGATAAGTTCCCTTACCTACATATGCTATAGTGCTTGTAGTTGGTTCTAGTTCTTCAGATTCTTCTTCCTCCTCGGAGGGAGCCTTTTCTTTCTCTTTGTCGTGTACTGCTATCACTGCCTTCTTAATCTTTTTATACATGGCCTCTATGCAATTTTGTCTGTCATGTTTTCCATCAGCTATATTTTGACCCCACTTGTTCAATGCATCTAATTCACTCTGATCTGTTCCGGGCCTGTCTCGTTCTCTTATTAGACAATTTATGAAAAATCGTAGTATCAGTGCTTGCATGTTAACTTTCTGTTTCTCCAGGGCATCCTTAATACTGTCGGGGTCCTTTCCCGTTTGAACGAACTCATATATTCTATCTAGGCGCTCCTTCATTCCTGCATAACATAACAAACTATCAGTAGCAGATCTTAACCGTAAAGACGCTAATATCATTAAGTCGTCCTGTCCAGGTTCTGGATCATATCTACAAACTGACATATTTTCTTTTAGTGCATCAAGACGGGACGAATTAGAAGAACGGGGGGATCTGTGCGTAAGAGGACTCTGCATACCTCTGAGATTTAATCTGTGAGTCGGTGGCGGGGTCTGGAGACCCGCGGTCGCACCTCCTGAAGCGGAAACTTGGGCATTATCTCTGTGTGTAGTCAGTATCTGAATTTGTCTTTTAGTAGGATCTGATTGAAGTGGTTTCGGCAGATCAGTTTTAGGTGAGGGAAGTGGCGGAGCTGGCGGAACGGAACTAGTCTTTTTCGGTGTCGGCTGAGAGTGATCTTGGGGGGCAGTACCACCCCCGGCCCTGTCAGTAGGCAGGGCACGAACAGGCAGATTGGTGTAAGCTGGCGCTACATCTTCGAGATATGAATTTAGGAATATGTCTTTAGTAGTCTTATGCATTACTTTAGTTGGAACTAATGGTGACGGCAAATTTTTCGGTATTTCTGAAATGGCGTCAGGGGTACCATCGGCCAAAAGATACATGTTGTTCACTTTGCCATTTTGGATACGATCTATTTGTTCTACTTTTACTCGAATTCCCTCAGTAACTAATTCGTTTTCTTGGGCCTTTTCTGATTCTTTAAGCCTGTCTTCTCTACGGAGTGCTCTATCAGCACGCTTACGTGATTCCTTACGCCAAAATTCTATGGCGTCTTTCTGAGATTGTCTAGCTTTCTTTTTCCGTAATATTTCTTCTACCTTTATGATGCACTCGGCATCCCATGTTCCGTTAACTGGCCATCGGTATCTTTCCTCTAGGTGCTTGGTATAATCTGTCCATAACTCTAGATACAAGATGGCGTCTATGCCATGCTTATTATACATGAAATTACCTGGAGTGTCCCTAGGGGGGATTGGAATCTCTTCCTCTAACATCCCTTTCCTAGTTCCTATCTGCTTTAATTTGTTAAAAAACGGCATTGTGCCTACTTGATACTGAAATGCTTGATCCTTAATACTTAATTTCGCCTGTAACTATTTAAACAAAAAAAACACAATAATGCACAAAAACAATCACATTCATACCACGACATTAATCACATGAAACATTTAAAGACATAGCTAACTTCCCCCTACTCTGAATGTACCGCTCAACGATACAGATACACTGCTGTAACAGTGCAGAAATTCGGAATACTTTATATACTGCTAAACAGTACAGATACACTGCCTAAAAACAGTGCAGACCGGACTTGCGTACCCAAACCCGTCTAGATACGACCCAGCAATGGTACTCACCGGGAAGCACGGAAAACAGAAGGCCTCGGAAAACTCGACTGGACTCGACTCGGAACTTCGGAAAACTTCGGAAAACTTCGGAAAACTTCGGAAAACTTCGGAAAACTTCGGAAAACTGGTGGGCCTCTTCACACCTCGGACCTTGCTTCCTTCGGCTGGGCTCTGGTCGGGATCCTCCGCACTCCTCACCGCCTCGTCTGGGCACTGATCGCAGTCTTCGTCACCTCCGTGTGTCAGAGGGGGATGCAGGAAATCCTGCCAGTACACGTGTGGTCCGTCTAACTGATGGCAGGGGACACGGATTGCAACGCACCTTCCGGCGCGTGAGGTGGGGGAGGGGTCCCTATTCGGGCGCCAAAATGATGTAAATAATTAATTTACTCTCTTAATTTCTATGCAGATAAGTACTTAATCAATAATAACTCAATCGAAATGAAGGAAAACAGAGTCCGTGGTGTAAGAGTTTCTAAGGGTTTTATTCCTCATAAAGGAATCAGGATATCATGTTCTGACCACCACACAGGATGTCAGAAGGGATAGATGAGCGCGCTGTCGTTTATTGACAATACATAGCTTATATACTTGATTTACATCATAATGTTCAATGTAAGAGGCGTAACAGCTGAGAGAAGACAAGATAACAGTATACACGTGGTGCTAGTACATCATCAAGAGGCGTAAACTAGGCGTGAACTAGGGTGTGTGCTAGAAACGTCACTGATAGGTGACGCAAGTGGGTGGCACCAAGGGGTGGTGCTAACAGAATGTTGCAATGTCAGCAGAAATCGGAAGCTTGGATGCGCGCGCAGCTGCATGACGTGTGATAGACGGGGTGCAGGGGACTTGACATTTACACTGGCGGAAAGAGACAGAAGTCTGGCATGTCAGATCAACTTGTGCTTCTATCATATCTGATATCTGATGTTTAGGAACTAAGCTATCTGGGCAGAAAGGTCTCTAGAGCAGAAGCTATTCTATACTTGCTGTGAGTGCGTGTATAAGCGCCTGAGTGTCTGTATGAGAAGCGTGGGGGCATGGGGCCTTCCATGGAAGCATGGCAACAGAGGCTATGAATTACTTGCATAAAGACAGGTCGGCCCTTTAGCCCTGTAGCTGAGGAAGGATGTTTACTGAAGCTAGCAGGCTGGAATGTATCTTCGGGGAGGAAAACAGATAACTCGAAGATTATAGTCAATCTTGGCAGGCAGCAGGCTGAGCTGAGCACGGAGGGCCGCGCTAGAAGTAAGTCAGAGTTCACGGGTACGGGGGCTGCTTGGGCAGAGGCCCTCGCAGTCAGAAGCCAGAAAAGAGGCTCGGTGGCAGAGATTCAGGGCCTACTTTCAGCCAGGCTGAAAAACGTAGGAGTACACTTCAAAAAGACGTTGGCATAGCATACTTAGGAACGGACCATCAAACCCATTCATGGTGGGTCTGAAAGAGGACAAGTTAACGTTGGACGCAAATGTATTTGCGTCTTCATAGCTGGTACAGGAGGGAAGTTACATGCACTTTTAACTCGTACATGGAGTCGGTGGGGTACTCGCTAGGGAACACAACATGACCATAAAATTTATATTACCTCAAAACTCTACACTCACTCTGCACTCACTCTGCACTCACACTCACTCTGCACTCACTCTGCACTCACTCTCACTCTGCTCTCACTCTGCACTCACACTGCAGTCACACTCACTCTGCACCAACACTGCAGTCACACTCATTCTGCACTCACTCCGCACTCACTCTCACTCTACACTCACTCTCACTCTGCACTCACACTGCAGTCACACTCACTCTGCACTCACACTGCAGTCACACTCACTCTGCACTCACTCTGCACTCTCTCTGCAATCACTTTCACTCTGCACTCATTCTGCACTCACTCTTACTCTGCACTCACACTGCAGTCACACTCACTCTGCACCCACACTGCAGTCACTCTCATGCTGCACTCACTCTGCACTCACTCTCACTCTGCAGTCACTCACACTCTGCAGTCACTCACACTCTGCACTCACACTCTGCACTCGAACTCTGCACTCAAACTCTACACTCACTCTGCACTCACTCTGCACTCACACTCACTCTGCACTCACTCTGCACTCACTCTCACTCTGCTCTCACTCTGCACTCACACTGCAGTCACACTCACTCTGCACCAACACTGCAGTCACACTCATTCTGCACTCACTCTGCACTCACTCTCACTCTACACTCACTCTCACTCTGCACTCACACTGCAGTCACACTCACTCTGCACTCACTCTGCACTCTCTCTGCACTCACTCTGCACTCATTCTGCGCTCACTCTCACTCTGCACTCACACTGCAGTCACACTCACTCTGCACTCACACTGCAGTCACACTCACTCTGCACTCACTCTGCACTCACTCTGTAGTCACACTCACTCTACACTCACTCTGCACTCACTCTGTAGTCACACTCACTCTTCACTCACTCTGCATTCACTCTCACTCTGCATTCACTCTCACTCTGCAGTCACTCACACTCTGCATTCACTCACACTCTGCACTCGAACTCTGCACTCAAACTCTACACTCACTCTGCACTCACTCTGCACTCACACTCACTCTGCACTCACTCTCACTCTGCTCTCACTCTGCACTCACACTGCAGTCACACTCACTCTGCACCAACACTGCAGTCACACTCATTCTGCACTCAGTCTGCACTCACTCTCACTCTACACTCACTCTCACTCTGCACTCACACTGCAGTCACACTCACTCTGCACTCACACTGCAGTCACACTCACTCTGCACTCACTCTGCACTCTCTCTGCACTCACTTTCACTCTGCACTCATTCTGCACTCACTCTTACTCTGCACTCACACTGCAGTCACACTCTGTTAGACAGACCGGGAGGGTCGGCCGAGGACAAGGGGAGAGGTCTCCGGGGAGAGCCGTCTCCAGCGATCGTACAGACAAGTAAGTTCCCCCCACAGATGTACACCACACAAGGATAAGGTTCAACGTTACTTTATAAGCAATTCTTTAAGTACGGTGAAATGGTACAAGGAGGTCTGGACTCAGGGGTCCCCTCTATTCTAGTCTCTTGGTTGGGTAAGGGGGTAGCGGGACAGTCTCGTTACCAATCTGGTGGATATGGTGGTAGATGAAATAGCTCACAATCCTCGAGCTCGGCGTTCTAGATGATCGGGCCGCGGCGGAGCCAGCAGGTCCCGGGATGGTTGAAGGTAGCGACGGTCCGCGGCGGAGCCAGCAGGTCCCGATGAAGGTGGTGGTTACAAACGGTCCGCGGCCACGCCAGCAGGTCCCGACGACGATGAAGGTTTCAGAAGGTTGCGGCAGCGCCAGCAGGCAGGTCGATAGTTCGCAAGGCAGGGCTACGGCAGCGCCAGTAGTCCGTCAAGGATGAGTTCTTCACTGCGTCTCTCGACTCCAGGATACAACTGCCTTCCTGCTCTGGAGCTGCCCCAGTTATAGGTCTGGCGCCCTTTGATGTCCGGACCCTCGCACTTGGAGGTCGGGAGGTCCGGGATGAGGGAGTCCAGACACCCAGCAGGGGGGTGGAGCCAGCGCCTGGGGGAGCTGGGGGCGATCGGCACCTGGCGGGGAGAGCCATCGACACCTCTTTCTCCCATTGACTTGCCAAGTAGTCCTCTCACCTCCTGGGTGGATTGTGGTGCCGGGATGTCGGGGCCTGGCCAGGCCCAGGGTTAGGGTCGATCGGAGGCCACGCGGCCTCGTGGTGCTGTGTCCAAGATGGCGCCCAGACCGGGTGAGAGGGCCGGTAGGGAATCAGGCCCATGATGTGGAGATGTTCAGGGGCAGGGGTCCCATATGAGATGGGAAACGGGTGGTTGTTGCGTGTAACACCTGAAGAGCCGGGCTCGGGCCTGGTCGTGCGGGGAGGGGGCAAGCCTTACACGTGGCCTGTCCAACATGCGTCCCCCCCAGCTGAAGGCGGGGAGGGTCACCCATCCTCTTGGGGACTCTCTTCGTCGAGGCGGAAAAAGCGTGACAGGCCATCTGCGTTGGCGTGGTCTTGCCCGGGTCGATGTTCCACAGTGAAGTCCATCCCCTGCAGGGAGATGGACCAACGCAGTAGTTTCGGGTTTTCCCCCCGCATCTGCATTAGCCACTGCAGGGGCCGATGATCGGTCTGTACCCGGAAGTGGGTGCCGAAGAGATAAGGCCGGAGTGTTAGACGGACCGGGAGGGTCGGCCGAGGTTACGGGGAGAGGTCTCCAGGGAGAGCCGTCTCCAACGACTGTACAGATAAGTAACTTCCCCCCCACAGACGGACACCACACAAGGTTGAAGGTTAACGAGACTTTATATGCAATTCTTAGGTTACGAGGATGGATACAAGGAGGTCTGGACTCAGGGGTCCCCTCGGTTCTAGTCTCTGGCTTAGGAAAGGGGTAGCGGGACAGTCTTAGTTACCAATGAGTACAAAATAGCTCTCAATCCTCGAGCTCGGCGTTCTAGATGATCGGGCCGTGGAGGAGCCAAGCAGGTCCCGAGATGGATGAAGGAAGGACGACGGTCCGCGGCGGAGCCTGCAGGTCCCGGTGGAAGATGACGGTTACAACGGTCCGCGGCCACGCCAGCAGATCCCGACGACGATGAAGGATGAAGGTTACGACGGCTGCGGCAGCGCCAACAGGCAGGACGATGGTGCACAGGACAGAGCTATGGCAGCGCCAGTAGTCCGTCCAGGATGAGTTCCTCTTTACGTCTCTCGACTCCAAGATACAACTGCCTTCCTGCTCTGGAGCTGCCCCAGTTATAGGGCTGGCGTGCTTTGATGTCCGGACCCTCGCACTTGGAGGTCGGGAGGTCCGGGATGGGGGAGTCCAGACACCCAGCAGGGGGGTGGAGCCAGCGCCCGGGGAGGCGATGGGCGAGCGGCACTTGGTGGGGGAGAGCCATCGGCACCTCTTTCTCCCATTGACTTGCCAAGTAGCCCGCTCACCTCCTGGGTGGAGGGTGGTGCCGGAATGTCTGAGGCCGGGCCAGGCCCAGGGTTGAGGTCGATCGGGGGCCAGGCGGCCTCGTGGTGGAGTGTCCAAGATGGCGCCCCAGGCTGGGCGCGTGGGCCGGCAGTGGATCGGACCCTCGAGGTCGGCAGGCTCGAGGGCAGGGGTCCCTGAGGGGACGGAGGACGTGCAATGGTGGTGTGTGGTACTTGCGGGACTGGGCTCAGGCCTGGTTGGGCCGGGGGGAGCGGCCCTTCATGTGGCCTGTCCAACATGCGTCCCCCCCAGCTGAAGGCGGGGAGAGTTACCCATCCTCTTGGGGACTCTCCTCGTCGAGGCGGAAAAACCGGGACAGGCCATCCGCGTTGGCGTGATCTGGCCCAGGCCGGTGTTCGACTGTGAAGTCCATACCTTGCAAGGAGATGGACCAGCGTAGCAACTTTGGGTTCTCCCCCCGCATATGCATCAGCCATTGCAGGGGTCGGTGGTCGGTCTGCACCCGAAAGTGGGTGCCGAAAAGGTAGGGCCGGAGCTTCTTGAGGGCCCATACCACAGCGAAGGCCTCCCTCTCTATGGTGCTCCAGCGTTGCTCCCGTGGTAGGAGTCTCCGGCTGATGAAGGCCACCGGTTGATCAAGGCCTTCGGTGTTCACTTGAGACAGGACTGCCCCAATGCCCTGGTCGGAGGCGTCCGTCTGGACGACGAACTCCCGGCTGTAGTCTGGGGCCTGGAGCACAGGGGCGGAACACATGGCGGCCTTTAATTGTTCAAATGCAGTTTGACACTCTGGGGTCCAGGTGACTTTCTTGGGCTGGTTCTTTGACGTGAGTTCTGTGAGGGGCCCCACTATGGTACCATAGTCTTTTACGAACCTTCGGTAGTAGCCCGTGAGGCCCAGGAAGGCTCGTACCTCGGTTTGGGTGATGGGGGGCTGCCAGGCCTGGATGGCGGCAATTTTCAGCTGTAGCGGGGCCACTAGGCCGCTTCCCACCTGGTGTCCGAGGTAGGTTACAGACCCTTGCCCAATTTGACACTTGCTGGCCTTGATCGTGAGGCCAGCTCGCTGAAGGGCTTGCAGCACTGCTCGGAGGTGGTGGAGGTGCTCGGTCCAATGGTGGCTGTATACAGCGATGTCGTCTAGGTAGGCGGCGCTGAATCCTTCGAGCCCCGCCAGGACCTGATTGACGAGCCGTTGGAATGTTGCTGGGGCATTCTTCATGCCGAAGGGCATGACCGTGAAATGGTAATGGCCATCGGGGGTGGAGAAGGCAGAACGTTCTTGCGCCCGGGGTGTGAGGCCGATCTGCCAATAGCCTGCTGTCAAGTCGAAGATGCTGAGGTAGCGGGCAGCTCCCATTCGGTCGACTAGTTCATCTGCCCGGGGGATGGGGTGCGCGTCTGTTCTGGTGACCGCATTCAAGCCCCGGTAGTCGACGCAGAACCGGAGTTCGGGTGTGGTGCCGGGGGCAGCTGCTTTGGGGACCAGTACGACAGGGCTGGCCCAGGGACTGTCTGAGGGCTCGATGACCCCGATCGTGAGCATCTTGGCTATTTCTTCCTGGATGCAGGCCCGTACCCGGTCTGGCACGCGGTAGGCCCGGTGGCGGATAGGGGGGCTGTCCCCGGTATCCACATCGTGCACACACCAGGAAGTGACACCCGGGGTGAGGGAGAACAGGCTGGCGAACTGTGATAGGAGGGCTTGACACTCCTGGCGTTGTTCTCTGGTGAGGGCCTCTGAGAGCCGGACCCCATCCACGGAGCCGTCTTGCTCTTGAGTCCGTAGGAGGTCAGGGAGAGGCTCGGAGTCTTCTTCAACCCCAGTGTCTGTGGCCATCAGGAGGCTGAGCTCTGTTCGCACAAAGTGGGGCTTTAGTCTGTTAGCGTGGAGGACCCGGAGAGGGTTCCGGGAGGATTCCATGTCGATGAGATAAGTGGCAGGCCCCTTGCGCTCTATTACTTTGAAGGGCCCTGTCCATTTGTCTTGCAGGGCGCATGGCTCAGTGGGGGACATCACCCATACCTGTTGGCCAGGTTCGAATTCAATGGATGAGGCATTCTGGTCATACCATTTTTTCATGTCCTCTTGACTGGCCTCTAGGTTGGCCTTCGCTAGTTCTCTGAACCGCCCGGTCTGGTTGCGGAGGGTGAGGAGGTACCGGAAGACATCTGGAGGGTTCTTTAGCGGAGGCATCTCCCAGCCTTCTTTGACGAGACTGAGCGGCCCTCGCACTGGGTGTCCATATAGCAGTTCAAATGGGCTGAAGCCCAGGGATTTCTGGGGGACTTCTCGATATGCGAAGAGGAGGCACGGCAGCAGCACATCCCACTGGCGACGGAGGGGCTCTTCCAACCCCCCGATCATTCCCTTTAGCGTGCGGTTGAACCGCTCAACGAGTCCGTTCCCTTGAGGGTGATAGGGGGTTGTGAATCTGTAGGTGACCCCGCACTGTTGCCAGAGGGACTTCATGTATTTGGAAATAAAGTTCGTGCCTCTGTCGCTGACGACTTCTCGGGGGAAGCCCACACGGGAGAAGATCCCCATCAGGGCCCGGCCGACCACCGGGGCTGTCACAGTTCGCAGAGGAACAGCCTCAGGGTAGCGGGTGGCGTGGTCCACTAGCACCAGGATGAATCGATGGCCTTGTTTTGTGCGTGGGTCCAAGGGCCCCACAATGTCTATTCCGACTCTCTCAAACGGGGTAGTGACCACGGGAAAAGGTTGCAGGGGAGCCTTTAGTTTGCGGCCGCTCTTCCCACTGGCTTGGCACGTGGGGCAAGATCGGCAATGCTGGTGCACATCGTTTCTCATTTTGGGCCAGAAGAAGTGGGTCACTAGGCGACTGTAGGTTTTATCTTGTCCCAGATGTCCTGCCAGGGGGACATCGTGGGCCAGGTTTAACAGGAAGTCTCTGAAACGGAGGGGTACCACTAGTACTCGGTTGCTCCCCAGCTCGGCGATTCTTTGCTCGCTGTACAGCAGATCATTGTCCCAGTAGACCCAATGAGTTCCGGGGGTATCCCCTGCGCTTTGGGCGAGCGCTTGCTGGCGGAGTCCCTCGAGGGAGGGGCAGGTCTTCTGTTCTTTGCGAAATTGTTCTTGCGTGGGCCCCCCTTCTTGAGGCCACTGGTCGAGGTTAGCGAGGTCGGTGGGTTGAGCTGGTTCGGCGGGAATGTTACGGTCGGTGTTTTCGGCCGGGGCAACCGGAGGCGGTGGCGCCGGCCATTCGGGTTCTTCTGGCTGGTGGTTGGCACGGGCGGCCATGGAACGGGTGGTGACGCACGCCCAGTCGGGGACGCCCAACATCCCCAGGTGTTCCTTTCTCTCCACGGCGGCCCACGGAGAGCTTTCCAGGTCATTGCCCAGGAGGCAGTCTACGGGGGCATCGTCTCGGACCGTCACTTTCAACATGCCGGAGACCCCCCCCCATTCGAAGGGGACGCAGGCCATCCGACACAGGCTCTCCGAGTTATCGGCTGATCGTACAGGGCAGAGAATGTTCGGTAGATACTGTTCTGGGGCCACCAGGTGACAGCGGACGGCTGTTACACTGGCCCCGGTGTCACGAAGGGCTTCGGCCTGGTGTCCATTGATGCTCACCCATTGGCTGTACTTCTGGGTGTTAGCGGGTAGGGGGACCCGCGGGACCATGTCTTTCCCCCCTAAGCAGGCTAGAGTCATGGCGGCCGGCTCCCACTCTTGATGCTCTTATTCGTACTCTTCTTGTTCCTCGGAGATCTGTTCTTCCCCTAGGGCTGCAGCGGCCACTTGGCGGGGTCTTGGGCTCTGGTACTGCGGGCAGTTTGGGTCGTTCGCATAGTGGCCGACTCGTTGACATCGGTGACACGTGACATTGGCTCTGTACCCCGGTCGCGCTGGGGTGCTGCCCCGGTTGGCCGGGGGGGTGGTGTTGGTAGCGGGGGCGACCGGGGCGTTGTCTCTTCCTCGCCCTTGGCCCCCTCCTCCTCCTCTGGGTCGGTGCTGACCATTGTTGTTCCGGTTCTGTTCGTAGGACCCATTCCGGCCCACTCTGGTGATCTCCCACCGGTCAGCTTCGGCTGCGAGCTGCCGGGGATCCGTTAACTTGCTGTCGAGGAGGTGTTGGCGGAGTTCAATGAAGCAATTGTTCGACAGATGCTCCCATACCATCAGGTTAAATAGTTGCTCGTAGGTCGTGACGTTGCTTCCTCGGATCCAGCCCTCGAAGGCTCGGCTAAAGTATGTTACATAGTCCACCCAAGTTGTACCCGGGATGCGGGTGCAGTCTCGGAACCTCTGACGGTACATCTCGGGTGTGAGACCATAGCGGGTGAGGAGGGCCGCTTTCATATGGTCGTAGGAGGTCATCTGGTGGTCCGGGAGCTGTAGTAGGGTGTCGCGGCCCTCATTGAGGAATCTTCCCCAGAGACCGGCTCCCCAGTCGCTTCTATCGATCCGGTGTGCAGTCATAGCGATTTCATAGGCTTTAAACCATTGCTGGATGTCGTCCTCTCTGAAGTATTCTCGGACAACATCCTTGGGGATGTGTACCTTTTTGTCTGTGGCCCCTGAGGTGGGGGGTCGCTCCGGTACCCCTGCTTCTTTATTCTGCTTGCGTAGGTTGATCTCGGCTAGGTTTCGTTCGTGTTCGTACGCTAGTTTTTTTTCCTCGAGCTCCCTTTGTCTCTGTTTCTCCTCTCTTTCTTCTCGGAGACGCAGGTGCTCTAAGTTGATTTTTTGTTCGGCCAACTTAAGTTCAACGTCCATTTTAAGTCGGGCCATTTCTAGTTCGTGTAGTCGGGTCCTTTCTCTTTCCTGGATCTCGCCTTGCGAGAGACCCGTTCTTTGCCCTTCCGGGGCCGTGGTCGCTTTTTCTACGGTGCTTTGATCAGGGGTTCCGGCAGCCCCGGTTTCTGCCCAAGATTCTAGGGCATGCTTAAAATCGTCCTTGGTACTCAGTCCGGTGGTAGCGATACCCAGTTCGATGCAGAATTGTTTAAGTTCACGATGGTTGTACTCCTCCAATTTCTCCATTTGGAATTTCTCGGTTGATCCGCTCTCTTTCGTGGTCATTGTGACTTCGTCGTGGGGTGAGCTATTCTCTGTACGTTTATGCGGTGATTCGGATCGCGCCGCTGGCCACCAATGTTAGACGGACCGGGAGGGTCGGCCGAGGTTACGGGGAGAGGTCTCCAGGGAGAGCCGTCTCCAACGACTGTACAGATAAGTAACTTCCCCCCCACAGACGGACACCACACAAGGTTGAAGGTTAACGAGACTTTATATGCAATTCTTAGGTTACGAGGATGGATACAAGGAGGTCTGGACTCAGGGGTCCCCTCGGTTCTAGTCTCTGGCTTAGGAAAGGGGTAGCGGGACAGTCTTAGTTACCAATGAGTACAAAATAGCTCTCAATCCTCGAGCTCGGCGTTCTAGATGATCGGGCCGTGGAGGAGCCAAGCAGGTCCCGAGATGGATGAAGGAAGGACGACGGTCCGCGGCGGAGCCTGCAGGTCCCGGTGGAAGATGACGGTTACAACGGTCCGCGGCCACGCCAGCAGATCCCGACGACGATGAAGGATGAAGGTTACGACGGCTGCGGCAGCGCCAACAGGCAGGACGATGGTGCACAGGACAGAGCTATGGCAGCGCCAGTAGTCCGTCCAGGATGAGTTCCTCTTTACGTCTCTCGACTCCAAGATACAACTGCCTTCCTGCTCTGGAGCTGCCCCAGTTATAGGGCTGGCGTGCTTTGATGTCCGGACCCTCGCACTTGGAGGTCGGGAGGTCCGGGATGGGGGAGTCCAGACACCCAGCAGGGGGGTGGAGCCAGCGCCCGGGGAGGCGATGGGCGAGCGGCACTTGGTGGGGGAGAGCCATCGGCACCTCTTTCTCCCATTGACTTGCCAAGTAGCCCGCTCACCTCCTGGGTGGAGGGTGGTGCCGGAATGTCTGAGGCCGGGCCAGGCCCAGGGTTGAGGTCGATCGGGGGCCAGGCGGCCTCGTGGTGGAGTGTCCAAGATGGCGCCCCAGGCTGGGCGCGTGGGCCGGCAGTGGATCGGACCCTCGAGGTCGGCAGGCTCGAGGGCAGGGGTCCCTGAGGGGACGGAGGACGTGCAATGGTGGTGTGTGGTACTTGCGGGACTGGGCTCAGGCCTGGTTGGGCCGGGGGGAGCGGCCCTTCATGTGGCCTGTCCAACACGGAGCTTTTTGAGGGCCCACACCACGGCGAAGGCCTCCCTCTCGATGGTGCTCCAGCGTTGTTCTCGGGCCAGGAGCCGTCTGCTGATGAAAGCCACTGGCTGGTCAAGTCCTTCGGGGTTCAGCTGGGAAAGGACTGCCCCAATGCCATGGTCGGAGGCATCCGTTTGGACGATAAATTCCCGACTGTAGTCGGGGGCCTGGAGCACCGGGGCGGAGCACATGGCGGCCTTCAGCTTCTCGAAGGCCGCTTGACAGTCTGGGGTCCAGTTGACCTTTTTTGGTTGGTTTTTGGATGTGAGTTCCGTGAGGGGCCCCACAATGCTGCCATAGTCCCTCACGAACCGCCTGTAGTAGCCTGTGAGTCCCAAGAAGGCGCGGACCTCGGTCTGGGTGATGGGGGGCTGCCAACACTGGATGGCAGCGATCTTGAGTTGCAGAGGGGCCACCAGACCGCTTCCCACCTGGTGCCCGAGATAGGTCACGGACCCCTGGCCAATTTGGCATTTGCTGGCCTTGATCGTGAGGCCAGCTCGTTGGAGGGCCTGTAGCACCTCTCAGAGGTGGTGGAGGTGGTCGGACTAGTGGCGGCTGTACACAGCGATATCGTCCAGGTAGGCGGCGCTGAATTCTTCGAGTCCCGCCAGGACCTGGTTTACTAGCCGCTGAAATGTTGCTGGGGCATTCTTCATGCCGAATGGCATGACCTTGAAGTGGTAGTGGCCATCAGGGGTGGAGAAGGCAGATCGTTCTTAGGCCCGGGGTGTGAGACCGATCTGCCAGTAGCCCGCTGTCAGGTCGAAGATGCTGAGGTAGCGGGCAGCTCCCATGCGGTCGACTAGTTCATCTGCTCGGGGAATGGGGTGTGCGTCTGTTCTGGTGACCGCATTCAAGCCCCGGTAGTCGACGCAGAACCGGAGCTCAGGCGTGGTGCCGGGGGCGGCCGCTTTGGGGACCAGTACCACTGGGCTGGCCCAGGGGCTGTCTGAGGGCTCGATGACCCCGAGCGTGAGCATCTTGGCCACCTCCTCTTGGATGCAGGCCCGTACCCGATCTGGTACGCGGTAGGCCCGATGGCGGATAGGGGGACTGTCTCCAGTGTCCACGTCGTGTAAGCACCAGGGGGTGACCCCTGGGGTGAGGGAGAACAGGGTGGCGAACTGCAGCAGGAGGTCTCGGCAGCCTTGGCACTGTTCCAGGGTGAGGGCCTCCGAGAGTCGGACCCCGTCCACAGAGCCGTCCTTCTCCCGAGTCCGTAGGAGGTTAGGGAGGGGTTCGGAGTCCTCCTCGGCTCCATTGTCTGTTGCCATCAGGAGGCTGAGCTCTGAGCGCACAAAGTGGGGTTTCAGTCTATTGGCGTGGAGGACCCGGAGAGGGTTCCGTGAAGATTCCATATCGATGAGATAGGTGACAGGGCTCTTGCGCTCGACGACTTTGAAGGGCCCCGTCCACTTGTCTTGCAGGGCGCACGGTTCGGTGGGAGACATTACCCACACTTGTTGGCCGGGTTCAAATTCGATGGAGGAGGCATTTTGATCGTACCACCTTTTCATGTCTTCCTGACTGGCCTCCAAGTTTGCTTTTGCCATCTCTCTGAACCGTCTGGTCTGGTTGCGGAGGGTTAGGAGGTACTTGAAAACATCTGGAGGGTTCTTTAGAGGGGGCATTTCCCAGCCTTCTTTGACTAGGCTGAGCGGCCCTCGCACAGGGTGTCCATACAAGAGTTCGAACGGGCTGAAGCCGAGGGACTTCTGGGGGACTTCTTGGTAGGCAAAGAGGAGGAATGGCAGTAGCACATCCCACTGGCGACGGAGGGGCTCTTCCAACCCCCCAATCATCCCTTTGAGCATGCGGTTGAACCGCTCAACTAGTCCGTTTCCTTGAGGGTGATAGGGGGTCATGAATCGGTAGGTGACCCCACACTGTTGCCAGAGGGACTTCATGTATTTTGAAATAAAGTTTGTGCCCCGGTCGCTGACGACTTCTCGGGGGAAGCCCACCCGGGAGAAGATCCCCATCAAGGCCCGGCCGACTACCGGGGCTGTCACAGTCCGCAGGGGAACAGCCTCGGGGTAGCGGGTGGCGTGGTCCACCAGGACCAGGATGAACCGATGTCCTTGTGCTGTACGGGGGTCCAGGGGCCCCACAATGTCTATCCCCACCCTCTCGAACGGGGTGGTGACCACTGGAAAAGGTTGCAGAGGTGCTTTGAGCTTGCAGCCGCTCTTCCCGCTGGCCTGGCACGTGGGGCAAGATCGGCAGTGCTGCAGTACATCGTTCCTCATCTTGGGCCAGAAAAAGTGGGTCACCAGGCGACTGTAGGTTTTGTCCTGACCCAGGTGGCCAGCCAGGGGGACATCGTGGGCCAGGTTTAGCAAGAAGTCTCTGAAGCGGAGGGGCACCACTAGCACTCGACTGGCCCCTAACTCTGCGATTCTCTGTTCGCTGTACAACAGGTCATTGTCCCAATAAACCCAATGGGTTCCGGAGGTATCCCCTGCACTCTGGGCGAGGGCTTGTTGGCGGAGTCCCTCGAGGGAGGGACAGATCTTCTGCTCGTGGCGAAACTGTTCCTGGGTGGGCCCCCCCTCCTGACGCCACTGAGCCAGGCCGGGAAGGTCCTGAGGCTGAACGAGCCCCTCGGGAGTTTGCTCTGGAGGGACGGCCCAGTCGGTGTCTTCTACTGGAGCGACCGGGGGAGGAGGTGCCGGCCATTCAGGTTCTTCGGGTCGGGGGATGGCACGGGCAGCCATGGACCGGGTGGTTACGCACGCCCAGTCCGGGATGCCCAACATCCCCAGGTGCTCTCTTCTCTCTACGGCGGCCCACGGGGAACTCTCAAGATCATTTCCCAGGAGACAGTCTACGGGGGCATCATCTCGGACCGTCACCTTCAACATGCCGGAGACTCCTCCCCACTCGAAGGGGACGCAGGCCATCCGACATAGACTCTCCGAATTGTCGGCTGAACGGACAGGGCAGAGAACGTTCGGCAGGATCTGTTCTGGGGTCACCAGGTGACAGCGGACGGCCGTTACACTGGCCCCAGTGTCACGTAGGGCTTCGGCCCGGCGTCCATTAATGTTCACCCACTGAATGTACTTCCGGGTGTTGGCGGGCAGGGGGACCCGCGGGACCATGTCTTTTCCCCCTAGGCACGCTAGAACCATGGCGGCTGGTTCCCACTCTTGGTGTTCTTGCTCGTACTCCTCTTGTTCTTCGGAGATTTGTTCTTCCCCCAGGGCGGCAGCAGCCATCTGGCGGGGTCTCGGAGTCTGGCTCTGTGGACAATTCGGGTCATTTGTGTAGTGGCCGACTCGCTGGCATCGGTGACACGTGACATTGGCTCTGTATCCCGGCCGCGCCGGGGTGTTGCCCCGGTTGGCCGGGGGTGGGGTGCTGGTAGCGGGAGCGGCCGGGGCGTTGTCTCTTCCTCGTCCCTGGCCCCCTCCTCCTCCTCGGGGACGGTGCTGACCTGGGTTGTTCCGGTTCTGTTCATGTGACCCATTCCGGCCCACTCGGGTAATTTCCCACCGGTCAGCCTCGGCGGCGAGCTGCCGTGGATCAGTCAATTTACTGTCGAGGAGGTGCTGCCTGAGCTCGACGAAGCAGTTGTTTGATAGATGCTCCCATACCATAAGATTGAAGAGTTGCTCGTAGGTCGTTACGTTGCTTCCCTTGATCCAACCCTCGAAGGCTCTGCTGAAATAGTTCACGTATTCCACCCAAGTTGTACCCGGGATCCGGGTGCAGTCTCGGAACCTCTGGCGGTACATTTCGGGTGTGAGCCCATAGCGGGTGAGGAGGGTAGCTTTCATGTGGTCATAGGAGGTCATCAGATGGTCTGGGAGCTGTAGCAGGGCATTGCGGCCCTCATTGACGAACCTCCCCCATAGACCGGCTCCCCAGTCGTTTCGATCGATCCGGTGGGAGGTCATAGCGATCTCGTAGGCCTTGAACCATTGCTGTATGTCGTCATCTCGGAAATATTCTCGAACGACATCCTTGGGGATGTGTACCTTCTTTTCTGTTGCCCCGGGGGTGCGCGGTTGCTCGGGCACCCCTAATTCTTTGTTCTGCTTGCGTAAGTCTATCTCAGCTAGTTTGCGCTCGTGTTCATACGCCAATCTCTTCTCTTCAAGCTCTCTTTGTCTCTGTTTCTCTTCCCGTTCTTCTCGGAGCCGCAGATGTTCCAGGTTCAGTTTTTGTTCGGCTAATTTGAGTTCGCCATCCATTTTGAGCCGGGCCATTTCTAGTTCATGTAGTCGGTTTCTTTCTCGTTCTTGGATCTCATCTTGCGAGAGACCCGTTCTTCGCTCCTCGGGAGCCATGGTGTCCTTCTCTGCTGCTGCGACATTTTGGTCCGGGGGTCTGACGGCCCCGGTTTCTGCCCATGACTCAATGGCGTGCTTGAAATCGTCTTTAGTACTCAGACCGGTGGTAGCGATACCTAGTTCAATGCAGAATTGTTTCAACTCATGATGGCTGTATTCTTCCAATTTCTCCATCTGGAATTTTTCGGTGGATCCGCTTTCTTTGGTCGACATTGTGGTTTTGTCGTGGGGTGAGCTACTCTCTGTATGATTACGCGTTGATTCGGATCGCGCCGCTGGCCACCAATGTTAGACGGACCGGGAGGGTCGGCCGAGGACAAGGGGAGAGGTCTCCGGGGAGAGCCGTCTCCAGACAAGTAACTTCCCCCCCACAGATGTACACCACACAAGGATAAGGTTCAACGTTACTTTATAAGCAATTCTTTAAGTACGGTGAAATGGTACAAGGAGGTCTGGACTCAGGGGTCCCCTTTATTCTAGTCTCTTGGTTGGGTAAGGGGGTTGCGGGACAGTCTCGTTACCAATCTGGTGGATATGGTGGTAGATGAAATAGCTCACAATCCTCGAGCTCGGCGTTCTAGATGATCGGGCCGCGGCAGAGCCAGCAGGTCCCAGGATGGTTGAAGGTAGCGACGGTCCGCGGCGGAGCCAGCAGGTCCCGATGAAGGTGGTGGTTACAAACGGTCCGCGGCCACGCCAGCAGGTCCCGACGACGATGAAGGTTTCAGAAGGTTGCGGCAGCGCCAGCAGGCAGGTCGATAGTTCGCAAGGCAGGGCTACGGCAGCGCCAGTAGTCCGTCAAGGATGAGTTCTTCACTGCGTCTCTCGACTCCAGGATACAACTGCCTTCCTGCTCTGGAGCTGCCCCAGTTATAGGTCTGGCACCCTTTGATGTCCGGACCCTCGCACTTGGAGGTCGGGAGGTCCGGGATGAGGGAGTCCAGACACCCAGCAGGGGGGTGGAGCCAGCGCCTGGGGGAGCTGGGGGCGATCGGCACCTGGCGGGGGAGAGCCATCGACACCTCTTTCTCCCATTGACCTGCCAAGTAGTCCGCTCACCTCCTGGGTGGATGGTGGTGCCGGGATGTCGGGGCCTGGCCAGGCCCAGGGTTAGGGTCGATCGGAGGCCACGCGGCCTCGTGGTGCTGTGTCCAAGATGGCGCCCAGACCGGGCGAGAGGGCCGGTAGGGAATCAGGCCCATGATGTGGAGATGTTCAGGGGCAGGGGTCCCATATGAGACGGGAAACGGGTGGTTGTTGCGTGTAACACCTGAAGAGCCGGGCTCGGGCCTGGTCGTGCGGGGAGGGAGCAAGCCTTACACGTGGCCTGTCCAACACACTCACTCTGCACTCACACTGCAGTCACACTCACTCTGCACCCACACTGCAGTTACACTCACTCTGCACTCACACTGCAGTCACACTCACTCTGCACTCACTCTGCACTCACTCTGTAGTCACACTCACTCTGCACTCACTCTGCACTCACTCTTCAGTCACACTCACTCTTCACTCACTCTGCATTCACTCTCACTCTGCAGTCACTCTCACTCTGCAGTCACTCACACTCTGCAGTCACTCACACTCTGCACTCACACTCTGCACTCAAACTCTGCACTCAAACTCTACACTCACTCTGCACTCACTCTGCACTCACACTCACTCGGCACTCACACTCACTCTGCACCAACACTGCAGTCACACTCATTCTGCACTCACTCTGCACTCACTCTCACTCTACACTCACTCTCACTCTGCACTCACACTGCAGTCACACTCACTCTGCACTCACACTGCAGTCACACTCACTCTGCACTCACTCTGCACTCTCTCTGCACTCACTCTCACTCTGCACTCATTCTGCACTCACTCTCACTCTGCACTCACACTGCAGTCACACTCACTCTGCACTTACACTGCAGTCACACTCACTCTGCACTCACTCTGCACTCACTCTGTAGTCACACTCACTCTGCACTCACTCTGCACTCACTCTTCAGTCACACTCACTCTTCACTCACTGCATTCACTCTCACTCTGCAGTCACTCTCACTCTGCAGTCACTCACACTCTGCAGTCACTCACACTCTGCACTCACACTCTGCACTTGAACTCTGCACTCAAACTCTACACTCACTCTGCACTCACTCTGCACTCACACTCACTCTGCACTCACTCTACACTCACTCTGCACTCACACTGCACTCACACTCACTCTGCACTCACTCTGCACTCACTCTCACTCTGCACTCACTCTGCACTCTCTCTGCACTCACTCTCACTCTGCACTCATTCTGCTCTCACACTGCAGTCACACTCACTCTGCACCAACACTGCAGTCACACTCATTCTGCACTAACTCTGCACTCACTCTCACTCTACACTCACTCTCACTCTGCACTCACACTGCAGTCATACTCACTCTGCACTCACACTGCAGTCACACTCACTCTGCACTCACTCTGCACTCTCTCTGCACTCACTCTCACTCTGCACTCATTCTGCACTCACTCTCACTCTGCACTCACACTGCAGTCACACTCACTCTGCACTCACACTGCAGTCACACTCACTCTGCACTCACTCTGCACTCACTCTGTAGTCACACTCACGCTGCACTCACTCTGCACTCACTTTGCACTCACACTCACTCTTTACTCACTCTGCATTCACTCTCACTCTGCAGTCACTCTCACTCTGCAGTCACTCACACTCTGCAGTTACTCACACTCTGCACTCACACTCTGCACTCGAACTCTGCACTCAAACTCTACACTCACTCTACACTCACTCTGCACTCACACTCACTCTGCACTCACTCTGCACTCACTCTCACTCTGCTCTCACTCTGCACTCACACTGCAGTCACACTCACTCTGCACCAACACTGCAGTCACACTCATTCTGCACTCACTCCGCACTCACTCTCACTCTACACTCACTCTCACTCTGCACTCACACTGCAGTCACACTCACTCTGCACTCACAATGCAGTCACACTCACTCTGCACTCACTCTGCACTCACTCTGCACTCACTCTCACTCTGCACTCATTCTGCACTCACTCTCACTCTGCACTTACACTGCAGTCACACTCACTCTGCACTCACACTGCAGTCACTCACATGCTGCACTCACTCTGCACTCACTCTCACTCTGCACTCATTCTGCACTCACTCTTACTCTGCACTCACACTGCAGTCACACTCACTCTGCACTCACACTGCAGTCACACTCACTCTGCACTCACTCTGCACTCACTCTGTAGTCATACTCACTCTGCACTCACTCTGCAGTCACACTCACTCTTCACTCACTCTGAATTCACTCTCACTCTGCAGTCACTCTCACTCTGCAGTCACTCACACTCTGCAGTCACTCACACTCTGCAGTCACTCACACTCTGCAGTCACTCACACTCTGCACTCGAACTCTGCACTCAAACTCTACACTCACTCTGCACTCATTCTGCACTCACTCTCACTCTGCACTCACACTGCAGTCACACTCACTCTGCACTCACACTGCAGTCACACTCACTCTGCACTCACTCTGCACTCACTCATTAGTCACACTCACTCTGCACCCACTCTGCAGTCACACTCACTCTTCACTCACTCTGCATTCACTCTCACTCTGCAGTCACTCTCACTCTGCAGTCACTCACACTCTGCAGTCACTGTTGGACAGGCCACGTGAAAGGCTTGCTCCCTCCCCGCACGACCAGGCCCGAGCCCGGCTCTCCAGGTGTGATACGCAACAACCACCCGTTTCCCGTCTCATATGGGACCCCTGCCCCTGGACATCTCCACATCCTTGGCCCGATTCCCTACCGGCCCTCTCGCCCGGCCTGGGCGCCATCTTGGACACAGCACCACGAGGCCGCGTGGCCTCCGATCGACCCTAACCCTGGGCCTGGACCAGGCCCCGACATCCCGGCACCACTATCCACCCAGGAGGCGAGCGGACTACTTGGCAGGTCAATGGGAGAAAGAGGTGTCGATGGCTCTCCCCCGCCAGGTGCCGATCGCCCCCAGCTCCCCCAGGCGCTGGCTCCACCCCCCTGCTGGGTGTCTGGACTCCCTCATCCCGGACCTCCCGACCTCCAAGTGCGAGGGTCCAGACATCAAAGGGCGCCAGACCTATAACTGGGGGAGCGCCAGAGCAGGAAGGCAGTTGTATCCTGGAGTCGAGAGACGCAGTGAAGAACTCATCCTTGACGGACTACTGGCGCTGCCGTAGCCCTGCCTTGCGAACTATCGACCTGCCTGCTGGAGCTGCCGCAACCTTCTGAAACCTTCATCGTCGTCGGGACCTGCTGGCGTGGCCGCGGACCATTTGTAACCACCACCTTCATCGGGACCTGCTGGCTCCGCCGCGGACCGTCGCTACCTTCAACCATCCCGGGACCTGCTGGCTCCGCCGCGGCCCGATCATCTAGAACGCCGAGCTCGAGGATTGTGAGCTATTTCATCTACTACCAGATTGGTAACGAGACTGTCCCGCTACCCCCTTACCCCACCAAGAGACTAGAATAGAGGGGACCCCTGAGTCCAGACCTCCTTGTACCATTTCACCGTACTTAAAGAATCGCTTATAAAGTAACGTTGAACCTTATCCTTGTGTGGTGTACGTCTGTGGGGGGGAAGTTACTTGTCTGTACGATCGCTGGAGACGGCTCTCTCCGGAGACCTCTCCCTTTATCCTCGGCCAACCCTCCCGGTCCGTCTAACATTGGTGGCCAGCGGCGCGATCCGAATCAACGCGTAATCGTACAGAGAGTAGCTCACCCCACGACAAAACCACAATGTCAACAAAAGAAAGCGGATCCACCGAAAAATTCCAGATGGAGAAATTGGAAGAATACAGCCATCGTGAGTTGAAACAATTCTGCATTGAACTAGGTATCGCTACCACCGGTCTGAGTACTAAAAACGATTTCAAGCACGCCATTGAGTCATGGGCAGAAACCGGGACCGCCAGACCCCCGGACCAAAATGTCGCAGCAGCAGAGAAAGACACCACGGCTCCCGAGGAGCGAAGAACGGGTCTCTCGCAAGATGAGATCCAAGAACGAGAAAGAAACCGACTACATGAACTAGAAATGGCCCGGCTCAAAATGGATGGCGAACTCAAATTAGCCGAACAAAAACTGAATCTGGAACATCTGCGGCTCCGAGAAGAACGGGAAGAGAAACAGAGACAAAGAGAGCTTGAAGAGAAGAGACTGGCGTATGAACACGAGCGCAAACTAGCTGAGATAGACTTACGCAAGCAGAACAAAGAATTAGGGGTGCCCGAGCAACCGCGCACCCCGGGGGCAACAGAAAAGAAGGTACACATCCCCAAGGATGTCGTTCGAGAATATTTCCGAGATGACGACATAGAGCAATGGTTCAAGGCCTACGAGATCGCTATGACCTCCCACCGAATCGATCGAAGTGACTGGGGAGCCGGTCTATGGGGGAGGTTCGTCAATGAGGGCCGCGATGCCCTGCTACAGCTCCCAGACCATCTGATGACCTCCTATGACCACATGAAAGCTACCCTCCTCACCCGCTATGGGCTCACACCCGAAATGTACCGCCAGAGGTTCCGAGACTGCATCCGGATCCCGGGTACAACTTGGGTGGAATACGTGAACTATTTCAGCCGGGCCTTCGAGGGTTGGATCAAGGGAAGCAACGTAACGACTTACGAGCAACTCTTCAATCTCATGGTATGGGAGCATCTATCAAACAACTGCTTCGTCGAGCTCAGGCAGCACCTCCTCGACAGTAAATTGACTGATCCACGGCAGCTCGCCGCCGAGGCTGACCGGTGGGAAATTACACGAGTAGGCCGAAATGGGTCCCATGAACAGAACCGGAACAACCACGGTCAGGACCGTCCCCGAGGAGGAGGAGGGGGCCAGGGACGAGGAAGAGACAACGCCCCGGCCGCTCCCACTACCAGCACCCCACCCCCGGCCAACCGGGGCAACACCCCGGCGCGGCCCGGATACAGAGCCAATGTCACGTGTCACCGATGCCAGCGAGTCGGCCACTACGCAAACGACCTGAATTGTCCACAGAGCCAGACTCCGAGACCCCGCCAGATGGCTGCCGCCGCCCTGGGGGAAGAACAAATCTCCGAAGAACACGAGGAATGTGAGCAAGAACACCAAGAATGGGAACCAGCCGCCATGGTTCTAGCGTGCCTAGGGGGAAGAGACATGGTCCCGCGGGTCCCCCTACCCGCCAACACCCGGAAGTACAGTCAATGGGTGAACATTAATGGACGCCGGGCCGAAGCCCTACGTGACACCGGGGCCAGTGTAACGGCCGTCCGATGTCACCTGGTGACCCCAGAACAGATCCTGCCGAACGTTCTCTGCCCTGTCCGTTCAGCCGACAATTCGGAGAGTCTGTGTCGGATGGCTTGCGTCCCCTTCGAGTGGGGAGGAGTCTCCGGCATGTTGAAAGTGACGGTCCGAGATGATGCCCCCGTAGACTGTCTCCTGGGAAATGATCTTGAGAGTTCCCCGTGGGCCGCCGTAGAGAGGAGAGAGCACCTGGGGATGTTGGGCATCCCGGACTGGGCGTGCGTAACCACCCGGTCCATGGCTGCCCGTGCCATCCCCCGACCCGAAGAACCTGAATGGCCGGCACCTCCTCCCCCGGTCGCTCCAGTAGAAGACACCGACCGTGCCGTCCCCTCAGAACAAACTCCCGAGGGACTTGTTCAGCCTCAGGACCTTCCCGGCCTGGATCAGTGGCGTCAGGAGGGGGGGCCCACCCAGGAACAGTTTCGCCACGAGCAGAAGACCTGTCCCTCCCTCGAGGGACTCCGCCAACAAGCCCTCGCCCAGAGTGCAGGGGATACCTCCGGAACCCATTGGGTCTATTGGGACAACGACCTGTTGTACAGCGAACAGAGAATAGCGGAGTTAGGGGCCAGTCGAGTGCTAGTGGTGCCCCTCCGCTTTAGAGACTTCTTGCTAAACCTGGCCCACGATGTCCCCCTGGCTGGCCACCTGGGTCAGGATAAAACCTACAGTCGCCTGGTGACCCACTTTTTCTGGCCCAAGATGAGGAACGACGTACTCCAGCACTGCCGATCTTGCCCCACGTGCCAGGCCAGCGGGAAGAGCGGCCGCAAGCTTAAAGCACCTCTGCAACCTTTTCCCGTGGTCACCACCCCGTTCGAGAGGGTGGGGATAGACATTGTGGGGCCCCTGGACCCCCGTACAGCACAAGGACATCGGTTCATCCTAGTACTAGTGGACCACGCCACCCGCTACCCCGAGGCTGTTCCCCTGCGAACTGTGACAGCCCCGGTAGTCGGCCGGGCCTTGATGGGGATCTTCTCCCGGGTGGGCTTCCCCCGAGAAGTCGTCAGCGACCGGGGCACAAACTTTATTTCAAAATACATGAAGTCCCTCTGGCAACAGTGTAGGGTCACCTACCGATTCACGACCCCCTATCACCCTCAAGGAAACGGACTAGTTGAGCGGTTCAACCGCACGCTCAAAGGGATGATTGGGGGGTTGGAAGAGCCCCTCCGTCGCCAGTGGGATGTGCTACTGCCGTGCCTTCTCTTTGCCTACCGAGAAGTCCCCCAGAAGTCCCTCGGCTTCAGCCCGTTCGAACTCTTGTATGGACACCCTGTGCGAGGGCCGCTCAGCCTAGTCAAAGAAGGCTGGGAAATGTCCCCTCTAAAGAACCCTCCAGATGTTTTCAAGTACCTCCTAACCCTCCGCAACCAGACCAGACGGTTCAGAGAGATGGCAAAATCAAACCTGGAGGCCAGTCAGGAGGACACGAAAAGGTGGTACGATCAAAATGCCTCCTCCATCGAATTTGAACCCGGCCAACAAGTGTGGGTAATGTCTCCCACCGAACCATGCGCCCTGCAAGACAAATGGACGGGGCCCTTCAAAGTAATCGAGCGCAAGAGCCCTGTCACCTACCTCATCGATATGGAATCGTCACGGAACCCTCTCCGGGTCCTCCACGCTAATAGACTGAAACCCCACTTTGTGCGCTCAGAGCTCAGCCTCCTGATGGCAACAGACAATGGAGCCGAGGAGGACTCCGAGCCCCTCCCTGACCTCCTACGGACTCGGGAGAAGGACGGCTCCGTGGATGGGGTCCGACTCTCGGAGGCCCTCACCCTGGAACAGCGCCAAGGCTGCCGAGACCTCCTGCTGCAGTTCGCCACCCTGTTCTCCCTCACCCCAGGGGTCACCCCCTGGTGCTTACACGACGTGGACACTGGAGACAGTCCCCCTATCCGCCATCGGGCCTACCGCGTACCAGATCGGGTACAGGCCTGCATCCAAGCGGAGGTGGCCAAGATGCTCACGCTCGGGGTCATCGAGCCCTCAGACAGCCCCTGGGCCAGCCCAGTGGTACTGGTCCCCAAAGCGGCCGCCCCCGGCACCACGCCGGAGCTCCGGTTCTGCGTCGACTACCGGGGCTTGAATGCGGTCACCAGAACAGACGCACACCCCATCCCCCGAGCAGATGAACTAATCGACCGCATGGGAGCCGCCCGCTACCTCAGCATCTTCGACCTGACAGCAGGCTACTGGCAGATCGGTCTCACACCCCGGGCCCAAGAACGATCTGCATTCTCCACCCCTGATGGCCACTATCACTTCAAGGTCATGCCATTCGGCATGAAAAATGCCCCAGCAACATTTCAGCGGCTAGTAAACCAGGTCCTGGCGGGACTCGAAGAATTCAGCGCCGCCTACCTGGACGATATCGCTGTGTACAGCCGCCACTGGTCCGACCACCTCCACCACCTCTGAGAGGTGCTACAGGCCCTCCAACGAGCTGGCCTCACGATCAAGGCCAGCAAATGCCAAATTGGCCAGGGGTCCGTGACCTATCTCGGGCACCAGGTGGGAAGCGGTCTGGTGGCCCCTCTACAACTCAAGATCGCTGCCATCCAGTCTTGGCAGCCCCCTATCACCCAGACCGAGGTCCGTGCCTTCTTGGGACTCACAGGCTACTACCGGCGGTTCGTGAGGGACTATGGCAGCATTGTGGGGCCCCTCACGGAACTCACATCCAAAAACCAACCCCAGAAGGTCAACTGGACCCCAGACTGTCAAGTGGCCTTCGAGAAGCTGAAGGCCGCCATGTGCTCCGCCCCTGTGCTCCAGGCCCCCGACTACAGTCGGGAATTTATCGTCCAAACGGATGCCTCCGACCATGGCATTGGGGCAGTCCTTTCCCAGCTGAACCCAGAAGGACTTGACCAGCCAGTGGCTTTCATCAGCAGACGGCTCCTGGCCCGAGAAGAACGCTGGAGCACCATCGAGAGGGAGGCCTTCGCCGTGGTGTGGGCCCTCAAAAAGCTCCGGCCTTATCTCTTCGGCACCCACTTCCGGGTACAGACCGATCATCGACCCCTGCAGTGGCTAATGCAGATGCGGGGGGAAAACCCGAAACTACTACGTTGGTCCATCTCCCTGCAGGGGATGGACTTCACTGTGGAACATCGACCCGGGCAAGACCACGCCAACGCAGATGGCCTGTCACGCTTTTTCTGCCTCGACGAAGAGAGTCCCCAAGAGGATGGGTGACTCTCCCCGCCTTCAGCTGGGGGGGACGCATGTTGGACAGGCCACGTGAAAGGCTTGCTCCCTCCCCGCACGACCAGGCCCGAGCCCGGCTCTCCAGGTGTGACACGCAACAACCACCCGTTTCCCGTCTCATATGGGACCCCTGCCCCTGGACATCTCCACATCCTGGGCCCGATTCCCTTCCGGCCCTCTCGCCCGGCCTGGGCGCCATCTTGGACACAGCACCACGAGGCCGCGTGGCCTCCGATCGACCCTAACCCTGGGCCTGGACCAGGCCCCGACATCCCGGCACCACTATCCACCCAGGAGGCGAGCGGACTACTTGGCAGGTCAATGGGAGAAAGAGGTGTCGATGGCTCTCCCCCGCCAGGTGCCGATCGCCCCCAGCTCCCCCAGGTGCTGGCTCCACCCCCCTGCTGGGTGTCTGGACTCCCTCATCCCGGACCTCCCGACCTCCAAGTGCGAGGGTCCGGACATCAAAGGGCGCCAGACCTATAACTGGGGGAGCGCCAGAGCAGGAAGGCAGTTGTATCCTGGAGTCGAGAGACGCAGTGAAGAACTCATCCTTGACGGACTACTGGCGCTGCCGTAGCCCTGCCTTGCGAACTATCGACCTGCCTGCTGGCGCTGCCGCAACCTTCTGAAACCTTCATCGTCGTCGGGACCTGCTGGCGTGGCCGCGGACCGTTTGTAACCACCACCTTCATCAGGACCTGCTGGCTCCGCCGCGGCCCGATCATCTAGAACGCCGAGCTCGAGGATTGTGAGCTATTTCATCTACTACCAGATTGGTAACGAGACTGTCCCGCTACCCCCTTACCCCACCAAGAGACTAGAATAGAGGGGACCCCTGAGTCCAGACCTCCTTGTACCATTTCACCGTACTTAAAGTATCGCTTATAAAGTAACGTTGAACCTTATCCTTGTGTGGTGTACGTCTGTGGGGGGGAAGTTACTTGTCTGTACGATCGCTGGAGACGGCTCTCCCCGGAGACCTCTCCCTTTATCCTCGGCCGACCCTCCCGGTCCGTCTAACAGTCACTCACACTCTGCACTCACACTCTGCACTCGAACTCTGCACTCAAACTTTACACTCACTCTGCACTCACTCTGCACTCACACTCACTCTGCACTCACTCTACACTCACTCTGCACTCACACTGCAGTCAAACTCACTCTGCACTCACTCTGCACTCTCTCTGCACTCACTCTCACTATGCACTCATTCTGCACTCACTCTTCAGTCACACTCACTCTTCACTCACTCTGCATTCACTCTTACTCTGTAGTCACTCTCACTCTGCAGTCACTCACACTCTGCAGTCACTCACACTCTGCACTCACACTCTGCACTCGAACTCTGCACTCAAACTCTACACTCACTCTGCACTCATTCTGCACTCACTCTCACTCTGCACTCACACTGCAGTCACACTCACTCTGCACTCACACTGCAGTCACACTCACTCTGCACTCACTCTGCACTCACTCTGTAGTTACACTCACTCTGCACTCACTCTGCACTCACTCTGTAGTCACACTCACTCTGCACTCACTCTGCAGTCACACTCACTCTTCACTCACTCTGCACTCACTCTGCACTCACACTCACTCTGCACTCACACTCACTCTGCACTCACTCTGCACTCACTCTGTAGTCACACTCACGCTGCACTGTTAGACGGACCGGGAGGGTCGGCCGAGATTACGGGGAGAGGTCTCCAGGGAGAGCCGTCTCCAACGACTGTACAGATAAGTAACTTCCCCCCCCACAGACGGACACCACACAAGATTGAAGGTTAACGAGACTTTATAGGCAATTCTTAGGTTACGTTGATATGATACAAGGAGGTCTGGACTCAGGGGTCCCCTCGGTTCTGATCTCTGGTTGAGGAAAAAGGGGTAGCGGGACAGTCTTAGTTGCCAATGAGTTAAATAGCTCTCAATCCTCGAGCTCGGTGTGTTTGCTGATCGGGCCGTGGAGGAGCCAAGCCGGTCCCGAGATGGACGAAGGATGATCGACGGGCCGTGGAGAAGCCAAGCAGGTCCCGGGATGGATGACGGATGGTCGACGGGCCGTGGAGAAGCCAAGCAGGTCCCGATGCAGATGACGGTTACAACGGTCCGCGGCCTCGCCAGCAGATCCGGACGACGATGAAGGATGAAGGTTACGACGGCTGTGGCAGCGCCAACAGGCAGGACGATGGTGCACAGGACAGAGCTACGGCAGCGCCAGTAGTCCGTCCAGGGTGAGTTCCTCTTTACGTCTCTCGACTCCAAGATACAACTGCCTTCCTGCTCTGGAGCTGCCCCAGTTATAGGGCTGGCGGGCTTTGATGTCCGGACCCTCGCACTTGGAGGTCGGGAGGTCCGGGATGAGGGAGTCCAGACACCCAGCGGGGGGGTGGAGCCAGCGCCCGGGGAGGCGATGGGCGAGCGGCACTGGCCGGGGGAGAGCCATCGACACCTCTTTCTCCCATTGACCTGCCAAGTAGCTCGCTCACCTCCTGGGTGGAGGGTGGTGCCGGAATGTCTGAGGCCGGGCTAGGCCCAGGGTTGAGGTCGATCGGGGGCCAGGCGGCCTCGTGATGAAGTGTCCAAGATGGCGGCCCAGGCTGAGCGCATGGGTCGGCAGTGGATCGGGCCCATGAGGTGATCATGTTCGAGGGCAGGTGTCCCTGAGGGGACGTAGGACGTACAATGGTGGTGTGTGGTGCTTGTATGACTGGGCTCGGGCCTGGTCGAGCCGGGGGAGAGCGGCCCGTCATGTGGCCTGTCCAACATGCGTCCCCCCCAGCTGAAGGCGGGGAGAGTTACCCATCCTCTTGGGGACTCTCTTCGTCGAGGCGGAAAAACCGGGACAGGCCATCCGCGTTGGCGTGGTCGGACCCAGGCCGGTGTTCAACCGTGAAGTCCATACCTTGCAAGGAGATGGACCAGCGTAGCAGTTTTGGGTTTTCCCCCCGCATATGCATCAACCACTGCAGGGGTCGGTGGTCAGTCTGTACCCGAAAGTGGGTGCCAAAAAGGTAGGGCCGGAGCTTCTTGAGGGCCCATACCACAGCGAAGGCTTCCCTTTCTATGGTGCTCCAGCGTTGTTCCCGGGGTAGGAGTCTCCGGCTGATGAAGGCCACCGGTTGATCAAGGCCTTCGGTGTTCACTTGGGACAGGACTGCCCCAATGCCCTGGTCGGAGGCGTCCGTCTGGACGATGAACTCCCGGCTGTAGTCTGGGGCCTGGAGCACAGGAGCGGAACACATGGCGGCCTTTAACTGTTCGAATGCCGCTTGACACTCTGGGGTCCAGTTCACTTTCTTGGGCTGATTTTTTGATGTGAGTTCGGTGAGAGGCCCCACGATGGTACCATAGTCTTTCACGAACCTTCGGTAGTAGCCCGTGAGGCCCAGGAAGGCTCGCACCTCAGTTTGAGTGATAGGGGGTTGCCAGTTCTGGATGGCGGCAATCTTCAGCTGTAGAGGGGCCACTAGGCCGCTTCCCACCTGGTGTCCGAGGTAGGTCACCGACCCTTGTCCAATTTGACATTTGCTGGCCTTGATCGTGAGGCCAGCTCGCTGAAGGGCTTGTAGTACTGCTTGGAGGTGGTGGAGGTGCTCGGTCCAATGGTGGCTGTACACAGCGATGTCGTCCAGGTAGGCGGCGCTGAACTCTTCGAGCCCCGCCAGGACCTGGTTGACGAGCCGTTGGAAAGTCGCTGGGGCATTTTTCATGCCGAAGGGCATGACCTTAAAATGATAGTGGCCATCGGGGGTGGAGAAGGCAGAACGTTCTTGTGCTCGGGATGTGAGGCCGATCTGCCAATAACCTGCCGTCAGGTCGAAGATGCTGAGGTAGCGGGCAGCGCCCATTCGGTCGACCAGTTCATCTGCCCGGGGGATGGGGTGTGCGTCCGTTCTGGTGACGTCATTCAGGCCCCGGTAGTCGACACAGAACCGGAGTTCTGGTGTGGTTCCGGGGGCGGCCGCTTTGGGGACCAGTACGACCGGGCTGGCCCATGGACTGTCTGAGGGCTCGATGACCCCGAGCGTGAGCATCTTAGCTACTTCCGCCTGGATGCAGGCCCGTACCCGATCAGGTACGCGGTAGGCCCGGTGGCGGATAGGAGGGTTGTCTCCGGTGTCCACATCGTGCACACACCAGGAAGTGACACCTGGGGTGAGGGAGAACAGACTGGCAAATCGTGATAGGAGGGCTTGGCACTCGTGGCGTTGTTCTCTGGTGAGGGACTCCGAGAGTCGGACCCCATCCACGGAGCCGTCTTGCTCCTGGGTCCGCAAGAGGTCAGGGAGAGGTTCGGAGTCGTCTTCAACCCCATTGTCTGTGGCCATCAAGAGACTGAGTTCTGTTCGCGCAAAGTGGGGTTTCAGTCTGTTGGTGTGGAGGACTCGGAGCGGATTCCGGGCGGACTCCATATCGATCAGATAGGTGGCAGGACCCTTGCGCTCGATTACCTTGAAGGGTCCCGTCCATTTGTCTTGGAGAGCGCACGGTTCTGTGGGGGACATTACCCAGACCTGTTGCCCCGGCTCGAATTCAATAGATGAGGCGTTCTGGTCATACCATTTCTTCATGTCCTCTTGACTTGTCTCTAGGTTGGCTTTTGCTAGGTCTCTGAACCTTCGGGACTGGTTGCGGAGGGTGAGGAGGTACCGGAAGACATCGGGCGGACTCTTGGCCGGAGGCATCTCCCAGCCTTCTTTGATCAGGCTGAGTGGCCCCCGTACTGGGTGCCCATAGAGCAGCTCGAATGGGCTGAAGCCTAGGGACTTCTGTGGGACCTCCCGGTAGGCGAAGAGGAGGCACGGCAGCAGCACATCCCACTGGCGACGGAGGGGCTCTTCCAATCCCCCGATCATCCCTTTTAGCGTGCGATTGAACCGCTCAACAAGTCCGTTTCCTTGGGGGTGATAGGGGGTCGTGAAGCGGTAGGTGACCCCACACTGTTGCCAGAGGGACTTCATATATTTGGAAATAAAGTTTGTGCCTCTGTCACTGACGACTTCTCGGGGGAACCCCACACGGGAGAAGATCCCCATCAGGGCCCGGCCGACCACTGGGGCTGTCACGGTCCGGAGAGGAATAGCCTCAGGGTAGCGGGTGGCGTGGTCCACTAGTACCAGGATGAAGCGATGGCCTTGTCTTGTACGCGGGTCTAGGGGTCCCACAATGTCTATTCCGACCCTCTCAAATGGGGTCGTGACTACTGGAAAGGGTTGCAGGGGGGCCTTTAATTTGCGGCCGCTCTTCCCACTGGCTTGGCACGTGGGGCAAGATCGGCAATGCTGGTGCACATCGTTTCTCATTTTTGGCCAGAAGAAGTGGGTCACTAGGCGGCTGTAGGTTTTATCTTGTCCCAGGTGCCCTGCCAGGGGGACATCGTGGGCCAGATTTAGCAGGAAGTCTCTAAAGCGGAGGGGCACCACTAGTACTCGGTTGGCCCCTAGCTCGGCGATTCGTTGCTCGCTGTACAATAGGTCATTGTCCCAGTAGACCCAATGAGTTCCGGAGGTATCCCCTGCGCTTTGGGCGAGCGCTTGTTGTCGGAGTCCCTCAAGGGAGGGACAAGTCTCCTGCTCCTGACGAAATTGTTCTTGTGTGGGTCCCCCTTCTTGAGCCCACTGGTCAAGATTAGCAAGGTCGGAAGGTTGGGCAAGTTCGAGGGGGATACCATGGTCGGGGGTCTCGGCGGGGGCGACCGGGGGCGGTGGCGCCGGCCATTCTGGTTCTTCGGGGTGAGGGTTGGCACGGGCGGCCATGGACCGGGTGGTGACGCACGCCCAGTCTGGGACGCCCAACATCCCCAAGTGTTCTTTTCGCTCCACGGCTGCCCACGGGGAGCTTTCCAGGTCATTTCCGAGGAGGCAGTCCACGGGGGCGTCGTCTCGGACCGTTACCTTCAGCATGCCGGAGACCCCTCCCCACTCAAAGGGGACGCAGGCCATCCGACACAGACTCTCTGAGTTGTCGGCGGATCGTACAGGGCAGAGAATGTTCGGTAGATATTGTTCTGGGGTCACCAGATGACAGCGGACGGCTGTCACACTGGCCCCGGTGTCTCGAAGGGCTTCGGCCCGTTGTCCATTGATGCTCACCCATTGGCTGTACTTCTGGGTGTTAGCGGGTAGGGGGACCCGCGGGACCATGTCTCTTCCCCCTAAGCACGCGAGAGTCATGGCTGCTGGCTCCCACTCTTGATACTCTTGCTCGTCTGTTTCTTGTTCCTCGGAGATCTGTTCTTCCCCTAGTGCCGCGGCGGCCACCTGGCGGGGTCTTGGACTCTGATACTGCGGGCAGCTTGGGTCGTTTGCATAGTGGCCGACTCGTTGGCATCGGTGACATGTAACATTGGCTCTGTATCCCGGTCGCGCCGGGGTGCTGCCCCGGTTGGCCGGGGGGGTGGTGCTGGTAGTGGGGGCGGCCGGAGTGTTGTCTCTTCCTCGTCCTTGGCCCCCTCCTCCTCCTCTGGGTCGGGGGTGACCATTGTTGTTCCTGTTCTGCTCGTAGGACCCATTCCGGCCCACTCTGGTGATCTCCCACCGGTCAGCTTCGGCTGCGAGCTGCCGGGGATCGGTTAACTTGCTGTCGAGGAGGTGTTGGCGTAGTTCAATGAAGCAATTGTTGGACAGATGCTCCCATACCATCAGATTGAACAGCTGCTCGTAGGTCGTGACGTTGTTCCCTCTGATCCAGCCTTCGAAGGCTCTGCTAAAGTACGTTACATAGTCCACCCAAGTTGTACCTGGAATGCGTGTGCAGTCTCGGAACCGCTGACGGTACATCTCGGGCGTGAGGCCATAGCGGGTGAGGAGGGCCGCTTTCATATGGTCGTAGGAGGTCATCTGGTGGTCTGGGAGCTGTAACAGAGTATCGCGGCCCTCATTAAGGAATTTGCCCCATAGGCCGGCTCCCCAGTCGGCTCTATCGATCCGGTGCGCAGTCATCGCGATTTCATAGGCCTTAAACCATTGCTGGATGTCGTCTTCTCGAAAATATTCTCGGACCACATCCTTGGGGATGTGCACTTTTTTCTCCGTGGTCCCTGGGGTGGACGGTCGGTCAGGCACCCCTAACTCTTTATTCTGTTTGCGCAGGTTGATCTCGGCTAGGTTCCGCTCGTGCTCGTACGTTAGTCTTTTTTCCTCGAGCTCCCTTTGCCTCTGTTTCTCCTCTCTTTCTTCTCGGAGGCGAAGGTGCTCTAAGTTTATTTTTTGCTCGGCCAATTTGAGTTCTATGTCCATCTTGAGTCGGGCCATTTCGAGTTCGTGTAGTCGGGCTTTTTCTCTTTCTTGGATCTCGTCTTGCGAGAGACTGGTTCTTTGCCCCTCAGGGCCCGTGCTGGTATTTTTCGCGGTGCTTTGCTCAGGGGCTTCGACATCCCCGGTCTCTGCCCAAGATTCTAGGGCATGCTTGAAATCGTCCTTGGTACTTAGTCCGGTGGTAGCGATACCCAGTTCGATGCAGAACTGCTTTAGTTCACGATGGCTGTATTCCTCGAGTTTTTCCATTTGGAACTTCTCAGTTGATCCGCTCTCTTTAGTTGACATTGTTGTTCGTTGTGGGGTGAGCTACTCTCTGTACGTTATGCGGTGATTCGGATCGCGCCGCTGGCCACCAATGTTAGACGGACCGGGAGGGTCGGCCGAGATTACGGGGAGAGGTCTCCAGGGAGAGCCGTCTCCAACGACTGTACAGATAAGTAACTTCCCCCCCCACAGACGGACACCACACAAGATTGAAGGTTAACGAGACTTTATAGGCAATTCTTAGGTTACGTTGATATGATACAAGGAGGTCTGGACTCAGGGGTCCCCTCGGTTCTGATCTCTGGTTGAGGAAAAAGGGGTAGCGGGACAGTCTTAGTTGCCAATGAGTTAAATAGCTCTCAATCCTCGAGCTCGGTGTGTTTGCTGATCGGGCCGTGGAGGAGCCAAGCCGGTCCCGAGATGGACGAAGGATGATCGACGGGCCGTGGAGAAGCCAAGCAGGTCCCGGGATGGATGACGGATGGTCGACGGGCCGTGGAGAAGCCAAGCAGGTCCCGATGCAGATGACGGTTACAACGGTCCGCGGCCTCGCCAGCAGATCCGGACGACGATGAAGGATGAAGGTTACGACGGCTGTGGCAGCGCCAACAGGCAGGACGATGGTGCACAGGACAGAGCTACGGCAGCGCCAGTAGTCCGTCCAGGGTGAGTTCCTCTTTACGTCTCTCGACTCCAAGATACAACTGCCTTCCTGCTCTGGAGCTGCCCCAGTTATAGGGCTGGCGGGCTTTGATGTCCGGACCCTCGCACTTGGAGGTCGGGAGGTCCGGGATGAGGGAGTCCAGACACCCAGCGGGGGGGTGGAGCCAGCGCCCGGGGAGGCGATGGGCGAGCGGCACTGGCCGGGGGAGAGCCATCGACACCTCTTTCTCCCATTGACCTGCCAAGTAGCTCGCTCACCTCCTGGGTGGAGGGTGGTGCCGGAATGTCTGAGGCCGGGCTAGGCCCAGGGTTGAGGTCGATCGGGGGCCAGGCGGCCTCGTGATGAAGTGTCCAAGATGGCGGCCCAGGCTGAGCGCATGGGTCGGCAGTGGATCGGGCCCATGAGGTGATCATGTTCGAGGGCAGGTGTCCCTGAGGGGACGTAGGACGTACAATGGTGGTGTGTGGTGCTTGTATGACTGGGCTCGGGCCTGGTCGAGCCGGGGGAGAGCGGCCCGTCATGTGGCCTGTCCAACATGCACTCACTCTGCACTCACTCTGCACTCACTCTGCAGTCACACTCACTCTTCACTCACTCTGCATTCACTCTCACTCTGCAGTCACTCTCACTCTGCAGTCACTCACACTCTGCAGTCACTCACACTCTGCACTCGAACTCTGCACTCAAACTCTACACTCACTCTGCACTCATTCTGCACTCACTCTCACTCTGCACTCACACTGCATTCACACTCACTCTGCACTCACACTGCAGTCACACTCACTCTGCACTCACACTGCAGTCACACTCACTCTGCACTCACTCTGCACTCACTCTGTAGTCACACTCACTCTGCACTCACTCTGCACTCACTCTGCAGTCACACTCACTCTGCACTCACTCTGCACTCACTCTGTAGTCCCACTCACTCTGCACTCACTCTGCAGTCACACTCACTCTTCACTCACTCTGCACTCACTCTGCACTCACACTCACTCTGCACTCACACTCACTCTGCACTCACTCTGTAGTCACACTCACTCTGCACTCACTCTGCACTCACTCTGCAGTCACACTCACTCTTCACTCACTCTGCATTCACTCTCACTCTGCAGTCACTCTCACTCTGCAGTCACTCACACTCTGCAGTCACTCACACTCTGCACTCGAACTCTGCACTCAAACTCTACACTCACTCTGCACTCATTCTGCACTCACTCTCACTCTGCACTCACACTGCATTCACACTCACTCTGCACTCACACTGCAGTCACATTCACTCTGCACTCACACTGCAGTCACACTCACTCTGCACTCACTCTGCACTCACTCTGTAGTCACACTCACTCTGCACTCACTCTGCAGTCACACTCACTCTTCACTCACTCTGCATTCACTCTCACTCTGCATTCACTCTCACTCTGCAGTCACTCACACTCTGCAGTCACTCACACTCTGCACTCGAACTCTGCCCTCAAACTCTACACTCACTCTGCACTCACTCTGCACTCACACTCACTCTGCACTCACTCTGCACTCACTCTCACTCTGCTCTCACTCTGCACTCACACTGCAGTCACACTCACTCTGCACCAACACTGCAGTCACACTCATTCTGCACTCACTCCGCACTCACTCTCACTCTACACTCACTCTCACTCTGCACTCACACTGCAGTCACACTCACTCTGCACTCACACTGCAGTCACACTCACTCTGCACTCACTCTGAACTCTCTCTGCAATCACTTTAACTCTGCACTCATTCTGCACTCACTCTTACTCTGCACTCACACTGCAGTCACACTCACTATGCACCCACACTGCAGTCACTCTCATGCTGCACTCACTCTGCACTCACTCTCACTCTGCAGTCACTCACACTCTGCAGTCACTCACACTCTGCACTCACACTCTGCACTCGAACTCTGCACTCAAACTCTACACTCATTCTGCACTCACTCTGCACTCTGCACTCACTCTGCACTCACTCTGCACTCACTCTGCACTCACTCTCAGTCTGCTATCACTCTGCACTCACACTGCAGTCACACTCACTCTGCACCAACACTGCAGTCACACTCATTCTGCACTCACTCCGCACTCACTCTCACTCTACACTCACTCTCACTCTGCACTCACACTGCAGTCCCCCTCACTCTGCACTCACTCTGCACTCTCTCTGCACTCACTCTCACTCTGCACTCATTCTGCGCTCACTCTCACTCTGCACTCACACTGCAGTCACACTCACTCTGCACTCACACTGCAGTCACACTCACTCTGCACTCACTCTGCACTCACTCTGTAGTCACACTCACTCTACACTCACTCTGCACTCACTCTGCAGTCACACTCACTCTTCACTCACTCTGCATTCACTCTCACTCTGCATTCACTCTCACTCTGCAGTCACTCACACTCTGCATTCACTCACACTCTGCACTCGAACTCTGCACTCAAACTCTACACTCACTCTGCACTCACTCTGCACTCACACTCACTCTGCACTCACTCTCACTCTGCTCTCACTCTGCACTCACACTGCAGTCACACTCACTCGGCACCAACACTGCAGTCACACTCATTCTGCACTCACTCTGCACTCACTCTCACTCTACACTCACTCTCACTCTGCACTCACACTGCAGTCACTCTCACTCTGCACTCACACTGCAGTCACACTCACTCTGCACTCACTCTGCACTCTCTCTGCACTCACTTTCACTCTGCACTCATTCTGCACTCACTCTTACTCTGCACTCACACTGCAGTCACACTCACTCTGCACTCATACTGCAGTCACACTCACTCTGCACCCACACTGCAGTTACACTCACTCTGCACTCACACTGCAGTCACACTCACTCTGCACTCACTCTGCACTCACTCTGTAGTCACACTCACTCTGCACTCACTCTGCACTCACTCTTCAGTCACACTCACTCTTCACTCACTCTGCATTCACTCTCACTCTGCAGTCACTCTCACTCTGCAGTCACTCACACTCTGCAGTCACTCACACTCTGCACTCACACTCTGCACTCAAACTCTGCACTCAAACTCTACACTCACTCTGCACTCACTCTGCACTCACACTCACTCGGCACTCACACTCACTCTGCACCAACACTGCAGTCACTCACACTCTGCACTCACACTCTGCACTCAAACTCTGCACTCAAACTCTACACTCACTCTGCACTCACTCTGCACTCACACTCACTCGGCATTCACTCTACAATCACTCTGCACTCACACTGCACTCACACTCACTCTGCACTCACTCTGCACTCACTCTCACTCTGCTCTCATTCTGCACTCACACTGCAGTCACACTCACTCTGCACTCACTCTGCACTCACTCTGCAGTCACACTCACTCTTCACTCACTCTGCATTCACTCTCACTCTGCATTCACTCTCACTCTGCAGTCACTCACACTCTGCATTCACTCACACTCTGCACTCAAACTCTGCACTCAAACTCTACATTCACTCTGCACTCACTCTGCACTCACACTCACTCTGCACTCACTCTCACTCTGCTCTCACTCTGCACTCACATTGCAGTCACACTCACTCTGCACCAACAATGCAGTCACACTCATTCTGCACTCACTCTGCACTCACTCTCACTCTACACTCACTCTCACTCTGCACTCACACTGCAGTCACACTCACTCTGCACTCACACTGCAGTCACACTCACTCTGAACTCACTCTGCACTCTCTCTGCACTCACTTTCACTCTGCACTCATTCTGCACTCACTCTTACTCTGCACTCACACTGCAGTCACACTCACTCTGCACTCACACTGCAGTCACACTCACTCTGCACCCACACTGCAGTTACACTCACTCTGCACTCACACTGCAGTCACACTCACTCTGCACTCACTCTGCACTCACTCTGTAGTCACACTCACTCTGCACTCACTCTGCACTCACTCTTCAGTCACACTCACTCTTCACTCACTCTGCATTCACTCTCACTCTGCAGTCACTCTCACTCTGCAGTCACTCACACTCTGCAGTCACTCACACTCTGCACTCACACTCTGCACTCAAACTCTGCACTCAAACTCTACACTCACTCTGCACTCACTCTGCACTCACACTCACTCTGCACTCACTCTACACTCACTCTGCACTCACACTGCACTCACACTCACTCTGCACTCACTCTGCACTCACTCTCACTCTGCTCTCATTCTGCACTCACACTGCAGTCACACTCACTCTGCACTCACTCTTCAGTCACACTCACTCTTCACTCACTCTGCATTCACTCTCACTCTGCAGTCACTCTCACTCTGCAGTCACTCACACTCTGCAGTCACTCACACTCCGCACTCACATTCTGCACTTGAACTCTGCACTCTAACTCTACACTCACTCTGCACTCACTCTGCACTCACACTCACTCTGCACTCAATCACTCTCACTCTGCACTCACACTGCAGTCACACTCACTCTGCACTCACACTGCAGTCACACTCACTCTGCACTCACTCTGCACTCTCTCTGCACTCACTCTCACTCTGCACTCATTCTGCACTCACTCTCACTCTGCACTCATACTGCAGTCACACTCACTCTGCACTCACACTGCAGTCACACTCACTCTGCACTCACTCTGTAGTCACACTCACTCTGCACTCACTCTGCACTCACTCTTCAGTCACACTCACTCTTCACTCACTCTGCATTCACTCTCACTCTGCAGTCACTCTCACTCTGCAGTCACTCAAACTCTGCAGTCACTCACACTCTACACTCACACTCTGCACTCAAACTCTGCACTGAAACTCTACACTCACTCTGCACTCACTCTGCACTCACACTCACTCTGCACTCACTCTACACTCACTCTGCACTCACTCTGTAGTCACACTCACTCTGCACTCACTCTGCACTCACTCTCACTCTGCTCTCATTCTGCACTCACACTGCAGTCACACTCACTCTGCACTCACTCTTCAGTCACACTCACTCTTCACTCACTCTGCATTCACTCTCACTCTGCAGTCACTCTCACTCTGCAGTCACTCACACTCTGCAGTCACTCACACTCCGCACTCACATTCTGCACTTGAACTCTGCACTCAAACTCTACACTCACTCTGCACTCACTCTGCACTCACACTCACTCTGCACTCACTCTACACTCATTCTGCACTCACACTGCAGTCACACTCACTCTGCACCAACACTGCAGTCACACTCATTCTGCACTCACACTGCAGTCACACTCACTCTGCACTCACTCTGCACTCTCTCTGCACTCACTCTCACTCTGCACTCACACTGCAGTCACACTCACTCTGCACTCACACTACAGTCACACTCACTCTGCACTCACTCTGCACTCTCTCTGCACTCACTCTCACTCTGCACTCATTCTGCACTCACTCTCACTCTGCACTCATATTGCAGTCACACTCACTCTGCACTCACACTGCAGTCACACTCACTCTGCACTCACTCTGCACTCACTCTGTAGTCACACTCACTCTGCACTCACTCTGCACTCACTCTGCACTCACACTCACTCTTTACTCACTCTGCATTCACTCTCACTCTGCAGTCACTCTCACTCTGCAGTCACTCACACTCTGCAGTTACTCACACTTTGCACTCACACTCTGCACTCGAACTCTGCACTCAAACTCTACACTCACTCTACACTCACTCTGCACTCACACTCACTCTGCACTCACTCTGCACTCACTCTCACTCTGCTCTCACTCTGCACTCACACTGCAGTCACACTCACTCTGCACCAACACTGCAGTCACACTCATTCTGCACTCACTCCGCACTCACTCTCACTCTACACTCACTCTCACTCTGCACTCACACTGCAGTCACACTCACTCTGCACTCACACTGCAGTCACACTCACTCTGCACTCTCTCTGCACTCACTCTCACTCTGCACTCATTCTGCACTCACTCTCACTCTGCACTTACACTGCAGTCACACTCACTCTGCACTCACACTGCAGGCACTCACATGCTGCACTCACTCTGCACTCACTCTCACTCTGCACTCATTCTGCACTCACTCTCACTCTGCACTCACACTGCAGTCACACTCACTCTGCACTCACACTGCAGTCACACTCACTCTGCACTCACTCTGCACTCACTCTGTAGTCATACTCACTATGCACCCACTCTGCACTCACTCTGCAGTCACACTCACTCTTCACTCACTCTGAATTCACTCTCACTCTGCAGTCACTCTCACTCTGCAGTCACTCTCACTCTGCAGTCACTCACACTCTGCAGTCACTCACACTCTGCACTCACACTCTGCACTCGAACTCTGCACTCAAACTCTACACTCACTCTGCACTCATTCTGCACTCACTCTCACTCTGCACTCACACTGCAGTCACACTCACCCTGCACTCACACTGCAGTCACACTCACTCTGCACTCACTCTGCACTCACTCTGTAGTCACACTCACTCTGCACTCACTCTGCACTCACTCTGCAGTCACACTCACTCTTCACTCACTCTGCATTCACTCTCACTCTGCAGTCGCTCTCACTCTGCAGTCACTCACACTCTGCAGTCACTCACACTCTGCATTCACACTCTGCACTTGAACTCTGCACTCAAACTCTACACTCACTCTGCACTCACTCTGCACTCACACTCACTCTGCACTCACTCTGCACTCACTCTCACTCTGCTCTCACTCTGCACTCACACTGCAGTCACACTCACTCTGCACCACCACTGCAGTCACACTCATTCTGCACTCACTCCGCACTCACTCTCACTCTACACTCACTCTCACTCTGCACTCACACTGCAGTCACACTCACTCTGCACTCACTCTGCACTCTCTCTGCACTCACTCTCACTCTGCACTCATTCTGCACTCACTCTCACTCTGCACTCACACTGCAGTCACACTCCAGTCACACTCACTCTGCACTCACTCTGTAGTCAAACTCACTCTACACTCACTCTGCACTCACTCTGCAGTCACACTCACTCTTCACTCACTCTGCATTCACTCTCACTCTGCATTCACTCTCACTCTGCAGTCACTCACACTCTGCAGTCACTCACACTCTGCACTCGAACTCTGCACTCAAACTCTACACTCACTCTGCACTCACTCTGCACTCACACTCACTCTGCACTCACACTCACTCTGCACTCACTATGCACTCACTCTCACTCTGCTCTCACTCTGCACTCACACTGCAGTCACACTCACTCTGCACCAACACTGCAGTCACACTCATTCTGCACTCACTCTGCACTCACTCTCACTCTACACTCACTCTCACTCTGCACTCACACTGCAGTCACACTCACTCTGCACTCACACTGCAGTCACACTCACTCTGCACTCTCTCTGCACTCACTTTCACTCTGCACTCATGCTGCACTCACTCTTACTCTGCAGTCACACTCACTCTGCACTCACACTGCAGTCACTCTTATGCTGCACTCACTCTGCACTCACACTCACTCTGCACTCACACTGCAGTCACACTCACTCTGCACTCACTCTGCACTCACTCTGTAGTCACACTCACTCTGCACTCACTCTGCAGTCAAACTCACTCTTCACTCACTCTGCATTCACTCTCACTCTGCAGTCACTCACACTCTGCAGTCACTCACACTCTGCACTCTTACTCTGCACTCGAACTCTGCACTCAAACTCTACACTCACTCTGCACTCATTCTGCACTCACTCTGCACTCACACTGCAGTCACACTCACTCTGCACTCACACTGCAGTCACACTCACTCTGCACTCACTCTGCACTCACTCTGTAGTCACACTCACTCTGCACACACTCTGCAGTCACTCACACTCTGCACTCTTACTCTGCACTCGAACTCTGCACTCAAACTCTACACTCACTCTGCACTCATTCTGCACTCACTCTCACTCTGCACTCACACTGCAGTCACACTCACTCTGCACTCACACTGCAGTCACACTCTGTAGGAGAGTAGGGTCTGCTATCCTATGGTCACCCCAATTTTTGCTTTTTGCTTCACTGGTTTTCGACTTACTGAGGCTGTGGGCCTGCTAATCAGACCCCCAGCCTGCTGTTCTCTCTCTAAATTTATAATACATGTGCTATAGGTACATACCACAATTGGAAATGGACTCCTTGTCAGCCCCTGTACCATGCACTATAGGTGCTCAGGGCATAGGTGCCACCAAGGCCTACCAGGGGCTGAAGCATAGCTTTTGCCACCCCTGGCTGGTTCTTAAATTGACACAACTGGCTGATCACTCAGCTGGGGCAAGTGGGTGTAATCACCCCTTGCTTAGATATAGTATACCTATATCTAAACCTATATCTGGACACATATATAGCCTGTAAGCCACTCCTATGGAAGGCCTCATCAATCCTGGAGGCAGAGTGCGTGGTTTTATGTGAGATGGAGCTCTGGCATGAGCTGAGCCTGTCTGCAGCTGTCGGGAACAACTCCCTAAGCTGATCCGGGATAATGCCATACCATATACTCTTAAGCGCCTTATAATCCTCGCGGTTATATAGCAACTTTGGTTTGGCTTTATCAAAACATGTCGTGTAAGGTGTCATACGAATTGGAATACTACCCCCTCGCCAGTTCTGGCGACGGGGGTAGCATTCCACCCTTCTAGAGGGAGAAGACATGTTACTTTACTGAAACGTGGTTGATTTAAAATGAGCCTCAAATCCACAAAATGGATGCCCCTGCCACAGACACGGGTCTGGCCTCCTGCTGCTGACTGAAACTCGGCAGAGGAGGCCTGGACAAAGAGTTTCCTGTCACAGGGCGGTGTCAAACCACCCCAGACAGGAGATAGTGGATTGGAGTAGGGAGGTTTCAAAGAAACCAGACACTGCCTGGGGAGCACAAGGCTGCCCCTTGCATAATCCGGCCATACCGGTTCTGGGGCCTCCCAGCCCCTGTCCCAGCGCGGCCAGGATCAAAGAAGAGGGGTGTAACCACCCCCTTCCTGGGTCCCACCCATAGGAGGGGACCTAGCAGGATGTCCAACCCCCCAGATTCGAATAAGAGGGGGAGCAGTCCCAATGCAACTCAGATCATCCTGAAGAAACATAAGAAACGAATTCTGGACCCTTCGACTTTCTACACGACGTTAGAAGACTGAAGAATCTCCCTTGTGGTCAAGGAGTGACCACCCTGTGCAAACAGATACCATCCAGCCCTCGACCCTTGCTTTGTTGCAGTTCCCGCCGGAACTCGAGCAACAGAGATCGACGAGATCAAGCTTGCCTGCCTTCTACCTGCCCGATCCACAGTCCCTGCAGAGCTGAGACCCGTGGAGGCGACCGGAAGCGTGGGGCACGCCATCTTGAAAAGGCCACGAGACGCTGACCGTGCAGCCCACGAGTGACCCTTGAAGCTGTACACCGGGGTTTGAGAAGCCCCAGTCCCGAGCTCCACTTGCACCAAAGCTCACCCCTCCACACTCGACGAGTGCTGCGTGGGGCCCTTCTGCTTGTGTGGGCTCGACGCGTTGGCCCGGTCACTTGCCAGCTGGCTTGTGGCCCCTGTGCCGACGAAACTTGAAATACAACTCGCTTTTCTGGTTGCTCCAGATCTGCACCAGCTCCTGTGAAAAGGAGCCCCCACTCTGACCCTCCTGGTTTGAGTGATAAGCAATCTCCCGGTTCCGCGTGGATTGCTTTTGCCAAGTGCTGTTTGCTGCAATCTTGAAGCCGACGGTGCTGACGGCGAGAGCCTACGTGGGACAGATGGTGACCCGCTCCTGGACGTCGCAGATGCCCCAGAGCCCACGTGACAGCGGAGAGAATCCTATCAACAACCACCTGACTGCGCCCGACATTGCCTGGTTCCGTCCTGGTTCCACCCTGGTCACTGCTGAGTGACCCAGACTCTGTACCCTCTGCTTTCAGGTACTTTTCTACTTCGATCCACCCTTGGATCGCACCGGACACTTCTGCTTCACATCGCCTGCAGCTGCAACAGCTTCAAGCACCAAGAACCTGCGTGTCAGAACCCGACGCCACTTCGACCCTGTGCACCCACGGCCTGTGGGTGAGGTAACATTGCAACGCCGGTGTTCCCACACTGGTACACACCTCTAGGGTCTGTGTTTAAAGTTTTGTGTTTCTAGGTTCAGCGGAAGTATCTTTTAAATCACTTTAACTAACTTTTACGCACCATTGACATTGCATTGGTGCGCGCCGCACTTTCCGTGCTGCACCCGTCTCCTGTGGGCTACTCCCGACTTCATCATTGCTAGTCCTGACTGCTCCCAGCGAATCTCTAGGCCCTAGGCCTAACCATTGTTCGAGAAGTGTTACTTATACCACTTTTTTAGTATATGGTCTGAGTGGCCACCCGCCCTCATCCATAATTGTGCAACTTTATATGTTTTACTGTGCTTTTGATTTAACGCTTGTGCCCCTTTCCTCATAAAGAGTACTGGGGAGTAATTTAGAAATAAATACATATATTTTTATAATATATACTTGTGTGGTGTCCTTTCATTTGATTACAGGATTGTATGTGGTAAAACAGCTCGCTTAACACGACCTCTTAAGTTAAGCCTTTAAGGCTGCTTAGTCCATGCTACCACTAGGATAGCTTGTCTAACAAGGTTGACTTACAACCAGACATCTTTGGGGTTTGTTTGGACTGATACCAAGTGGTTCCAGAATTGGAAACACTACATATCAGGCCAACTTCTCACACACTCACTCTGCACTCACTCTGCACTCACTCTGTAGTCACACTCACTCTGCACTCACTCTGCACTCACTCTTCAGTCACACTCACTCTTCACTCACTCTGCATTCACTCTCACTCTGCACTCACTCTCACTCTGCAGTCACTCACACTCTGCAGTCACTCATACTGTGCACTCACACTCTGCACTCAAACTCTGCACTCAAACTCTACACTCACTCTGCACTCACTCTGCACTCACACTCACTCTGCACTCACTCTACACTCACTCTGCACTCACACTGCAGTCACACTCACACTGCACTCACTCTGCACTCACTCTATAGTCACACTCACTCTGCACTCACTCTGCACTCACTCTGCAGTCACACTCACTCTTCACTCACTCTGCATTCACTCTCACTCTGCAGTCACTCTCACTCTGCAGTCACTCACACTCTGCAGTCACTCACACTCCGCACTCACACTCTGCACTTGAACTCTGCACTCAAACTCTACACTCACTCTGCACTCACTCTGCACTCACACTCACTCTGCACTCACTCTACACTCACTCTGCACTCACACTGCACTCACACTCACTCGACACTCACTCTGCACTCACTCTCACTCTGCTCTCATTCTGCACTCACACTGCAGTCACACTCACTGTTAGACGGACCGGGAGGGTCGGCCGAGATTACGGGGAGAGGTCTCCAGGGAGAGCCGTCTCCAACGACTGTACAGATAAGTAACTTCCCCCCCACAGACGGACACCACACCAGATTGAAGGTTAACGAGACTTTATATGCACTTCTTAGGTTACGTTGATATAATACAAGGAGGTCTGGACTCAGGGGTCCCCTCGGTTCTGATCTCTGGTTGAGGAAAAGGGTAGCGGGACAGTCTTAGTTACCAATGAGTTCAATAGCTCTCAATCCTCGAGCTCGGCGTGGTTGCTGATCGGGCCGTGGAGGAGCCAAGCAGGTCCCGAGATGGATGAAGGGTGGTCGACGGGCCGTGGAGAAGCCAAGCAGGTCCCGAGATGGATGAAGGATGGTCGACGGGCCGTGGAGAAGCCAAGCAGGTCCCGATGCAGATGACAGTTACAACGGTCCGCGGCCTCGCCAGCAGATCCGGACGACGGTGAAGGATGAAGGTTACGACGGCTGTGGCAGCGCCACCAGGCAGGATGATGGTGCACAGGACAGAGCTACGGCAGCGCCAGTAGTCCGTCCAGGATGAGTTCTTCTTTCGTCTCTCGACTCCAAGATACAACTGCCTTCCTGTTCTGGAGCTGCCCCAGTTATAGGGCTGGCGTGCTTTGATGTCCGGACCCTCGCACTTGGAGGTCGGGAGGTCCGGGATGAGGGAGTCCAGACACCCAGCAGGGGGGTGGAGCCAGCGCCCGGGGAGGCGATGGGCGAGCGGCACTGGCCGGGGGAGAACCATCGACACCTCTTTCTCCCATTGACTGGCCAAGTAGCTCGCTCACCTCCTGGGTGGAGGGTGGTGCCGGAATGTCTGAGGCCGGGCTAGGCCCAGGGTTGAGGTCGATCGGGGGCCAGGCGGCCTCGTGGCGAAGTGTCCAAGATGGCGGCCCGGGCTGGGCGCGTGGGTCGGCCGTGGATCGGACCCACGAGGTTATCATGCTCGGGGGCAGGTGTCCCTGAGGGGACGTAGGACGTGCAATGGTGGGGTGTGGTGCTTGTATGACTGGCTCGGGCTTGGTCGAGCCGGGGGAGAGCGGCCCGTCACGTGGCCTGTCCAACATGCGTCCCCCCCAGCTGAAGGCGGGGAGAGTTACCCATCCTCTTGGGGACTCTCTTCGTCGAGGCGGAAAAACCGGGACAGGCCATCCGCGTTGGCGTGGTCAGACCCAGGCCGGTGTTCAACGGTAAAGTCCATACCTTGCAAGGAGATGGACCAGCGTAGCAGTTTTGGGTTTTCCCCCCGCATATGCATCAACCACTGCAGGGGTCGGTGGTCAGTCTGCACCCGGAAGTGGGTGCCAAAAAGGTAGGGTCGGAGCTTCTTGAGGGCCCATACCACAGCGAAGGCTTCCCTCTCTATGGTGCTCCAGCGTTGCTCCCGGGGTAGGAGTCTCCGGCTGATGAAGGCCACCGGTTGATCAAGGCCTTCGGTGTTCACCTGGGACAGGACCGCCCCAATGCCCTGGTCGGAGGCGTCCGTCTGGACGACGAACTCCCGGCTGTAGTCTGGGGCCTGGAGTACAGGAGCGGAACACATGGCGGCCTTTAGCTGTTCGAAGGCCGCTTGACACTCTGGGGTCCAGTTCACCTTCTTGGGCTGATTTTTCGACGTGAGTTCGGTGAGAGGCCCCACGATGGTACCATAGTCTTTCACGAACCTTCGGTAGTAGCCCGTGAGGCCCAGGAAGGCTCGCACCTCAGTTTGAGTGTTAGGGGGTTGCCAGTTCTGGATGGCGGCAATTTTCAGTTGAAGAGGGGCCACTAGACCGCTTCCCACTTGGTGTCCGAGGTAGGTCACTGACCCTTGTCCAATTTGACATTTATTGGCCTTGATCGTGAGGCCAGCTCGCTGAAGGGCTTGCAACACTGCTTGGAGGTGGTGGAGGTGCTCGGTCCAGTGGTGGCTGTACACAGCGATGTCGTCCAGGTAGGCGGCGCTGAACTCTTCGAGCCCCGCCAGGACCTGATTGACGAGCCGTTGGAAAGTCGCTGGGGCATTTTTCATGCCGAAGGGCATGACCGTGAAGTGATAGTGGCCATCGGGGGTGGAGAAGGCAGAACGTTCTTGTGCTCGGGGTGTGAGGCCGATCTGCCAATAGCCTGCCGTTAGATCGAAGATGCTGAGGTAACGGGCAGCGCCCATTCGGTCGACCAGTTCATCTGCCCGGGGGATGGGGTGTGCGTCCGTTCTGGTGACTTCATTCAGGCCCCGGTAGTCGACACAGAACCGGAGTTCGGGTGTGGTTCCGGGGGCGGCTGCTTTGGGGACCAGTACGACCGGGCTGGCCCATGGACTGTCGGAGGGCTCGATGACCCCGAGCGTGAGCATCTTAGTTACTTCCGCCTGGATGCAGGCCCGTACCCGATCAGGTACGCGGTAGGCCCGGTGGCGGATAGGAGGGCTGTCTCCGGTGTCCACATCGTGCACACACCAGGAAGTGACACCTGGGGTGAGGGAGAACAGGCTGGCAAATCGTGATAGGAGGGCTTGGCACTCTTGGCGTTGTTCCTGGGTGAGGGTCTCCGAGAGTCGGACCCCATCCACGGAGCCGTCTTGCTCCTGGGTCCGCAAGAGGTCAGGGAGAGGCTCGGAGTCGTCCTCAACCCCGTTGTCTGTGGCCATCAAGAGGCTGAGTTCTGTTCGTGCAAAGTGGGGTTTCAGTCTGTTGGTGTGGAGGACTCGGAGCGGATTCCGGGCGGACTCCATATCGATCAGATAGGTGGCGGGTCCCTTGCGCTCGATTACCTTGAAGGGTCCCGTCCATTTGTCTTGGAGAGCGCACGGTTCTGTGGGGGACATTACCCAGACCTGTTGCCCCGGCTCGAATTCAATAGATGAGGCGTTCTGGTCATACCATCTCTTCATGTCCTCTTGACTGGCCTCTAGGTTGGCTTTCGCTAGGTCTCTGAACCGCTGGGACTGGTTGCGGAGGGTGAGGAGGTACCGGAAGACATCTGGAGGACTCTTGGCCGGAGGCAACTCCCAGCCTTCTTTGATCAGGCTGAGTGGCCCCCGTACTGGGTGCCCATAGAGCAGCTCGAATGGGCTGAAGCCTAGGGACTTCTGTGGGACCTCCCGGTAGGCGAAGAGGAGGCACGGCAGCAGCACGTCCCACTGGCGACGGAGGGGTTCTTCCAATCCCCCGATCATCCCTTTTAGTGTGCGATTGAACCGCTCAACAAGTCCGTTTCCTTGGGGGTGATAGGGGGTCGTGAAGCGGTAGGTGACCCCACACTGTTGCCAGAGGGACTTCATGTATTTGGAAATAAAGTTCGTGCCTCTGTCACTGACGACTTCTCGGGGGAACCCCACACGGGAGAAGATCCCCATCAGGGCCCTGCCGACCACTGGGGCTGTGACGGTCCGGAGAGGAATAGCCTCAGGGTAGCGGGTGGCGTGGTCCACTAGTACTAGGATGAAACGATGGCCTTGTCTTGTACGTGGGTCTAGGGGTCCCACAATGTCTATTCCGACCCTCTCAAATGGGGTTGTGACTACGGGAAAGGGTTGCAGGGGGGCCTTTAATTTGCGGCCGCTCTTCCCACTGGCTTGGCACGTGGGGCAAGATCGGCAATGCTGGTGCACATCGTTTCTCATTTTTGGCCAGAAGAAGTGGGTCACTAGGCGGCTGTAGGTTTTATCTTGTCCCAGGTGCCCTGCCAGGGGGACATCGTGGGCCAGATTTAGCAGGAAGTCTCTAAAGCGGAGTGGCACCACTAGTACTCGGTTGGCCCCCAGCTCGGCGATTCGTTGCTCGCTGTACAGTAGGTCATTGTCCCAGTAGACCCAATGAGCTCCGGAGGTATCCCCTGCGCTTTGGGCGAGCGCTTGTTGTCGGAGTCCCTCAAGGGAGGGACAGGTCTTCTGCTCCTGACGAAATTGTTCTTGTGTGGGCCCCCCTTCTTGAGCCCACTGGTCGAGATTAGCAAGGTCGGAAGGTTGAGCAGGTTCGAGGGGGATGCACTGGTCGGGGGTCTCGGCGGGGGCGACCGGAGGCGGAGGCGCCGGCCATTCTGGTTCTTCCGGGTGATGGTTGGCACGGGCGGCCATAGACCGGGTGGTGACGCACGCCCAGTCTGGGACGCCCAACATCCCCAAGTGTTCTTTTCGCTCCACGGCTGCCCACGGGGAGCTTTCCAGGTCATTTCCGAGGAGGCAGTCCACGGGGGCGTCGTCTCGGACCGTTACTTTCAACATGCCGGAGACCCCTCCCCACTCAAAGGGGACGCAGGCCATCCGACACAGACTCTCCGAGTTGTCGGCTGATCGTACAGGGCAGAGAATGTTCGGTAGATATTGCTCTGGGGTCACCAGATGACAGCGGACGGCTGTCACACTGGCCCCGGTGTCTCGAAGGGCTTCGGCCCGTTGTCCATTGATGCTCACCCATTGGCCGTACTTCTGGGTGTTAGCGGGTAGGGGGACCCGCGGGACCATGTCTCTTCCCCCTAAGCACGCGAGAGTCATGGCGGCTGGCTCCCACCCTTGATACTCTTGCTCGTCTGTTTCTTGTTCCTCGGAGATCTGTTCTTCCCCTAGTGCCGCGGCGGTCACCTGGCGGGGTCTTGGGCTCTGATACTGCGGGCAGCTTGGGTCATTTGCATAGTGGCCGACTCGTTGGCATCGGTGACATGTAACATTGGCTCTGTATCCCGGTCGCGCCGGGGTGCTGCCCCGGTTGGCCGGGGGGGTGGTGCTGGTAGTGGGGGCGGCCGGAGTGTTGTCTCTTCCTCGTCCTTGGCCCCCTCCTCCTCCTCTGGATCGGTGGTGACCATTGTTGTTCCTGTTCTGCTCGTAGGACCCATTCCGGCCCACTCGGGTGATCTCCCACCGGTCAGCTTCGGCTGCGAGCTGCCGGGGATCGGTTAACTTGCTGTCGAGGAGGTGTTGGCGTAGTTCAATGAAGCAGTTGTTGGACAGATGCTCCCATACCATCAGATTGAACAACTGCTCGTAGGTCGTGACGTTGTTCCCTCTGATCCAGCCTTCGAAGGCTCGGCTAAAGTACGTTACATAGTCCACCCAAGTTGTACCTGGAATGCGTGTGCAGTCTCGGAACCTCTGACGGTACATCTCGGGCGTGAGGCCATAGCGAGTGAGGAGGGCCGCTTTCATATGGTCGTAGGAGGTCATCTGGTGGTCTGGGAGCTGTAACAGAGTATCGCGGCCCTCATTGAGGAATTTGCCCCATAGGCCGGCTCCCCAGTCGGCTCTATCGATCCGGTGCGCAGTCATCGCGATTTCATATGCTTTAAACCATTGCTGGATGTCGTCTTCTCGAAAATATTCTCGGACCACATCCTTGGGGATGTGCACTTTTTTGTCCGTGGTCCCGGGGGTGGACGGTCTGTCGGGCACCCCTAATTCTTTATTCTGTTTGCGCAGGTTGATCTCGGCTAGGTTCCGCTCGTGCTCGTACGTTAGTCTTTTTTCCTCGAGCTCCCTTTGCCTCTGTTTCTCCTCTCTTTCTTCTCGGAGGCGAAGGTGCTCTAAGTTTATTTTTTGCTCGGCCAATTTGAGTTCTATGTCCATCTTGAGTCGGGCCATTTCAAGTTCGTGTAGTCGGGCTTTTTCTCTTTCTTGGATCTCGTCTTGCGAGAGACCCGTTCTTTGCTCTTCAGGGGCCGTGTTGGTCTTTTTCGCGGTGCTTTGCTCCGGGGCTTCGACATCCCCGGTCTCTGCCCAAGATTCTAGGGCATGCTTAAAATCGTCCTTGGTACTTAGTCCGGTGGTAGCGATACCTAGTTCGATGCAGAACTGTTTTAGTTCACGATGGCTGTATTCCTCTAGCTTTTCCATTTGGAACTTCTCAGTTGATCCGCTCTCTTTAGTCGACATTGTTTGTTCGTTGTGGGGTGAGCTACTCTCTGTACGTTATGCGGTGATTCGGATCGCGCCGCTGGCCACCAATGTTAGACGGACCGGGAGGGTCGGCCGAGATTACGGGGAGAGGTCTCCAGGGAGAGCCGTCTCCAACGACTGTACAGATAAGTAACTTCCCCCCCACAGACGGACACCACACCAGATTGAAGGTTAACGAGACTTTATATGCACTTCTTAGGTTACGTTGATATAATACAAGGAGGTCTGGACTCAGGGGTCCCCTCGGTTCTGATCTCTGGTTGAGGAAAAGGGTAGCGGGACAGTCTTAGTTACCAATGAGTTCAATAGCTCTCAATCCTCGAGCTCGGCGTGGTTGCTGATCGGGCCGTGGAGGAGCCAAGCAGGTCCCGAGATGGATGAAGGGTGGTCGACGGGCCGTGGAGAAGCCAAGCAGGTCCCGAGATGGATGAAGGATGGTCGACGGGCCGTGGAGAAGCCAAGCAGGTCCCGATGCAGATGACAGTTACAACGGTCCGCGGCCTCGCCAGCAGATCCGGACGACGGTGAAGGATGAAGGTTACGACGGCTGTGGCAGCGCCACCAGGCAGGATGATGGTGCACAGGACAGAGCTACGGCAGCGCCAGTAGTCCGTCCAGGATGAGTTCTTCTTTCGTCTCTCGACTCCAAGATACAACTGCCTTCCTGTTCTGGAGCTGCCCCAGTTATAGGGCTGGCGTGCTTTGATGTCCGGACCCTCGCACTTGGAGGTCGGGAGGTCCGGGATGAGGGAGTCCAGACACCCAGCAGGGGGGTGGAGCCAGCGCCCGGGGAGGCGATGGGCGAGCGGCACTGGCCGGGGGAGAACCATCGACACCTCTTTCTCCCATTGACTGGCCAAGTAGCTCGCTCACCTCCTGGGTGGAGGGTGGTGCCGGAATGTCTGAGGCCGGGCTAGGCCCAGGGTTGAGGTCGATCGGGGGCCAGGCGGCCTCGTGGCGAAGTGTCCAAGATGGCGGCCCGGGCTGGGCGCGTGGGTCGGCCGTGGATCGGACCCACGAGGTTATCATGCTCGGGGGCAGGTGTCCCTGAGGGGACGTAGGACGTGCAATGGTGGGGTGTGGTGCTTGTATGACTGGCTCGGGCTTGGTCGAGCCGGGGGAGAGCGGCCCGTCACGTGGCCTGTCCAACACTCACTCTGCACCAACACTGCAGTCACACTCATTCTGCACTAACTCTGCACTCACTCTCACTCTACACTCACTCTCACTCTGCACTCACACTGCAGTCACACTCACTCTGCACTCACACTGCAGTCACACTCACTCTGCACTCACTCTGCACTCACTCTGTAGTCACACTCACTCTGCACTCACTCTGCACTCACTCTGAAGTCACACTCACTCTTCACTCACTCTGCATTCACTCTCACTCTGCAGTCACTCTCACTCTGCAGTCACTCACACTCTGCACTCACACTCTGCACTCGAACTCTGCACTCAAACTCTACACTCACTCTGCACTCATTCTGCACTCACTCTCACTCTGCACTCACACTGCAGTCACACTCACCCTGCACTCACACTGCAGTCACACTCACTCTGCACTCACTCTGCACTCAAACTGTAGTCACACTCACTCTGCACTCACTCTGCACTCACTCTGCAGTCACACTCACTCTTCACTCACTCTGCATTCACTCTCACTCTGCAGTCACTCTCACTCTGCAGTCACTCCCACTCTGCAGTCACTCACACTCTGCACTCACACTCTGCACTTGAACTCTGCACTCAAACTCTACACTCACTCTGCACTCACTCTGCACTCACACTCACTCTGCACTCACTCTGCACTCACTCTCACTCTGCTCTCACTCTGCACTCACACTGCAGTCACACTCACTCTGCACCACCACTGCAGTCACACTCATTCTGCACTCACTGCGCACTCACTCTCACTCTACACTCACTCTCACTCTGCACTCACACTGCAGTCACACTCACTCTGCACTCACTCTGCACTCTCTCTGCACTCACTCTCACTCTGCACTGATTCTGCATTCACTCTCACTCTGCACTCACACTGCAGTCACACTAAGTCTGCACTCACACTGCAGTCACACTCACTCTGCACTCACTCTGTAGTCACACTCACTCTACACTCACTCTGCACTCACTCTGCAGTCACACTCACTCTTCACTCACTCTGCATTCACTCTCACTCTGCATTCACTCTCACTCTGCAGTCACTCACACTCTGCAGTCACTCACACTCTGCACTCGAACTCTGCACTCAAACTCTACACTCACTCTGCACTCACTCTGCACTCACACTCACTCTGCACTCACTCTGCACTCACTCTCACTCTGCTCTCACTCTGCACTCACACTGCAGTCACACTCACTCTGCACCAACACTGCAGTCACACTCATTCTGCACTCACTCTGCACTCACTCTCACTCTACACTCACTCTCACTCTGCACTCACACTGCAGTCACACTCACTCTGCACTCACACTGCAGTCACACTCACTCTGCACTCACTTCGCACTCTCTCTGCACTCACTTTCACTCTGCACTCATGCTGCACTCACTCTTACTCTGCACTCACACTGCAGTCACACTCACTCTGCACTCACACTGCAGTCACACTCACTCTGCACCCACACTGCAGTCACTCTCATGCTGCACTCACTCTGCACTCACTCTCACTCTGCACACATTCTGCACTCACTCTCACTCTGCACTCACACTCACTCTGCACTCACACTGCAGTCACACTCACTCTGCACTCACTCTGCACTCACTCTGTAGTCACACTCACTCTGCACTCACTCTGCAGTCACATTCACTCTTCACTCACTCTGCATTCACTCTCACTCTGCAGTCACTCACACTCTGCAGTCACTCACACTCTGCACTCTTACTCTGCACTCGAACTCTGCACTCAAACTCTACACTCACTCTGCACTCATTCTGCACTCACTCTCACTCTGCACTCACACTGCAGTCACACTCACTCTGCACTCACACTGCAGTCACACTCACTCTGCACTCACTCTGCACTCACTCTGTAGTCACACTCACTCTGCACACACTCTGCAGTCACTCACACTCTGCACTCTTACTCTGCACTCGAACTCTGCACTCAAACTCTACACTCACTCTGCACTCATTCTGCACTCACTCTCACTCTGCACTCACACTGCAGTCACACTCACTCTGCACTCACACTGCAGTCACACTCACTCTGCACTCACTCTGTAGTCACACTCACTCTGCACTCACTCTGCACTTACTCTTCAGTCACACTCACTCTTCACTCACTCTGCATTCACTCTCACTCTGCAGTCACTCTCACTCTGCAGTCACTCACACTCTGCAGTCACTCACACTGTGCACTAACACTCTGCACTCAAACTCTGCACTCAAACTCTACACTCACTCCGCACTCACTCTGCACTCACACTCACTCTGCACTCACTCTACACTCACTCTGCACTCACACTGCAGTCACACTCACACTGCACTCACTCTGCACTCACTCTATAGTCACACTCACTCTGCACTCACTCTGCACTCACTCTGCAGTCACACTCACTCTTCACTCACTCTGCATTCACTCTCACTCTGCAGTCACTCTCACTCTGCAGTCACTCACACTCTGCAGTCACTCACACTCCGCACTCACACTCTGCACTTGAACTCTGCACTCAAACTCTACACTCACTCTGCACTCACACTCACTCTGCACTCACTCTACACTCACTCTGCACTCACACTGCACTCATACTCACTCGACACTCACTCTGCACTCACTCTCACTCTGCTCTCATTCTGCACTCACACTGCAGTCACACTCACTCTGCACCAACACTGCAGTCACACTCATTCTGCACTAACTCTGCACTCACTCTCACTCTACACTCACTCTCACTCTGCACTCACACTGCAGTCACACTCACTCTGCACTCACACTGCAGTCACACTCACTCTGCACTCTCTCTGCACTCACTCTCACTCTGCACTCATTCTGCACTCACTCTCACTCTGCACTCACACTGCAGTCACACTCACTCTGCACCCACACTGCAGTCCCACTCACTCTGCACTCACTCTGCACTCACACTACTCTTTATTCACTCTGCATTCACTCTCACTCTGCAGTCACTCTCACTCTGCAGTTACTCACACTCTGCAGTTACTTACACTCTGCACTCACACTCTGCACTCGAACTCTGCACTCGAACTCTGCACTCAAACTCTACACTCACTCTACACTCACTCTGCACTCACACTCACTCTGCACTCACTCTGCACTCACTCTCACTCTGCTCTCACTCTGCACTCACACTGCAGTCACACTCACTCTGCACCAACACTGCAGTCACACTCATTCTGCACTCACACTGCAGTCACACTCACTCTGCACTCACTCTGCACTCTCTCTGCACTCACACTCACTCTGCACTCACTCTGCACTCACTCTCACTCTGCTCTCACTCTGCACTCACACTGCAGTCACACTCACTCTGCACCAACACTGCAGTCACACTCACTCTGCACCAACACTGTAGTCACACTCATTCTGCACTCACTCCGCACTCACTCTCACTCTACACTCACTCTCACTCTGCACTCACACTGCAGTCACATTCACTCTGCACTCACACTGCAGTCACACTCACTCAGCACTCACTCTGCACTCACTCTGTAGTCATACTCACTCTGCACTCACTCTGCACTCACTCTGCAGTCACACTCACTCTTCACTCACTCTGCATTCACTCTCACTCTGCAGTCACTCTCACTCTGCAGTCACTCACACTCTGCAGTCACTCACACTCTGCAGTCACTCACACTCTGCACTCACACTCTGCACTCGAACTCTGCACTCAAACTCTACACTCACTCTGCACTCATTCTGCACTCACTCTCACTCTGCACTCACACTGCAGTCACACTCACTCTGCACTCACACTGCAGTCACACTCACTCTGCACTCACTCTGCACTCACTCTGTAGTCACACTCATTCTGCACTCACTCTGCAGTCACACTCACTCTTCACTCACTCTGCATTCACTCTCACTCACACTCACTCTGCACTCACTCTACAATCACTCTGCACTCACACTGCAGTCAAACTCACTCTGCACTCACTCTGCACTCTCTCTGCACTCACTCTTCAGTCACACTCACTCTTCACTCACTCTGCATTCACTCTCACTCTGTAGTCACTCTCACTCTGCAGTCACTCACACTCTGCAGTCACTCACACTCTGCACTCACACTCTGCACTCGAACTCTGCACTCAAACTCTACACTCACTCTGCACTCATTCTGCACTCATTCTGCACTCACTCTCACTCTGCACTCACACTGCAGTCACACTCACTCTGCACTCACACTGCAGTCACACTCACTCTGCACTCACTCTGCACTCACTCTGTAGTCACACTCACTCTGCACTCACTCTGCACTCACTCTGTAGTCACACTCACTCTGCACTCACTCTGCAGTCCCACTCACTCTTCACTCACTCTGCACTCACTCTGCACTCACACTCACTCTGCACTCACACTCACTCTGCACTCACTCTGTAGTCACACTCACTCTGCACTCACTCTGCAGTCACACTCACTCTTCACTCACTCTGCATTCACTCTCACTCTGCAGTCACTCTCACTCTGCAGTCACTCACACTCTGCAGTCACTCACACTCTGCACTCGAACTCTGCACTCAAACTCTACACTCACTCTGCACTCATTCTGCACTCACTCTCACTCTGCACTCACACTGCATTCACACTCACTCTGCACTCACACTGCAGTCACACTCACTCTGTACTCACTCTGTAGTCACACTCACTCTGCACTCACTCTGCACTCACTCTGCAGTCACACTCACTCTTCACTCACTCTGCATTCACTCTCACTCTTCACTCACTCTGCACTCACTCTCACTCTGCTCTCACTCTGCACTCACACTGCAGTCACACTCACTCTGCACCAACACTGCAGTCAAACTCATTCTGCACTCACTCTGCACTCACTCTCACTCTACACTCACTCTCACTCTGCACTCACACTGCAGTCACACTCACTCTGCACTCACACTGCAGTCACACTCACTCTGCACTCACTCTGCACTCTCTCTGCACTCACTTTCACTCTGCACTCATTCTGCACTCACTCTTACTCTGCAGTCACACTCACTCTGCACTCACACTGCAGTCACACTCACTCTGCACCCACACTGCAGTCACTCTCATGCTGCACTCACTCTGCACTCACTCTCACTCTGCACTCATTCTGCACTTACTCTCACTCTGCACTCACACTCACTCTGCACTCACACTGCAGTCACACTCACTCTGCACTCACTCTGCACTCACTCTGTAGTCACACTCACTCTGCACTCACTCTGCACTCACTCTGCAGTCACACTCACTCTTCACTCACTCTGCATTCACTCTCACTCTGCAGTCACTCTCACTCTGCAGTCACTCACACTCTGCAGTCACTCACACTCTGCACTCTTACTCTGCACTCGAACTCTGCACTCAAACTCTACACTCACTCTGCACTCATTCTGCACTCACTCTCACTCTGCACTCACACTGCAGTCACACTCACTCTGCACTCACACTGCAGTCACACTCACTCTGCACTCACTCTGCACTCACTCTGTAGTCACACTCACTCTGCACTCACTCTGCAGTCACACTCACTCTTCACTCACTCTGCATTCACTCTCACTCTGCAGTCACTCTCACTCTGCAGTCACTCACACTCTGCAGTCACTCATACTGTGCACTCACACTCTGCACTCAAACTCTGCACTCAAACTCTACACTCACTCTGCACTCACTCTGCACTCACACTCACTCTGCACTCACTCTACACTCACTCTGCACTCACACTGCAGTCACACTCACACTGCACTCACTCTGCACTCACTCTATAGTCACACTCACTCTGCACTCACTCTGCACTCACTCTGCAGTCACACTCACTCTTCACTCACTCTGCATTCACTCTCACTCTGCAGTCACTCTCACTCTGCAGTCACTCACACTCTGCAGTCACTCACACTCCGCACTCACACTCTGCACTTGAACTCTGCACTCAAACTCTACACTCACTCTGCACTCACTCGGCACTCACACTCACTCTGCACTCACTCTACACTCACTCTGCACTCACACTGCACTCACACTCACTCAACACTCACTCTGCACTCACTCTCACTCTGCTCTCATTCTGCACTCACACTGCAGTCACACTCACTCTGCACCAACACTGCAGTCACACTCATTCTGCACTAACTCTGCACTCACTCTCACTCTACACTCACTCTCACTCTGCACTCACACTGCAGTCACACTCACTCTGCACTCACACTGCAGTCACACTCACTCTGTACTCACTCTGCACTCACTCTGTAGTCACACTCACTCTGCACTCACTCTGCACTCACTCTGAAGTCACACTCACTCTTCACTCACTCTGCATTCACTCTCACTCTGCAGTCACTCTCACTCTGCAGTCACTCACACTCTGCAGTCACTCACACTCTGCCCTCACACTCTGCACTCGAACTCTGCACTCAAACTCTACACTCACTCTGCACTCATTCTGCACTCACTCTCACTCTGCACTCACACTGCAGTCACACTCACCCTGCACTCACACTGCAGTCACACTCACTCTGCACTCACTCTGCACTCACACTGTAGTCACACTCACTCTGCACTCACTCTGCACTCACTCTGCAGTCACACTCACTCTTCACTCACTCTGCATTCACTCTCACTCTGCAGTCACTCTCACTCTGCAGTCACTCACACTCTGCAGTCACTCACACTCTGCACTCACACTCTGCACTTGAACTCTGCACTCAAACTCTACACTCACTCTGCACTCACTCTGCACTCACACTCACTCTGCACTCACTCTGCACTCACTCTCACTCTGCTCTCACTCTGCACTCACACTGCAGTCACACTCACTCTGCACTCACTCTGCACTCTCTCTGCACTCACTCTCACTCTGCACTGATTCTGCATTCACTCTCACTCTGCACTCACACTGCAGTCACACTAAGTCTGCACTCACACTGCAGTCACACTCACTCTGCACTCACTCTGTAGTCACACTCACTCTACACTCACTCTGCACTCACTCTGCAGTCACACTCACTCTTCACTCACTCTGCATTCACTCTCACTCTGCATTCACTCTCACTCTGCAGTCACTCACACTCTGCAGTCACTCACACTCTGCACTCGAACTCTGCACTCAAACTCTACACTCACTCTGCACTCACTCTGCACTCACACTCACTCTGCACTCACTCTGCACTCACTCTCACTCTGCACTCACACTGCAGTCACACTCACTCTGCACCAACACTGCAGTCACACTCATTCTGCACTCACTCTCACTCTATACTCACTCTCACTCTGCACTCACACTGCAGTCACACTCACTCTGCACTCACACTGCAGTCACACTCACTCTGCACTCACTTCGCACTCTCTCTGCACTCACTTTCACTCTGCACTCATGCTGCACTCACTCTTACTCTGCACTCACACTGCAGTCACACTCACTCTGCACTCACACTGCAGTCACACTCACTCTGCACCCACACTGCAGTCACTCTCATGCTGCACTCACTCTGCACTCACTCTCACTCTGCACACATTCTGCACTCACTCTCACTCTGCACTCACACTCACTCTGCACTCACACTGCAGTCACACTCACTCTGCACTCACTCTGCACTCACTCTGTAGTCACACTCACTCTGCACTCACTCTGCAGTCACATTCACTCTTCACTCACTCTGCATTCACTCTCACTCTGCAGTCACTCACACTCTGCAGTCACTCACACTCTGCAGTCACTCACACTGTGCACTCACACTCTGCACTCAAACTCTACACTCACTCTGCACTCATTCTGCACTCACTCTCACTCTGCACTCACACTGCAGTCACACTCACTCTGCACTCACACTGCAGTCACACTCACTCTGTAGTCACACTCACTCTGCACTCACTCTGCACTCACTCTTCAGTCACACTCACTCTTCACTCACTCTGCATTCACTCTCACTCTGCAGTCACTCTCACTCTGCAGTCACTCACACTCTGCAGTCACTCACACTGTGCCCTCACACTCTGCACTCAAACTCTGCACTCAAACTCTACACTCACTCCGCACTCACTCTGCACTCACACTCACTCTGCACTCACTCTACACTCACTCTGCACTCACACTGCAGTCACACTCACACTGCACTCACTCTGCACTTACTCTACAGTCACACTCACTCTGCACTCACTCTGCACTCACTCTGCAGTCACACTCACTCTTCACTCACTCTGCATTCACTCTCACTCTGCAGTCACTCTCACTCTGCAGTCACTCTCACTCTGCAGTCACTCACACTCTGCAGTCACTCACACTCCGCACTCACACTCTGCACTTGAACTCTGCACTCAAACTCTACACTCACTCTGCACTCACTCTGCACTCACACTCACTCTGCACTCACTCTACACTCACTCTGCACTCACACTGCACTCATACTCACTCGACACTCACTCTGCACTCACTCTCACTCTGCTCTCATTCTGCACTCACACTGCAGTCACACTCACTCTGCACCAACACTGCAGTCACACTCATTCTGCACTAACTCTGCACTCACTCTCACTCTACACTCACTCTCACTCTGCACTCACACTGCAGTCACACTCACTCTGCACTCACACTGCAGTCACACTCACTCTGCACTCACTCTGCACTCTCTCTGCACTCACTCTCACTCTGCACTCATTCTGCACTCACTCTCACTCTGCACTCACACTGCAGTCACACTCACTCTGCACCCACACTGCAGTCCCACTCACTCTGCACTCACTCTGCACTCACACTCACTCTTTACTCACTCTGCATTCACTCTCACTCTGCAGTCACTCTCACTCTGCAGTCACTCACACTCTGCAGTTACTTACACTCTGCACTCACACTCTGCACTCGAACTCTGCACTCAAACTCTACACTCACTCTACACTCACTCTGCACTCACACTCACTCTGCACTCACTCTGCACTCACTCTCACTCTGCTCTCACTCTGCACTCACACTGCAGTCACACTCACTCTGCACCAACACTGCAGTCACACTCATTCTGCACTCACACTGCAGTCACACTCACTCTGCACTCACTCTGCACTCTCTCTGCACTCACACTCACTCTGCACTCACTCTGCACTCACTCTCACTCTGCTCTCACTCTGCACTCACACTGCAGTCACACTCACTCTGCACCAACACTGCAGTCACACTCACTCTGCACCAACACTGTAGTCACACTCATTCTGCACTCACTCCGCACTCACTCTCACTCTACACTCACTCTCACTCTGCACTCACACTGCAGTCACACTCACTCTGCACTCACACTGCAGTCACACTCACTCTGCACTCACTCTGCACTCACTCTGTAGTCATACTCACTCTGCACTCACTCTGCACTCACTCTGCAGTCACACTCACTCTTCACTCACTCTGCATTCACTCTCACTCTGCAGTCACTCTCACTCTGCAGTCACTCACACTCTGCAGTCACTCACACTCTGCAGTCACTCACACTCTGCACTCACACTCTGCACTCGAACTCTGCACTCAAACTCTACACTCACTCTGCACTCATTCTGCACTCACTCTCACTCTGCACTCACACTGCAGTCACACTCACTCTGCACTCACACTGCAGTCACACTCACTCTGCACTCACTCTGCACTCACTCTGTAGTCACACTCATTCTGCACTCACTCTGCAGTCACACTCACTCTTCACTCACTCTGCATTCACTCTCACTCTGCAGTCACTCACACTCTGCAGTCACTCACACTCTGCACTCACACTCTGCACTCACACTCTGCACTCGAACTCTGCACTCAAACTTTACACTCACTCTGCACTCACTCTGCACTCACACTCACTCTGCACTCACTCTACAATCACTCTGCACTCACACTGCAGTCAAACTCACTCTGCACTCACTCTGCACTCTCTCTGCACTCACTCTTCAGTCACACTCACTCTTCACTCACTCTGCATTCACTCTCACTCTGTAGTCACTCTCACTCTGCAGTCACTCACACTCTGCAGTCACTCACACTCTGCCCTCACACTCTGCACTCGAACTCTGCACTCAAACTCTACACTCACTCTGCAATCATTCTGCACTCACTCTCACTCTGCACTCACACTGCAGTCACACTCACTCTGCACTCACACTGCAGTCACACTCACTCTGCACTCACTCTGCACTCACTCTGTAGTCACAGTCACTCTGCACTCACTCTGCACTCACTCTGTAGTCACACTCACTCTGCACTCACTCTGCAGTCCCACTCACTCTTCACTCACTCTGCACTCACTCTGCACTCACACTCACTCTGCACTCACACTCACTCTGCACTCACTCTGTAGTCACACTCACTCTGCACTCACTCTGCAGTCACACTCACTCTTCACTCACTCTGCATTCACTCTCACTCTGCAGTCACTCTCACTCTGCAGTCACTCACACTCTGCAGTCACTCACACTGTGCACTCACACTCTGCACTCAAACTCTGCACTCAAACTCTACACTCACTCCGCACTCACTCTGCACTCACACTCACTCTGCACTCACTCTACACTCACTCTGCACTCACACTGCAGTCACACTCACACTGCACTCACTCTGCACTCACTCTACAGTCACACTCACTCTGCACTCACTCTGCACTCACTCTGCAGTCACACTCACTCTTCACTCACTCTGCATTCACTCTCACTCTGCAGTCACTCTCACTCTGCAGTCACTCACACTCTGCAGTCACTCACACTCTGCAGTCACTCACACTCCGCACTCACACTCTGCACTTGAACTCTGCACTCAAACTCTACACTCACTCTGCACTCACTCTGCACTCACACTCACTCTGCACTCACTCTACACTCACTCTGCACTCACACTGCACTCATACTCACTCGACACTCACTCTGCACTCACTCTCACTCTGCTCTCATTCTGCACTCACACTGCAGTCACACTCACTCTGCACCAACACTGCAGTCACACTCATTCTGCACTAACTCTGCACTCACTCTCACTCTACACTCACTCTCACTCTGCACTCACACTGCAGTCACACTCACTCTGCACTCACTCTGCACTCTCTCTGCACTCACTCTCACTCTGCACTCATTCTGCACTCACTCTCACTCTGCACTCACACTGCAGTCACACTCACTCTGCACCCACACTGCAGTCCCACTCACTCTGCACTCACTCTGCACTCACACTCACTCTTTACTCACTCTGCATTCACTCTCACTCTGCAGTCACTCTCACTCTGCAGTCACTCACACTCTGCAGTTACTTACACTCTGCACTCACACTCTGCACTCGAACTCTGCACTCAAACTCTACACTCACTCTACACTCACTCTGCACTCACACTCACTCTGCACTCACTCTGCACTCACTCTCACTCTGCTCTCACTCTGCACTCACACTGCAGTCACACTCACTCTGCACCAACACTGCAGTCACACTCATTCTGCACTCACACTGCAGTCACACTCACTCTGCACTCACTCTGCACTCTCTCTGCACTCACACTCACTCTGCACTCACTCTGCACTCACTCTCATTCTGCTCTCACTCTGCACTCACACTGCAGTCACACTCACTCTGCACCAACACTGCAGTCACACTCACTCTGCACCAACACTGTAGTCACACTCATTCTGCACTCACTCCGCACTCACTCTCACTCTACACTCACTCTCACTCTGCACTCACACTGCAGTCACACTCACTCTGCACTCACACTGCAGTCACACTCACTCTGCACTCACTCTGCACTCACTCTGTAGTCATACTCACTCTGCACTCACTCTGCACTCACTCTGCAGTCACACTCACTCTTCACTCACTCTGCATTCACTCTCACTCTGCAGTCACTCTCACTCTGCAGTCACTCACACTCTGCAGTCACTCACACTCTGCAGTCACTCACACTCTGCACTCACACTCTGCACTCGAACTCTGCACTCAAACTCTACACTCACTCTGCACTCATTCTGCACTCACTCTCACTCTGCACTCACACTGCAGTCACACTCACTCTGCACTCACACTGCAGTCACACTCACTCTGCACTCACTCTGCACTCACTCTGTAGTCACACTCATTCTGCACTCACTCTGCAGTCACACTCACTCTTCACTCACTCTGCATTCACTCTCACTCTGCAGTCACTCACACTCTGCAGTCACTCACACTCTGCACTCACACTCTGCACTCGAACTCTGCACTCAAACTTTACACTCACTCTGCATTCACTCTGCACTCACACTCACTCTGCACTCACTCTACAATCACTCTGCACTCACACTGCAGTCAAACTCACTCTGCACTCACTCTGCACTCTCTCTGCACTCACTCTTCAGTCACACTCACTCTTCACTCACTCTGCATTCACTCTCACTCTGTAGTCACTCTCACTCTGCAGTCACTCACACTCTGCAGTCACTCACACTCTGCCCTCACACTCTGCACTCGAACTCTGCACTCAAACTCTACACTCACTCTGCAATCATTCTGCACTCACTCTCACTCTGCACTCACACTGCAGTCACACTCACTCTGCACTCACACTGCAGTCACACTCACTCTGCACTCACTCTGCACTCACTCTGTAGTCACAGTCACTCTGCACTCACTCTGCACTCACTCTGTAGTCACACTCACTCTGCACTCACTCTGCAGTCCCACTCACTCTTCACTCACTCTGCACTCACTCTGCACTCACACTCACTCTGCACTCACACTCACTCTGCACTCACTCTGTAGTCACACTCACTCTGCACTCACTCTGCAGTCACACTCACTCTTCACTCACTCTGCATTCACTCTCACTCTGCAGTCACTCTCACTCTGCAGTCACTCACACTCTGCAGTCACTCACACTCTGCACTCGAACTCTGCACTCAAACTCTACACTCACTCTGCACTCATTCTGCACTCACTCTCACTCTGCACTCACACTGCATTCACACTCACTCTGCACTCACACTGCAGTCACACTCACTCTGCACTCACTCTGTAGTCACACTCACTCTGCACTCACTCTGCACTCACTCTGCAGTCACACTCACTCTTCACTCACTCTGCATTCACTCTCGCTCTCCATTCACTCTCACTCTGCAGTCACTCACACTCTGCAGTCAATCACACTCTGCACTCGAACTCTGCACTCAAACTCTACACTCACTCTGCACTCACTCTGCACTCACACTCACTCTGCACTCACTCTGCACTCACTCTCACTCTGCTCCCACTCTGCACTCACACTGCAGTCACACTCACTCTGCACCAACACTGCAGTCACACTCATTCTGCACTCACTCTGTACTCACTCTCACTCTACACTCACTCTCACTCTGCACTCACACTGCAGTCACACTCACTCTGCACTCACACTGCAGTCACACTCACTCTGCACTCACTCTGCACTCTCTCTGCACTCACTTTCACTCTGCACTCATTCTGCACTCACTCTTACTCTGCACTCACACTGCAGTCACACTCACTCTGCACTCACACTGCAGTCACACTCACTCTGCACCGACACTGCAGTCACTCTCATGCTGCACTCACTCTGCACTCACTCTCACTCTGCACTCATTCTGCACTTACTCTCACTCTGCACTCACACTCACTCTGCACTCACACTGCAGTCACACTCACTCTGCACTCACTCTGCACTCACTCTGTAGTCACACTCACTCTGCACTCACTCTGCACTCACTCTGCAGTCACACTCACTCTTCACTCACTCTGCATTCACTCTCACTCTGCAGTCACTCTCACTCTGCAGTCACTCACACTCTGCAGTCACTCACACTCTGCACTCTTACTCTGCACTCGAACTCTGCACTCAAACTCTACACTCACTCTGCCCTTATTCTGCACTCACTCTCACTCTGCACTCACACTGCAGTCACACTCACTCTGCACTCACACTGCAGTCACACTCACTCTGCACTCACTCTGCACTCACTCTGTAGTCACACTCACTCTGCACTCACTCTGCAGTCACACTCACTCTTCACTCACTCTGCATTCACTCTCACTCTGCAGTCACTCACACTCTGCAGTCACTCACACTCTGCACTCACACTCTGCACTCAAACTCTGCACTCAAACTCTACACTCACTCTGCACTCACTCTGCACTCACACTCACTCTGCACTCACTCTACGCTCACTCTGCACTCACACTGCAGTCACACGCACTCTGCACTCACTCTTCACTCACTCTGTAGACACACTCACTCTGCATTCACTTTGCACTCACTCTGCAGTCCCACTCACTCTTCACTCACTCTGCCTTCACTCTCACTCTGCAGTCACTCTCACTCTTCAGTCACTCACACTCTGCAGTCACTCACACTCTGCACTCACACTCTGCACTTGAACTCTGCACTCAAACTCTACACTCACTCTGCACTCACTCTGCACTCACACTCACTCTGCACTCACTCTCACTCTGCTCTCATTCTGCACTCACACTGCAGTCACACTCACTCTGCACCAACACTGCAGTCACACTCATTCTGCACTAACTCTGCACTCACTCTCACTCTACACTCACTCTCACTCTGCACTCACACTGCAGTCACACTCATTCTGCACTCACACTGCAGTCACACTCACTCTGCACTCACTCTGCACTCTCTCTGCACTCACTCTCACTCTGCACTCATTCTGCACTCACTCTCACTCTGCACTCTCTCTGCACTCACTCTCACTCTGCACTCATTCTGCACTCACTCTCACTCTGCACTCACACTGCAGTCACTGTTGGACAGGCCACATGAAGGGCCACTCTCCCCCGGCCCGACCAGGCCCGAGCCCGGTCACGCAGGTACCACACACCACCATTACACGTCCTCCGTCCCCTCCGGGACCCCTACCCTCGAACATGTCGACCTCGTGGGCCTGATCCACTGCCGGCCTGCGCGCCCATCCTGGGCGCCATCTTGGACACTCCACCACGAGGCCGCCTGGCCCCAGATCGACCTCAACCCTGGGCCTGGCCAGGTCTCAGACATCCCGGCACCACCATCCACCCAGGAGGTGAGCGGGCTACTTGGCAAGTCACTGGGGGAAAGAGGTGTCGATGGCTCTCCCCCGCCAGGTGCCGCTCGCCCATCGCCTCCCCGGGCGCTGGCTCCACCCCCCTGCTGGGTGTCTGGACTCCCTCATCCCGGACCTCCCGACCTCCAAGTGCGAGGGTCCGGACATCAAAGGGCACCAGCCCTATAACTGGGGCAGCTCCAGAGCAGGAAGGCAGTTGTATCTTGGAGTCGAGAGACGCAGAGAAGAACTCATCCTTGACGGACTACTGGCGCTGCCATAGCTCTGTCTCGTGCACCATCGTCTTGCCTGCTGGCGCTGCCGCAACCTTCGTAACCTTCATATCCTTCATCGTCGTCGGGACCTGCTGGCGTGGCCGCGGACCGTTTGCATTCGCCATCTTCATCGGGACCTGCTGGCTCCGCCGCGGACCGATCATCTAGAACGCCGAGCTCGAGGATTGAGAGCTAGTTTCATCTTTTGGTAACAAGACTGTCCCGCTACCCTTTTCCCAAGCCAGAGACCAGAACCGAGGGGACCCCTGAGTCCAGACCTCCTTGTACCATTCCATCGTAACCTTAAAGAATTGCCTATAAAATCTCGTTGAACTTTACCCTTGTGTGGTGTCCGTCTGTGGGGGGGAAGTTACTTGTCTGTACGATCGCTGGAGACGGCTCTCCCCGGAGACCTCTCCCCTTATCCTCGGCCGACCCTCCCGGTCCGTCTAACATTGGTGGCCAGCGGCGCGATCCGAATCACCGCATAACCGTACAGAGAGTAGCTCACCCCACGGCGAATCACGATGTCAACTAAAGAAAGCGGATCAACGGAGAAATTCCAGATGGAGAAATTGGACGAGTACAGCCATCGTGAACTAAAACAGTTCTGCATCGAACTAGGTATCGCTACCACCGGACTAAGTATCAAAGACGATTTTAAGCAGGCCCTAGAATCTTGGGCAGAAACCGGGGCTGCCGGAACCTCGGATCAAAGCATCGCAGCAAAAACCACCACGGCCCCCGAGGAGCAAAGAAAGGGTCTCTCGCAAGACGAGATCCAGGAACACCATTCCATCGTAACCTTAAAGAATTGCCTATAAAATCTCGTTGAACTTTACCCTTGTGTGGTGTCCGTCTGTGGGGGGGAAGTTACTTGTCTGTACGATCGCTGGAGACGGCTCTCCCCGGAGACCTCTCCCCTTATCCTCGGCCGACCCTCCCGGTCCGTCTAACAGTCACACTCACTCTGCACTCACACTGCAGTCACACTCACTCTGCACTCACTCTGTAGTCACACTCACTCCGCACTCACTCTGCACTCACTCTGAAGTCACACTCACTCTTCACTCACTCTGCATTCACTCTCACTCTGCAGTCACTCTCACTCTGCAGTCACTCTCACTCTGCAGTCACTCTCACTCTGCAGTCACTCTCATTCTGCACTCACTCTCACTCTGCACTCACACTGGAGTCACACTCACTCTGCACTCACACTGCAGTCACACTCACTCTGCACTCACTCTGTAGTCACACTCACTCTGCACTCACTCTGCAGTCACACTCACTCTTCACTCACTCTGCATTAACTCTCACTCTGCAGTCACTCTCACTCTGCAGTCACTCACACTCTGCAGTCACTCACACTCTGCACTCACACTCTGCACTCGAACTCTGCACTCAAACTCTACACTCACTCTGCACTCACTCTGCACTCAAACTCACTCTGCACTCACTCTGCACTCTGCTCTCACTCTGCACTCACACTGCAGTCACACTCACTCTGCAACAACACTGCAGTCACACTCATTCAGCACTCACTCTGCACTCACTCTCACTCTACACTCACTCTCACTATGCACTCACACTGCAGTCACACTCACTCTGCACTCACTCTGCACTCTCTCTGCACTCACTCTCACTCTGCACTCATTCTGCACTCACTCTCACTCTGCACTCACACTGCAGTCACACTCACTCTGCACTCACACTGCAGTCACACTCACTCTGCACTCACTCTGCACTCACTCTGTAGTCACAATCACTCTACACTCACTCTGCACTCACTCTGCAGTCACACTCACTCTTCACTCACTCTGCATTCACTCTCACTCTGCATTCACTCTCACTCTGCAGTCACTCACACTCTGCAGTCACTCACACGCTGCACTCGAACTCTGCACTCAAACTCTACACTCACTCTGCACTCACTCTGCACTCACACTCACTCTGCACTCACTCTGCACTCACTCTCACTCTGCTCTCACTCTGCACTCACACTGCAGCCACACTCACTCTGCACCAACACTGCAGTCACACTCATTCTGCACTCACTCAGCACTCACTCTCACTCTACACTCACTCTCACTCTGCACTCACACTGCAGTCACACTCACTCTGCACTCACACTGCAGTCACACTCACTCTGCACTCACTCTGCACTCACTCTGTAGTCACACTCACTCTGCACTCACTCTGCAGTCACACTCACTCTTCACTCACTCAGCACTCACTCTGCACTCACACTCACTCTGCACTCACACTCACTCTGCACTCACTCTGTAGTCACACTCACTCTGCACTCACTCTGCAGTCACACTCACTCTTCACTCACTCTGCATTCACTCTCACTCTGCATTCACTCTCACTCTGCAGTCACTCACACTCTGCAGTCACTCACACTCTGCACTCGAACTCTGCACTCAAACTCTACACTCACTCTGCACTCACTCTGCACTCACACTCACTCTGCACTCACTCTGCACTCACTCTCACTCTGCTCTCACTCTGCACTCACACTGCAGTCACACTCACTCTGCACCAACACTGCAGTCACACTCATTCTGCACTCACTCTGCACTCACTCTCACTCTACACTCACTCTCACTCTGCACTCACACTGCAGTCACACTCACTCTGCACTCACACTGCAGTCACACTCACTCTGCACTCACTTCGCACTCTCTCTGCACTCACTTTCACTCTGCACTCATGCTGCACTCACTCTTACTCTGCACTCACACTGCAGTCACACTCACTCTGCACTCACACTGCAGTCACACTCACTCTGCACCCACACTGCAGTCACTCTCATGCTGCACTCACTCTGCACTCACTCTCACTCTGCACACATTCTGCACTCACTCTCACTCTGCACTCACACTCACTCTGCACTCACACTGCAGTCACACTCACTCTGCACTCACTCTGCACTCACTCTGTAGTCACACTCACTCTGCACTCACTCTGCAGTCACATTCACTCTTCACTCACTCTGCATTCACTCTCACTCTGCAGTCACTCACACTCTGCAGTCACTCACACTCTGCACTCTTACTCTGCACTCGAACTCTGCACTCAAACTCTACACTCACTCTGCACTCATTCTGCACTCACTCTCACTCTGCACTCACACTGCAGTCACACTCACTCTGCACTCACACTGCAGTCACACTCACTCTGCACTCACTCTGCACTCACTCTGTAGTCACACTCACTCTGCACACACTCTGCAGTCACTCACACTCTGCACTCTTACTCTGCACTCGAACTCTGCACTCAAACTCTACACTCACTCTGCACTCATTCTGCACTCACTCTCACTCTGCACTCACACTGCAGTCACACTCACTCTGCAGTCACTCACACTCTGCAGTCACTCACACTGTGCACTAACACTCTGCACTCAAACTCTGCACTCAAACTCTACACTCACTCCGCACTCACTCTGCACTCACACTCACTCTGCACTCACTCTACACTCACTCTGCACTCACACTGCAGTCACACTCACACTGCACTCACTCTGCACTCACTCTATAGTCACACTCACTCTGCACTCACTCTGCAGTCACACTCACTCTTCACTCACTCTGCATTCACTCTCACTCTGCAGTCACTCTCACTCTGCAGTCACTCACACTCTGCAGTCACTCACACTCCGCACTCACACTCTGCACTTGAACTCTGCACTCAAACTCTACACTCACTCTGCACTCACACTCACTCTGCACTCACTCTACACTCACTCTGCACTCACACTGCACTCATACTCACTCGACACTCACTCTGCACTCACTCTCACTCTGCTCTCATTCTGCACTCACACTGCAGTCACACTCACTCTGCACCAACACTGCAGTCACACTCATTCTGCACTAACTCTGCACTCACTCTCACTCTACACTCACTCTCACTCTGCACTCACACTGCAGTCACACTCACTCTGCACTCACACTGCAGTCACACTCACTCTGCACTCTCTCTGCACTCACTCTCACTCTGCACTCATTCTGCACTCACTCTCACTCTGCACTCACACTGCAGTCACACTCACTCTGCACCCACACTGCAGTCCCACTCACTCTGCACTCACTCTGCACTCACACTACTCTTTATTCACTCTGCATTCACTCTCACTCTGCAGTCACTCTCACTCTGCAGTTACTCACACTCTGCAGTTACTTACACTCTGCACTCACACTCTGCACTCGAACTCTGCACTCGAACTCTGCACTCAAACTCTACACTCACTCTACACTCACTCTGCACTCACACTCACTCTGCACTCACTCTCACTCTGCTCTCACTCTGCACTCACACTGCAGTCACACTCACTCTGCACCAACACTGCAGTCACACTCATTCTGCACTCACACTGCAGTCACACTCACTCTGCACTCACTCTGCACTCTCTCTGCACTCACACTCACTCTGCACTCACTCTGCACTCACTCTCACTCTGCTCTCACTCTGCACTCACACTGCAGTCACACTCACTCTGCACCAACACTGCAGTCACACTCACTCTGCACCAACACTGTAGTCACACTCATTCTGCACTCACTCCGCACTCACTCTCACTCTACACTCACTCTCACTCTGCACTCACACTGCAGTCACATTCACTCTGCACTCACACTGCAGTCACACTCACTCAGCACTCACTCTGCACTCACTCTGTAGTCATACTCACTCTGCACTCACTCTGCACTCACTCTGCAGTCACACTCACTCTTCACTCACTCTGCATTCACTCTCACTCTGCAGTCACTCTCACTCTGCAGTCACTCACACTCTGCAGTCACTCACACTCTGCAGTCACTCACACTCTGCACTCACACTCTGCACTCGAACTCTGCACTCAAACTCTACACTCACTCTGCACTCATTCTGCACTCACTCTCACTCTGCACTCACACTGCAGTCACACTCACTCTGCACTCACACTGCAGTCACACTCACTCTGCACTCACTCTGCACTCACTCTGTAGTCACACTCATTCTGCACTCACTCTGCAGTCACACTCACTCTTCACTCACTCTGCATTCACTCTCACTCACACTCACTCTGCACTCACTCTACAATCACTCTGCACTCACACTGCAGTCAAACTCACTCTGCACTCTCTCTGCACTCTCTCTTCAGTCACACTCACTCTTCACTCACTCTGCATTCACTCTCACTCTGTAGTCACTCTCACTCTGCAGTCACTCACACTCTGCAGTCACTCACACTCTGCACTCACACTCTGCACTCGAACTCTGCACTCAAACTCTACACTCACTCTGCACTCATTCTGCACTCATTCTGCACTCACTCTCACTCTGCACTCACACTGCAGTCACACTCACTCTGCACTCACACTGCAGTCACACTCACTCTGCACTCACTCTGCACTCACTCTGTAGTCACACTCACTCTGCACTCACTCTGCACTCACTCTGTAGTCACACTCACTCTGCACTCACTCTGCAGTCCCACTCACTCTTCACTCACTCTGCACTCACTCTGCACTCACACTCACTCTGCACTCACACTCACTCTGCACTCACTCTGTAGTCACACTCACTCTGCACTCACTCTGCAGTCACACTCACTCTTCACTCACTCTGCATTCACTCTCACTCTGCAGTCACTCTCACTCTGCAGTCACTCACACTCTGCAGTCACTCACACTCTGCACTCGAACTCTGCACTCAAACTCTACACTCACTCTGCACTCATTCTGCACTCACTCTCACTCTGCACTCACACTGCATTCACACTCACTCTGCACTCACACTGCAGTCACACTCACTCTGCACTCACTCTGTAGTCACACTCACTCTGCACTCACTCTGCACTCACTCTGCAGTCACACTCACTCTTCACTCACTCTGCATTCATTCTCACTCTTCACTCACTCTGCACTCACTCTCACTCTGCTCTCACTCTGCACTCACACTGCAGTCACACTCACTCTGCACCAACACTGCAGTCAAACTCATTCTGCACTCACTCTGCACTCACTCTCACTCTACACTCACTCTCACTCTGCACTCACACTGCAGTCACACTCACTCTGCACTCACACTGCAGTCACACTCACTCTGCACTCACTCTGCACTCTCTCTGCACTCACTTTCACTCTGCACTCATTCTGCACTCACTCTTACTCTGCAGTCACACTCACTCTGCACTCACACTGCAGTCACACTCACTCTGCACCCACACTGCAGTCACTCTCATGCTGCACTCACTCTGCACTCACTCTCACTCTGCACTTACTCTCACTCTGCACTCACACTCACTCTGCACTCACACTGCAGTCACACTCACTCTGCACTCACTCTGCACTCACTCTGTAGTCACACTCACTCTGCACTCACTCTGCACTCACTCTGCAGTCACACTCACTCTTCACTCACTCTGCATTCACTCTCACTCTGCAGTCACTCTCACTCTGCAGTCACTCACACTCTGCAGTCACTCACACTCTGCACTCTTACTCTGCACTCGAACTCTGCACTCAAACTCTACACTCACTCTGCACTCATTCTGCACTCACTCTCACTCTGCACTCACACTGCAGTCACACTCACTCTGCACTCACACTGCAGTCACACTCACTCTGCACTCACTCTGCACTCACTCTGTAGTCACACTCACTCTGCACTCACTCTGCAGTCACACTCACTCTTCACTCACTCTGCATTCACTCTCACTCTGCAGTCACTCTCACTCTGCAGTCACTCACACTCTGCAGTCACTCATACTGTGCACTCACACTCTGCACTCAAACTCTGCACTCAAACTCTACACTCACTCTGCACTCACTCTGCACTCACACTCACTCTGCACTCACTCTACACTCACTCTGCACTCACACTGCAGTCACACTCACACTGCACTCACTCTGCACTCACTCTATAGTCACACTCACTCTGCACTCACTCTGCACTCACTCTGCAGTCACACTCACTCTTCACTCACTCTGCATTCACTCTCACTCTGCAGTCACTCTCACTCTGCAGTCACTCACACTCTGCAGTCACTCACACTCCGCACTCACACTCTGCACTTGAACTCTGCACTCAAACTCTACACTCACTCTGCACTCACTCGGCACTCACACTCACTCTGCACTCACTCTACACTCACTCTGCACTCACACTGCACTCACACTCACTCAACACTCACTCTGCACTCACTCTCACTCTGCTCTCATTCTGCACTCACACTGCAGTCACACTCACTCTGCACCAACACTGCAGTCACACTCATTCTGCACTAACTCTGCACTCACTCTCACTCTACACTCACTCTCACTCTGCACTCACACTGCAGTCACACTCACTCTGCACTCACACTGCAGTCACACTCACTCTGTACTCACTCTGCACTCACTCTGTAGTCACACTCACTCTGCACTCACTCTGCACTCACTCTGAAGTCACACTCACTCTTCACTCACTCTGCATTCACTCTCACTCTGCAGTCACTCTCACTCTGCAGTCACTCACACTCTGCAGTCACTCACACTCTGCCCTCACACTCTGCACTCGAACTCTGCACTCAAACTCTACACTCACTCTGCACTCATTCTGCACTCACTCTCACTCTGCACTCACACTGCAGTCACACTCACCCTGCACTCACACTGCAGTCACACTCACTCTGCACTCACTCTGCACTCACACTGTAGTCACACTCACTCTGCACTCACTCTGCACTCACTCTGCAGTCACACTCACTCTTCACTCACTCTGCATTCACTCTCACTCTGCAGTCACTCTCACTCTGCAGTCACTCACACTCTGCAGTCATTCACACTCTGCACTCACACTCTGCACTTGAACTCTGCACTCAAACTCTACACTCACTCTGCACTCACTCTGCACTCACACTCACTCTGCACTCACTCTGCACTCACTCTCACTCTGCTCTCACTCTGCACTCACACTGCAGTCACACTCACTCTGCACCACCACTGCAGTCACACTCATTCTGCACTCACTGCGCACTCACTCTCACTCTACACTCACTCTCACTCTGCACTCACACTGCAGTCACACTCACTCTGCACTCACTCTGCACTCTCTCTGCACTCACTCTCACTCTGCACTGATTCTGCATTCACTCTCACTCTGCACTCACACTGCAGTCACACTAAGTCTGCACTCACACTGCAGTCACACTCACTCTGCACTCACTCTGTAGTCACACTCACTCTACACTCACTCTGCACTCACTCTGCAGTCACACTCACTCTTCACTCACTCTGCATTCACTCTCACTCTGCATTCACTCTCACTCTGCAGTCACTCACACTCTGCAGTCACTCACACTCTGCACTCGAACTCTGCACTCAAACTCTACACTCACTCTGCACTCACTCTGCACTCACACTCACTCTGCACTCACTCTGCACTCACTCTCACTCTGCACTCACACTGCAGTCACACTCACTCTGCACCAACACTGCAGTCACACTCATTCTGCACTCACTCTGCACTCACTCTCACTCTATACTCACTCTCACTCTGCACTCACACTGCAGTCACACTCACTCTGCACTCACACTGCAGTCACACTCACTCTGCACTCACTTCGCACTCTCTCTGCACTCACTTTCACTCTGCACTCATGCTGCACTCACTCTTACTCTGCACTCACACTGCAGTCACACTCACTCTGCACTCACACTGCAGTCACACTCACTCTGCACCCACACTGCAGTCACTCTCATGCTGCACTCACTCTGCACTCACTCTCACTCTGCACACATTCTGCACTCACTCTCACTCTGCACTCACACTCACTCTGCACTCACACTGCAGTCACACTCACTCTGCACTCACTCTGCACTCACTCTGTAGTCACACTCACTCTGCACTCACTCTGCAGTCACATTCACTCTTCACTCACTCTGCATTCACTCTCACTCTGCAGTCACTCACACTCTGCAGTCACTCACACTCTGCAGTCACTCACACTGTGCACTCACACTCTGCACTCAAACTCTACACTCACTCTGCACTCATTCTGCACTCACTCTCACTCTGCACTCACACTGCAGTCACACTCACTCTGCACTCACACTGCAGTCACACTCACTCTGTAGTCACACTCACTCTGCACTCACTCTGCACTCACTCTTCAGTCACACTCACTCTTCACTCACTCTGCATTCACTCTCACTCTGCAGTCACTCTCACTCTGCAGTCACTCACACTCTGCAGTCACTCACACTGTGCACTCACACTCTGCACTCAAACTCTGCACTCAAACTCTACACTCACTCCGCACTCACTCTGCACTCACACTCACTCTGCACTCACTCTACACTCACTCTGCACTCACACTGCAGTCACACTCACACTGCACTCACTCTGCACTTACTCTACAGTCACACTCACTCTGCACTCACTCTGCACTCACTCTGCAGTCACACTCACTCTTCACTCACTCTGCATTCACTCTCACTCTGCAGTCACTCTCACTCTGCAGTCACTCTCACTCTGCAGTCACTCACACTCTGCAGTCACTCACACTCCGCACTCACACTCTGCACTTGAACTCTGCACTCAAACTCTACACTCACTCTGCACTCACTCTGCACTCACACTCACTCTGCACTCACTCTACACTCACTCTGCACTCACACTGCACTCATACTCACTCGACACTCACTCTGCACTCACTCTCACTCTGCTCTCATTCTGCACTCACACTGCAGTCACACTCACTCTGCACCAACACTGCAGTCACACTCATTCTGCACTAACTCTGCACTCACTCTCACTCTACACTCACTCTCACTCTGCACTCACACTGCAGTCACACTCACTCTGCACTCACACTGCAGTCACACTCACTCTGCACTCACTCTGCACTCTCTCTGCACTCACTCTCACTCTGCACTCATTCTGCACTCACTCTCACTCTGCACTCACACTGCAGTCACACTCACTCTGCACCCACACTGCAGTCCCACTCACTCTGCACTCACTCTGCACTCACACTCACTCTTTACTCACTCTGCATTCACTCTCACTCTGCAGTCACTCTCACTCTGCAGTCACTCACACTCTGCAGTTACTTACACTCTGCACTCACACTCTGCACTCGAACTCTGCACTCAAACTCTACACTCACTCTACACTCACTCTGCACTCACACTCACTCTGCACTCACTCTGCACTCACTCTCACTCTGCTCTCACTCTGCACTCACACTGCAGTCACACTCACTCTGCACCAACACTGCAGTCACACTCATTCTGCACTCACACTGCAGTCACACTCACTCTGCACTCACTCTGCACTCTCTCTGCACTCACACTCACTCTGCACTCACTCTGCACTCACTCTCACTCTGCTCTCACTCTGCACTCACACTGCAGTCACACTCACTCTGCACCAACACTGCAGTCACACTCACTCTGCACCAACACTGTAGTCACACTCATTCTGCACTCACTCCGCACTCACTCTCACTCTACACTCACTCTCACTCTGCACTCACACTGCAGTCACACTCACTCTGCACTCACACTGCAGTCACACTCACTCTGCACTCACTCTGCACTCACTCTGTAGTCATACTCACTCTGCACTCACTCTGCACTCACTCTGCAGTCACACTCACTCTTCACTCACTCTGCATTCACTCTCACTCTGCAGTCACTCTCACTCTGCAGTCACTCACACTCTGCAGTCACTCACACTCTGCAGTCACTCACACTCTGCACTCACACTCTGCACTCGAACTCTGCACTCAAACTCTACACTCACTCTGCACTCATTCTGCACTCACTCTCACTCTGCACTCACACTGCAGTCACACTCACTCTGCACTCACACTGCAGTCACACTCACTCTGCACTCACTCTGCACTCACTCTGTAGTCACACTCATTCTGCACTCACTCTGCAGTCACACTCACTCTTCACTCACTCTGCATTCACTCTCACTCTGCAGTCACTCACACTCTGCAGTCACTCACACTCTGCACTCACACTCTGCACTCACACTCTGCACTCGAACTCTGCACTCAAACTTTACACTCACTCTGCACTCACTCTGCACTCACACTCACTCTGCACTCACTCTACAATCACTCTGCACTCACACTGCAGTCAAACTCACTCTGCACTCACTCTGCACTCTCTCTGCACTCACTCTTCAGTCACACTCACTCTTCACTCACTCTGCATTCACTCTCACTCTGTAGTCACTCTCACTCTGCAGTCACTCACACTCTGCAGTCACTCACACTCTGCCCTCACACTCTGCACTCGAACTCTGCACTCAAACTCTACACTCACTCTGCAATCATTCTGCACTCACTCTCACTCTGCACTCACACTGCAGTCACACTCACTCTGCACTCACACTGCAGTCACACTCACTCTGCACTCACTCTGCACTCACTCTGTAGTCACAGTCACTCTGCACTCACTCTGCACTCACTCTGTAGTCACACTCACTCTGCACTCACTCTGCAGTCCCACTCACTCTTCACTCACTCTGCACTCACTCTGCACTCACACTCACTCTGCACTCACACTCACTCTGCACTCACTCTGTAGTCACACTCACTCTGCACTCACTCTGCAGTCACACTCACTCTTCACTCACTCTGCATTCACTCTCACTCTGCAGTCACTCTCACTCTGCAGTCACTCACACTCTGCAGTCACTCACACTGTGCACTCACACTCTGCACTCAAACTCTGCACTCAAACTCTACACTCACTCCGCACTCACTCTGCACTCACACTCACTCTGCACTCACTCTACACTCACTCTGCACTCACACTGCAGTCACACTCACACTGCACTCACTCTGCACTCACTCTACAGTCACACTCACTCTGCACTCACTCTGCACTCACTCTGCAGTCACACTCACTCTTCACTCACTCTGCATTCACTCTCACTCTGCAGTCACTCTCACTCTGCAGTCACTCACACTCTGCAGTCACTCACACTCCGCACTCACACTCTGCACTTGAACTCTGCACTCAAACTCTACACTCACTCTGCACTCACTCTGCACTCACACTCACTCTGCACTCACTCTACACTCACTCTGCACTCACACTGCACTCATACTCACTCGACACTCACTCTGCACTCACTCTCACTCTGCTCTCATTCTGCACTCACACTGCAGTCACACTCACTCTGCACCAACACTGCAGTCACACTCATTCTGCACTAACTCTGTACTCACTCTCACTCTACACTCACTCTCACTCTGCACTCACACTGCAGTCACACTCACTCTGCACTCACTCTGCACTCTCTCTGCACTCACTCTCACTCTGCACTCATTCTGCACTCACTCTCACTCTGCACTCACACTGCAGTCACACTCACTCTGCACCCACACTGCAGTCCCACTCACTCTGCACTCACTCTGCACTCACACTCACTCTTTACTCACTCTGCATTCACTCTCACTCTGCAGTCACTCTCACTCTGCAGTCACTCACACTCTGCAGTTACTTACACTCTGCACTCACACTCTGCACTCGAACTCTGCACTCAAACTCTACACTCACTCTACACTCACTCTGCACTCACACTCACTCTGCACTCACTCTGCACTCACTCTCACTCTGCTCTCACTCTGCACTCACACTGCAGTCACACTCACTCTGCACCAACACTGCAGTCACACTCATTCTGCACTCACACTGCAGTCACACTCACTCTGCACTCACTCTGCACTCTCTCTGCACTCACACTCACTCTGCACTCACTCTGCACTCACTCTCATTCTGCTCTCACTCTGCACTCACACTGCAGTCACACTCACTCTGCACCAACACTGCAGTCAAACTCACTCTGCACCAACACTGTAGTCACACTCATTCTGCACTCACTCCGCACTCACTCTCACTCTACACTCACTCTCACTCTGCACTCACACTGCAGTCACACTCACTCTGCACTCACACTGCAGTCACACTCACTCTGCACTCACTCTGCACTCACTCTGTAGTCATACTCACTCTGCACTCACTCTGCACTCACTCTGCAGTCACACTCACTCTTCACTCACTCTGCATTCACTCTCACTCTGCAGTCACTCTCACTCTGCAGTCACTCACACTCTGCAGTCACTCACACTCTGCAGTCACTCACACTCTGCACTCACACTCTGCACTCGAACTCTGCACTCAAACTCTACACTCACTCTGCACTCATTCTGCACTCACTCTCACTCTGCACTCACACTGCAGTCACACTCACTCTGCACTCACACTGCAGTCACACTCACTCTGCACTCACTCTGCACTCACTCTGTAGTCACACTCATTCTGCACTCACTCTGCAGTCACACTCACTCTTCACTCACTCTGCATTCACTCTCACTCTGCAGTCACTCACACTCTGCAGTCACTCACACTCTGCACTCACACTCTGCACTCGAACTCTGCACTCAAACTTTACACTCACTCTGCATTCACTCTGCACTCACACTCACTCTGCACTCACTCTACAATCACTCTGCACTCACACTGCAGTCAAACTCACTCTGCACTCACTCTGCACTCTCTCTGCACTCACTCTTCAGTCACACTCACTCTTCACTCACTCTGCATTCACTCTCACTCTGTAGTCACTCTCACTCTGCAGTCACTCACACTCTGCAGTCACTCACACTCTGCCCTCACACTCTGCACTCGAACTCTGCACTCAAACTCTACACTCACTCTGCAATCATTCTGCACTCACTCTCACTCTGCACTCACACTGCAGTCACACTCACTCTGCACTCACACTGCAGTCACACTCACTCTGCACTCACTCTGCACTCACTCTGTAGTCACAGTCACTCTGCACTCACTCTGCACTCACTCTGTAGTCACACTCACTCTGCACTCACTCTGCAGTCCCACTCACTCTTCACTCACTCTGCACTCACTCTGCACTCACACTCACTCTGCACTCACACTCACTCTGCACTCACTCTGTAGTCACACTCACTCTGCACTCACTCTGCAGTCACACTCACTCTTCACTCACTCTGCATTCACTCTCACTCTGCAGTCACTCTCACTCTGCAGTCACTCACACTCTGCAGTCACTCACACTCTGCACTCGAACTCTGCACTCAAACTCTACACTCACTCTGCACTCATTCTGCACTCACTCTCACTCTGCACTCACACTGCATTCACACTCACTCTGCACTCACACTGCAGTCACACTCACTCTGCACTCACTCTGTAGTCACACTCACTCTGCACTCACTCTGCACTCACTCTGCAGTCACACTCACTCTTCACTCACTCTGCATTCACTCTCGCTCTCCATTCACTCTCACTCTGCAGTCACTCACACTCTGCAGTCAATCACACTCTGCACTCGAACTCTGCACTCAAACTCTACACTCACTCTGCACTCACTCTGCACTCACACTCACTCTGCACTCACTCTGCACTCACTCTCACTCTGCTCCCACTCTGCACTCACACTGCAGTCACACTCACTCTGCACCAACACTGCAGTCACACTCATTCTGCACTCACTCTGTACTCACTCTCACTCTACACTCACTCTCACTCTGCACTCACACTGCAGTCACACTCACTCTGCACTCACACTGCAGTCACACTCACTCTGCACTCACTCTGCACTCTCTCTGCACTCACTTTCACTCTGCACTCATTCTGCACTCACTCTTACTCTGCACTCACACTGCAGTCACACTCACTCTGCACTCATTCTGCACTTACTCTCACTCTGCACTCACACTCACTCTGCACTCACACTGCAGTCACACTCACTCTGCACTCACTCTGCACTCACTCTGTAGTCACACTCACTCTGCACTCACTCTGCACTCACTCTGCAGTCACACTCACTCTTCACTCACTCTGCATTCACTCTCACTCTGCAGTCACTCACACTCTGCAGTCACTCACACTCTGCACTCTTACTCTGCACTCGAACTCTGCACTCAAACTCTACACTCACTCTGCCCTTATTCTGCACTCACTCTCACTCTGCACTCACACTGCAGTCACACTCACTCTGCACTCACACTGCAGTCACACTCACTCTGCACTCACTCTGCACTCACTCTGTAGTCACACTCACTCTGCACTCACTCTGCAGTCACACTCACTCTTCACTCACTCTGCATTCACTCTCACTCTGCAGTCACTCACACTCTGCAGTCACTCACACTCTGCACTCACACTCTGCACTCAAACTCTGCACTCAAACTCTACACTCACTCTGCACTCACTCTGCACTCACACTCACTCTGCACTCACTCTACGCTCACTCTGCACTCACACTGCAGTCACACGCACTCTGCACTCACTCTGCACTCACTCTGTAGACACACTCACTCTGCACTCACTTTGCACTCACTCTGCAGTCCCACTCACTCTTCACTCACTCTGCCTTCACTCTCACTCTGCAGTCACTCTCACTCTTCAGTCACTCACACTCTGCAGTCACTCACACTCTGCACTCACACTCTGCACTTGAACTCTGCACTCAAACTCTACACTCACTCTGCACTCACTCTGCACTCACACTCACTCTGCACTCACTCTCACTCTGCTCTCATTCTGCACTCACACTGCAGTCACACTCACTCTGCACCAACACTGCAGTCACACTCATTCTGCACTAACTCTGCACTCACTCTCACTCTACACTCACTCTCACTCTGCACTCACACTGCAGTCACACTCATTCTGCACTCACACTGCAGTCACACTCACTCTGCACTCACTCTGCACTCTCTCTGCACTCACTCTCACTCTGCACTCATTCTGCACTCACTCTCACTCTGCACTCTCTCTGCACTCACTCTCACTCTGCACTCATTCTGCACTCACTCTCACTCTGCACTCACACTGCAGTCACTGTTGGACAGGCCACATGAAGGGCCACTCTCCCCCGGCCCGACCAGGCCCGAGCCCGGTCACGCAGGTACCACACACCACCATTACACGTCCTCCGTCCCCTCCGGGACCCCTACCCTCGAACATGTCGACCTCGTGGGCCTGATCCACTGCCGGCCTGCGCGCCCATCCTGGGCGCCATCTTGGACACTCCACCACGAGGCCGCCTGGCCCCAGATCGACCTCAACCCTGGGCCTGGCCAGGTCTCAGACATCCCGGCACCACCATCCACCCAGGAGGTGAGCGGGCTACTTGGCAAGTCACTGGGGGAAAGAGGTGTCGATGGCTCTCCCCCGCCAGGTGCCGCTCGCCCATCGCCTCCCCGGGCGCTGGCTCCACCCCCCTGCTGGGTGTCTGGACTCCCTCATCCCGGACCTCCCGACCTCCAAGTGCGAGGGTCCGGACATCAAAGGGCACCAGCCCTATAACTGGGGCAGCTCCAGAGCAGGAAGGCAGTTGTATCTTGGAGTCGAGAGACGCAGAGAAGAACTCATCCTTGACGGACTACTGGCGCTGCCATAGCTCTGTCTCGTGCACCATCGTCTTGCCTGCTGGCGCTGCCGCAACCTTCGTAACCTTCATATCCTTCATCGTCGTCGGGACCTGCTGGCGTGGCCGCGGACCGTTTGCATTCGCCATCTTCATCGGGACCTGCTGGCTCCGCCGCGGACCGATCATCTAGAACGCCGAGCTCGAGGATTGAGAGCTAGTTTCATCTTTTGGTAACAAGACTGTCCCGCTACCCTTTTCCCAAGCCAGAGACCAGAACCGAGGGGACCCCTGAGTCCAGACCTCCTTGTACCATTCCATCGTAACCTTAAAGAATTGGTTTATAAAATCTCGTTGAACTTTACCCTTGTGTGGTGTCCGTCTGTGGGGGGGAAGTTACTTGTCTGTACGATCGCTGGAGACGGCTCTCCCCGGAGACCTCTCCCCTTATCCTCGGCCGACCCTCCCGGTCCGTCTAACATTGGTGGCCAGCGGCGCGATCCGAATCACCGCATAACCGTACAGAGAGTAGCTCACCCCACGGCGAATCACGATGTCAACTAAAGAAAGCGGATCAACGGAGAAATTCCAGATGGAGAAATTGGACGAGTACAGCCATCGTGAACTAAAACAGTTCTGCATCGAACTAGGTATCGCTACCACCGGACTAAGTATCAAAGACGATTTTAAGCAGGCCCTAGAATCTTGGGCAGAAACCGGGGCTGCCGGAACCTCGGATCAAAGCATCGCAGCAAAAACCACCACGGCCCCCGAGGAGCAAAGAAAGGGTCTCTCGCAAGACGAGATCCAGGAACACCATTCCATCGTAACCTTAAAGAATTGCCTATAAAATCTCGTTGAACTTTACCCTTGTGTGGTGTCCGTCTGTGGGGGGGAAGTTACTTGTCTGTACGATCGCTGGAGACGGCTCTCCCCGGAGACCTCTCCCCTTATCCTCGGCCGACCCTCCCGGTCCGTCTAACAGTCACACTCACTCTGCACTCACACTGCAGTCACACTCACTCTGCACTCACTCTGTAGTCACACTCACTCCGCACTCACTCTGCACTCACTCTGAAGTCACACTCACTCTTCACTCACTCTGCATTCACTCTCACTCTGCAGTCACTCTCACTCTGCAGTCACTCTCACTCTGCAGTCACTCTCACTCTGCAGTCACTCTCATTCTGCACTCACTCTCACTCTGCACTCACACTGGAGTCACACTCACTCTGCACTCACACTGCAGTCACACTCACTCTGCACTCACACTGTAGTCACACTCACTCTGCACTCACTCTGCAGTCACACTCACTCTTCACTCACTCTGCATTAACTCTCACTCTGCAGTCACTCTCACTCTGCAGTCACTCACACTCTGCAGTCACTCACACTCTGCACTCACACTCTGCACTCGAACTCTGCACTCAAACTCTACACTCACTCTGCACTCACTCTGCACTCAAACTCACTCTGCACTCACTCTGCACTCACTCTCACTCTGCTCTCACTCTGCACTCACACTGCAGTCACACTCACTCTGCAACAACACTGCAGTCACACTCATTCAGCACTCACTCTGCACTCACTCTCACTCTACACTCACTCTCACTATGCACTCACACTGCAGTCACACTCACTCTGCACTCACTCTGCACTCTCTCTGCACTCACTCTCACTCTGCACTCATTCTGCACTCACTCTCACTCTGCACTCACACTGCAGTCACACTCACTCTGCACTCACACTGCAGTCACACTCACTCTGCACTCACTCTGCACTCACTCTGTAGTCACAATCACTCTACACTCACTCTGCACTCACTCTGCAGTCACACTCACTCTTCACTCACTCTGCATTCACTCTCACTCTGCATTCACTCTCACTCTGCAGTCACTCACACTCTGCAGTCACTCACACGCTGCACTCGAACTCTGCACTCAAACTCTACACTCACTCTGCACTCACTCTGCACTCACACTCACTCTGCACTCACTCTGCACTCACTCTCACTCTGCTCTCACTCTGCACTCACACTGCAGCCACACTCACTCTGCACCAACACTGCAGTCACACTCATTCTGCACTCACTCAGCACTCACTCTCACTCTACACTCACTCTCACTCTGCACTCACACTGCAGTCACACTCACTCTGCACTCACACTGCAGTCACACTCACTCTGCACTCACTCTGCACTCACTCTGTAGTCACACTCACTCTGCACTCACTCTGCACTCACACTCTGTTAGACGGACCGGGAGGGTCGGCCGAGGTTACGGGGAGAGGTCTCCAGGGAGAGCCGTCTCCAACGACTGTACAGACAAGTAACTTCCCCCCCACAGACGGACACCACACAAGGTTGAAGGTTAACGAGACTTTATATGCAATTCTTAGGTTACGATGATATGATACAAGGAGGTCTGGACTCAGGGGTCCCCTCGATTCTAGTCTCTGGTTTGGGGAAAGGGTAGCGGGACAGTCTTGTTACCAATGAGTGAAAAATAGCTCTTAATCCTCGAGCTCGGCGTTCTAGATGATCGGGCCGCGGCGGAGCCAGGCAGGTCCCGAGATGGACGAAGGAAAACGACGGTCCGCGGCGGAGCCTGCAGGTCCCGGTGAAGATGACGGTTACAACGGTCCGCGGCCACGCCAGCAGGTCCCGACGACGATGAAGGTGATGAAGGTTGCGAAGGCTGTGGCAGCGCCAACAGGCAGGACGATGGTGCACAGGACAGAGCTATGGCAGCGCCAGTAGTCTGTCTAGGATGAGTTCCTCTTTACGTCTCTCGACTCCAAGATACAACTGCCTTCCTGCTCTGGAGCTGCCCCAGTTATAGGGCTGGCGTGCTTTGATGTCCGGACCCTCGCACTTGGAGGTCGGGAGGTCCGGGATGAGGGAGTCCAGACACCCAGCAGGGGGGTGGAGCCAGCGCCCGGGGAGGCGATGGGCGAGCGGCACTTGGTGGGGGAGAGCCATCGGCACCTCTTTCTCCCATTGACTTGCCAAGTAGCCCGCTCACCTCCTGGGTGGAGGGTGGTGCCGGAATGTCTGAGGCCGGGCCAGGCCCAGGGTTGAGGTCGATCGGGGGCCAGGCGGCCTCGTGGTGGAGTGTCCAAGATGGCGCCCCAGGCTGGGCGCGTGGGCCGGCAGTGAATCGGACCCACGAGGTCGACAGGCTCGAGGGCAGGGGTCCCTGAGGGGACGGAGGACGTGCAATGGTGGTGTGTGGTACTTGCGGGACTGGACTCAGGCCTGGTGGGGCCGGGGGAGAGCGGCCCTTCATGTGGCCTGTCCAACATGCGTCCCCCCCAGCTGAAGGCGGGGAGAGTTACCCATCCTCTTGGGGACTCTCCTCGTCGAGGCGGAAAAACCGGGACAGGCCATCCGCGTTGGCGTGATCTGGCCCAGGCCGGTGTTCGACTGTGAAGTCCATACCTTGCAAGGAGATGGACCAGCGTAGCAACTTTGGGTTCTCCCCCCGCATATGCATCAGCCATTGCAGGGGTCGGTGGTCGGTCTGCACCCGAAAGTGGGTGCCGAAAAGGTAGGGCCGGAGCTTCTTGAGGGCCCATACCACCGCGAAGGCTTCCCTCTCTATGGTGCTCCAGCGTTGCTCCCGTGGTAGGAGTCTCCGGCTGATGAAGGCCACCGGTTGATCAAGGCCTTCGGTGTTCACTTGAGACAGGACTGCCCCAATGCCCTGGTCGGAGGCGTCCGTCTGGACGACGAACTCCCGGCTGTAGTCTGGGGCCTGGAGCACAGGGGCGGAACACATGGCGGTCTTCAATTGTTCAAATGCAGTTTGACACTCTGGGGTCCAGGTGACTTTCTTGGGCTGCTTCTTTGACGTGAGTTCTGTGAGGGGCCCCACTATGGTACCATAGTCTTTCACGAACCTTCGGTAGTAGCCCGTGAGGCCCAGGAAGGCTCGTACCTCGGTTTGGGTGATGGGGGGCTGCCAGGCCTGGATGGCGGCAATTTTCAGCTGTAGAGGGGCCACTAGGCCGCTTCCCACCTGGTGTCCGAGGTAGGTTACAGACCCTTGCCCAATTTGACACTTGCTGGCCTTGATCGTGAGGCCAGCTCGCTGAAGGGCTTGCAGCACTGCTCGGAGGTGGTGGAGGTGCTCGGTCCAATGGTGGCTGTATACAGCGATGTCGTCTAGGTAGGCGGCGCTGAATCCTTCGAGCCCCGCCAGGACCTGATTGACGAGCCGTTGGAATGTTGCTGGGGCATTCTTCATGCCGAAGGGCATGACCGTGAAATGGTAATGGCCATCGGGGGTGGAGAAGGCAGAACGTTCTTGCGCCCGGGGTGTGAGGCCGATCTGCCAATAGCCTGCTGTCAGGTCGAAGATGCTGAGGTAGCGGGCAGCTCCCATTCGGTCGACTAGTTCATCTGCACGGGGGATGGGATGCGCGTCTGTTCTGGTGACCGCATTCAAGCCCCGGTAGTCGACGCAGAACCGGAGTTCTGGTGTGGTGCCGGGGGCAGCTGCTTTGGGGACCAGTACGACAGGGCTGGCCCAGGGACTGTCTGAGGGCTCGATGACCCCGAGCGTGAGCATCTTGGCTATTTCTTCCTGGATGCAGGCCCGTACCCGGTCTGGCACGCGGTAGGCCCGGTGGCGGATAGGGGGGCTGTCCCCGGTGTCCACATCGTGCACACACCAGGAAGTGACACCCGGGGTGAGGGAGAACAGGCTGGCGAACTGCGATAGGAGGGCTTGACACTCTTGGCGTTGTTCTCTGGTGAGGGCCTCTGAGAGCCGGACCCCATCCACGGAGCCGTCTTGCTCTTGAGTCCGTAGGAGGTCAGGGAGAGGCTCGGAGTCCTCTTCAACCCCAGTGTCTGTGGCCATCAGGAGGCTGAGCTCTGTTCGCACAAAGTGGGGCTTTAGTCTGTTAGCGTGGAGGGCCCGGAGAGGGTTCCGGGAGGATTCCATGTCGATGAGATAAGTGGCAGGACCCTTGCGCTCTACTACTTTGAAGGGCCCCGTCCATTTGTCTTGTAGGGCGCATGGCTCAGTGGGGGACATCACCCATACCTGTTGGCCAGGTTCGAACTCAATGGATGAGGCATTCTGGTCATACCATTTTTTCATGTCCTCTTGACTGGCCTCTAGGTTGGCCTTCGCTAGTTCTCTGAACCGCCTGGTCTGGTTGCGGAGGGTGAGGAGGTACCGGAAGACATCTGGAGGGTTCTTTAACGGAGGCATCTCCCAGCCTTCTTTGACGAGACTGAGCGGCCCTCGCACTGGGTGTCCATATAGCAGTTCAAATGGGCTGAAGCCCAGAGATTTCTGGGGGACTTCTCGATACGCGAAGAGGAGGCACGGCAGCAGCACATCCCACTGGCGACGGAGGGGCTCTTCCAACCCCCCGATCATTCCCTTTAGCGTGCGGTTGAACCGCTCAACGAGTCCGTTCCCTTGAGGGTGATAGGGGGTTGTGAATCTGTAGGTGACCCCGCACTGTTGCCAGAGGGACTTCATGTATTTGGAAATAAAGTTCGTGCCTCTGTCGCTGACGACTTCTCGGGGGAAGCCCACACGGGAGAAGATCCCCATCAGGGCCCGGCCGACCACCGGGGCTGTCACAGTTCGCAGAGGAACAGCCTCAGGGTAGCGGGTGGCGTGGTCCACTAGCACCAGGATGAATCGATGGCCTTGTTTTGTGCGTGGGTCCAAGGGCCCCACAATGTCTATTCCGACTCTCTCAAACGGGGTAGTGACCACGGGAAAAGGTTGCAGGGGAGCCTTTAGTTTGCGGCCGCTCTTTCCACTGGCTTGGCACGTGGGGCAAGATCGGCAATGCTGGTGCACATCGTTTCTCATTTTGGGCCAGAAGAAGTGGGTCACTAGGCGACTGTAGGTTTTATCTTGTCCCAGATGTCCTGCCAGGGGGACATCGTGGGCCAGGTTTAACAGGAAGTCTCTGAAACGGAGGGGTACCACTAGTACTCGGTTGCTCCCCAGCTCGGCGATTCTTTGCTCGCTGTACAGCAGATCATTGTCCCAGTAGACCCAATGAGTTCCGGAGGTATCCCCTGCGCTTTGGGCGAGCGTTTGCTGGCGGAGTCCCTCGAGGGAAGGACAGGTCTTCTGTTCTTTGCGAAATTGTTCTTGCGTGGGCCCCCCTTCTTGAGGCCACTGGTCGAGGTTATCGAGGTCGGTAGGTTGAGCTGGTTCGGAGGGAATGTTACGGTCGGTGTTTTCGGCCGGGGCGACCGGAGGCGGTGGCGCCGGCCATTCGGGTTCTTCTGGCTGGTGATTGGCACGGGCGGCCATGGAACGGGTGGTGACGCACGCCCAGTCTGGGACGCCCAACATCCCCAGGTGTTCCTTTCGCTCCACGGCGGCCCACGGAGAGCTTTCCAGGTCATTGCCCAGGAGGCAGTCTACGGGGGCATCGTCTCGGACCGTCACTTTCAACATGCCGGAGACCCCCCCCCATTCGAAGGGGACGCAGGCCATCCGACACAGGCTCTCCGAGTTATCGGCTGATCGTACAGGGCAGAGAATGTTCGGTAGATACTGTTCTGGGGCCACCAGGTGACAGCGGACGGCTGTTACACTGGCCCCGGTGTCACGAAGGGCTTCGGCCTGGTGTCCATTGATGCTCACCCATTGGCTGTACTTCTGGGTGTTAGCGGGTAGGGGGACCCGCGGGACCATGTCTTTCCCCCCTAAGCAGGCTAGAGTCATGGCGGCTGGCTCCCACTCTTGATGCTCTTGTTCGTACTCTTCCTGTTCCTCGGAGATCTGTTCTTCCCCTAGGGCTGCAGCGGCCACTTGGCGGGGTCTTGGGCTCTGGTACTGCGGGCAGTTTGGGTCGTTCGCATAGTGGCCGACTCGTTGACATCGGTGACACGTGACATTGGCTCTATACCCCGGTCGCGCTGGGGTGCTGCCCCGGTTGGCCGGGGGGGTGGTGTTGGTAGCGGGGGCGACCGGGGCGTTGTCTCTTCCTCGCCCTTGGCCCCCTCCTCCTCCTCTGGGTCGGTGCTGACCATTGTTGTTCCGGTTCTGTTCGTAGGACCCATTCCGGCCCACTCTGGTGATCTCCCACCGGTCAGCTTCGGCTGCGAGCTGCCGGGGATCCGTTAACTTGCTGTCGAGGAGGTGTTGGCGGAGTTCAATGAAGCAATTGTTCGACAGATGCTCCCATACCATCAGATTAAATAGTTGCTCGTAGGTCGTGACGTTGCTTCCTCGGATCCAGCCCTCGAAGGCTCGGCTAAAGTATGTTACATAGTCCACCCAAGTTGTACCCGGGATGCGGGTGCAGTCTCGGAACCTCTGACGGTACATCTCGGGTGTGAGACCATAGCGGGTGAGGAGTGCCGCTTTCATATGGTCGTAGGAGGTCATCTGGTGGTCCGGGAGCTGTAGTAGGGTGTCGCGGCCCTCATTGAGGAATCTTCCCCAGAGACCGGCTCCCCAGTCGCTTCTATCGATCCGGTGTGCAGTCATAGCGATCTCATAGGCTTTAAACCATTGCTGGATGTCGTCCTCTCTGAAGTATTCTCGGACAACATCCTTGGGGATGTGTACCTTTTTGTCTGTGGCCCCTGAGGTGGGGGGTCGCTCGGGCACCCCTGCCTCTTTATTCTGCTTGCGTAGGTTGATCTCGGCTAGGTTCCGTTCGTGTTCGTACGCTAGTTTCTTTTCCTCGAGCTCCCTTTGTCTCTGTTTCTCCTCTCTTTCTTCTCGGAGACGCAGGTGCTCTAAGTTGATTTTTTGTTCGGCCAACTTAAGTTCAACGTCCATTTTAAGTCGGGCCATTTCTAGTTCGTGTAGTCGGGTCCTTTCTCTTTCCTGGATCTCGTCTTGCGAGAGACCCGTTCTTTGCCCTTCAGGGGCCGTGGTCGTTTTTTCTACGGTGCTTTGATCAGGGGTTCCGGCAGCCCCGGTCTCTGCCCAAGATTCTAGGGCATGCTTAAAATCGTCCTTGGTACTCAGTCCGGTGGTAGCGATACCCAGTTCGATGCAGAATTGTTTTAGTTCACGATGGTTGTACTCCTCCAATTTCTCCATTTGGAATTTCTCGGTTGATCCGCTCTCTTTCGTGGTCATTGTGACTTCGTCGTGGGGTGAGCTACTCTCTGTACGTTTATGCGGTGATTCGGATCGCGCCGCTGGCCACCAATGTTAGACGGACCGGGAGGGTCGGCCGAGGTTACGGGGAGAGGTCTCCAGGGAGAGCCGTCTCCAACGACTGTACAGACAAGTAACTTCCCCCCCACAGACGGACACCACACAAGGTTGAAGGTTAACGAGACTTTATATGCAATTCTTAGGTTACGATGATATGATACAAGGAGGTCTGGACTCAGGGGTCCCCTCGATTCTAGTCTCTGGTTTGGGGAAAGGGTAGCGGGACAGTCTTGTTACCAATGAGTGAAAAATAGCTCTTAATCCTCGAGCTCGGCGTTCTAGATGATCGGGCCGCGGCGGAGCCAGGCAGGTCCCGAGATGGACGAAGGAAAACGACGGTCCGCGGCGGAGCCTGCAGGTCCCGGTGAAGATGACGGTTACAACGGTCCGCGGCCACGCCAGCAGGTCCCGACGACGATGAAGGTGATGAAGGTTGCGAAGGCTGTGGCAGCGCCAACAGGCAGGACGATGGTGCACAGGACAGAGCTATGGCAGCGCCAGTAGTCTGTCTAGGATGAGTTCCTCTTTACGTCTCTCGACTCCAAGATACAACTGCCTTCCTGCTCTGGAGCTGCCCCAGTTATAGGGCTGGCGTGCTTTGATGTCCGGACCCTCGCACTTGGAGGTCGGGAGGTCCGGGATGAGGGAGTCCAGACACCCAGCAGGGGGGTGGAGCCAGCGCCCGGGGAGGCGATGGGCGAGCGGCACTTGGTGGGGGAGAGCCATCGGCACCTCTTTCTCCCATTGACTTGCCAAGTAGCCCGCTCACCTCCTGGGTGGAGGGTGGTGCCGGAATGTCTGAGGCCGGGCCAGGCCCAGGGTTGAGGTCGATCGGGGGCCAGGCGGCCTCGTGGTGGAGTGTCCAAGATGGCGCCCCAGGCTGGGCGCGTGGGCCGGCAGTGAATCGGACCCACGAGGTCGACAGGCTCGAGGGCAGGGGTCCCTGAGGGGACGGAGGACGTGCAATGGTGGTGTGTGGTACTTGCGGGACTGGACTCAGGCCTGGTGGGGCCGGGGGAGAGCGGCCCTTCATGTGGCCTGTCCAACACACTCACTCTGCACTCACACTCACTCTGCACTCACTCTGTAGTCACACTCACTCTGCACTCACTCTGCAGTCACACTCACTCTTCACTCACTCTGCATTCACTCTCACTCTGCAGTCACTCTCACTCTGAAGTCACTCACACTCTGCAGTCACTCACACTCTGCACACGAACTCTGCACTCAAACTCTACACTCACTCTGCACTCATTCTGCACTCACTCTGCACTCACACTGCATTCACACTCACTCTGCACTCACACTGCAGTCACACTCACTCTGCACTCACACTGCAGTCACACTCACTCTGCACTCACTCTGCACTCACTCTGTAGTCACACTCACTCTGCACTCACTCTGCAGTCACACTCACTCTTCACTCACTCTGCATTCACTCTCACTCTGCATTCACTCTCACTCTGCAGTCACTCACACTCTGCAGTCACTCACACTCTGCACTCGAACTCTGCACTCAAACTCTACACTCACTCTGCACTCACTCTGCACTCACACTCACTCTGCACTCACTCTGCCCTCACTCTCACTCTGCTCTCACTCTGCACTCACACTGCAGTCACACTCACTCTGCACCAACACTGCAGTCACACTCATTCTGCACTCACTCCGCACTCACTCTCACTCTGCACTCACACTGCAGTCACACTCACTCTGCACTCACACTGCAGTCACACTCACTCTGCACTCACTCTGCACTCTCTCTGCAATCACTTTCACTCTGCACCCATTCTGCACTCACTCTTACTCTGCACTCACACTGCAGTCACACTCACTCTGCACCCACACTGCAGTCACTCTCATGCTGCTCTCACTCTGCACTCACTCTCACTCTGCACTCATTCTGCACTCACTCTCACTCTGCACTCACACTCACTCTGCACTCACACTGCAGTCACACTCACTCTGCACTCACTCTGCACTCACTCTGTAGTCACACTCACTCTGCACTCACTCTGCACCCACTCTGCAGTCACACTCACTCTTCACTCACTCTGCATTCACTCTCACTCTGCAGTCACTCACACTCTGCAGTCACTCACACTCTGCACTCACACTCTGCACTCAAACTCTGCACTCAAACTCTACACTCACTCTGCACTCACTCTGCACTCACACCCACTCTGCACTCACTCTATACTCACTCTGCACTCACACTGCAGTCACAATCACTCTGCACTCACTCTGCACTCACTCTGTAGTCACACTCACTCTGCACTCACTCTGCACTCACTCTGCAGTCACACTCAGTCTTCACTCACTTTGCATTCACTCTCACTCTGCAGTCAATCTCACTCTGCAGTCACTCACACTCTGCAGTCACTCACACTCTGCACTCACACTCTGCACTTGAACTCTGCACTCAAACTCTACACTCACTCTGCACTCACTCTGCACTCACACTCACTCTGCACTCACTCTGTACTCACTCTCACTCTGCTCTCATTCTGCACTCACACTGCAGTCACACTCACTCTGCACTAACTCTGCACTCACTCTCACTCTACACTCACTCTCACTCTGCACTCACACTGCAGTCATACTCACTTTGCACTCACACTGCAGTCACACTCACTCTGCACTCACTCTGCACTCTCTCTGCACTCACTCTCACTCTGCACTCATTCTGCACTCACTCTCACTCTGCACTCACACTGCAGTCACACTCACTCTGCACTCACACTGCAGTCACACTCACTCTGCACTCACTCTGCACTCACTCTGAAGTCACACTCACTCTTCACTCACTCTGCATTCACTCTCACTCTGCAGTCACTCTCACTCTGCAGTCACTCACACTCTGCAGTCACTCAAACTCTGCACTCACACTCTGCACTCGAACTCTGCACTCAAACTCTACACTCACTCTGCACTCATTCTGCACTCACTCTCACTCTGCACTCACACTGCAGTCACACTCACCCTGCACTCACACTGCAGTCACACTCACTCTGCACTCACTCTGCACTCACTCTGTAGTCACACTCACTCTGCACTCACTCTGCACTCACGCTGCAGTCACACTCACTCTTCACTCACTCTGCATTCACTCTCACTCTGCAGTCACTCTCACTCTGCAGTCACTCACACTCTGCAGTCACTCACACTGTGCACTCACACTCTGCACTCAAACTCTGCACTCAAACTCTACACTCACTCTGCACTCACTCTGCACTCACACTCACTCTGCTCCCACTCTGCACTCACACTGCAGTCACACTCACTCTGCACCAACACTGCAGTCACACTCATTCTGCACTCACTCTGCACTCACTCTCACTCTACACTCACTCTCACTCTGCACTCACACTGTAGTCACACTCACTCTGCACTCACACTGCAGTCACACTCACTCTGCACTCACTCTGCACTCTCTCTGCACTCACTTTCACTCTGCACTCATTCTGCACTCACTCTTACTCTGCACTCACACTGCAGTCACACTCACTCTGCACTCACACTGCAGTCACACTCACTCTGCACCCACACTGCAGTCACTCTCATGCTGCACTCACTCTGCACTCACTCTCACTCTGCACTCATTCTGCACTTACTCTCACTCTGCACTCACACTCACTCTGCACTCACACTGCAGTTACACTCACTCTGCACTCACTCTGCACTCACTCTGTAGTCACACTCACTCTGCACTCACTCTGCACTCACTCTGCAGTCACACTCACTCTTCACTCACTCTGCATTCACTCTCACTCTGCAGTCACTCTCACTCTGCAGTCACTCACACTCTGCAGTCACTCACACTCTGCACTCTTACTCTGCACTCGAACTCTGCACTCAAACTCTACACTCACTCTGCACTCATTCTGCACTCACTCTCACTCTGCACTCACACTGCAGTCACACTCACTCTGCACTCATACTGCAGTCACACTCACTCTGCACTCACTCTGCACTCACTCTGTAGTCACACTCACTCTGCACTCACTCTGCAGTCACACTCACTCTTCACTCACTCTGCATTCACTCTCACTCTGCAGTCACTCACACTCTGCAGTCACTCACACTCTGCACTCACACTCTGCACTCAAACTCTGCACTCAAACTCTACACTCACTCTGCACTTACTCTGCACTCACACTCACTCTGCACTCACTCTACGCTCACTCTGCACTCACACTGCAGTCACATTCACTCTGCACTCACTCTGCACTCACTCTGTAGACACACTCACTCTGCACTCACTCTGCACTCACTCTGCAGTCACACTCACTCTTCACTCACTCTGCCTTCACTCTCACTCTGCAGTCACTCTCACTCTTCAGTCACTCACACTCTGCAGTCACTCACACTCTGCACTCACACTCTGCACTTGAACTCTGCACTCAAACTCTACACTCACTCTGCACTCACTCTGCACTCACACTCACTCTGCACTCACTCTCACTCTGCTCTCATTCTGCACTCACACTGTAGTCACACTCACTCTGCACCAACACTGCAGTCACACTCATTCTGCACTAACTCTGCACTCACTCTCACTCTACACTCACTCTCACTCTGCACTCACACTGCAGTCACACTCATTCTGCACTCACACTGCAGTCACACTCACTCTGCACTCACTCTGCACTCTCTCTGCACTCACTCTCACTCTGCACTCATTCTGCATTCACTCTCACTCTGCACTCACACTGCAGTCACACTCACTCTGCACTCACACTGCAGTCACACTCACTCTGCACTCACTCTGTAGTCACACTCACTCCGCACTCACTCTGCACTCACTCTGAAGTCACACTCACTCTTCACTCACTCTGCATTCACTCTCACTCTGCAGTCACTCTCACTCTGCAGTCACTCTCACTCTGCAGTCACTCTCACTCTGCAGTCACTCTCATTCTGCACTCACTCTCACTCTGCACTCACACTGCAGTCACACTCACTCTGCACTCACACTGCAGTCACACTCACTCTGCACTCACTCTGTAGTCACACTCACTCTGCACTCACTCTGCAGTCACACTCACTCTTCACTCACTCTGCATTCACTCTCACTCTGCAGTCACTCTCACTCTGCAGTCACTCACACTCTGCAGTCACTCACACTCTGCACTCACACTCTGCACTCGAACTCTGCACTCAAACTCTACACTCACTCTGCACTCACACTGCAGTCACACTCACTCTGCACTCACTCTGCACTCACTCTCACTCTGCTCTCACTCTGCACTCACACTGCAGTCACACTCACTCCGCACCACCACTGCAGTCACACTCATTCTGCACTCACTCTGCACTCACTCTCACTCTACACTCACTCTCACTATGCACTCATTCTGCACTCACTCTCACTCTGCACTCACACTGCAGTCACACTCACTCTGCACTCACACTGCAGTCACACTCACTCTGCACCCACACTGCAGTCACTCTCATGCTGCACTCACTCTGCACTCACTCTCACTCTGCACTCATTCTGCACTTACTCTCACTCTGCACTCACACTCACTCTGCACTCACTCTGCACTCACTCTGTAGACACACTCACTCTGCACTCACTCTGCACTCACTCTGCAGTCACACTCACTCTTCACTCACTCTGCCTTCACTCTCACTCTGCAGTCACTCTCACTCTTCAGTCACTCACACTCTGCAGTCACTCACACTCTGCACTCACACTCTGCACTTGAACTCTGCACTCAAACTCTACACTCACTCTGCACTCACTCTGCACTCACACTCACTCTGCACTCACTCTCACTCTGCTCTCATTCTGCACTCACACTGTAGTCACACTCACTCTGCACCAACACTGCAGTCACACTCATTCTGCACTAACTCTGCACTCACTCTCACTCTACACTCACTCTCACTCTGCACTCACACTGCAGTCACACTCATTCTGCACTCACACTGCAGTCACACTCACTCTGCACTCACTCTGCACTCTCTCTGCACTCACTCTCACTCTGCACTCATTCTGCATTCACTCTCACTCTGCACTCACACTGCAGTCACACTCACTCTGCACTCACACTGCAGTCACACTCACTCTGCACTCACTCTGTAGTCACACTCACTCCGCACTCACTCTGCACTCACTCTGAAGTCACACTCACTCTTCACTCACTCTGCATTCACTCTCACTCTGCAGTCACTCTCACTCTGCAGTCACTCTCACTCTGCAGTCACTCTCACTCTGCAGTCACTCTCATTCTGCACTCACTCTCACTCTGCACTCACACTGCAGTCACACTCACTCTGCACTCACACTGCAGTCACACTCACTCTGCACTCACTCTGTAGTCACACTCACTCTGCACTCACTCTGCAGTCACACTCACTCTTCACTCACTCTGCATTCACTCTCACTCTGCAGTCACTCTCACTCTGCAGTCACTCACACTCTGCAGTCACTCACACTCTGCACTCACACTCTGCACTCGAACTCTGCACTCAAACTCCACACTCACTCTGCACTCACTCTGCACTCAAACTCACTCTGCACTCACTCTGCACTCACTCTCACTCTGCTCTCACTCTGCACTCACACTGCAGTCACACTCACTCTGCACCAACACTGCAGTCACACTCATTCAGCACTCACTCTGCACTCACTCTCACTCTACACTCACTCTCACTATGCACTCACACTGCAGTCACACTCACTCTGCACTCACTCTGCACTCTCTCTGCACTCACTCTCACTCTGCACTCATTCTGCACTCACTCTCACTCTGCACTCACACTGCAGTCACACTCACTCTGCACTCACACTGCAGTCACACTCACTCTGCACTCACTCTGCACTCACTCTGTAGTCACAATCACTCTACACTCACTCTGCACTCACTCTGCAGTCACACTCACTCTTCACTCACTCTGCATTCACTCTCACTCTGCATTCACTCTCACTCTGCAGTCACTCACACTCTGCAGTCACTCACACTCTGCACTTGAACTCCGCACTCAAACTCTACACTCACTCTGCACTCACTCTGCACTCACACTCACTCTGCACTCACTCTGCACTCACTCTCACTCTGCTCTCACTCTGCACTCACACTGCAGCCACACTCACTCTGCACCAACACTGCAGTCACACTCATTCTGCACTCACTCAGCACTCACTCTCACTCTACACTCACTCTCACTCTGCACTCACACTGCAGTCACACTCACTCTGCACTCACACTGCAGTCACACTCACTCTGCACTCACTCTGCACTCACTCTGTAGTCACACTCACTCTGCACTCACTCTGCAGTCACACTCACTCTTCACTCACTCAGCACTCACTCTGCACTCACACTCACTCTGCACTCACACTCACTCTGCACTCACTCTGTAGTCACACTCACTCTGCACTCACTCTGCAGTCACACTCACTCTTCACTCACTCTGCATTCACTCTCACTCTGCAGTCACTCTCACTCTGAAGTCACTCATACTCTGCAGTCACTCACACTCTGCACACGAACTCTGCACTCAAACTCTACACTCACTCTGCACTCATTCTGCACTCACTCTCACTCTGCACTCACACTGCATTCACACTCACTCTGCACTCACACTGCAGTCACACTCACTCTGCACTCACACTGCAGTCACACTCACTCTGCACTCACTCTGCACTCACTCTGTAGTCACACTCACTCTGCACTCACTCTGCAGTCACACTCACTCTTCACTCACTCTGCATTCACTCTCACTCTGCATTCACTCTCACTCTGCAGTCACTCACACTCTGCAGTCACTCACACTCTGCACTCGAACTCTGCACTCAAACTCTACACTCACTCTGCACTCACTCTGCACTCACATTCACTCTGCACTCACTCTGCCCTCACTCTCACTCTGCTCTCACTCTGCACTCACACTGCAGTCACACTCACTCTGCACCAACACTGCAGTCACACTCATTCTGCACTCACTCCGCACTCACTCTCACTCTGCACTCACACTGCAGTCACACTCACTCTGCACTCACTCTGCACTCACTCTGTAGTCACACTCACTCTGCACTCACTCTGCAGTCACACTCACTCTTCACTCACTCTGCATTCACTCTCACTCTGCAGTCACTTACACTCTGCAGTCACTCACACTCTGCACTCACACTCTGCACTCAAACTCTGCACTCAAACTCTACACTCACTCTGCACTCACTCTGCACTCACACTCACTCTGCACTCACTCTACGCTCACTCTGCACTCACACTGCAGTCACACTCACTCTGCACTCACTCTGCACTCACTCTGTAGACACACTCACTCTGCACTCACTCTGCACTCACTCTGCAGTCACACTCACTCTTCACTCACTCTGCCTTCACTCTCACTCTGCAGTCACTCTCACTCTTCAGTCACTCACACTCTGCAGTCACTCACACTCTGCACTCACACTCTGCACTTGAACTCTGCACTCAAACTCTACACTCACTCTGCACTCACTCTGCACTCACACTCACTCTGCACTCACTCTCACTCTGCTCTCATTCTGCACTCACACTGCAGTCACACTCACTCTGCACCAACACTGCAGTCACACTCATTCTGCACTAACTCTGCACTCACTCTCACTCTACACTCACTCTCACTCTGCACTCACACTGCAGTCACACTCATTCTGCACTCACACTGCAGTCACACTCACTCTGCACTCACTCTGCACTCTCTCTGCACTCACTCTCACTCTGCACTCATTCTGCATTCACTCTCACTCTGCACTCACACTGCAGTCACACTCACTCTGCACTCACACTGCAGTCACACTCACTCTGCACTCACTCTGTAGTCACACTCACTCCGCACTCACTCTGCACTCACTCTGAAGTCACACTCACTCTTCACTCACTCTGCATTCACTCTCACTCTGCAGTCACTCTCACTCTGCAGTCACTCTCACTCTGCAGTCACTCTCACTCTGCAGTCACTCTCATTCTGCACTCACTCTCACTCTGCACTCACACTGCAGTCACACTCAATCTGCACTCACACTGCAGTCACACTCACTCTGCACTCACTCTGTAGTCACACTCACTCTGCACTCACTCTGCAGTCACACTCACTCTTCACTCACTCTGCATTCACTCTCACTCTGCAGTCACTCTCACTCTGCAGTCACTCACACTCTGCAGTCACTCACACTCTGCACTCACACTCTGCACTCGAACTCTGCACTCAAACTCTACACTCACTCTGCACTCACACTGCAGTCACACTCACTCTGCACTCACTCTGCACTCACTCTCACTCTGCTCTCACTCTGCACTCACACTGCAGTCACACTCACTCCGCACCACCACTGCAGTCACACTCATTCTGCACTCACTCTGCACTCACTCTCACTCTACACTCACTCTCACTATGCACTCATTCTGCACTCACTCTCACTCTGCACTCACACTGCAGTCACACTCACTCTGCACTCACACTGCAGTCACACTCACTCTGCACCCACACTGCAGTCACTCTCATGCTGCACTCACTCTGCACTCACTCTCACTCTGCACTCATTCTGCACTTACTCTCACTCTGCACTCACACTCACTCTGCACTCACACTGCAGTCACACTCACTCTGCACTCACTCTGCACTCACTCTGTAGTCACACTCACTCTGCACTCACTCTGCAGTCACACTCACTCTTCACTCACTCTGAATTCACTCTCACTCTGCAGTCACTCACACTCTGCAGTCACTCACACTCTGCACTCTTACTCTGCACTCGAACTCTGCACTCAAATTCTACACTCACTCTGCACTCGTTCTGCACTCACTCTCACTCTGCACTCACACTGCAGTCACACTCACTCTGCACTCACACTGCAGTCACACTCACTCTGTACTCACTCTGCACTCACTCTGTAGTCACACTCACTCTGCACTCACTCTGCACTCACTCTTCAGTCACACTCACTCTTCACTCACTCTGCATTCACTCTCACTCTGCAGTCACTCTCACTCTGCAGTCACTCACACTCTGCAGTCACTCACACTGTGCACTCACACTCTGCACTCAAACTCTGCACTCAAACTCTACACTCACTCTGCACTCACTCTGCACTCACACTCACTCTGCTCCCACTCTGCACTCACACTGCAGTCACACTCACTCTGCACCAACACTGCAGTCACACTCATTCTGCACTCACTCTGCACTCACTCTCACTCTACACTCACTCTCACTCTGCACTCACACTGTAGTCACACTCACTCTGCACTCACACTGCAGTCACACTCACTCTGCACTCACTCTGCACTCTCTCTGCACTCACTTTCACTCTGCACTCATTCTGCACTCACTCTTACTCTGCACTCACACTGCAGTCACACTCACTCTGCACTCACACTGCAGTCACACTCACTCTGCACCCACACTGCAGTCACTCTCATGCTGCACTCACTCTGCACTCACTCTCACTCTGCACTCATTCTGCACTTACTCTCACTCTGCACTCACACTCACTCTGCACTCACACTGCAGTCACACTCACTCTGCACTCACTCTGCACTCACTCTGTAGTCACAATCACTCTGCACTCACTCTGCACTCACTCTGCAGTCACACTCACTCTTCACTCACTCTGCATTCACTCTCACTCTGCAGTCACTCTCACTCTGCAGTCACTCACACTCTGCAGTCACTCACACTCTGCACTCTTACTCTGCACTCGAACTCTGCACTCAAACTCTACACTCACTCTGCACTCATTCTGCACTCACTCTCACTCTGCACTCACACTGCAGTCACACTCACTCTGCACTCACACTGCAGTCACACTCACTCTGCACTCACTCTGCACTCACTCTGTAGTCACACTCACTCTGCACTCACTCTGCAGTCACACTCACTCTTCACTCACTCTGCATTCACTCTCACTCTGCAGTCACTCACACTCTGCAGTCACTCACACTCTGCACTCACACTCTGCACTCAAACTCTGCACTCAAACTCTACACTCACTCTGCACTCACTCTGCACTCACACTCACTCTGCACTCACTCTACGCTCACTCTGCACTCACACTGCAGTCACACTCACTCTGCACTCACTCTGCACTCACTCTGTAGACACACTCACTCTGCACTCACTCTGCACTCACTCTGCAGTCACACTCACTCTTCACTCACTCTGCCTTCACTCTCACTCTGCAGTCACTCTCACTCTTCAGTCACTCACACTCTGCAGTCACTCACACTCTGCACTCACACTCTGCACTTGAACTCTGCACTCAAACTCTACACTCACTCTGCACTCACTCTGCACTCACACTCACTCTGCACTCACTCTCACTCTGCTCTCATTCTGCACTCACACTGTAGTCACACTCACTCTGCACCAACACTGCAGTCACACTCATTCTGCACTAACTCTGCACTCACTCTCACTCTACACTCACTCTCACTCTGCACTCACACTGCAGTCACACTCATTCTGCACTCACACTGCAGTCACACTCACTCTGCACTCACTCTGCACTCTCTCTGCACTCACTCTCACTCTGCACTCATTCTGCATTCACTCTCACTCTGCACTCACACTGCAGTCACACTCACTCTGCACTCACACTGCAGTCACACTCACTCTGCACTCACTCTGTAGTCACACTCACTCCGCACTCACTCTGCACTCACTCTGAAGTCACACTCACTCTTCACTCACTCTGCATTCACTCTCACTCTGCAGTCACTCTCACTCTGCAGTCACTCTCACTCTGCAGTCACTCTCACTCTGCAGTCACTCTCATTCTGCACTCACTCTCACTCTGCACTCACACTGCAGTCACACTCACTCTGCACTCACACTGCAGTCACACTCACTCTGCACTCACTCTGTAGTCACACTCACTCTGCACTCACTCTGCAGTCACACTCACTCTTCACTCACTCTGCATTCACTCTCACTCTGCAGTCACTCTCACTCTGCAGTCACTCACACTCTGCAGTCACTCACACTCTGCACTCACACTCTGCACTCGAACTCTGCACTCAAACTCCACACTCACTCTGCACTCACTCTGCACTCAAACTCACTCTGCACTCACTCTGCACTCACTCTCACTCTGCTCTCACTCTGCACTCACACTGCAGTCACACTCACTCTGCACCAACACTGCAGTCACACTCATTCAGCACTCACTCTGCACTCACTCTCACTCTACACTCACTCTCACTATGCACTCACACTGCAGTCACACTCACTCTGCACTCACTCTGCACTCTCTCTGCACTCACTCTCACTCTGCACTCATTCTGCACTCACTCTCACTCTGCACTCACACTGCAGTCACACTCACTCTGCACTCACACTGCAGTCACACTCACTCTGCACTCACTCTGCACTCACTCTGTAGTCACAATCACTCTACACTCACTCTGCACTCACTCTGCAGTCACACTCACTCTTCACTCACTCTGCATTCACTCTCACTCTGCATTCACTCTCACTCTGCAGTCACTCACACTCTGCAGTCACTCACACTCTGCACTTGAACTCTGCACTCAAACTCTACACTCACTCTGCACTCACTCTGCACTCACACTCACTCTGCACTCACTCTGCACTCACTCTCACTCTGCTCTCACTCTGCACTCACACTGCAGCCACACTCACTCTGCACCAACACTGCAGTCACACTCATTCTGCACTCACTCAGCACTCACTCTCACTCTACACTCACTCTCACTCTGCACTCACACTGCAGTCACACTCACTCTGCACTCACACTGCAGTCACACTCACTCTGCACTCACTCTGCACTCACTCTGTAGTCACACTCACTCTGCACTCACTCTGCAGTCACACTCACTCTTCACTCACTCAGCACTCACTCTGCACTCACACTCACTCTGCACTCACACTCACTCTGCACTCACTCTGTAGTCACACTCACTCTGCACTCACTCTGCAGTCACACTCACTCTTCACTCACTCTGCATTCACTCTCACTCTGCAGTCACTCTCACTCTGAAGTCACTCATACTCTGCAGTCACTCACACTCTGCACACGAACTCTGCACTCAAACTCTACACTCACTCTGCACTCATTCTGCACTCACTCTCACTCTGCACTCACACTGCATTCACACTCACTCTGCACTCACACTGCAGTCACACTCACTCTGCACTCACACTGCAGTCACACTCACTCTGCACTCACTCTGCACTCACTCTGTAGTCACACTCACTCTGCACTCACTCTGCAGTCACACTCACTCTTCACTCACTCTGCATTCACTCTCACTCTGCATTCACTCTCACTCTGCAGTCACTCACACTCTGCAGTCACTCACACTCTGCACTCGAACTCTGCACTCAAACTCTACACTCACTCTGCACTCACTCTGCACTCACACTCACTCTGCACTCACTCTGCCCTCACTCTCACTCTGCTCTCACTCTGCACTCACACTGCAGTCACACTCACTCTGCACCAACACTGCAGTCACACTCATTCTGCACTCACTCCGCACTCACTCTCACTCTGCACTCACACTGCAGTCACACTCACTCTGCACTCACTCTGCACTCACTCTGTAGTCACACTCACTCTGCACTCACTCTGCAGTCACACTCACTCTTCACTCACTCTGCATTCACTCTCACTCTGCAGTCACTTACACTCTGCAGTCACTCACACTCTGCACTCACACTCTGCACTCAAACTCTGCACTCAAACTCTACACTCACTCTGCACTCACTCTGCACTCACACTCACTCTGCACTCACTCTACGCTCACTCTGCACTCACACTGCAGTCACACTCACTCTGCACTCACTCTGCACTCACTCTGTAGACACACTCACTCTGCACTCACTCTGCACTCACTCTGCAGTCACACTCACTCTTCACTCACTCTGCCTTCACTCTCACTCTGCAGTCACTCTCACTCTTCAGTCACTCACACTCTGCAGTCACTCACACTCTGCACTCACACTCTGCACTTGAACTCTGCACTCAAACTCTACACTCACTCTGCACTCACTCTGCACTCACACTCACTCTGCACTCACTCTCACTCTGCTCTCATTCTGCACTCACACTGCAGTCACACTCACTCTGCACCAACACTGCAGTCACACTCATTCTGCACTAACTCTGCACTCACTCTCACTCTACACTCACTCTCACTCTGCACTCACACTGCAGTCACACTCATTCTGCACTCACACTGCAGTCACACTCACTCTGCACTCACTCTGCACTCTCTCTGCACTCACTCTCACTCTGCACTCATTCTGCATTCACTCTCACTCTGCACTCACACTGCAGTCACACTCACTCTGCACTCACACTGCAGTCACACTCACTCTGCACTCACTCTGTAGTCACACTCACTCCGCACTCACTCTGCACTCACTCTGAAGTCACACTCACTCTTCACTCACTCTGCATTCACTCTCACTCTGCAGTCACTCTCACTCTGCAGTCACTCTCACTCTGCAGTCACTCTCACTCTGCAGTCACTCTCATTCTGCACTCACTCTCACTCTGCACTCACACTGCAGTCACACTCACTCTGCACTCACACTGCAGTCACACTCACTCTGCACTCACTCTGTAGTCACACTCACTCTGCACTCACTCTGCAGTCACACTCACTCTTCACTCACTCTGCATTCACTCTCACTCTGCAGTCACTCTCACTCTGCAGTCACTCACACTCTGCAGTCACTCACACTCTGCACTCACACTCTGCACTCGAACTCTGCACTCAAACTCTACACTCACTCTGCACTCACTCTGCACTCAAACTCACTCTGCACTCACTCTGCACTCACTCTCACTCTGCTCTCACTCTGCACTCACACTGCAGTCACACTCACTCTGCACCAACACTGCAGTCACACTCATTCAGCACTCACTCTGCACTCACTCTCACTCTACACTCACTCTCACTATGCACTCACACTGCAGTCACACTCACTCTGCACTCACTCTGCACTCTCTCTGCACTCACTCTCACTCTGCACTCATTCTGCACTCACTCTCACTCTGCCCTCACACTGCAGTCACACTCACTCTGCACTCACACTGCAGTCACACTCACTCTGCACTCACTCTGCACTCACTCTGTAGTCACAATCACTCTACACTCACTCTGCACTCACTCTGCAGTCACACTCACTCTTCACTCACTCTGCATTCACTCTCACTCTGCATTCACTCTCACTCTGCAGTCACTCACACTCTGCAGTCACTCACACTCTGCACTTCAACTCTGCACTCAAACTCTACACTCACTCTGCACTCACTCTGCACTCACACTCACTCTGCACTCACTCTGCACTCACTCTCACTCTGCTCTCACTCTGCACTCACACTGCAGCCACACTCACTCTGCACCAACACTGCAGTCACACTCATTCTGCACTCACTCAGCACTCACTCTCACTCTACACTCACTCTCACTCTGCACTCACACTGCAGTCACACTCACTCTGCACTCACACTGCAGTCACACTCACTCTGCACTCACTCTGTAGTCACACTCACTCTGCACTCACTCTGCAGTCACACTCACTCTTCACTCACTCAGCACTCACTCTGCACTCACACTCACTCTGCACTCACACTCACTCTGCACTCACTCTGTAGTCACACTCACTCTGCACTCACTCTGCAGTCACACTCACTCTTCACTCACTCTGAATTCACTCTCACTCTGCAGTCACTCACACTCTGCAGTCACTCACACTCTGCACTCTTACTCTGCACTCGAACTCTGCACTCAAATTCTACACTCACTCTGCACTCGTTCTGCACTCACTCTCACTCTGCACTCACACTGCAGTCACACTCACTCTGCACTCACACTGCAGTCACACTCACTCTGTACTCACTCTGCACTCACTCTGTAGTCACACTCACTCTGCACTCACTCTGCACTCACTCTTCAGTCACACTCACTCTTCACTCACTCTGCATTCACTCTCACAATGCAGTCACTCTCACTCTGCAGTCACTCACACTCTGCAGTCACTCACACTGTGCACTCACACTCTGCACTCAAACTCTGCACTCAAACTCTACACTCACTCTGCACTCACTCTGCACTCACACTCACTCTGCACTCACTCTACACTCACTCTGCACTCACACTGCAGTCACACTCACACTGCACTCACTCTGCACTCACTCTATAGTCACACTCACTCTGCACTCACTCTGCACTCACTCTGCAGTCACACTCACTCTTCACTCACTCTGCATTCACTCTCACTCTGCAGTCACTCTCACTCTGCAGTCACTCACACTCTGCAGTCACTCACACTCCGCACTCACACTCTGCACTTGAACTCTGCACTCAAACTCTACACTCACTCTGCACTCACTCTGAACTCACACTCACTCTGCACTCACTCTACACTCACTCTGCACTCACACTGCACTCACACTCACTCGACACTCACTCTGCACTCACTCTCACTCTGCTCTCATTCTGCACTCAAAGTGCAGTCACACTCACTCTGCACCAACACTGCAGTCACACTCATTCTGCACTAACTCAGCACTCACTCTCACTCTACACTCACTCTCACTCTGCACTCACACTGCAGTCACACTCACTCTGCACTCACACTGCTGTCACACTCACTCTGCACTCACTCTGCACTCACTCTCACTCTGCACTCACATTGCAGTCACACTCACCCTGCACTCACACTGCAGTCACACTCACTCTGCACTCACTCTGCACTCACTCTGTAGTCACACTCACTCTGCACTCACTCTGCACTCACTCTGCAGTCACACTCACTCTTCACTCACTCTGCATTCACTCTCACTCTGCAGTCACTCTCACTCTGCAGTCATTCACACTCTGCAGTCACTCACACTCTGCACTCAAACTCTGCACTTGAACTCTGCACTCAAACTCTACACTCACTCTGCACTCACACTCACTCTGCACTCACTCTGCACTCACTCTCACTCTGCTCTCACTCTGCACTCACACTGCAGTCACACTCACTCTGCACCACCACTGCAGTCACACTCATTCTGCACTCACTGCGCACTCACTCTCACTCTACACTCACTCTCACTCTGCACTCACACTGCAGTCACACTCACTCTGCACTCACTCTGCACTCTCTCTGCACTCACTCTCACTCTGCACTCATACTGCATTCACTCTCACTCTGCACTCACACTGCAGTCACACTCACTCTGCACTCACACTGCAGTCACACTCACTCTGCACTTACTCTGTAGTCACACTCACTCTAAACTCACTCTGCACTCACTCTGCAGTCACACTCACTCTTCACTCACTCTGCATTCACTCTCACTCTGCATTCACTCTCACTCTGCAGTCACTCACACTCTGCAGTCACTCACACTCTGCACTCAAACTCTGCACTCAAACTCTACACTCATTCTGCACTAACTCTGCACTCACTCTCACTCTACACTCACTCTCACTCTGCACTCACACTGCAGTCACACTCACTCTGCACTCACACTGCAGTCACACTCACTCTGCACTCACTCTGCACTCTCTCTGCACTCACTCTCACTCTGCACTCATTCTGCACTCACTCTCACTCTGCACTCACACTGCAGTCACACTCACTCTGCACTCACACTGCAGTCACACTCACTCTGCACTCACTCTGTAGTCACACTCACTCTGCACTCACTCTGCACTCACTCTGAAGTCACACTCACTCTTCACTCACTCTGCATTCAATCTCACTCTGCAGTCACTCTCACTCTGCAGTCACTCACACTCTGAAGTCACTCACACTCTGCACTCACACTCTGCACTCAAACTCTGCACTCAAACTCTACACTCACTCTGCACTCATTCTGCACTCACTCTCACTCTGCACTCACATTGCAGTCACACTCACCCTGCACTCACACTGCAGTCACACTCACTCTGCACTCACTCTGCACTCACTCTGTAGTCACACTCACTCTGCACTCACTCTGCACTCACTCTGCAGTCACACTCACTCTTCACTCACTCTGCATTCACTCTCACTCTGCAGTCACTCTCACTCTGCAGTCACTCACACTCTGCAGTCACTCACACTCTGCACTCACACTCTGCACTTGAACTCTGCACTCAAACTCTACACTCACTCTGCACTCACACTCACTCTGCACTCACTCTGCACTCACTCTCACTCTGCTCTCACTCTGCACTCACACTGCAGTCACACTCACTCTGCACCACCACTGCAGTCATACTCATTCTGCACTCACTGCGCACTCACTCTCACTCTACACTCACTCTCACTTAGCACTCACACTGCAGTCACACTCACTCTGCACTCACTCTGCAGTCACACTCACTCTGCACTCACTCTGTAGTCACACTCACTCTACACTCACTCTGCACTCACTCTGCAGTCACACTCACTCTTCACTCACTCTGCATTCACTCTCACTCTGCATTCACTCTCACTCTGCAGTCACTCACACTCTGCAGTCACTCACACTCTGCACTCGAACTCTGCACTCAAACTCTACACTCACTCTGCACTCACTCTGCACTCACACTCACTCTGCACTCACTCTGCACTCACTCTCACTCTGCTCTCACTCTGCACTCACACTGCAGTCACACTCACTCTGCACCAACACTGCAGTCACACTCATTCTGCACTCACTCTGCACTCACTCTCACTCTACACTCACTCTCACTCTGCACTCACACTGCAGTCACACTCACTCTGCACTCACACTGCAGTCACACTCACTCTGCACTCACTCTGCACTCTCTCTGCACTCACTTTCACTCTGCACTCATGCTGCACTCACTCTTACTCTGCACTCACACTGCAGTCACACTCACTCTGCACTCACACTGCAGTCACACTCACTCTGCACCCACACTGCAGTCACTCTCATGCTGCACTCACTCGGCACTCACTCTCACTCTGCACACATTCTGCACTCACTCTCACTCTGCACTCACACTCACTCTGCACTCACACTGCAGTCACACTCACTCTGCACTAACTCTGCACTCACTCTGTAGTCACTCTCACTCTGCACTCACTCTGCAGTCACACTCACTCTTCACTCACTCTGCATTCACTCTCACTCTGCAGTCACTCACACTCTGCAGTCACTCACACTCTGCACACTCACTCTGCACTAACTCTGCACTCACTCTGTAGTCACACTCACTCTGCACTCACTCTGCAGTCACACTCACTCTTCACTCACTCTGCATTCACTCTCACTCTGCAGTCACTCTCACTCTGCAGTCACTCACACTCTGAAGTCACTCACACTCTGCACTCACACTCTGCACTCAAACTCTGCACTCAAACTCTATACTCACTCTGCACTCATTCTGCACTCACTCTCACTCTGCACTCACATTGCAGTCACACTCACCCTGCACTCACACTGCAGTCACACTCACTCTGCACTCACTCTGCACTCACTCTGTAGTCACACTCACTCTGCACTCACTCTGCAGTCACACTCACTCTTCACTCACTCTGCATTCACTCTCACTCTGCAGTCACTCTCACTCTGCAGTCACTCACACTCTGCAGTCACTCACACTCTGCACTCACACTCTGCACTTGAACTCTGCACTCAAACTCTACACTCACTCTGCACTCACACTCACTCTGCACTCACTCTGCACTCACTCTCACTCTGCTCTCACTCTGCACTCACACTGCAGTCACACTCACTCTGCACCACCACTGCAGTCATACTCATTCTGCACTCACTGCGCACTCACTCTCACTCTACACTCACTCTCACTTAGCACTCACACTGCAGTCACACTCACTCTGCACTCACTCTGCAGTCACACTCACTCTGCACTCACTCTGTAGTCACACTCACTCTACACTCACTCTGCACTCACTCTGCAGTCACACTCACTCTTCACTCACTCTGCATTCACTCTCACTCTGCATTCACTCTCACTCTGCAGTCACTCACACTCTGCAGTCACTCACACTCTGCACTCGAACTCTGCACTCAAACTCTACACTCACTCTGCACTCACTCTGCACTCACACTCACTCTGCACTCACTCTGCACTCACTCTCACTCTGCTCTCACTCTGCACTCACACTGCAGTCACACTCACTCTGCACCAACACTGCAGTCACACTCATTCTGCACTCACTCTGCACTCACTCTCACTCTACACTCACTCTCACTCTGCACTCACACTGCAGTCACACTCACTCTGCACTCACACTGCAGTCACACTCACTCTGCACTCACTCTGCACTCTCTCTGCACTCACTTTCACTCTGCACTCATGCTGCACTCACTCTTACTCTGCACTCACACTGCAGTCACACTCACTCTGCACTCACACTGTAGTCACACTCACTCTGCACCCACACTGCAGTCACTCTCATGCTGCACTCACTCGGCACTCACTCTCACTCTGCACACATTCTGCACTCACTCTCACTCTGCACTCACACTCACTCTGCACTCACACTGCAGTCACACTCACTCTGCACTAACTCTGCACTCACTCTGTAGTCACACTCACTCTGCACTCACTCTGCAGTCACACTCACTCTTCACTCACTCTGCATTCACTCTCACTCTGCAGTCACTCACACTCTGCAGTCACTCACACTCTGCACTCTTACTCTGCACTCGAACTCTGCACTCAAACTCTACACTCACTCTGCACTCATTCTGCACTCACTCTCACTCTGCACTCACACTGCAGTCACACTCACTCTGCACTCACACTGCAGTCACACTCACTCTGCACTCACTCTGTAGTCACACTCACTCTGCACACACTCTGCAGTCACGCACACTCTGCACTCTTACTCTGCACTCGAACTCTGTACGCAAACTCTACACTCACTCTGCACTCATTCTGCACTCACTCTCACTCTGCACTCATTCTGCACTCACTCTCACTCTGCACTCACACTGCAGTCACACTCACTCTGCACTCACACTGCAGTCACACTCACTCTGCACTCACTCTGCACTCACTCTGTAGTCACACTCACTCTGCACTCACTCTGCACTCACTCTTCAGTCACACTCACTCTTCACTCACTCTGCATTCACTCTCACTCTGCAGTCACTCTCACTCTGCAGTCACTCACACTCTGCAGTCACTCACACTGTGCACTCACACTCTGCACTCAAACTCTGCACTCAAACTCTACACTCACTCTGCACTCACTCTGCACTCACACTCACTCTGCACTCACTCTACACTCACTCTACACTCACACTGCAGTCACACTCACACTGCACTCACTCTGCACTCACTCTATAGTCACACTCACTCTGCACTCACTCTGCACTCACTCTGCAGTCACACTCACTCTTCACTCACTCTGCATTCACTCTCACTCTGCAGTCACTCTCACTCTGCAGTCACTCACACTCTGCAGTCACTCACACTCTGCACTCACACTCTGCACTTGAACTCTGCACTCAAACTCTACACTCACTCTGCACTCACTCTGCACTCACACTCACTCTGCACTCACTCTACACTCACTCTGCACTCACACTGTACTCACACTCACTCGACACTCACTCTGCACTCACTCTCACTCTGCTCTCATTCTGCACTCACACTGCAGTCACACTCACTCTGCACCAACACTGCAGTCACACTCATTCTGCACTAACTCTGCACTCACTCTCACTCTACACTCACTGTTGGACAGGCCACATGAAGGGCCGCTCTCCCCCGGCCCAACCAGGCCCAAGTCCAGGCCCACAAGTACCACACACCACCATTGCACGTCCTCTGCCCCCTCAGAGACCCCTGCCCTCGAGCATGTCAACCTCGTGGGTCCAATCCACTGCCGGCCCTCGCGCCCATCCTGGGGCGCCATCTTGGACCATCCACCACGAGGCCGCCGGCCCCCGATCGACCTCAACCCTGGGCCTGGCCCGACCTCAGACATCCCGGCACCACCATCCACCCAGGAGGTGAGCGGGCTACTTGGCAAGTCAATGGGAGAAAGAGGTGTCGATGGCTCTCCCCCGGCCAGTGCCGCTCGCCCATCGCCTCCCCGGGCGCTGGCTCCACCCCCCCGCTGGGTGTCTGGACTCCCTCATCCCGGACCTCCCGACCTCCAAGTGCGAGGGTCCGGACATCAAAGCCCGCCAGCCCTATAACTGGGGCAGCTCCAGAGCAGGAAGGCAGTTGTATCTTGGAGTCGAGAGACGTCAAGAGGAACTCACCCTGGACAGACTACTGGCGCTGCCGTAGCTCTGTCCTGTGCACCATCGTCCTGCCTGTTGGCGCTGCCACAGCCGTCGTAACCTTCATCCTTCATCGTCGTCCGGATCTGCTGACGTTGTAACCGTCATCTGCATCGGGACCTGCTTGGCTTCTCCACGGCCCGTCGACCATCCGTCATCCATCCCGGGACCTGCTTGGCTTCTCCACGGCCCGTCGATCATCCTTCGTCCATCTCGGGACCGGCTTGGCTCCTCCACGGCCCGATCAGCAAACACACCGAGCTCGAGGATTGAGAGCTATTTAACTCATTGGCAACTAAGACTGTCCCGCTACCCCTTTTTCCTCAACCAGAGATCAGAACCGAGGGGACCCCTGAGTCCAGACCTCCTTGTATCATATCAACGTAACCTAAGAATTGCCTATAAAGTCTCGTTAACCTTCAATCTTGTGTGGTGTCCGTCTGTGGGGGGGGAAGTTACTTATCTGTACAGTCGTTGGAGACGGCTCTCCCTGGAGACCTCTCCCCGTAATCTCGGCCGACCCTCCCGGTCCGTCTAACATTGGTGGCCAGCGGCGCGATCCGAATCACCGCATAACGTACAGAGAGTAGCTCACCCCACAACGAACAACAATGTCAACTAAAGAGAGCGGATCAACTGAGAAGTTCCAAATGGAAAAACTCGAGGAATACAGCCATCGTGAACTAAAGCAGTTCTGCATCGAACTGGGTATCGCTACCACCGGACTAAGTACCAAGGACGATTTCAAGCATGCCCTAGAATCTTGGGCAGAGACCGGGGATGTCGAAGCCCCTGAGCAAAGCACCACGAAAAATACCAGCACGGGCCCTGAGGGGCAAAGAACCAGTCTCTCGCAAGACGAGATCCAAGAAAGAGAAAAAGCCCGACTACACGAACTCGAAATGGCCCGACTCAAGATGGACATAGAACTCAAATTGGCCGAGCAAAAAATAAACTTAGAGCACCTTCGCCTCCGAGAAGAAAGAGAGGAGAAACAGAGGCAAAGGGAGCTCGAGGAAAAAAGACTAACGTACGAGCACGAGCGGAACCTAGCCGAGATCAACCTGCGCAAACAGAATAAAGAGTTAGGGGTGCCTGACCGACCGTCCACCCCAGGGACCACGGAGAAAAAAGTGCACATCCCCAAGGATGTGGTCCGAGAATATTTTCGAGAAGACGACATCCAGCAATGGTTTAAGGCCTATGAAATCGCGATGACTGCGCACCGGATCGATAGAGCCGACTGGGGAGCCGGCCTATGGGGCAAATTCCTTAATGAGGGCCGCGATACTCTGTTACAGCTCCCAGACCACCAGATGACCTCCTACGACCATATGAAAGCGGCCCTCCTCACCCGCTATGGCCTCACGCCCGAGATGTACCGTCAGCGGTTCCGAGACTGCACACGCATTCCAGGTACAACTTGGGTGGACTATGTAACGTACTTTAGCAGAGCCTTCGAAGGCTGGATCAGAGGGAACAACGTCACGACCTACGAGCAGCTGTTCAATCTGATGGTATGGGAGCATCTGTCCAACAATTGCTTCATTGAACTACGCCAACACCTCCTCGACAGCAAGTTAACCGATCCCCGGCAGCTCGCAGCCGAAGCTGACCGGTGGGAGATCACCAGAGTGGGCCGGAATGGGTCCTACGAGCAGAACAGGAACAACAATGGTCACCCCCGACCCAGAGGAGGAGGAGGGGGCCAAGGACGAGGAAGAGACAACACTCCGGCCGCCCCCACTACCAGCACCACCCCCCCGGCCAACCGGGGCAGCACCCCGGCGCGACCGGGATACAGAGCCAATGTTACATGTCACCGATGCCAACGAGTCGGCCACTATGCAAACGACCCAAGCTGCCCGCAGTATCAGAGTCCAAGACCCCGCCAGGTGGCCGCCGCGGCACTAGGGGAAGAACAGATCTCCGAGGAACAAGAAACAGACGAGCAAGAGTATCAAGAGTGGGAGCCAGCAGCCATGACTCTCGCGTGCTTAGGGGGAAGAGACATGGTCCCGCGGGTCCCCCTACCCGCTAACACCCAGAAGTACAGCCAATGGGTGAGCATCAATGGACAACGGGCCGAAGCCCTTCGAGACACCGGGGCCAGTGTGACAGCCGTCCGCTGTCATCTGGTGACCCCAGAACAATATCTACCGAACATTCTCTGCCCTGTACGATCCGCCGACAACTCAGAGAGTCTGTGTCGGATGGCCTGCGTCCCCTTTGAGTGGGGAGGGGTCTCCGGCATGCTGAAGGTAACGGTCCGAGACGACGCCCCCGTGGACTGCCTCCTCGGAAATGACCTGGAAAGCTCCCCGTGGGCAGCCGTGGAGCGAAAAGAACACTTGGGGATGTTGGGCGTCCCAGACTGGGCGTGCGTCACCACCCGGTCCATGGCCGCCCGTGCCAACCCTCACCCCGAAGAACCAGAATGGCCGGCGCCACCGCCCCCGGTCGCCCCCGCCGAGACCCCCGACCATGGTATCCCCCTCGAACTTGCCCAACCTTCCGACCTTGCTAATCTTGACCAGTGGGCTCAAGAAGGGGGACCCACACAAGAACAATTTCGTCAGGAGCAGGAGACTTGTCCCTCCCTTGAGGGACTCCGACAACAAGCGCTCGCCCAAAGCGCAGGGGATACCTCCGGAACTCATTGGGTCTACTGGGACAATGACCTATTGTACAGCGAGCAACGAATCGCCGAGCTAGGGGCCAACCGAGTACTAGTGGTGCCCCTCCGCTTTAGAGACTTCCTGCTAAATCTGGCCCACGATGTCCCCCTGGCAGGGCACCTGGGACAGGATAAAACCTACAGCCGCCTAGTGACCCACTTCTTCTGGCCAAAAATGAGAAACGATGTGCACCAGCATTGCCGATCTTGCCCCACGTGCCAAGCCAGTGGGAAGAGCGGCCGCAAATTAAAGGCCCCCCTGCAACCCTTTCCAGTAGTCACGACCCCATTTGAGAGGGTCGGAATAGACATTGTGGGACCCCTAGACCCGCGTACAAGACAAGGCCATCGCTTCATCCTGGTACTAGTGGACCACGCCACCCGCTACCCTGAGGCTATTCCTCTCCGGACCGTGACAGCCCCAGTGGTCGGCCGGGCCCTGATGGGGATCTTCTCCCGTGTGGGGTTCCCCCGAGAAGTCGTCAGTGACAGAGGCACAAACTTTATTTCCAAATATATGAAGTCCCTCTGGCAACAGTGTGGGGTCACCTACCGCTTCACGACCCCCTATCACCCCCAAGGAAACGGACTTGTTGAGCGGTTCAATCGCACGCTAAAAGGGATGATCGGGGGATTGGAAGAGCCCCTCCGTCGCCAGTGGGATGTGCTGCTGCCGTGCCTCCTCTTCGCCTACCGGGAGGTCCCACAGAAGTCCCTAGGCTTCAGCCCATTCGAGCTGCTCTATGGGCACCCAGTACGGGGGCCACTCAGCCTGATCAAAGAAGGCTGGGAGATGCCTCCGGCCAAGAGTCCGCCCGATGTCTTCCGGTACCTCCTCACCCTCCGCAACCAGTCCCGAAGGTTCAGAGACCTAGCAAAAGCCAACCTAGAGACAAGTCAAGAGGACATGAAGAAATGGTATGACCAGAACGCCTCATCTATTGAATTCGAGCCGGGGCAACAGGTCTGGGTAATGTCCCCCACAGAACCGTGCGCTCTCCAAGACAAATGGACGGGACCCTTCAAGGTAATCGAGCGCAAGGGTCCTGCCACCTATCTGATCGATATGGAGTCCGCCCGGAATCCGCTCCGAGTCCTCCACACCAACAGACTGAAACCCCACTTTGCGCGAACAGAACTCAGTCTCTTGATGGCCACAGACAATGGGGTTGAAGACGACTCCGAACCTCTCCCTGACCTCTTGCGGACCCAGGAGCAAGACGGCTCCGTGGATGGGGTCCGACTCTCGGAGTCCCTCACCAGAGAACAACGCCACGAGTGCCAAGCCCTCCTATCACGATTTGCCAGTCTGTTCTCCCTCACCCCAGGTGTCACTTCCTGGTGTGTGCACGATGTGGACACCGGAGACAACCCTCCTATCCGCCACCGGGCCTACCGCGTACCTGATCGGGTACGGGCCTGCATCCAGGCGGAAGTAGCTAAGATGCTCACGCTCGGGGTCATCGAGCCCTCAGACAGTCCATGGGCCAGCCCGGTCGTACTGGTCCCCAAAGCGGCCGCCCCCGGAACCACACCAGAACTCCGGTTCTGTGTCGACTACCGGGGCCTGAATGACGTCACCAGAACGGACGCACACCCCATCCCCCGGGCAGATGAACTGGTCGACCGAATGGGCGCTGCCCGCTACCTCAGCATCTTCGACCTGACGGCAGGTTATTGGCAGATCGGCCTCACATCCCGAGCACAAGAACGTTCTGCCTTCTCCACCCCCGATGGCCACTATCATTTTAAGGTCATGCCCTTCGGCATGAAAAATGCCCCAGCGACTTTCCAACGGCTCGTCAACCAGGTCCTGGCGGGGCTCGAAGAGTTCAGCGCCGCCTACCTGGACGACATCGCTGTGTACAGCCACCATTGGACCGAGCACCTCCACCACCTCCAAGCAGTACTACAAGCCCTTCAGCGAGCTGGCCTCACGATCAAGGCCAGCAAATGTCAAATTGGACAAGGGTCGGTGACCTACCTCGGACACCAGGTGGGAAGCGGCCTAGTGGCCCCTCTACAGCTGAAGATTGCCGCCATCCAGAACTGGCAACCCCCTATCACTCAAACTGAGGTGCGAGCCTTCCTGGGCCTCACGGGCTACTACCGAAGGTTCGTGAAAGACTATGGTACCATCGTGGGGCCTCTCACCGAACTCACATCAAAAAATCAGCCCAAGAAAGTGAACTGGACCCCAGAGTGTCAAGCGGCATTCGAACAGTTAAAGGCCGCCATGTGTTCCGCTCCTGTGCTCCAGGCCCCAGACTACAGCCGGGAGTTCATCGTCCAGACGGACGCCTCCGACCAGGGCATTGGGGCAGTCCTGTCCCAAGTGAACACCGAAGGCCTTGATCAACCGGTGGCCTTCATCAGCCGGAGACTCCTACCCCGGGAACAACGCTGGAGCACCATAGAAAGGGAAGCCTTCGCTGTGGTATGGGCCCTCAAGAAGCTCCGGCCCTACCTTTTTGGCACCCACTTTCGGGTACAGACTGACCACCGACCCCTGCAGTGGTTGATGCATATGCGGGGGGAAAACCCAAAACTGCTACGCTGGTCCATCTCCTTGCAAGGTATGGACTTCACGGTTGAACACCGGCCTGGGTCCGACCACGCCAACGCGGATGGCCTGTCCCGGTTTTTCCGCCTCGACGAAGAGAGTCCCCAAGAGGATGGGTAACTCTCCCCGCCTTCAGCTGGGGGGGACGCATGTTGGACAGGCCACATGACGGGCCGCTCTCCCCCGGCTCGACCAGGCCCGAGCCCAGTCATACCAGCACCACACACCACCATTGTACGTCCTACGTCCCCTCAGGGACACCTGCCCTCGAACATGATCACCTCATGGGCCCGATCCACTGCCGACCCATGCGCTCAGCCTGGGCCGCCATCTTGGACACTTCATCACGAGGCCGCCTGGCCCCCGATCGACCTCAACCCTGGGCCTAGCCCGGCCTCAGACATTCCGGCACCACCCTCCACCCAGGAGGTGAGCGAGCTACTTGGCAGGTCAATGGGAGAAAGAGGTGTCGATGGCTCTCCCCCGGCCAGTGCCGCTCGCCCATCGCCTCCCCGGGCGCTGGCTCCACCCCCCCGCTGGGTGTCTGGACTCCCTCATCCCGGACCTCCCGACCTCCAAGTGCGAGGGTCCGGACATCAAAGCCCGCCAGCCCTATAACTGGGGCAGCTCCAGAGCAGGAAGGCAGTTGTATCTTGGAGTCGAGAGACGTAAAGAGGAACTCACCCTGGACGGACTACTGGCGCTGCCGTAGCTCTGTCCTGTGCACCATCGTCCTGCCTGTTGGCGCTGCCACAGCCGTCGTAACCTTCATCCTTCATCGTCGTCCGGATCTGCTGGCGAGGCCGCGGACCGTTGTAACCGTCATCTGCATCGGGACCTGCTTGGCTTCTCCACGGCCCGTCGACCATCCGTCATCCATCCCGGGACCTGCTTGGCTTCTCCACGGCCCGTCGATCATCCTTCGTCCATCTCGGGACCGGCTTGGCTCCTCCACGGCCCGATCAGCAAACACACCGAGCTCGAGGATTGAGAGCTATTTAACTCATTGGCAACTAAGACTGTCCCGCTACCCCTTTTTCCTCAACCAGAGATCAGAACCGAGGGGACCCCTGAGTCCAGACCTCCTTGTATCATATCAACGTAACCTAAGAATTGCCTATAAAGTCTCGTTAACCTTCAATCTTGTGTGGTGTCCGTCTGTGGGGGGGGAAGTTACTTATCTGTACAGTCGTTGGAGACGGCTCTCCCTGGAGACCTCTCCCCGTAATCTCGGCCGACCCTCCCGGTCCGTCTAACACTTACACTCTGCACTCACACTCTGCACTCGAACTCTGCACTCAAACTCTACACTCACTCTACACTCACTCTGCACTCACACTCACTCTGCGCTCACTCTGCACTCACTCTCACTCTGCTCTCACTCTGCACTCACACTGCAGTCACACTTACTCTGCACCAACACTGCAGTCACACTCATTCTGCACTCACACTGCAGTCACACTCACTCTGCACTCACTCTGCACTCTCTCTGCACTCACTCTCACTCTGCACTCATTCTGCACTCACTCTCACTCTGCACTCACACTGCAGTCACACTCACTCTGCACTCACACTGCAGTCACACTCACTCTGCACTCACTCTGCACTCACTCTGTAGTCACACTCACTCTGCACTCACTCTGCACTCAGTCTGCACTCACACTCACTCTGCACTCACTCTGCACTCACTCTCACTCTGCTCTCACTCTGCACTCACACTGCAGTCATACTCACTCTGCACCAACACTGCAGTCAAACTCATTCTGCACTCACTCCGCACTCACTCTCACTTTACACTCACTCTCACTCTGCACTCACACTGCAGTCACACTCACTCTGCACTCACACTGCAGTCACACTCACTCTGCACTCATTCTGCACTCACTCTCACTCTGCACTTACACTGCAGTCACACTCACTCTGCACTCACACTGCAGTCACACTCACTCTGCACCCACACTGCAGTCACTCTCATGCTGCACTCACTCTGCACTCACTCTCACTCTGCACTCATTCTGCACTCACTCTCACTCTGCACTCACACTGCAGTCACACTCACTCTGCACTCACACTGCAGTCACACTCACTCTGCACTCACTTTGTAGTCATACTCACTCTGCACTCACTCTGCACTCACTCTGCAGTCACACTCACTCTTCACTCACTCTGCATTCACTCTCACTCTGCAGTCACTCTCACTCTGCAGTCACTCACACTCTGCAGTCACTCACACTCTGCACTCACACTCTGCACTCGAACTCTGCACTCAAACTCTACACTCACTCTGCACTCATTCTGCACTCACTCTCACTCTGCACTCACACTGCAGTCACACTCACTCTGCACTCACACTGCAGTCACACTCACTCTGCACTCACTCTGCACTCACTCTGTAGTCACACTCACTCTGCACTCACTCTGCAGTCACACTCACTCTTCACTCACTCTGCATTCACTCTCACTCTGCAGTCACTCACACTCTGCAGTCACTCACACTCTGCACTCACACTCTGCACTCGAACTCTGCACTCAAACTTTACACTCACTCTGCACTCACTCTGCACTCACACTCACTCTGCACTCACTCTACAATCACTCTGCACTCACACTGCAGTCAAACTCACTCTGCACTCACTCTGCACTCTCTCTGCACTCACTCTCACTCTGCACTCATTCTGCACTCACTCTTCAGTCACACTCACTCTTCACTCACTCTGCATTCACTCTCACTCTGTAGTCACTCTCACTCTGCAGTCACTCACACTCTGCAGTCACTCACACTCTGCACTCACACTCTGCACTCGAACTCTGCACTCAAACTCTACACTCACTCTGCACTCATTCTGCACTCACTCTCACTCTGCACTCACACTGCAGTCACACTCACTCTGCACTCACACTGCAGTCACACTCACTCTGCACTCACTCTGCACTCACTCTGTAGTCACACTCACTCTGCATTCACTCTGCACTCACTCTGTAGTCACACTCACTCTGCACTCACTCTGCAGTCCCACTCACTCTTCACTCACTCTGCACTCACTCTGCACTCACACTCACTCTGCACTCACACTCACTCTGCACTCACTCTGTAGTCACACTCACTCTGCACTCACTCTGCACTCACTCTGCAGTCACACTCACTCTTCACTCACTCTGCATTCACTCTCACTCTGCAGTCACTCTCACTCTGCAGTCACTCACACTCTGCAGTCACTCACACTCTGCACTCGAACTCTGCACTCAAACTCTACACTCACTCTGCACTCATTCTGCACTCACTCTCACTCTGCACTCACACTGCATTCACACTCACTCTGCACTCACACTGCAGTCACACTCACTCTGCACTCACTCTACACTCACTCTGTAGTCACACTCACTCTGCACTCACTCTGCAGTCACACTCACTCTTCACTCACTCTGCATTCACTCTCACTCTCCATTCACTCTCACTCTGCAGTCACTCACACTCTGCAGTCACTCACACTCTGCACTCGAACTCTGCACTCAAACTCTACACTCACTCTGCACTCACTCTGCACTCACACTCACTCTGCACTCACTCTGCACTCACTCTCTCTCTGCTCTCACTCTGCACTCACACTGCAGTCACACTCACTCTGCACCAACACTGCAGTCACACTCATTCTGCACTCACTCTGCACTCACTCTCACTCTACACTCACTCTCACTCTGCACTCACACTGCAGTCACACTCACTCTGCACTCACACTGCAGTCACACTCACTCTGCACTCTCTCTGCACTCACTTTCACTCTGCACTCATTCTGCACTCACTCTTACTCTGCACTCACACTGTAGTCACACTCACTCTGCACTCACACTGCAGTCACACTCACTCTGCACCCACACTGCAGTCACTCTCATGCTGCACTCACTCTGCACTCACTCTCACTCTGCACTCATTCTGCACTCACTCTCACTCTGCACTCACACTCACTCTGCACGCACACTGCAGTCACACTCACTCTGCACTCACTCTGTAGTCACACTCACTCTGCACTCACTCTGCACTCACTCTGCAGTCACACTCACTCTTCACTCACTCTGCATTCACTCTCACTCTGCAGTCACTCTCACTCTGCAGTCACTCACACTCTGCAGTCACTCACACTCTGCACTCTTACTCTGCACTCGAACTCTGCACTCAAACTCTATACTCACTCTGCACTCATTCTGCAGTCACTCTCACTCTGCACTCACACTGCAGTCACACTCACTCTGCACTCACACTGCAGTCACACTCACTCTGCACTCACTCTGTAGTCACACTCACTCTGCACTCACTCTGCACTCACTCTGCAGTCACACTCACTCTTCACTCACTCTGCATTCACTCTCACTCTGCAGTCACTCTCACTCTTCAGTCACTCACACTCTGCAGTCACTCACACTCTGCACTCGAACTCTGCACTCAAACTCTACACTCACTCTGCACTCATTCTGCACTCACTCTCACTCTGCACTCACACTGCATTCACACTCACTCTGCACTCACACTGCAGTCACACTCACTCTGCACTCACTCTGCACTCACTCTGTAGTCACACTCACTCTGCACTCACTCTGCACTCACTCTCCAGTCACACTCACTCTTCACTCACTCTGCATGCACTCTCACTCTCCATTCACTCTCACTCTGCAGTCACTCACACTCTGCAGTCACTCACACTCTGCACTCGAACTCTGCACTCAAACTCTACACTCACTCTGCACTCACTCTGCACTCACACTCACTCTGCACTCACTCTGCACTCACTCTCACTCTGCTCTCACTCTGCACTCACACTGCAGTCACACTCACTCTGCACCAACACTGCAGTCACACTCATTCTGCACTCACTCTGCACTCACTCTCACTCTACACTCACTCTCACTCTGCACTCACACTGCAGTCACACTCACTCTGCACTCACACTGCAGTCACACTCACTCTGCACTCACTCTGCACTCTCTCTGCACTCACTTTCACTCTGCACTCATTCTGCACTCACTCTTACTCTGCACTCACACTGCAGTCACACTCACTCTGCACTCACACTGCAGTCACACTCACTCTGCACCCACACTGCAGTCACTCTCATGCTGCACTCACTCTGCACTCACTCTCACTCTGCACTCATTCTGCACTCACTCTCACTCTGCACTCACACTCACTCTGCACTCACACTGCAGTCACACTCACTCTGCACTCACTCTGTAGTCACACTCACTCTGCACTCACTCTGCACTCACTCTGCAGTCACACTCACTCTTCACTCACTCTGCATTCACTCTCACTCTGCAGTCACTGTCACTCTGCAGTAACTCACACTCTGCAGTCACTCACACTCTGCACTCTTACTCTGCACTCGAACTCTGCACTCAAACTCTACACTCACTCTGCACTCATTCTGCACTCACTCTCACTCTGCACTCACACTGCAGTCACACTCACTCTGCACTCACACTGCAGTCACACTCACTCTGCACTCACTCTGCACTCACTCTGTAGTCACACTCACTCTGTACTCACTCAGCACTCACTCTGCAGTCACACTCACTCTTCACTCACTCTGCATTCACTCTCACTCTGCAGTCACTCTCACTCTGCAGTCACTCACTGTTAGACGGACCGGGAGGGTCGGCCGAGGATAAGGGGAGAGGTCTCCGGGGAGAGCCGTCTCCAGCGATCGTACAGACAAGTAACTTCCCCCCCACAGACGGACACCACACAAGGTTGAAGTTCAACGAGACTTTATAGGCAATTCTTTAAGTTTACGATGGACTGGTACAAGGAGGTCTGGACTCAGGGGTCCCCTCGATTCTAGTCTCTGGTTTGGGAAAAGGGTAGCGGGACAGTCTTGTTACCACAAAGATGAAAATAGCTCTCAATCCTCGAGCTCGGCGTTCTAGATGATCGGGCCGCGGCGGAGCCAGCAGGTCCCGAGATGGACGAAGGAAACGACGGTCCGCGGCGGAGCCTGCAGGTCCCGATGAAGATGATGGTTACAAACGGTCCGCGGCCACGCCAGCAGGTCCCGACGACGATGAAGGATATGAAGGTTACGAAGGTTGCGGCAGCACCAGCAGGCCAGACGATGGTGCACAAGACAGAGCTACGGCAGCGCCGGTAGTCCGTCAAGGATGAGTTCTTCTTTGCGTCTCTCGACTCCAAGATACAACTGCCTTCCTGCTCTGGAGCTGCCCCAGTTATAGGGCTGGTGTGCTTTGATGTCCGGACCCTCGCACTTGGAGGTCGGGAGGTCCGGGATGAGGGAGTCCAGACACCCAGCAGGGGGGTGGAGCCGGCGCCCGGGGAGGCGATGGGCGAGCGGCACTTGGCGGGGGAGAGCCATCGACACCTCTTTCTCCCATTGACTTGCCAAGTAGCCCGCTCACCTCCTGGGTGGATGGTGGTGCCGGGATGTCTGAGGTCGGGCCAGGCCCAGGGTTGAGGTCGATCGGGGGCCGGCGGCCTCGTGGTGGATGGTCCAAGATGGCGCCCCAGGATGGGCGCGAGGGCCGGCAGTGGATTGGACCCACGAGGTTGACATGCTCGAGGGCAGGGGTCTCTGAGGGGGCAGAGGACGTGCAATGGTGGTGTGTGGTACTTGTGGGCCTGGACTTGGGCCTGGTTGGGCCGGGGGAGAGCGGCCCTTCATGTGGCCTGTCCAACATGCGTCCCCAACAGCTGAAGGCGGGGAGAGTTACCCATCTTCTTGGGGACTCTCCTCATCGAGGCGGAAGAATCGGGACAGGCCATCCGCGTTGGCGTGATCTGGCCCAGGCCGGTGTTCAACTGTGAAGTCCATACCCTGCAGGGAGATGGACCAGCGTAGTAACTTCGGGTTTTCCCCCCGCATCTGCATCAGCCACTGCAGGGGTCGGTGGTCGGTCTGCACCCGGAAGTGGGTACCAAAAAGGTAGGGCCGGGGTTTCTTGAGGGCCCAGACTACAGCGAAGGCCTCCCTCTCTATGGTGCTCCAGCGTTGTTCCCGTGGTAGGAGTCGCCGGCTGATGAAGGCCACTGGCTGATCAAGGCCTTCGGTGTTCAATTGCGACAGGACCGCCCCAATGCCGTGGTCGGAGGCATCCGTCTGGACGACGAACTCCCGGCTGTAGTCGGGGGCCTGGAGCACAGGGGCGGAACACATGGCGGCTTTCAATTGTTCAAATGCAGCTTGACACTCGGGGGTCCAGTTGACTTTCTTGGGCTGATTCTTTGACGTGAGTTCTGTGAGGGGCCCCACCATCGTACCATAGTCTTTCACGAACCTTCGGTAATAGCCCGTGAGGCCCAGGAAGGCTCGTACTTCGGTCTGGGTGATGGGGGGCTGCCAGGATTGGATGGCGGCAATTTTTAGCTGCAGAGGGGCCACCAGGCCGCTTCCCACCTGGTGCCCGAGGTATGTTACAGACCCTTGCCCAATTTGACACTTGCTGGCCTTGATCGTGAGGCCAGCTCGCTGAAGGGCTTGCAGCACTGCTCGGAGGTGGTGGAGGTGTTCGGACCAATGGTGGCTGTATACAGCGATGTCGTCTAGGTAGGCGGCGCTGAATTCTTCGAGCCCCGCCAGGACCTGATTGACGAGCCGTTGGAATGTTGCTGGGGCATTCTTCATGCCGAAGGGCATGACTGTGAAATGGTAAAGGCCATCGGGGGTGGAAAAGGCAGAGCGTTCTTGCGCCCGGGGTGTGAGGCCGATTTGCCAGTAGCCCGCCGTCAGGTCGAAGATACTGAGGTAGCGGGCAGCTCCCATGCGGTCGATTAGTTCATCTGCCCGGGGAATGGGATGTGCGTCTGTTCTGGTGACCGCATTCAAGCCCCGGTAGTCAACGCAGAACCGGAGTTCTGGTGTGGTGCCGGGGGCAGCTGCTTTGGGGACCAGTACTACAGGGCTGGCCCAGGGGCTGTCTGAGGGCTCGATGACCCCGAGCGCGAGCATCTTGGCTACTTCTTCCTGGATGCAGGCCCGTACCCGATCTGGCACGCGGTAGGCCCGGTGGCGGATAGGGGGGCTGTCCCCCGTGTCCACATCGTGCACACACCAGGAAGTGACACCTGGGGTGAGGGAGAACAGGCTGGCGAACTGTGACAGGAGGACTCGACACTCCTGGTGTTGCTCTCTGGTGAGGGCCCCCGAGAGTCGGACCCCATCCACGGAGCCGTCTTGCTCCCGAGTCCGTAGGAGGTCAGGGAGGGGCTCGGAGTCTTCTTCAGCCCCACTGTCTGTGGCCATCAGGAGGCTGAGTTCTGTACGCACAAAGTGGGGCTTCAGTCTGTTAGCGTGGAGGACCCGGAGGGGGTTCCGGGGCGATTCCATGTCGATGAGATAGGTGGCAGGGCCCTTGCGCTCGACTACTTTGAAGGGCCCCGTCCATTTGTCTTGTAGGGCGCATGGCTCGGTGGGGGACATCACCCATACCTGTTGGCCAGGTTCAAATTCAATGGAAGAGGCATTCCGGTCATACCACTTTTTCATGTCCTCTTGGCTGGCTTCTAGGTTAGCTTTCGCCAGCTCCCTGAACCGCCGGGTCTGGTTGCGGAGGGTTAGGAGGTACCGGAAGACATCTGGAGGGTTCTTTAGCGGGGGCATCTCCCAGCCTTCCTTGACTAGGCTGAGTGGTCCCCGCACTGGGTGTCCATATAGCAGTTCAAACGGGCTGAAGCCCAGGGATTTCTGAGGGACCTCCCGATAGGCGAAGAGGAGGCACGGTAGCAGCACATCCCACTGGCGACGGAGGGGTTCTTCCAACCCCCCGATCATCCCTTTTAGCGTGCGGTTGAACCGCTCAACGAGTCCGTTCCCTTGAGGGTGATAGGGGGTCGTGAATCGGTAGGTAACCCCGCACTGTTGCCAGAGGGATTTCATATATTTAGAAATAAAGTTCGTGCCTCTGTCGCTGACGACTTCTCGGGGGAAGCCCACCCGGGAGAAGATCCCCATTAGAGCCCGCCGACTACCGGGGCTGTCACGGTCCGCAGGGGAACAGCCTCAGGGTAGCGGGTGGCGTGGTCCACTAGCACCAAGATGAATCGATGGCCTTGTTTGGTACGCGGGTCCAGGGGTCCCACGATGTCTATCCCGACCCTCTCGAACGGGGTGGTGACCACGGGAAAAGGTTGCAGGGGGGCCTTTAGTTTGCGGCCGCTCTTTCCACTGGCTTGGCATGTGGGGCAAGATCGGCAGTGCTGGTGTACATCGTTTCTCATTTTGGGCCAGAAGAAGTGGGTCACTAGGCGACTGTAGGTTTTATCTTGTCCCAGGTGTCCTGCTAGGGGGACATCGTGGGCCAGGTTTAGCAGAAAGTCTCTAAAACGGAGCGGCACCACTAGTACTCGGCTGGCCCCCAGCTCTGCGATTCTTTGCTCACTGTACAGCAGATCATTGTCCCAGTAGACCCAGTGAGTTCCGGAGGTATCCCCTGCGCTTTGGGCGAGCGCTTGCTGGCCTCGAGGGAGGGACAGGTCTTCTGTTCCTGGCGAAATTGCTCTTGCGTGGGCCCCCCCTCTTGAGGCCACTGGTCGAGGTTAGCGAGGTCGGAAGGTTGAGCTGGTTCGGGGGGGACGTCATGGTCGGTGGTTTCTGCTGGGGCGACCGGAGGCGGTGGCGCCGGCCATTCGGGTTCTTCTGGGCGGTGGTTGGCACGGGCGGCCATGGACCGGGTGGTGACACACGCCCAGTCTGGGACGCCTAACATCCCCAGGTGTTCTCTTCGTTCTACGGCTGCCCACGGAGAGCTTTCAAGGTCATTCCCCAGGAGGCAGTCTACGGGGGCATCGTCTCGGACTGTTACCTTCAACATGCCGGAGACCCCTCCCCATTCGAAAGGGACGCAGGCCATCCGACACAGACTTTCTGAGTTATCGGCTGAACGTACCGGGCAGAGAATGTTCGGTAGATATTGTTCTGGGGTCACCAGGTGACAGCGGACGGCTGTTACACTGGCCCCGGTGTCACGAAGGGCTTCGGCCCGGCGTCCATTGATGCTCACCCATTGGCTGTACTTCTGGGTGTTAGCGGGTAGGGGGACCCGCGGGACCATGTCTCTCCCCCCTAAGCAGGCTAGGGCCATGGCGGCTGGCTCCCATTCTTGATGCTCTTGTTCATATTCCTCTTGTTCCTCTGTGATCTGTTCCTCCCCTAGGGCAGCAGCAGCTACCTGGCGGGGCCTTGGGCTCTGGTACTGGGGGCAGTTTGGGTCGTTCGCATAGTGGCCGACTCGTTGGCATCGATGGCACGTAACATTGGCTCGATATCCCGGTCGCGCCGGAGTGCTGCCCCGGTTGGCCGGGGGGGTGGTGCTGGTAGCGGGGGCGACCGGGGCGTTGTCTCTTCCTCGTCCTTGGCCCCCTCCTCCCCCTCGGGGACGGTGCTGACCATTGTTGTTCCGGTTCTGTTCGTAGGACCCATTCCAGCCCACTCTGGTGATCTCCCACCGGTCAGCTTCGGCTGCGAGCTGCCGGGGATCCGTTAACTTGCTGTCGAGGAGGTGCTGGCGGAGTTCAATGAAGCAATTGTTCGACAGATGCTCCCATACCATAAGATTAAACAGTTGTTCGTAGGTTGTGACGTTGCTTCCTTTGATCCAGCCCTCGAAGGCTCGGCTAAAGTAGTTTACATAGTCCACCCAAGTTGTACCCGGGATGCGGGTGCAGTCTCGGAACCTCTGACGGTACATTTCGGGTGTGAGGCCATAGCGGGTGAGGAGTGCAGCTTTCATATGGTCATAGGAGGTCATCTGGTGGTCCGGGAGCTGTAGCAGGGCATCGCGGCCCTCATTGAGGAATCTCCCCCATAGACCGGCTCCCCAATCGCTTCTATCGATCCGGTGTGCAGTCATAGCGATTTCATAGGCCTTAAACCATTGCTGGATGTCGTCCTCTCGGAAGTATTCTCGAAGGACATCCTTGGGGATGTGTACCTTTTTCTCTGTTGCCCCTGGGGAGTGGGGTTGTTCGTGCACCCCTACTCCTTTATTCTGCTTGCGTAGGTTGATCTCAGCTAGGTTCCGCTCGTGTTCGTACGCTAGTTTCTTTTCCTCGAGCTCCCTTTGTCTCTGTTTCTCCTCTCTTTCTTCTCGGAGACGCAGGTGCTCTAAGTTGATTTTTTGTTCGGCCAACTTAAGCTCAATGTCCATTTTGAGTCGGGCCATTTCCAGCTCGTGTAGTCGGGTTTTTTCTCTTTCCTGGATCTCGTCTTGCGAGAGACCCGTTCTTTGCTCTTCAGGGGCCGTGGTGGTTTTTGCTGCGGTGCTCTGATCGGGGGTTCCGGCGGCCCCGGTTTCTGCCCAAGACTCTAGGGCATGCTTAAAATCGTCTTTGGTACTTAGTCCGGTGGTAGCGATACCTAGTTCGATGCAGAATTGTTTTAGTTCACGATGGCTGTACTCATCCAATTTCTCCATCTGGAACTTCTCGGTTGATCCGCTTTCTTTAGTTGTCATTGTGATTTCGTCGTGGGGTGAGCTACTCTCTGTACGTTTATGCGGTGATTCGGATCGCGCCGCTGGCCACCAATGTTAGACGGACCGGGAGGGTCGGCCGAGGATAAGGGGAGAGGTCTCCGGGGAGAGCCGTCTCCAGCGATCGTACAGACAAGTAACTTCCCCCCCACAGACGGACACCACACAAGGTTGAAGTTCAACGAGACTTTATAGGCAATTCTTTAAGTTTACGATGGACTGGTACAAGGAGGTCTGGACTCAGGGGACCCCTGGATTCTAGTCTCTGGTTTGGGAAAAGGGTAGCGGGACAGTCTTGTTACCACAAAGATGAAAATAGCTCTCAATCCTCGAGCTCGGCGTTCTAGATGATCGGGCCGCGGCGGAGCCAGCAGGTCCCGAGATGGACGAAGGAAACGACGGTCCGCGGCGGAGCCTGCAGGTCCCGATGAAGATGATGGTTACAAACGGTCCGCGGCCACGCCAGCAGGTCCCGACGACGATGAAGGATATGAAGGTTACGAAGGTTGCGGCAGCACCAGCAGGCCAGACGATGGTGCACAAGACAGAGCTACGGCAGCGCCGGTAGTCCGTCAAGGATGAGTTCTTCTTTGCGTCTCTCGACTCCAAGATACAACTGCCTTCCTGCTCTGGAGCTGCCCCAGTTATAGGGCTGGTGTGCTTTGATGTCCGGACCCTCGCACTTGGAGGTCGGGAGGTCCGGGATGAGGGAGTCCAGACACCCAGCAGGGGGGTGGAGCCGGCGCCCGGGGAGGCGATGGGCGAGCGGCACTTGGCGGGGGAGAGCCATCGACACCTCTTTCTCCCATTGACTTGCCAAGTAGCCCGCTCACCTCCTGGGTGGATGGTGGTGCCGGGATGTCTGAGGTCGGGCCAGGCCCAGGGTTGAGGTCGATCGGGGGCCGGCGGCCTCGTGGTGGATGGTCCAAGATGGCGCCCCAGGATGGGCGCGAGGGCCGGCAGTGGATTGGACCCACGAGGTTGACATGCTCGAGGGCAGGGGTCTCTGAGGGGGCAGAGGACGTGCAATGGTGGTGTGTGGTACTTGTGGGCCTGGACTTGGGCCTGGTTGGGCCGGGGGAGAGCGGCCCTTCATGTGGCCTGTCCAACACTCACACTCTGCAGTCACTCACACTATGCCCTCACACTCTGCACTCAAACTCTACACTCACTCTGCACTCACTCTGCACTCACACTCACTCTGCACTCACTCTACACTCACTCTGCACTCAAACTGCAGTCACACTCACTCTGCACTCACTCTGCACTCACTCTGTAGACACACTCACTCTGCACTCACTCTGCACTCACTCTGCAGTCACACTCACTCTTCACTCACTCTGCCTTCACTCTCACTCTGCAGTCACTCTCACTCTGCAGTCACTCACACTCTGCAGTCACTCACACTCTGCACTCACACTCTGCACTTGAACTCTGCACTCAAACTCTACACTCACTCTGCACTCACTCTGCACTCACACTCACTCTGCACTCACTCTGCACTCACTCTCACTCTGCTCTCATTCTGCACTCACACTGCAGTCACACTCACTCTGCACCAACACTGCAGTCACACTCATTCTGCACTAACTCTGCACTCACTCTCACTCTACACTCACTCTCACTCTGCACTCACACTGCAGTCACACTCATTCTGCACTCACACTGCAGTCACACTCACTCTGCACTCACTCTGCACTCACTCTCACTCTGCACTCATTCTGCACTCACTCTCACTCTGCACTCACACTGCAGTCACACTCACTCTGCACTAACACTGCAGTCACACTCACTCTGCACTCACTCTGCACTCACTCTGTAGTCACACTCACTCCGCACTCACTCTGCACTCACTCTGAAGTCACACTCACTCTTCAACCACTCTGCATTCACTCTCACTCTGCAGTCACTCTCACTCTGCAGTCACTCACACTCTGCAGTCACTCACACTCTGCACTCACACTCTGCACTCGAACTCTGCACTCAAACTCTACACTCACTCTGCACTCATTCTGCACTCACTCTCAATCTGCACTCACACTGCAGACACACTCACCCTGCACTCACACTGCAGTCACACTCACTCTGCACTCACTCTGTAGTCACACTCACTCTGCACTCACTCTGCAGTCACACTCACTCTTCACTCACTCTGCATTCACTCTCACTCTACAGTCACTCTCACTCTGCTGTCACTCACACTCTGCAGTCACACTCACTCTGCACTCACTCTGCACTCTCTCTGCACTCACTTTCACTCTGCACTCATGCTGCACTCACTCTTACTCTGCACTCACACTGCAGTCACACTCACTCTGCACTCACACTACAGTCACACTCACTCTGCACCCACACTGCAGTCACTCTCATGCTGCACTCACTCTGCACTCACTCTCACTCTGCACTCACTCTCACTCTGCACTCACACTCACTCTGCACTCACACTGCAGTCACACTCACTCTGCACTCACTCTGCACTCACTCTGTAGTCACACTCACTCTGCACTCACTCTGCAGTCACACTCACTCTTCACTCACTCTGAATTCACTCTCACTCTGCAGTCACTCACACTCTGCAGTCACTCACACTCTGCACTCTTACTCTGCACTCCAACTCTGCACTCAAATTCTACACTCACTCTGCACTCGTTCTGCACTCACTCTCACTCAGCACTCACACTGCAGTCACACTAACTCTGCACTCACACTGCAGTCACACTCACTCTGTACTCACTCTGCACTCACTCTGTAGTCACACTCACTCTGCACTCACTCTGCACTCACTCTTCAGTCACACTCACTCTTCACTCACTCTGCATTCACTCTCACTCTGCAGTCACTCTCACTCTGCAGTCACTCACACTCTGCAGTCACTCACACTGTGCACTCACACTCTGCACTCAAACTCTGCACTCAAACTCTACACTCACTCTGCACTCACTCTGCACTCACACTCACTCTGCACTCACTCTACACTCACTCTGCACTCACACTGCAGTCACACTCACACTGCACTCACTCTGCACTCACTCTATAGTCACACTCACTCTGCACTCACTCTGCACTCACTCTGCAGTCACACTCACTCTTCACTCACTCTGCATTCACTCTCACTCTGCAGTCACTCTCACTCTGCAGTCACTCACACTCTGCAGTCACTCACACTCCGCACTCACACTCTGCACTTGAACTCTGCACTCAAACTCTACACTCACTCTGCACTCACTCTGAACTCACACTCACTCTGCACTCACTCTACACTCACTCTGCACTCACACTGCACTCACACTCACTCGACACTCACTCTGCACTCACTCTCACTCTGCTCTCATTCTGCACTCAAAGTGCAGTCACACTCACTCTGCACCAACACTGCAGTCACACTCATTCTGCACTAACTCAGCACTCACTCTCACTCTACACTCACTCTCACTCTGCACTCACACTGCAGTCACACTCACTCTGCACTCACACTGCAGTCACACTCACTCTGCACTCACTCTGCACTCACTCTGTAGTCACACTCACTCTGCACTCACTCTGCACTCACTCTGAAGTCACACTCACTCTTCACTCACTCTGCATTCACTCTCACTCTGCAGTCACTCTCACTCTGCAGTCACTCACACTCTGCAGTCTGTTGGACGGACCGGGAGGGTCGGCCGAGTTTACGGGGAGAGGTCTCCAGGGAGAGCCGTCTCCAACGACTGTACAGATAAGTAACTTCCCCCCCACAGACAGACACCACACAGGATTGAAGGTTAACGAGACTTTATATGCAATTCTCAGGTTACGGTGATATAATACAAGGAGGTCTGGACTCAGGGGTCCCCTCGGTTCTGATCCCTGGTTGAGGAAACGGGTAGCGGGACAGTCTTAGTTACCAATGAGTTCAATAGCTCTCAATCCTCGAGCTCGGTGTGGTTGCTGATCGGGCCGTGGAGGAGCCAAGCATGTCCCGGGATGGATGAAGGATGGTCGACGGGCCGTGGAGAAGCCAAGCAGGTCCCGGGATGGATAAAGGATGGTCGACGGGCCGTGGAGAAGCCAAGCAGGTCCCGATGCAGATGACGGTTACAACGGTCCGCGGCCTCGCCAGCAGATCCGGACGACGGTGAAGGATGAAGGTTACGACGGCTGTGGCAGCGCCAACAGGCAGGATGATGGTGCACAGGACAGAGCTACGGCAGCGCCAGTAGTCCGTCCAGGATGAGTTCTTCTTTCGTCTCTCGACTCCAAGATACAACTGCCTTCCTGCTCTGGAGCTGCCCCAGTTATAGGACTGGTGTGCTTTGATGTCCGGACCCTCGCACTTGGAGGTCGGGAGGTCCGGGATGAGGGAGTCCAGACACCCAGCAGGGGGGTGGAGCCAGCGCCCGGGGAGGCGATGGGCGAGCGGCACTGGCCGGGGGAGAACCATCGACACCTCTTTCTCCCATTGAATGGCCAAGTAGCTCGCTCACCTCCTGGGTGGAGGGTGGTGCCGGAATGTCTGAGGCCGGGCTAGGCCCAGGGTTGAGGTCGATCGGGGGCCAGGCGGCCTCGTGGCGAAGTGTCCAAGATGGCGGCCCCGGCTGGGCGCATGGGTCGGCAGTGGATCGGACCCGCGAGGTTATCATGCTCGAGGGCAGGTGTCCCGGCGGGGACGTAGGACATGCAAAGGTGGTGTGTGGTGCTCGCGTGACTGGCTCGGGCCTGGTCGAGCCGGGGGGAGAGCGGCCCGTTAGGTGGCCTGTCCAACATGCGTCCCCCCCAGCTGAAGGCGGGGAGAGTTACCCATCCTCTTGGGGACTCTCTTCGTCGAGGCGGAAAAACCGGGACAGGCCATCCGCGTTGGCGTGGTCGGACCCAGGCCGGTGTTCAACGGTAAAGTCCATACCTTGCAAGGAGATGGACCAGCGTAGCAGTTTTGGGTTTTCCCCCCGCATATGCATCAACCACTGCAGGGGTCGGTGGTCAGTCTGCACCCGGAAGTGGGTGCCGAAAAGGTAGGGTCGGAGCTTCTTGAGGGCCCATACCACAGCGAAGGCTTCCCTCTCTATGGTGCTCCAGCGTTGTTCCCGTGGCAGGAGTCTCCGGCTGATGAAGGCCACCGGTTGATCCAAGCCTTCGGGGTTCACCTGGGACAGGACCGCCCCAATGCCCTGGTCGGAGGCGTCTGTCTGGACGACGAACTCCCGGCTGTAGTCTGGGGCCTGGAGCACAGGAGCGGAACACATGGCGGCCTTTAGCTGTTCGAAGGCCGCTTGGCACTCTGGGGTCCAGTTCACCTTCTTGGGCTGATTTTTTGACGTGAGCTCGGTGAGAGGCCCTACGATGGTTCCATAGTCCTTCACGAACCTTCGGTAGTAGCCCGTAAGGCCCAGGAAGGCTCGCACCTCGGTTTGTGTGATAGGGGGCTGCCAGTTCTGGATGGCGGCAATTTTCAGTTGTAGAGGGGCCACTAGACCGCTTCCCACCTGGTGTCCGAGGTAGGTCACTGACCCTTGTCCAACTTGACATTTGCTGGCCTTGATCGTGAGGCCAGCTCGCTGAAGGGCTTGCAACACTGCTTGGAGGTGGTGGAGGTGCTCGGTCCAATGGTGGCTGTACACAGCGATGTCGTCCAGGTAGGCGGCGCTGAACTCTTCGAGCCCCGCCAGGACCTGATTGACGAGCCGTTGGAAAGTCGCTGGGGCATTTTTCATGCCGAAGGGCATGACCGTGAAATGATAGTGGCCATCGGGGGTGGAGAAGGCAGAACGTTCTTGTGCTCGGGGTGTGAGGCCGATCTGCCAATAGCCTGCCGTTAGGTCGAAGATGCTGAGGTAGCGGGCAGCGCCCATTCGGTCGACCAGTTCATCTGCCCGGGGGATGGGGTGTGCGTCCGTTCTGGTGACGTCATTCAGGCCCCGGTAGTCGACACAGAACCGGAGTTCGGGTGTGGTTCCGGGGGCGGCTGCTTTGGGGACCAGTACGACCGGGCTGGCCCATGGACTGTCGGAGGGCTCGATGACCCCGAGCGTGAGCATCTTAGCTACTTCCGCCTGGATGCAGGCCCGTACCCGATCCGGTACGCGGTAGGCCCGGTGGCGGATAGGAGGGCTGTCTCCGGTGTCCACATCGTGCACACACCAGGAGGTGACACCTGGGGTGAGGGAGAACAGGCTGGCAAATCGTGATAAGAGGGCTTGGCACTCTTGACGTTGTTCCTGGGTGAGGGTCTCCGAGAGTCGGACCCCATCTACGGAGCCGTCTTGCTCCTGGGTCCGCAAGAGGTCAGGGAGAGGCTCGGAGTCATCTTCAACCCCGTTGTCTGTGGCCATCAAGAGGCTGAGTTCTGTTCGTGCAAAGTGGGGTTTCAGTCTGTTGGTGTGGAGGACGCGGAGCGGATTCCGGGCGGACTCCATATCGATCAGATAGGTGGCAGGACCCTTGCGCTCGATTACCTTGAAGGGTCCCGTCCATTTGTCTTGAAGAGCGCACGGTTCTGTGGGGGACATTACCCAAACCTGTTGCCCCGGCTCGAATTCAATAGATGAGGCATTCTGGTCATACCATTTCTTCATGTCCTCCTGACTGGCCTCTAGGTTGGCTTTTGCTAGGTCTCTGAACCGCTGGGACTGGCTGCGGAGGGTGAGGAGGTACCGGAAGACATCTGGAGGACTCTTGGCCGGGGGCATCTCCCAGCCTTCCTTGATCAGGCTGAGTGGCCCCCGTACTGGGTGCCCATAGAGCAGCTCGAATGGGCTGAAGCCTAGGGACTTCTGTGGGACCTCCCGGTAGGCGAAGAGGAGGCACGGCAGCAGCACGTCCCACTGGCGACGGAGGGGTTCTTCCAATCCCCCGATCATCCCTTTTAGTGTGCGATTGAACCGCTCAACAAGTCCGTTTCCTTGGGGGTGATAGGGGGTCGTGAAGCGGTAGGTGACCCCACACTGTTGCCAGAGGGACTTCATATATTTGGAAATAAAGTTCGGGCCTCTGTCACTGACGACTTCTCGGGGGAACCCCACACGGGAGAAGATCCCCATCAGGGCCCTGCCGACCACTGGGGCTGTCACAGTCCGGAGAGGAATAGCCTCGGGGTAGCGGGTGGCGTGGTCCACTAGTACTAGGATGAAGCGATGGCCTTGTCTTGTACGCGGGTCTAGGGGTCCCACAATGTCTATTCCGACCCTCTCAAATGGGGTTGTGACTACGGGAAAGGGTTGCAGGGGGGCCTTTAATTTGCGGCCGCTCTTCCCACTAGCTTGGCACGTGGGGCAAGATCGGCAATGCTGGTGCACATCGTTCCTCATTTTTGGCCAGAAGAAGTGGGTCACTAGGCGGCTGTAGGTTTTATCTTGTCCCAGGTGCCCTGCCAGGGGGACATCGTGGGCCAGATTTAGCAGGAAGTCTCTAAAGCGGAGGGGCACCACTAGTACTCGGTTGGCCCCCAGCTCGGCGATTCGTTGCTCGCTGTATAATAGGTCATTGTCCCAGTAGACCCAATGAGTTCCGGAGGTATCCCCTGCGCTTTGGGCGAGCGCTTGTTGGCGGAGTCCCTCAAGGGAGGGACAGGTCTTCTGCTCCTGACGAAATTGTTCTTGTGTGGGTCCCCCTTCTTGAGCCCACTGGTCAAGATTAGCAAGGTCGGAAGGTTGAGCAAGTTCGAGGGGGATGCCCTGGTCGGGGGTCTCGGCGGGGGCGACCGGAGGCGGAGGCGCCGGCCATTCTGGTTCTTCCGGGTGATTGTTGGCACGGGCGGCCATGGACCGGGTGGTGACGCACGCCCAGTCTGGGACGCCCAACATCCCCAAGTGTGCTTTTCGCTCCACGGCTGCCCACGGGGAGCTTTCCAGGTCATTTCCGAGGAGGCAGTCCACGGGGGCGTCGTCTCGGACCGTTACCCTCAACATGCCGGAGACCCCTCCCCACTCAAAGGGGACGCAGGCCATCCGACACAGACTCTCCGAGTTGTCGGCTGATCGCACAGGGCAGAGAATGTTCGGTAGATATTGTTCTGGGGTCACCAGATGACAGCGGACGGCTGTCACACTGGCCCCGGTGTCTCGAAGGGCTTCGGCCCGTTGTCCATTGATGCTCACCCATTGGCTGTACTTCTGGGTGTTAGCGGGTAGGGGGACCCGCGGGACCATGTCTCTTCCCCCTAAGCACGCGAGAGTCATGGCGGCTGGCTCCCACTCTTGATACTCTTGCTCGTCGGTTTCTTGTTCCTCGGAGATCTGTTCTTCCCCTAGTGCCGCGGCGGCCACCTGGCGGGGTCTTGGACTTTGATACTGCGGGCAGCTTGGGTCGTTGGCATAGTGGCCGACTCGTTGGCATCGGTGACATGTAACATTGGCTCTGTATCCCGGTCGCGCCGGGGTGCTGCCCCGGTTGGCCGGGGGGGTGGTGCTGGTAGTGGGGGCGGCCGGAGTGATGTCTCTTCCTCGTCCTTGGCCCCCTCCTCCTCCTCTGGATCGGTGGTGACCATTGTTGTTCCTGTTCTGCTCGTAGGACCCATTCCGGCCCACTCGGGTGATCTCCCACCGGTCAGCTTCAGCTGCGAGCTGCCGGGGATCGGTTAACTTGCTGTCGAGGAGGTGCTGGCGTAGTTCAATGAAGCAATTGTTGGACAGATGCTCCCATACCATCAGATTGAACAACTGCTCGTAGGTCGTGACGTTGTTCCCTCTGATCCAGCCTTCGAAGGCTCGGCTAAAGTACGTTACATAGTCCACCCAAGTTGTACCTGGAATGCGTGTGCAGTCTCGGAACCTCTGACGGTACATCTCGGGCGTGAGGCCATAGCGAGTGAGGAGGGCCGCTTTCATATGGTCGTAGGAGGTCATCTGGTGGTCTGGGAGCTGTAACAGAGTATCGCGGCCCTCATTGAGGAATTTGCCCCATAGGCCGGCTCCCCAGTCGGCTCTATCGATCCGGTGCGCAGTCATCGCGATTTCATATGCCTTAAACCATTGCTGGATGTCGTCTTCTCGAAAATATTCTCGGACCACATCCTTGGGGATGTGCACTTTTTTGTCCGTGGTCCCTGGGGTGGACGGTCTGTCGGGCACCCCTAACTCTTTATTCTGTTTGCGCAGGTTGATCTCGGCTAGGTTCCGCTCGTGCTCGTACGTTAGTCTTTTTTCCTCGAGCTCTCTTTGCCTCTGTTTTTCCTCTCTTTCTTCTCGGAGGCGAAGGTGCTCTAAGTTTATTTTTTGCTCGGCCAATTTGAGTTCTATGTCCATCTTGAGTCGGGCCATTTCGAGTTCGTGTAGTCGGGCTTTTTCTCTTTCTTGGATCTCGTCTTGCGAGAGACCCGTTCTTTGCTCTTCAGGGGTCGTGTTGGTCTTTTGCGCGGTGCTTTGCTCAGGGGCTTCGACATCCCCGGTCTCTGCCCAAGATTCTAGGGCATGCTTAAAATCGTCCTTGGTACTTAGTCCGGTGGTAGCGATACCTAGTTCGATGCAGAACTGCTTTAGTTCACGATGGCTGTATTCCTCTAGTTTTTCCATTTGGAACTTCTCAGTTGATCCGCTCTCTTTAGTCGACATTGTTGTTCGTTGTGGGGTGAGCTACTCTCTGTACGTTATGCGGTGATTCGGATCGCGCCGCTGGCCACCAATGTTGGACGGACCGGGAGGGTCGGCCGAGTTTACGGGGAGAGGTCTCCAGGGAGAGCCGTCTCCAACGACTGTACAGATAAGTAACTTCCCCCCCACAGACAGACACCACACAGGATTGAAGGTTAACGAGACTTTATATGCAATTCTCAGGTTACGGTGATATAATACAAGGAGGTCTGGACTCAGGGGTCCCCTCGGTTCTGATCCCTGGTTGAGGAAACGGGTAGCGGGACAGTCTTAGTTACCAATGAGTTCAATAGCTCTCAATCCTCGAGCTCGGTGTGGTTGCTGATCGGGCCGTGGAGGAGCCAAGCATGTCCCGGGATGGATGAAGGATGGTCGACGGGCCGTGGAGAAGCCAAGCAGGTCCCGGGATGGATAAAGGATGGTCGACGGGCCGTGGAGAAGCCAAGCAGGTCCCGATGCAGATGACGGTTACAACGGTCCGCGGCCTCGCCAGCAGATCCGGACGACGGTGAAGGATGAAGGTTACGACGGCTGTGGCAGCGCCAACAGGCAGGATGATGGTGCACAGGACAGAGCTACGGCAGCGCCAGTAGTCCGTCCAGGATGAGTTCTTCTTTCGTCTCTCGACTCCAAGATACAACTGCCTTCCTGCTCTGGAGCTGCCCCAGTTATAGGACTGGTGTGCTTTGATGTCCGGACCCTCGCACTTGGAGGTCGGGAGGTCCGGGATGAGGGAGTCCAGACACCCAGCAGGGGGGTGGAGCCAGCGCCCGGGGAGGCGATGGGCGAGCGGCACTGGCCGGGGGAGAACCATCGACACCTCTTTCTCCCATTGACGGGCCAAGTAGCTCGCTCACCTCCTGGGTGGAGGGTGGTGCCGGAATGTCTGAGGCCGGGCTAGGCCCAGGGTTGAGGTCGATCGGGGGCCAGGCGGCCTCGTGGCGAAGTGTCCAAGATGGCGGCCCCGGCTGGGCGCATGGGTCGGCAGTGGATCGGACCCGCGAGGTTATCATGCTCGAGGGCAGGTGTCCCGGCGGGGACGTAGGACATGCAAAGGTGGTGTGTGGTGCTCGCGTGACTGGCTCGGGCCTGGTCGAGCCGGGGGGAGAGCGGCCCGTTAGGTGGCCTGTCCAACACAGTCACTCACACTCTGCACTCACACTCTGCACTCAAACTCTGCACTCAAACTCTACACTCACTCTGCACTCATTCTGCACTCACTCTCACTCTGCACTCACATTGCAGTCACACTCACCCTGCACTCACACTGCAGTCACACTCACTCTGCACTCACTCTGCACTCACTCTGTAGTCACACTCACTCTGCACTCACTCTGCACTCACTCTGCAGTCACACTCACTCTTCACTCACTCTGCATTCACTCTCACTCTGCAGTCACTCTCACTCTGCAGTCATTCACACTCTGCAGTCACTCACACTCTGCACTCACACTCTGCACTTGAACTCTGCACTCAAACTCTACACTCACTCTGCACTCACACTCACTCTGCACTCACTCTGCACTCACTCTCACTCTGCTCTCACTCTGCACTCACACTGCAGTCACACTCACTCTGCACCACCACTGCAGTCACACTCATTCTGCACTCACTGCGCACTCACTCTCACTCTACACTCACTCTCACTCTGCACTCACACTGCAGTCACACTCACTCTGCACTCACTCTGCACTCTCTCTGCACTCACTCTCACTCTGCACTCATACTGCATTCACTCTCACTCTGCACTCACACTGCAGTCACACTCACTCTGCACTCACACTGCAGTCACACTCACTCTGCACTTACTCTGTAGTCACACTCACTCTACACTCACTCTGCACTCACTCTGCAGTCACACTCACTCTTCACTCACTCTGCATTCACTCTCACTCTGCATTCACTCTCACTCTGCAGTCACTCACACTCTGCAGTCACTCACACTCTGCACTCAAACTCTGCACTCAAACTCTACACTCATTCTGCACTAACTCTGCACTCACTCTCACTCTACACTCACTCTCACTCTGCACTCACACTGCAGTCACACTCACTCTGCACTCACACTGCAGTCACACTCACTCTGCACTCACTCTGCACTCTCTCTGCACTCACTCTCACTCTGCACTCATTCTGCACTCACTCTCACTCTGCACTCACACTGCAGTCACACTCACTCTGCACTCACACTGCAGTCACACTCACTCTGCACTCACTCTGTAGTCACACTCACTCTGCACTCACTCTGCACTCACTCTGAAGTCACACTCACTCTTCACTCACTCTGCATTCAATCTCACTCTGCAGTCACTCTCACTCTGCAGTCACTCACACTCTGAAGTCACTCACACTCTGCACTCACACTCTGCACTCAAACTCTGCACTCAAACTCTACACTCACTCTGCACTCATTCTGCACTCACTCTCCACTCACATTGCAGTCACACTCACCCTGCACTCACACTGCAGTCACACTCACTCTGCACTCACTCTGCACTCACTCTGTAGTCACACTCACTCTGCACTCACTCTGCACTCACTCTGCAGTCACACTCACTCTTCACTCACTCTGCATTCACTCTCACTCTGCAGTCACTCTCACTCTGCAGTCACTCACACTCTGCAGTCACTCACACTCTGCACTCACACTCTGCACTTGAACTCTGCACTCAAACTCTACACTCGCTCTGCACTCACACTCACTCTGCACTCACTCTGCACTCACTCTCACTCTGCTCTCACTCTGCACTCACACTGCAGTCACACTCACTCTGCACCACCACTGCAGTCATACTCATTCTGCACTCACTGCGCACTCACTCTCACTCTACACTCACTCTCACTTAGCACTCACACTGCAGTCACACTCACTCTGCACTCACTCTGCAGTCACACTCACTGCACTCACTCTGTAGTCACACTCACTCTACACTCACTCTGCACTCACTCTGCAGTCACACTCACTCTTCACTCACTCTGCATTCACTCTCACTCTGCATTCACTCTCACTCTGCAGTCACTCACACTCTGCAGTCACTCACACTCTGCACTCGAACTCTGCACTCAAACTCTACACTCACTCTGCACTCACTCTGCACTCACACTCACTCTGCACTCACTCTGCACTCACTCTCACTCTGCTCTCACTCTGCACTCACACTGCAGTCACACTCACTCTGCACCAACACTGCAGTCACACTCATTCTGCACTCACTCTGCACTCACTCTCACTCTACACTCACTCTCACTCTGCACTCACACTGCAGTCACACTCACTCTGCACTCACACTGCAGTCACACTCACTCTGCACTCACTCTGCACTCTCTCTGCACTCACTTTCACTCTGCACTCATGCTGCACTCACTCTTACTCTGCACTCACACTGCAGTCACACTCACTCTGCACTCACACTGCAGTCACACTCACTCTGCACCCACACTGCAGTCACTCTCATGCTGCACTCACTCGGCACTCACTCTCACTCTGCACACATTCTGCACTCACTCTCACTCTGCACTCACACTCACTCTGCACTCACACTGCAGTCACACTCACTCTGCACTCACTCTGCACTCACTCTGTAGTCACACTCACTCTGCACTCACTCTGCAGTCACACTCACTCTTCACTCACTCTGCATTCACTCTCACTCTGCAGTCACTCACACTCTGCACTCTTACTCTGCACTCGAATTCTGCACTCAAACTCTACACTCACTCTGCACCCCTTCTGCACTCACTCTCACTCTGCACTCACACTGCAGTCACACTCACTCTGCACTCACACTGCAGTCACACTCACTCTGCACTCACTCTGTAGTCACACTCACTCTGCACACACTCTGAAGTCACTCACACTCTGCACTCTTACTCTGCACTCGAACTCTGCACGCAAACTCTACACTCACTCTGCACTCATTCTGCACTCACTCTCACTCTGCACTCATTCTGCACTCACTCTCACTCTGCACTCACACTGCAGTCACACTCACTCTGCACTCACACTGCAGTCACACTCACTCTGCACTCACTCTGCACTCACTCTGTAGTCACACTCACTCTGCACTCACTCTGCACTCACTCTTCAGTCACACTCACTCTTCACTCACTCTGCATTCACTCTCACTCAGCAGTCACTCTCACTCTGCAGTCACTCACACTCTGCAGTCACTCACACTGTGCACTCACACTCTGCACTCAAACTCTGCACTCAAACTCTACACTCACTCTGCACTCACTCTGCACTCACACTCACTCTGCACTCACTCTACACTCACTCTACACTCACACTGCAGTCACACTCACACTGCACTCACTCTGCACTCACTCTATAGTCACACTCACTCTGCACTCACTCTGCACTCACTCTGCAGTCACACTCACTCTTCACTCACTCTGCATTCACTCTCACTCTGCAGTCACTCTCACTCTGCAGTCACTCACACTCTGCAGTCACTCACACTCTGCACTCACACTCTGCACTTGAACTCTGCACTCAAACTCTACACTCACTCTGCACTCACTCTGCACTCACACTCACTCTGCACTCACTCTACACTCACTCTGCACTCACACTGTACTCACACTCACTCGACACTCACTCTGCACTCACTCTCACTCTGCTCTCATTCTGCACTCACACTGCAGTCACACTCACTCTGCACCAACACTGCAGTCACACTCATTCTGCACTAACTCTGCACTCACTCTCACTCTACACTCACTCTCACTCTGCACTCACACTGCAGTCACACTCACTCTGCACTCACACTGCAGTCACACTCACGCTGCACTCACTCCACTCTCTCTGCACTCACTCTCACTCTGCACTAATTCTGCACTCACTCTCACTCTGCACTCACACTGCAGTCACACTCACTCTGCACTCACACTGCAGTCACACTCACTCTGCACTCACTCTGCACTCACACTCACTCTTTACTCACTCTGCATTCACTCTCACTCTGCAGTCACTCTCACTCTGCAGTCACTCACACTCTGCAGTTACTTACACTCTGCACTCACACTCTGCACTCGAACTCTGCACTCAAACTCTACACTCACTCTACACTCACTCTGCACTCACACTCACTCTGCACTCACTCTGCACTCACTCTCACTCTGCTCTCACTCTGCACTCACACTGCAGTCACACTCACTCTGCACCAACACTGCAGTCACACTCATTCTGCACTCACACTGCAGTCACACTCACTCTGCACTCACTCTGCACTCTCTCTGCACTCACTCTCACTCTGCACTCATTCTGCACTCACTCTCACTCTGCACTCACACTGCAGTCACACTCACTCTGCACTCACACTGCAGTCACACTCACTCTGCACTCACTCTGTAGTCACACTCACTCTGCACTCACTCTGCACTCAGTCTGCACTCACACTCACTCTGCACTCACTCTGCACTCACTCTCACTCTGCTCTCACTCTGCACTCACACTGCAGTCATACTCACTCTGCACCAACACTGCAGTCAAACTCATTCTGCACTCACTCCGCACTCACTCTCACTCTACACTCACTCTCACTCTGCACTCACACTGCAGTCACACTCACTCTGCACTCACACTGCAGTCACACTCACTCTGCACTCATTCTGCACTCACTCTCACTCTGCACTTACACTGCAGTCACACTCACTCTGCACTCACACTGCAGTCACACTCACTCTGCACCCACACTGCAGTCACTCTCATGCTGCACTCACTCTGCACTCACTCTCACTCTGCACTCATTCTGCACTCACTCTCACTCTGCACTCACACTGCAGTCACACTCACTCTGCACTCACACTGCAGTCACACTCACTCTGCACTCACTCTGCACTCACTCTGTAGTCATACTCACTCTGCACTCACTCTGCACTCACTCTGCAGTCACACTCACTCTTCACTCACTCTGCATTCACTCTCACTCTGCAGTCACTCTCACTCTGCAGTCACTCACACTCTGCAGTCACTCACACTCTGCACTCACACTCTGCACTCGAACTCTGCACTCAAACTCTACACTCACTCTGCACTCATTCTGCACTCACTCTCACTCTGCACTCACACTGCAGTCACACTCACTCTGCACTCACACTGCAGTCACACTCACTCTGCACTCACTCTGCACTCACTCTGTAGTCACACTCACTCTGCACTCACTCTGCAGTCACACTCACTCTTCACTCACTCTGCATTCACTCTCACTCTGCAGTCACTCACACTCTGCAGTCACTCACACTCTGCACTCACACTCTGCACTCGAACTCTGCACTCAAACTTTACACTCACTCTGCACTCACTCTGCACTCACACTCACTCTGCACTCACTCTACAATCACTCTGCACTCACACTGCAGTCAAACTCACTCTGCACTCACTCTGCACTCTCTCTGCACTCACTCTCACTCTGCACTCATTCTGCACTCACTCTTCAGTCGCACTCACTCTTCACTCACTCTGCATTCACTCTCACTCTGTAGTCACTCTCACTCTGCAGTCACTCACACTCTGCAGTCACTCACACTCTGCACTCACACTCTGCACTCGAACTCTGCACTCAAACTCTACACTCACTCTGCACTCATTCTGCACTCACTCTCACTCTGCACTCACACTGCAGTCACACTCACTCTGCACTCACACTGCAGTCACACTCACTCTGCACTCACTCTGTAGTCACACTCACTCTGCATTCACTCTGCACTCACTCTGTAGTCACACTCACTCTGCACTCACTCTGCAGTCCCACTCACTCTTCACTCACTCTGCACTCACTCTGCACTCACACTCACTCTGCACTCACACTCACTCTGCACTCACTCTGTAGTCACACTCACTCTGCACTCACTCTGCACTCACTCTGCAGTCACACTCACTCTTCACTCACTCTGCATTCACTCTCACTCTGCAGTCACTCTCACTCTGCAGTCACTCACACTCTGCAGTCACTCACACTCTGCACTCGAACTCTGCACTCAAACTCTACACTCACTCTGCACTCATTCTGCACTCACTCTCTGTTGGACAGGCCACGTGACGGGCCGCTCTCCCCCGGCTCGACCAAGCCCGAGCCAGTCATACAAGCACCACACCCCACCATTGCACGTCCTACGTCCCCTCAGGGACACCTGCCCCCGAGCATGATAACCTCGTGGGTCCGATCCACGGCCGACCCACGCGCCCAGCCCGGGCCGCCATCTTGGACACTTCGCCACGAGGCCGCCTGGCCCCCGATCGACCTCAACCCTGGGCCTAGCCCGGCCTCAGACATTCCGGCACCACCCTCCACCCAGGAGGTGAGCGAGCTACTTGGCCAGTCAATGGGAGAAAGAGGTGTCGATGGTTCTCCCCCGGCCAGTGCCGCTCGCCCATCGCCTCCCCGGGCGCTGGCTCCACCCCCCTGCTGGGTGTCTGGACTCCCTCATCCCGGACCTCCCGACCTCCAAGTGCGAGGGTCCGGACATCAAAGCACGCCAGCCCTATAACTGGGGCAGCTCCAGAACAGGAAGGCAGTTGTATCTTGGAGTCGAGAGACGAAAGAAGAACTCATCCTGGACGGACTACTGGCGCTGCCGTAGCTCTGTCCTGTGCACCATCATCCTGCCTGGTGGCGCTGCCACAGCCGTCGTAACCTTCATCCTTCACCGTCGTCCGGATCTGCTGGCGAGGCCGCGGACCGTTGTAACTGTCATCTGCATCGGGACCTGCTTGGCTTCTCCACGGCCCGTCGACCATCCTTCATCCATCTCGGGACCTGCTTGGCTTCTCCACGGCCCGTCGACCATCCTTCATCCATCTCGGGACCTGCTTGGCTCCTCCACGGCCCGATCAGCAACCACGCCGAGCTCGAGGATTGAGAGCTATTGAACTCATTGGTAACTAAGACTGTCCCGCTACCCTTTTCCTCAACCAGAGATCAGAACCGAGGGGACCCCTGAGTCCAGACCTCCTTGTATTATATCAACGTAACCTAAGAAGTGCATATAAAGTCTCGTTAACCTTCAATCTTGTGTGGTGTCCGTCTGTGGGGGGGAAGTTACTTATCTGTACAGTCGTTGGAGACGGCTCTCCCTGGAGACCTCTCCCCGTAATCTCGGCCGACCCTCCCGGTCCGTCTAACATTGGTGGCCAGCGGCGCGATCCGAATCACCGCATAACGTACAGAGAGTAGCTCACCCCACAACGAACAACAATGTCGACTAAAGAGAGCGGATCAACTGAGAAGTTCCAAATGGAAAAGCTAGAGGAATACAGCCATCGTGAACTAAAGCAGTTCTGCATCGAACTAGGTATCGCTACCACCGGACTAAGTACCAAGGACGATTTTAAGCATGCCCTAGAATCTTGGGCAGAGACCGGGGATGTCGAAGCCCCGGAGCAAAGCACCGCGAAAAAGACCAACACGGCCCCTGAAGAGCAAAGAACGGGTCTCTCGCAAGACGAGATCCAAGAAAGAGAAAAAGCCCGACTACACGAACTTGAAATGGCCCGACTCAAGATGGACATAGAACTCAAATTGGCCGAGCAAAAAATAAACTTAGAGCACCTTCGCCTCCGAGAAGAAAGAGAGGAGAAACAGAGGCAAAGGGAGCTCGAGGAAAAAAGACTAACGTACGAGCACGAGCGGAACCTAGCCGAGATCAACCTGCGCAAACAGAATAAAGAATTAGGGGTGCCCGACAGACCGTCCACCCCCGGGACCACGGACAAAAAAGTGCACATCCCCAAGGATGTGGTCCGAGAATATTTTCGAGAAGACGACATCCAGCAATGGTTTAAAGCATATGAAATCGCGATGACTGCGCACCGGATCGATAGAGCCGACTGGGGAGCCGGCCTATGGGGCAAATTCCTCAATGAGGGCCGCGATACTCTGTTACAGCTCCCAGACCACCAGATGACCTCCTACGACCATATGAAAGCGGCCCTCCTCACTCGCTATGGCCTCACGCCCGAGATGTACCGTCAGAGGTTCCGAGACTGCACACGCATTCCAGGTACAACTTGGGTGGACTATGTAACGTACTTTAGCCGAGCCTTCGAAGGCTGGATCAGAGGGAACAACGTCACGACCTACGAGCAGTTGTTCAATCTGATGGTATGGGAGCATCTGTCCAACAACTGCTTCATTGAACTACGCCAACACCTCCTCGACAGCAAGTTAACCGATCCCCGGCAGCTCGCAGCCGAAGCTGACCGGTGGGAGATCACCCGAGTGGGCCGGAATGGGTCCTACGAGCAGAACAGGAACAACAATGGTCACCACCGATCCAGAGGAGGAGGAGGGGGCCAAGGGCGAGGAAGAGACAATACTCCGGCCGCCCCCGCTACCAGCACCACCCCCCCGGCCAACCGGGGCAGCACCCCGGCGCGACCGGGATACAGAGCCAATGTTACATGTCACCGATGCCAACGAGTCGGCCACTATGCAAATGACCCAAGCTGCCCGCAGTATCAGAGCCCAAGACCCCGCCAGGTGACCGCCGCGGCACTAGGGGAAGAACAGATCTCCGAGGAACAAGAAACAGACGAGCAAGAGTATCAAGGGTGGGAGCCAGCCGCCATGACTCTCGCGTGCTTAGGGGGAAGAGACATGGTCCCGCGGGTCCCCCTACCCGCTAACACCCAGAAGTACGGCCAATGGGTGAGCATCAATGGACAACGGGCCGAAGCCCTTCGAGACACCGGGGCCAGTGTGACAGCCGTCCGCTGTCATCTGGTGACCCCAGAGCAATATCTACCGAACATTCTCTGCCCTGTACGATCAGCCGACAACTCGGAGAGTCTGTGTCGGATGGCCTGCGTCCCCTTTGAATGGGGAGGGGTCTCCGGCATGTTGAAAGTAACGGTCCGAGACGACGCCCCCGTGGACTGCCTCCTCGGAAATGACCTGGAAAGCTCCCCGTGGGCAGCCGTGGAGCGAAAAGAACACTTGGGGATGTTGGGCGTCCCAGACTGGGCGTGCGTCACCACCCGGTCTATGGCCGCCCGTGCCAACCATCACCCGGAAGAACCAGAATGGCCGGCGCCTCCGCCTCCGGTCGCCCCCGCCGAGACCCCCGACCAGTGCATCCCCCTCGAACCTGCTCAACCTTCCGACCTTGCTAATCTCGACCAGTGGGCTCAAGAAGGGGGGCCCACACAAGAACAATTTCGTCAGGAGCAGAAGACCTGTCCCTCCCTTGAGGGACTCCGACAACAAGCGCTCGCCCAAAGCGCAGGGGATACCTCCGGAGCTCATTGGGTCTACTGGGACAATGACCTACTGTACAGCGAGCAACGAATCGCCGAGCTGGGGGCCAACCGAGTACTAGTGGTGCCACTCCGCTTTAGAGACTTCCTGCTAAATCTGGCCCACGATGTCCCCCTGGCAGGGCACCTGGGACAAGATAAAACCTACAGCCGCCTAGTGACCCACTTCTTCTGGCCAAAAATGAGAAACGATGTGCACCAGCATTGCCGATCTTGCCCCACGTGCCAAGCCAGTGGGAAGAGCGGCCGCAAATTAAAGGCCCCCCTGCAACCCTTTCCCGTAGTCACAACCCCATTTGAGAGGGTCGGAATAGACATTGTGGGACCCCTAGACCCACGTACAAGACAAGGCCATCGCTTCATCCTAGTACTAGTGGACCACGCCACCCGCTACCCTGAGGCTATTCCTCTCCGGACCGTCACAGCCCCAGTAGTCGGCAGGGCCCTGATGGGGATCTTCTCCCGTGTGGGGTTCCCCCGAGAAGTCGTCAGTGACAGAGGCACGAACTTTATTTCCAAATACATGAAGTCCCTCTGGCAACAGTGTGGGGTCACCTACCGCTTCACGACCCCCTATCACCCCCAAGGAAACGGACTTGTTGAACGGTTCAATCGCACACTAAAAGGGATGATCGGGGGATTGGAAGAACCCCTCCGTCGCCAGTGGGACGTGCTGCTGCCGTGCCTCCTCTTCGCCTACCGGGAGGTCCCACAGAAGTCCCTAGGCTTCAGCCCATTCGAGCTGCTCTATGGGCACCCAGTACGGGGGCCACTCAGCCTGATCAAAGAAGGCTGGGAGTTGCCTCCGGCCAAGAGTCCTCCAGATGTCTTCCGGTACCTCCTCACCCTCCGCAACCAGTCCCAGCGGTTCAGAGACCTAGCGAAAGTCAACCTAGAGGCCAGTCAAGAGGACATGAAGAGATGGTATGACCAGAACGCCTCATCTATTGAATTCGAGCCGGGGCAACAGGTCTGGGTAATGTCCCCCACAGAACCGTGCGCTCTCCAAGACAAATGGACGGGACCCTTCAAGGTAATCGAGCGCAAGGGACCCGCCACCTATCTGATCGATATGGAGTCCGCCCGGAATCCGCTCCGAGTCCTCCACACCAACAGACTGAAACCCCACTTTGCACGAACAGAACTCAGCCTCTTGATGGCCACAGACAACGGGGTTGAGGACGACTCCGAGCCTCTCCCTGACCTCTTGCGGACCCAGGAGCAAGACGGCTCCGTGGATGGGGTCCGACTCTCGGAGACCCTCACCCAGGAACAACGCCAAGAGTGCCAAGCCCTCCTATCACGATTTGCCAGCCTGTTCTCCCTCACCCCAGGTGTCACTTCCTGGTGTGTGCACGATGTGGACACCGGAGACAGCCCTCCTATCCGCCACCGGGCCTACCGCGTACCTGATCGGGTACGGGCCTGCATCCAGGCGGAAGTAACTAAGATGCTCACGCTCGGGGTCATCGAGCCCTCCGACAGTCCATGGGCCAGCCCGGTCGTACTGGTCCCCAAAGCAGCCGCCCCCGGAACCACACCCGAACTCCGGTTCTGTGTCGACTACCGGGGCCTGAATGAAGTCACCAGAACGGACGCACACCCCATCCCCCGGGCAGATGAACTGGTCGACCGAATGGGCGCTGCCCGTTACCTCAGCATCTTCGATCTAACGGCAGGCTATTGGCAGATCGGCCTCACACCCCGAGCACAAGAACGTTCTGCCTTCTCCACCCCCGATGGCCACTATCACTTCACGGTCATGCCCTTCGGCATGAAAAATGCCCCAGCGACTTTCCAACGGCTCGTCAATCAGGTCCTGGCGGGGCTCGAAGAGTTCAGCGCCGCCTACCTGGACGACATCGCTGTGTACAGCCACCACTGGACCGAGCACCTCCACCACCTCCAGGCAGTGTTGCAAGCCCTTCAGCGAGCTGGCCTCACGATCAAGGCCAGCAAATGTCAAATTGGACAAGGGTCAGTGACCTACCTCGGACACCAAGTGGGAAGCGGTCTAGTGGCCCCTCTTCAACTGAAAATTGCCGCCATCCAGAACTGGCAACCCCCTAACACTCAAACTGAGGTGCGAGCCTTCCTGGGCCTCACGGGCTACTACCGAAGGTTCGTGAAAGACTATGGTACCATCGTGGGGCCTCTCACCGAACTCACGTCGAAAAATCAGCCCAAGAAGGTGAACTGGACCCCAGAGTGTCAAGCGGCCTTCGAACAGCTAAAGGCCGCCATGTGTTCCGCTCCTGTACTCCAGGCCCCAGACTACAGCCGGGAGTTCGTCGTCCAGACGGACGCCTCCGACCAGGGCATTGGGGCGGTCCTGTCCCAGGTGAACACCGAAGGCCTTGATCAACCGGTGGCCTTCATCAGCCGGAGACTCCTACCACGGGAGCAACGCTGGAGCACCATAGAGAGGGAAGCCTTCGCTGTGGTATGGGCCCTCAAGAAGCTCCGACCCTACCTTTTTGGCACCCACTTCCGGGTGCAGACTGACCACCGACCCCTGCAGTGGTTGATGCATATGCGGGGGGAAAACCCAAAACTGCTACGCTGGTCCATCTCCTTGCAAGGTATGGACTTTACCGTTGAACACCGGCCTGGGTCTGACCACGCCAACGCGGATGGCCTGTCCCGGTTTTTCCGCCTCGACGAAGAGAGTCCCCAAGAGGATGGGTAACTCTCCCCGCCTTCAGCTGGGGGGGACGCATGTTGGACAGGCCACGTGACGGGCCGCTCTCCCCCGGCTCGACCAAGCCCGAGCCAGTCATACAAGCACCACACCCCACCATTGCACGTCCTACGTCCCCTCAGGGACACCTGCCCCCGAGCATGATAACCTCGTGGGTCCGATCCACGGCCGACCCACGCGCCCAGCCCGGGCCGCCATCTTGGACACTTCGCCACGAGGCCGCCTGGCCCCCGATCGACCTCAACCCTGGGCCTAGCCCGGCCTCAGACATTCCGGCACCACCCTCCACCCAGGAGGTGAGCGAGCTACTTGGCCAGTCAATGGGAGAAAGAGGTGTCGATGGTTCTCCCCCGGCCAGTGCCGCTCGCCCATCGCCTCCCCGGGCGCTGGCTCCACCCCCCTGCTGGGTGTCTGGACTCCCTCATCCCGGACCTCCCGACCTCCAAGTGCGAGGGTCCGGACATCAAAGCACGCCAGCCCTATAACTGGGGCAGCTCCAGAACAGGAAGGCAGTTGTATCTTGGAGTCGAGAGACGAAAGAAGAACTCATCCTGGACGGACTACTGGCGCTGCCGTAGCTCTGTCCTGTGCACCATCATCCTGCCTGGTGGCGCTGCCACAGCCGTCGTAACCTTCATCCTTCACCGTCGTCCGGATCTGCTGGCGAGGCCGCGGACCGTTGTAACTGTCATCTGCATCGGGACCTGCTTGGCTTCTCCACGGCCCGTCGACCATCCTTCATCCATCTCGGGACCTGCTTGGCTTCTCCACGGCCCGTCGACCATCCTTCATCCATCTCGGGACCTGCTTGGCTCCTCCACGGCCCGATCAGCAACCACGCCGAGCTCGAGGATTGAGAGCTATTGAACTCATTGGTAACTAAGACTGTCCCGCTACCCTTTTCCTCAACCAGAGATCAGAACCGAGGGGACCCCTGAGTCCAGACCTCCTTGTATTATATCAACGTAACCTAAGAAGTGCATATAAAGTCTCGTTAACCTTCAATCTTGTGTGGTGTCCGTCTGTGGGGGGGAAGTTACTTATCTGTACAGTCGTTGGAGACGGCTCTCCCTGGAGACCTCTCCCCGTAATCTCGGCCGACCCTCCCGGTCCGTCTAACACTCTCACTCTGCACTCACTCTGTATTCACACTCACTCTGCACTCACACTGCAGTCACACTCACTCTGCACTCACTCTACACTCACTCTGTAGTCACACTCACTCTGCACTCACTCTGCAGTCACACTCACTCTTCACTCACTCTGCATTCACTCTCACTCTCCATTCACTCTCACTCTGCAGTCACTCACACTCTGCAGTCACTCACACTCTGCACTCGAACTCTGCACTCAAACTCTACACTCACTCTGCACTCACTCTGCACTCACACTCACTCTGCACTCACTCTGCACTCACTCTCTCTCTGCTCTCACTCTGCACTCACACTGCAGTCACACTCACTCTGCACCAACACTGCAGTCACACTCATTCTGCACTCACTCTGCACTCACTCTCACTCTACACTCACTCTCACTCTGCACTCACACTGCAGTCACACTCACTCTGCACTCACACTGCAGTCACACTCACTCTGCACTCTCTCTGCACTCACTTTCACTCTGCACTCATTCTGCACTCACTCTTACTCTGCACTCACACTGTAGTCACAATCACTCTGCACTCACACTGCAGTCACACTCACTCTGCACCCACACTGCAGTCACTCTCATGCTGCACTCACTCTGCACTCACTCTCACTCTGCACTCATTCTGCACTCACTCTCTGTTAGACGGACCGGGAGGGTCGGCCGAGGATAAGGGGAGAGGTCTCCGGGGAGAGCCGTCTCCAGCGATCGTACAGACAAGTAACTTCCCCCCCACAGACGGACACCACACAAGGGTAAAGTTCAACGAGACTTTATAGGCAATTCTTTAAGGTTACGATGGAATGGTACAAGGAGGTCTGGACTCAGGGGTCCCCTCGGTTCTGGTCTCTGGCTTGGGAAAAGGGTAGCGGGACAGTCTTGTTACCAAAAGATGGAAGTAGCTCTCAATCCTCGAGCTCGGCGTTCTAGATGATCGGGCCGCGGCGGAGCCAGCAGGTCCCGAGATGGACGAAGGAAACGACGGTCCGCGGCGGAGCCAGCAGGTCCCGGTGAAGATGGTGAATGCAAACGGTCCGCGGCCACGCCAGCAGGTCCCGACGACGATGAAGGATATGAAGGTTCCGAAGGTTGCGGCAGCGCCAACAGGCAAGACGATGGTGCACGAGACAGAGCTATGGCAGCGCCAGTAGTCCGTCAAGGATGAGTTCTTCTCTGCGTCTCTCGACTCCAAGATACAACTGTCTTCCTGCTCTGGAGCTGCCCCAGTTATAGGGCTGGTGCCCTTTGATGTCCGGACCCTCGCACTTGGAGGTCGGGAGGTCCGGGATGAGGGAGTCCAGACACCCAGCAGGGGGGTGGAGCCAGCGCCCGGGGAGGCGATGGGCGAGCGGCACCTGGCGGGGGGAGCCATCGACACCTCTTTCTCCCAGTGACTTGCCAAGTAGCCCGCTCACCTCCTGGGTGGATGGTGGTGCCGGGATGTCTGAGACCTGGCCAGGCCCAGGGTTGGGGTCGATCGGGGGCCAGGCGGCCTCGTGGTGGAGTGTCCAAGATGGCGCCCAGGATGGGCGCGCAGGCCGGCAGTGGATCAGGCCCACGAGGTCGACATGTTCGAGGGTAGGGGTCCCGGAGGGGACGGAGGACGTGTAATGGTGGTGGGTGGTACCTGCGTGACCGGGCTCGGGCCTGGTCGGGCCGGGGGAGAGTGGCCCTTCATGTGGCCTGTCCAACATGCGTCCCCCCCAGCTGAAGGCAGGGAGAGTTACCCATCCTCTTGGGGACTCTCCTCGTCGAGGCGGAAGAACCGGGACAGGCCATCCGCGTTGGCGTGATCTGGCCCAGGCCGATGTTCAACTGTGAAGTCCATCCCTTGGAGGGAGATGGACCAGCGTAGTAACTTCGGGTTTTCTCCCCGCATCTGCATCAGCCACTGCAGGGGTCGGTGGTCGGTCTGCACCCGAAAGTGTGTGCCAAAGAGGTAGGGCCGGAGTTTCTTGAGGGCCCATACCACGGCGAAGGCCTCCCTCTCAATGGTGCTCCAGCGTTGTTCTCGTGGTAGGAGTCGCCTGCTGATGAAGGCCACTGGCTGATCCAGGCCTTCGGTGTTCACTTGAGACAGGACTGCCCCGATGCCATGGTCGGAGGCATCCGTCTGGACGACGAACTCCCGGCTGTAGTCGGGGGCCTGGAGCACGGGGGCGGAACACATGGCGGCTTTCAATTGTTCGAATGCTGTTTGACACTCTGGGGTCCAGTTGACTGCCTTGGGTTGATTTTTTGACGTGAGTTCCGTGAGGGGACCCACTATAGTACCATAGTCTTTCACGAACCTTCGGTAGTAGCCCGTGAGGCCCAGGAAGGCTCGTACCTCGGTCTGGGTGATGGGGGGCTGCCAGGACTGGATGGCGGCAATTTTGAGCTGCAGGGGGGCCACCAGGCCGCTTCCCACCTGGTGTCCGAGGTAGGTTACAGACCCTTGACCAATTTGACATTTGCTGGCCTTGATCGTGAGGCCAGCTCGCTGAAGGGCTTGTAGCACGGCTCGGAGGTGGCGGAGGTGCTCGGTCCAATGGTGGCTGTATACAGCGATGTCATCTAGGTAGGCGGCGCTGAACCCTTCGAGCCCCGCCAGGACTTGATTGACGAGCCGCTGAAAGGTTGCTGGGGCATTCTTCATGCCAAAGGGCATGACCTTGAAATGGTAATGGCCATCGGGGGTGGAAAAGGCAGAACGTTCTTGGGCCCGGGGTGTGAGGCTGATTTGCCAGTAGCCCGCCGTCAGGTCGAAAATACTGAGGTAGCGAGCAGCTCCCATGCGGTCGATTAGTTCATCTGCCCGGGGGATAGGATGTGCGTCTGTTCGGGTGACCGCATTCAAGCCCCGGTAGTCGACGCAGAACCGGAGTTCTGGTGTGGTGCCGGGAGCGGCTGCTTTGGGGACCAGTACTACAGGGCTGGCCCAGGGGCTGTCTGAGGGCTCGATGACCCCGAGCGTGAGCATTCTTGCCACCTCTTCCTGGATGCAGGCCCGTACCCGATCTGGCACGCGGTAGGCCCGGTGGCGGATAGGGGGGCTGTCCCCTGTGTCCACATCGTGCACACACCAGGAAGTGACACCTGGGGCGAGGGAGAACAGGCTGGCGAACTGTGACAGGAGGATTCGACACTCCTGGTGTTGCTCTCGGGTGAGGGCCTCCGAGAGTCGGACCCCATCCACGGAGCCGTCTTTCTCCTGAGTCCGTATGAGGTCAGGGAGGGGCTCGGAGTCCTCTTCAGCCCCATTGTCTGTGGCCATCAGGAGGCTGAGTTCTGAACGCACAAAGTGGGGTTTCAGTCTGTTAGCGTGGAGGACCCGGAGGGGGTTCCGGGGAGATTCCATGTCGATGAGATAGGTGGCAGGACCCTTGCGCTCGACTACCTTGAAGGGCCCTGTCCACTTGTCTTGCAGGGCGCAGGGTTCGGTGGGGGACATCACCCATACTTGTTGCCCGGGTTCAAATTCGATGGAGGAGGCATTCCGGTCATACCACTTTTTCATGTCCTCTTGACTGGCCTCTAGGTTGGCTTTTGCCAGCTCTCTGAACCGCCGGGTCTGGTTGCGGAGGGTTAGGAGGTATCGGAAAACATCTGGTGGGTTCTTTAGGGGGGGCATCTCCCAGCCTTCCTTGACTAGGCTGAGCGGCCCCCGCACTGGGTGTCCATATAGTAGTTCAAACGGGCTGAAGCCCAGGGACTTCTGGGGAACCTCTCGATAGGCGAAGAGGAGGCACGGCAGCAGCACGTCCCACTGGCGACGGAGGGGCTCTTCCAACCCCCCGATCATCCCCTTGAGTGTGCGGTTGAACCGCTCAACGAGTCCGTTTCCTTGAGGGTGATAGGGGGTCGTGAATCGGTAGGTAACCCCGCACTGTTGCCAGAGGGACTTCATATATTTAGAAATAAAGTTCGTGCCTCTGTCGCTGACGACTTCTCGGGGGAAGCCCACACGGGAGAAGATCCCCAACAGAGCCCGGCCGACTACCGGGGCTGTCACAGTTCGCAGTGGAACAGCCTCGGGGTAGCGGGTGGCGTGGTCCACTAGCACCAGGATGAATCGATGGCCTTGTTTGGTGCGCGGGTCCAGGGGTCCCACGATGTCTATCCCGACCCTCTCGAACGGGGTGGTGACCACGGGAAAAGGTTGCAGGGGGGCTTTTAGTTTGCGGCCGCTCTTTCCACTGGCTTGGCACGTGGGGCAAGATCGGCAATGCTGGTGTACATCGTTCCTCATTTTGGGCCAGAAGAAGTGGGTCACCAGACGACTATAGGTTTTATCTTGACCCAGGTGTCCCGCCAGGGGGACATCGTGGGCTAGGTTTAGCAGAAAGTCTCTAAAACGGAGGGGCACCACCAGTACTCGGCTAGCCCCCAGCTCCTCGATTCTTTGCTCACTGTACAGCAGTTCATTGTCCCAGTAGACCCAGTGCGTTCCGGAGGTATCCCCTGCACTTTGGGCGAGCGCTTGTTGGCGGAGTCCCTCGAGGGAGGGACAGGTCTTCTGTTCTTGGCGAAATTGTTCTTGCGTGGGCCCCCCCTCTTGAGGCCACTGGTCGATGTTAGCGAGGTCTGGAGGTTGGGCTGGTTCTGGGGGGACGTCACGGTCGGTGGCTTCGGCTGGGGCGACCGGAGGCGGTGGCGCCGGCCATTCGGGTTCTTCTGGGCGGGGGTTGGCACGGGCGGCCATGGACCGGGTGGTGACGCACGCCCAGTCCGGGACGCCTAACATCCCCAGGTGTTCTCTTCGTTCTACGGCTGCCCACGGAGAGCTTTCAAGGTCATTCCCCAGGAGGCAGTCTACGGGGGCATCGTCTCGAACCGTTACCTTTAACATGCCGGAGACCCCTCCCCATTCGAAGGGGACGCAGGCCATCCGACACAGACTTTCCGAGTTATCGGCTGAACGGACAGGGCAGAGAATGTTCGGTAGATATTGTTCTGGGGTCACCAGGTGACAGCGGACGGCTGTTACACTGGCCCCAGTGTCACGAAGGGCTTCGGCCCGGCGTCCATTGATGCTCACCCATTGGCTGTACTTCTGGGTGTTAGCGGGTAGGGGGACCCGCGGAACCATGTCTCTCCCCCCTAAGCAGGCTAGAGCCATGGCGGCTGGCTCCCATTCTTGGTGTTCCTGTTCATATTCCTCCTGTTCTTCTGAGATCTGTTCCTCCCCCAGAGCAGCAGCGGCTATTTGGCGGGGTCTTGGGCTCTGGTACTGGGGGCAGTTTGGGTCGTTTGCATAGGGTCCGATTCGTTGGCATCGATGGCACGTAACATTGGCTCGATATCCCGGTCGCGCCGGGGTGCTGCCCCGGTTGGCCGGGGGGGTGGTGCTGACCGCGGGGGCGACCGGAGCGTTGTCTCTTCCGCGTCCTTGGCCTCCTCCTCCTCCTCGGGGACGGTGCTGACCATTGTTGTTCCGGTTCTGTTCGTAGGACCCATTCCGGCCCACTCTGGTGATTTCCCACCGGTCAGCTTCGGCTGCGAGCTGCCGGGGATCCGTTAACTTGCTGTCGAGGAGGTGCTGGCGGAGTTCAATGAAGCAATTGTTCGACAGATGTTCCCAGACCATAAGATTGAACAGTTGTTCGTAGGTTGTGACCTTGCTTCCCTTGATCCAGCCTTCGAAGGCTCGGCTAAAGTAGTTTACATAGTCCACCCAAGTTGTACCCGGGATGCGGGTGCAGTCTCGGAACCTCTGACGGTACATCTCGGGTGTGAGGCCATAGCGGGTGAGGAGTGCAGCTTTCATATGGTCATAGGAGGTCATCTGGTGGTCCGGGAGTTGCAGCAGGGCGTCGCGGCCCTCATTGAGGAATCTCCCCCATAGACCGGCTCCCCAATCGCTTCTATCGATCCGGTGTGCAGTCATAGCGATTTCATAGGCCTTAAACCATTGCTGGATGTCGTCCTCTCGGAAGTACTCTCGGACGACATCCTTGGGGATGTGTACCTTTTTCTCTGTTGCCCCTGGGGTGTGGGGTTGCTCGGACACCCCTACTTCTTTATTCTGCTTGCGTAGGTCGATCTCTGCTAATTTTCGCTCATGCTCATATGCCAGTTTCTTTTCCTCGAGCTCCCTTTGTCTCTGTTTCTCCTCTCTTTCTTCTCGGAGACGCAGGTGCTCTAAGTTGATTTTTTGTTCGGCCAATTTGAGTTCAATGTCCATTTTGAGCCGGGCCATTTCCAGCTCGTGTAGTCGGGTTTTCTCTCGTTCCTGGATCTCGTCTTGCGAGAGACCCTTTCTTTGCTCCTCGGGGGCCGTGGTGGTTTTTGCTGCGATGCTTTGATCCGAGGTTCCGGCGGCCCCGGTTTCTGCCCAAGATTCTAGGGCCTGCTTAAAATCGTCTTTGGTACTTAGTCCGGTGGTAGCGATACCTAGTTCGATGCAGAACTGTTTTAGTTCACGATGGTTGTACTCGTCCAATTTCTCCATCTGGAATTTCTCCGTTGATCCGCTTTCTTTAGTTGACATCGTGATTCGCCGTGGGGTGAGCTACTCTCTGTACGGTTATGCGGTGATTCGGATCGCGCCGCTGGCCACCAATGTTAGACGGACCGGGAGGGTCGGCCGAGGATAAGGGGAGAGGTCTCCGGGGAGAGCCGTCTCCAGCGATCGTACAGACAAGTAACTTCCCCCCCACAGACGGACACCACACAAGGGTAAAGTTCAACGAGACTTTATAGGCAATTCTTTAAGGTTACGATGGAATGGTACAAGGAGGTCTGGACTCAGGGGTCCCCTCGGTTCTGGTCTCTGGCTTGGGAAAAGGGTAGCGGGACAGTCTTGTTACCAAAAGATGGAAGTAGCTCTCAATCCTCGAGCTCGGCGTTCTAGATGATCGGGCCGCGGCGGAGCCAGCAGGTCCCGAGATGGACGAAGGAAACGACGGTCCGCGGCGGAGCCAGCAGGTCCCGGTGAAGATGGTGAATGCAAACGGTCCACGGCCACGCCAGCAGGTCCCGACGACGATGAAGGATATGAAGGTTCCGAAGGTTGCGGCAGCGCCAACAGGCAAGACGATGGTGCACGAGACAGAGCTATGGCAGCGCCAGTAGTCCGTCAAGGATGAGTTCTTCTCTGCGTCTCTCGACTCCAAGATACAACTGTCTTCCTGCTCTGGAGCTGCCCCAGTTATAGGGCTGGTGCCCTTTGATGTCCGGACCCTCGCACTTGGAGGTCGGGAGGTCCGGGATGAGGGAGTCCAGACACCCAGCAGGGGGGTGGAGCCAGCGCCTGGGGAGGCGATGGGCGAGCGGCACCTGGCGGGGGGAGCCATCGACACCTCTTTCTCCCAGTGACTTTCCAAGTAGCCCGCTCACCTCCTGGGTGGATGGTGGTGCCGGGATGTCTGAGACCTGGCCAGGCCCAGGGTTGGGGTCGATCGGGGGCCAGGCGGCCTCGTGGTGGAGTGTCCAAGATGGCGCCCAGGATGGGCACGCAGGCCGGCAGTGGATCAGGCCCACGAGGTCGACATGTTCGAGGGTAGGGGTCCCGGAGGGGACGGAGGACGTGTAATGGTGGTTGGTGGTACCTGCGTGACCGGGCTCGGGCCTGGTCGGGCCGGGGGAGAGTGGCCCTTCATGTGGCCTGTCCAACACTCTCACTCTGCACTCACACTCACTCTGCACTCACACTGCAGTCACACTCACTCTGCACTCACTCTGTAGTCACACTCACTCTGCACTCACACTGCACTCACTCTGCAGTCACACTCACTCTTCACTCACTCTGCATTCACTCTCACTCTGCAGTCACTCTCACTCTGCAGTCACTCACACTCTGCAGTCACTCACACTCTGCACTCTTACTCTGCACTCGAACTCTGCACCAAAACTCTATACTCACTCTGCACTCATTCTGCAGTCACTCTCACTCTGCACTCACACTGCAGTCACACTCACTCTGCACTCACACTGCAGTCACACTCACTCTGCACTCACTCTGCACTCACTCTGTAGTCACACTCACTCTGCACTCACTCTGCACTCACTCTGCAGTCACACTCACTCTTCACTCACTCTGCATTCACTCTCACTCTGCAGTCACTCTCACTCTTCAGTCACTCACACTCTGCAGTCACTCACACTCTGCACTCGAACTCTGCACTCAAACTCTACACTCACTCTGCACTCATTCTGCACTCACTCTCACTCTGCACTCACACTGCATTCACACTCACTCTGCACTCACACTGCAGTCACACTCACTCTGCACTCACTCTGCACTCACTCTGTAGTCACACTCACTCTGCACTCACTCTGCACTCACTCTCCAGTCACACTCACTCTTCACTCACTCTGCATTCACTCTCACTCTCCATTCACTCTCACTCTGCAGTCACTCACACTCTGCAGTCACTCACACTCTGCACTCGAACTCTGCACTCAAACTCTACACTCACTCTGCACTCACTCTGCACTCACACTCACTCTGCACTCACTCTGCACTCACTCTCACTCTGCTCTCACTCTGCACTCACACTGCAGTCACACTCACTCTGCACCAACACTGCAGTCACACTCATTCTGCACTCACTCTGCACTCACTCTCACTCTACACTCACTCTCACTCTGCACTCACACTGCAGTCACACTCACTCTGCACTCACACTGCAGTCACACTCACTCTGCACTCACTCTGCACTCTCTCTGCACTCACTTTCACTCTGCACTCATTCTGCACTCACTCTTACTCTGCACTCACACTGCAGTCACACTCACTCTGCACTCACACTGCAGTCACACTCACTCTGCACCCACACTGCAGTCACTCTCATGCTGCACTCACTCTGCACTCACTCTCACTCTGCACTCATTCTGCACTCACTCTCACTCTGCACTCACACTCACTCTGCACTCACACTGCAGTCACACTCACTCTGCACTCACTCTGTAGTCACACTCACTCTGCACTCACTCTGCACTCACTCTGCAGTCACACTCACTCTTCACTCACTCTGCATTCACTCTCACTCTGCAGTCACTGTCACTCTGCAGTCACTCACACTCTGCAGTCACTCACACTCTGCACTCTTACTCTGCACTCGAACTCTGCACTCAAACTCTACACTCACTCTGCACTCATTCTGCACTCACTCTCACTCTGCACTCACACTGCAGTCACACTCACTCTGCACTCACACTGCAGTCACACTCACTCTGCACTCACTCTGCACTCACTCTGTAGTCACACTCACTCTGTACTCACTCAGCACTCACTCTGCAGTCACACTCACTCTTCACTCACTCTGCATTCACTCTCACTCTGCAGTCACTCTCACTCTGCAGTCACTCACACTCTGCAGTCACTCACACTATGCCCTCACACTCTGCACTCAAACTCTACACTCACTCTGCACTCACTCTGCACTCACACTCACTCTGCACTCACTCTACACTCACTCTGCACTCAAACTGCAGTCACACTCACTCTGCACTCACTCTGCACTCACTCTGTAGACACACTCACTCTGCACTCACTCTGCACTCACTCTGCAGTCACACTCACTCTTCACTCACTCTGCCTTCACTCTCACTCTGCAGTCACTCTCACTCTGCAGTCACTCACACTCTGCAGTCACTCACACTCTGCACTCACACTCTGCACTTGAACTCTGCACTCAAACTCTACACTCACTCTGCACTCACTCTGCACTCACACTCACTCTGCACTCACTCTGCACTCACTCTCACTCTGCTCTCATTCTGCACTCACACTGCAGTCACACTCACTCTGCACCAACACTGCAGTCACACTCATTCTGCACTAACTCTGCACTCACTCTCACTCTACACTCACTCTCACTCTGCACTCACACTGCAGTCACACTCATTCTGCACTCACACTGCAGTCACACTCACTCTGCACTCACTCTGCACTCACTCTCACTCTGCACTCATTCTGCACTCACTCTCACTCTGCACTCACACTGCAGTCACACTCACTCTGCACTAACACTGCAGTCACACTCACTCTGCACTCACTCTGCACTCACTCTGTAGTCACACTCACTCCGCACTCACTCTGCACTCACTCTGAAGTCACACTCACTCTTCAACCACTCTGCATTCACTCTCACTCTGCAGTCACTCTCACTCTGCAGTCACTCACATTCTGCAGTCACTCACACTCTGCACTCACACTCTGCACTCGAACTCTGCACTCAAACTCTACACTCACTCTGCACTCATTCTGCACTCACTCTCAATCTGCACTCACACTGCAGACACACTCACCCTGCACTCACACTGCAGTCACACTCACTCTGCACTCACTCTGTAGTCACACTCACTCTGCACTCACTCTGCAGTCACACTCACTCTTCACTCACTCTGCATTCACTCTCACTCTACAGTCACTCTCACTCTGCAGTCACTCACACTCTGCAGTCACTCACACTCTGCACTCACACTCTGCACTCAAACTCTGCACTCAAACTCTACACTCACTCTGCACTCACTCTGCACTCACACTCACTCTGCACTCACTCTGCACTCACTCTCACTCTGCTCTCACTCTGCACTCACACTGCAGTCACACTCACTCTGCACCAACACTGCAGTCACACTCATTCAGCACTCACTCCGCACTCACTCTCACTCTACACTCACTCTCACTCTGCACTCACACTGCAGTCACACTCACTCTGCACTCACTCTGCACTCTCTCTGCACTCACTCTCACTCTGCACTCATTCTGCACTCACTCTCACTCTGCACTCACACTGCAGTCACACTCACTCTGCACTCACACTGCACTCACTCTGTAGTCACAATCACTCTACACTCACTCTGCACTCACTCTGCAGTCACACTCACTCTTCACTCACTCTGCATTCACTCTCACTCTGCATTCACTCTCACTCTGCAGTCACTCACACTCTGCAGTCACTCAGACTCTGCACTCGAACTCTGCACTCAAACTCTACACTCACTCTGCACTCACTCTGCATTCACACTCACTGTGCACTCACTCTGCACTCACTCTCACTCTGCTCTCACTCTGCACTCACACTGCAGTCACACTCACTCTGCACCAACACTGCAGTCACACTCATTCTGCACTCACTCCGCACTCACTCTCACTCTACACTCACTCTCACTCTGCACTCACACTGCAGTCACACTCACTCTGCACTCACACTGCAGTCACACTCACTCTGCACTCACTCTGCACTCTCTCTGCACTCACTTTCAATCTGCACTCATTCTGCACTCACTCTTACTCTGCACTCACACTGCAGTCACACTCACTCTGCACTCACACTGCATTCACACTCACGCTGCACCCACACTGCAGTCACTCTAATGCTGCACTCACTCTGCACTCACTCTCACTCTGCACACATTCTGCACTCACTCTCACTCTGCACTCACACTCACTCTGCACTCACACTGCAGTCACACTCACTCTGCACTCACTCTGCACTCACTCTGTAGTCACACTCACTCTGCACTCACTCTGCACTCACTCTGCAGTCACACTCACTCTTCACTCACTCTGCATTCACTCTCACTCTGCAGTCACTCTCACTCTGCAGTCACTCACACTCTGCAGTAACTAACACTCTGCACTCTTACTCTGCACTCTTACTCTGCACTCAAACTCTACACTCACTCTGCACTCATTCTGCACTCACTCTCACTCTGCACTCACACTGCAGTCACACTCACTCTGCACTCACACTGCAGTCACACTCACTCTGCACTCACTCTGTAGTCACACTCACTCTGCACTCACTCTGCACTCACTCTTCAGTCACACTCACTCTTCACTCACTCTGCATTCACTCTCACTCTGCAGTCACTCTCACTCTGCAGTCACTCACACTCTGCACTCACACTCTGCACTCAAACTCTGCACTCAAACTCTACACTCACTCTGCACTCACTCTGCACTCACACTCACTCTGCACTCACTCTACACTCACTCTGCACTCACACTGCAGTCCCACTCACTCTTCACTCACTCTGCATTCACTCTCACTCTGCATTCACTCTCACTCTGCAGTCACTCACACTCTGCAGTCACTCACACTCTGCACTCGAACTCTGCACTCAAACTCTACACTCACTCTGCACTCATTCTGCACTCACTTTCACTCTGCACTCATTCTGCACTCACTCTTACTCTGCACTCACACTGTAGTCACACTCACTCTGCACTCACACTGCAGTCACACTCACTCTGCACCCACACTGCAGTCACTCTCATGCTGCACTCACTCTGCACTCACTCTCACTCTGCACTCATTCTGCACTCACTCTCACTCTGCACTCACACTCACTCTGCACTCACACTGCAGTCACACTCACTCTGCACTCACACTGCAGTCACACTCACTCTGCACTCACTCTGCACTCACTCTGTAGTCACACTCACTCTGCACTCACTCTGCACTCACTCTCCAGTCACACTCACTCTTCACTCACTCTGCATTCACTCTCACTCTCCATTCACTCTCACTCTGCAGTCACTCACACTCTGCAGTCACTCACACTCTGCACTCGAACTCTGCACTCAAACTCTACACTCACTCTGCACTCACTCTGCACTCACACTCACTCTGCACTCACTCTGCACTCACTCTCACTCTGCTCTCACTCTGCACTCACACTGCAGTCACACTCACTCTGCACCAACACTGCAGTCACACTCATTCTGCACTCACTCCGCACTCACTCTCACTCTACACTCACTCTCACTCTGCACTCACACTGCAGTCACACTCACTCTGCACTCACACTGCAGTCACACTCACTCTGCACTCACTCTGCACTCTCTCTGCACTCACTTTCAATCTGCACTCATTCTGCACTCACTCTTACTCTGCACTCACACTGCAGTCACACTCACTCTGCACTCACACTGCATTCACACTCACGCTGCACCCACACTGCAGTCACTCTAATGCTGCACTCACTCTGCACTCACTCTCACTCTGCACACATTCTGCACTCACTCTCACTCTGCACTCACACTCACTCTGCACTCACACTGCAGTCACACTCACTCTGCACTCACTCTGCACTCACTCTGTAGTCACACTCACTCTGCACTCACTCTGCACTCACTCTGCAGTCACACTCACTCTTCACTCACTCTGCATTCACTCTCACTCTGCAGTCACTCTCACTCTGCAGTCACTCACACTCTGCAGTAACTCACACTCTGCACTCTTACTCTGCACTCTTACTCTGCACTCAAACTCTACACTCACTCTGCACTCATTCTGCACTCACTCTCACTCTGCACTCACACTGCAGTCACACTCACTCTGCACTCACACTGCAGTCACACTCACTCTGCACTCACTCTGTAGTCACACTCACTCTGCACTCACTCTGCAGTCACACTCACTCTTCACTCACTCTGCATTCACTCTCACTCTACAGTCACTCTCACTCTGCAGTCACTCACACTCTGCAGTCACTCACACTCTGCACTCACACTCTGCACTCAAACTCTGCACTCAAACTCTACACTCACTCTGCACTCACTCTGCACTCACACTCACTCTGCACTCACTCTGCACTCACTCTCACTCTGCTCTCACTCTGCACTCACACTGCAGTCACACTCACTCTGCACCAACACTGCAGTCACACTCATTCAGCACTCACTCCGCACTCACTCTCACTCTACACTCACTCTCACTCTGCACTCACACTGCAGTCACACTCACTCTGCACTCACTCTGCACTCTCTCTGCACTCACTCTCACTCTGCACTCATTCTGCACTCACTCTCACTCTGCACTCATACTGCAGTCACACTCACTCTGCACTCACACTGCACTCACTCTGTAGTCACAATCACTCTACACTCACTCTGCACTCACTCTGCAGTCACACTCACTCTTCACTCACTCTGCATTCACTCTCACTCTGCATTCACTCTCACTCTGCAGTCACTCACACTCTGCAGTCACTCACACTCTGCACTCGAACTCTGCACTCAAACTCTACACTCACTCTGCACTCACTCTGCATTCACACTCACTGTGCACTCACTCTGCACTCACTCTCACTCTGCTCTCACTCTGCACTCACACTGCAGTCACACTCACTCTGCACCAACACTGCAGTCACACTCATTCTGCACTCACTCCGCACTCACTCTCACTCTACACTCACTCTCACTCTGCACTCACACTGCAGTCACACTCACTCTGCACTCACACTGCAGTCACACTCACTCTGCACTCACTCTGCACTCTCTCTGCACTCACTTTCAATCTGCACTCATTCTGCACTCACTCTTACTCTGCACTCACACTGCAGTCACACTCACTCTGCACTCACACTGCATTCACACTCACGCTGCACCCACACTGCAGTCACTCTAATGCTGCACTCACTCTGCACTCACTCTCACTCTGCACACATTCTGCACTCACTCTCACTCTGCACTCACACTCACTCTGCACTCACACTGCAGTCACACTCACTCTGCACTCACTCTGCACTCACTCTGTAGTCACACTCACTCTGCACTCACTCTGCACTCACTCTGCAGTCACACTCACTCTTCACTCACTCTGCATTCACTCTCACTCTGCAGTCACTCTCACTCTGCAGTCACTCACACTCTGCAGTAACTCACACTCTGCACTCTTACTCTGCACTCTTACTCTGCACTCAAACTCTACACTCACTCTGCACTCATTCTGCACTCACTCTCACTCTGCACTCACACTGCAGTCACACTCACTCTGCACTCACACTGCAGTCACACTCACTCTGCACTCACTCTGTAGTCACACTCACTCTACACTCACTCTGCACTCACTCTTCAGTCACACTCACTCTTCACTCACTCTGCATTCACTCTCACTCTGCAGTCACTCTCACTCTGCAGTCACTCACACTCTGCACTCACACTCTGCACTCAAACTCTGCACTCAAACTCTACACTCACTCTGCACTCACTCTGCACTCACACTCACTCTGCACTCACTCTACACTCACTCTGCACTCACACTGCAGTCCCACTCACTCTTCACTCACTCTGCATTCACTCTCACTCTGCAGTCACTCTCACTCTGCAGTCACTCACACTCTGCAGTCACTCACACTCTGCACTCGAACTCTGCACTCAAACTCTACACTCACTCTGCACTCATTCTGCACTCACTTTCACTCTGCACTCATTCTGCACTCACTCTTACTCTGCACTCACACTGTAGTCACACTCACTCTGCACTCACACTGCAGTCACACTCACTCTGCACCCACACTGCAGTCACTCTCATGCTGCACTCACTCTGCACTCACTCTCACTCTGCACTCATTCTGCACTCACTCTCACTCTGCACTCACACTCACTCTGCACTCACACTGCAGTCACACTCACTCTGCACTCACACTGCAGTCACACTCACTCTGCACTCACTCTGCACTCACTCTGTAGTCACACTCACTCTGCACTCACTCTGCACTCACTCTCCAGTCACACTCACTCTTCACTCACTCTGCATTCACTCTCACTCTCCATTCACTCTCACTCTGCAGTCACTCACACTCTGCAGTCACTCACACTCTGCACTCGAACTCTGCACTCAAACTCTACACTCACTCTGCACTCACTCTGCACTCACACTCACTCTGCACTCACTCTGCACTCTCTCTCACTCTGCTCTCACTCTGCACTCACACTGCAGTCACACTCACTCTGCACCAACACTGCAGTCACACTCATTCTGCACTCACTCTGCACTCACTCTCACTCTACACTCACTCTCACTCTGCACTCACACTGCAGTCACACTCACTCTGCACTCACACTGCAGTCACACTCACTCTGCACTCACTCTGCACTCTCTCTGCACTCACTTTCACTCTGCACTCATTCTGCACTCACTCTTACTCTGCACTCACACTGCAGTCACACTCACTCTGCACTCACACTGCAGTCACACTCACTCTGCACCCACACTGCAGTCACTCTCATGCTGCACTCACTCTGCACTCACTCTCACTCTGCACTCATTCTGCACTCACTCTCACTCTGCACTCACACTCACTCTGCACTCACACTGCAGTCACACTCACTCTGCACTCACTCTGTAGTCACACTCACTCTGCACTCACTCTGCACTCACTCTGCAGTCACACTCACTCTTCACTCACTCTGCATTCACTCTCACTCTGCAGTCACTGTCACTCTGCAGTCACTCACACTCTGCAGTCACTCACACTCTGCACTCTTACTCTGCACTCAAACTCTGCACTCAAACTCTACACTCACTCTGCACTCATTCTGCACTCACTCTCACTCTGCACTCACACTGCAGTCACACTCACTCTGCACTCACACTGCAGTCACACTCACTCTGCACTCACTCTGCACTCACTCTGTAGTCACACTCACTCTGTACTCACTCAGCACTCACTCTGCAGTCACACTCACTCTTCACTCACTCTGCATTCACTCTCACTCTGCAGTCACTCTCACTCTGCAGTCACTCACACTCTGCAGTCACTCACACTCTGCCCTCACACTCTGCACTCAAACTCTACACTCACTCTGCACTCACTCTGCATTCACACTCACTGTGCACTCACTCTGCACTCACTCTCACTCTGCTCTCACTCTGCACTCACACTGCAGTCACACTCACTCTGCACCAACACTGCAGTCACACTCATTCTGCACTCACTCCGCACTCACTCTCACTCTACACTCACTCTCACTCTGCACTCACATTGCAGTCACACTCACTCTGCACTCACACTGCAGTCACACTCACTCTGCACTCACTCTGCACTCTCTCTGCACTCACTTTCACTCTGCACTCATTCTGCACTCACTCTTACTCTGCACTCACACTGCAGTCACACTCACTCTGCACTCACACTGCATTCACACTCACGCTGCACCCACACTGCAGTCACTCTAATGCTGCACTCACTCTGCACTCACTCTCACTCTGCACACATTCTGCACTCACTCTCACTCTGCACTCACACTCACTCTGCACTCACACTGCAGTCACACTCACTCTGCACTCACTCTGCACTCACTCTGTAGTCACACTCACTCTGCACTCACTCTGCACTCACTCTGCAGTCACACTCACTCTTCACTCACTCTGCATTCACTCTCACTCTGCAGTCACTCTCACTCTGCAGTCACTCACACTCTGCAGTAACTCACACTCTGCACTCTTACTCTGCACTCACTCTGCACTCACTCTGCACTCACACTCACTCTGCACTCACTCTACACTCACTCTGCACTCAAACTGCAGTCACACTCACTCTGCACTCACTCTGCACTCACTCTGTAGACACACTCACTCTGCACTCACTCTGCACTCACTCTGCAGTCACACTCACTCTTCACTCACTCTGCCTTCACTCTCACTCTGCAGTCACTCTCACTCTGCAGTCACTCACACTCTGCAGTCACTCACACTCTGCACTCACACTCTGCACTTGAACTCTGCACTCATTCTGCACTCACTCTCACTCTGCACTCACACTGCAGTCACACTCACTCTGCACTCACACTGCAGTCACACTCACTCTGCACTCACTCTGTAGTCACACTCACGCTGCACTCACTCTGCACTCACTCTTCAGTCACACTCACTCTTCACTCACTCTGCATTCACTCTCACTCTGCAGTCACTCTCACTCTGCAGTCACTCACACTCTGCACTCACACTCTGCAATCAAACTCTGCACTCAAACTCTACACTCACTCTGCACTCACTCTGCACTCACACTCACTCTGCACTCACTCTATACTCACTCTGCACTCACACTGCAGTCCCACTCACTCTTCACTCACTCTGCATTCACTCTCACTCTGCAGTCACTCTCACTCTGCAGTCACTCACACTCTGCAGTCACTCACACTCTGCACTCAAACTCTGCACTCAAACTCTACACTCACTCTGCACTCATTCTGCACTCACTTTCACTCTGCACTCATTCTGCACTCACTCTTACTCTGCACTCACACTGTAGTCACACTCACTCTGCACTCACACTGCAGTCACACTCACTCTGCACCCACACTGCAGTCACTCTCATGCTGCACTCACTCTCACTCTGCACTCATTCTGCACTCACTCTCACTCTGCACTCACACTCACTCTGCACTCACACTGCAGTCACACTCACTCTGCACTCACACTGCAGTCACACTCACTCTGCACTCACTCTGCACTCACTCTGTAGTCACACTCACTCTGCACTCACTCTGCAGTCACACTCACTCTTCACTCACTCTGCATTCACTCTCACTCTGCAGTCACTCTCACTCTTCAGTCACTCACACTCTGCAGTCACTCACACTCTGCACTCGAACTCTGCACTCAAACTCTACACTCACTCTGCACTCATTCTGCACTCACTCTCACTCTGCACTCACACTGCATTCGAACTCACTCTGCACTCACACTGCAGTCACACTCACTCTGCACTCACTCTGCACTCACTCTGTAGTCACACTCACTCTGCACTCACTCTGCACTCACTCTCCAGTCACACTCACTCTTCACTCACTCTGCATTCACTCTCACTCTCCATTCACTCTCACTCTGCAGTCACTCACACTCTGCAGTCACTCACACTCTGCACTCGAACTCTGCACTCAAACTCTACACTCACTCTGCACTCACTCTGCACTCACACTCACTCTGCACTCACTCTGCACTCTCTCTCACTCTGCTCTCACTCTGCACTCACACTGCAGTCACACTCACTCTGCACCAACACTGCAGTCACACTCATTCTGCACTCACTCTGCACTCACTCTCACTCTACACTCACTCTCACTCTGCACTCACACTGCAGTCACACTCACTATGCACTCACACTGCAGTCACACTCACTCTGCACTCACTCTGCACTCTCTCTGCACTCACTTTCACTCTGCACTCATTCTGCACTCACTCTTACTCTGCACTCACACTGCAGTCACACTCACTCTGCACTCACACTGCAGTCACACTCACTCTGCACCCACACTGCAGTCACTCTCATGCTGCACTCACTCTGCACTCACTCTCACTCTGCACTCATTCTGCACTCACTCTCACTCTGCACTCACACTCACTCTGCACTCACACTGCAGTCACACTCACTCTGCACTCACTCTGTAGTCACACTCACTCTGCACTCACTCTGCACTCACTCTGCAGTCACACTCACTCTTCACTCACTCTGCATTCACTCTCACTCTGCAGTCACTGTCACTCTGCAGTCACTCACACTCTGCAGTCACTCACACTCTGCACTCTTACTCTGCACTCAAACTCTGCACTCAAACTCTACACTCACTCTGCACTCATTCTGCACTCACTCTCACTCTGCACTCACACTGCAGTCACACTCACTCTGCACTCACACTGCAGTCACACTCACTCTGCACTCACTCTGCACTCACTCTGTAGTCACACTCACTCTGTACTCACTCAGCACTCACTCTGCAGTCACACTCACTCTTCACTCACTCTGCATTCACTATCACTCTGCAGTCACTCTCACTCTGCAGTCACTCACACTCTGCAGTCACTCACACTCTGCCCTCACACTCTGCACTCAAACTCTACACTCACTCTGCACTCACTCTGCATTCACACTCACTGTGCACTCACTCTGCACTCACTCTCACTCTGCTCTCACTCTGCACTCACACTGCAGTCACACTCACTCTGCACCAACACTGCAGTCACACTCATTCTGCACTCACTCCGCACTCACTCTCACTCTACACTCACTCTCACTCTGCACTCACACTGCAGTCACACTCACTCTGCACTCACACTGCAGTCACACTCACTCTGCACTCACTCTGCACTCTCTCTGCACTCACTTTCACTCTGCACTCATTCTGCACTCACTCTTACTCTGCACTCACACTGCAGTCACACTCACTCTGCACTCACACTGCATTCACACTCACGCTGCACCCACACTGCAGTCACTCTAATGCTGCACTCACTCTGCACTCACTCTCACTCTGCACACATTCTGCACTCACTCTCACTCTGCACTCACACTCACTCTGCACTCACACTGCAGTCACACTCACTCTGCACTCACTCTGCACTCACTCTGTAGTCACACTCACTCTGCACTCACTCTGCACTCACTCTGCAGTCACACTCACTCTTCACTCACTCTGCATTCACTCTCACTCTGCAGTCACTCTCACTCTGCAGTCACTCACACTCTGCAGTAACTCACACTCTGCACTCTTACTCTGCACTCACTCTGCACTCACTCTGCACTCACACTCACTCTGCACTCACTCTACACTCACTCTGCACTCAAACTGCAGTCACACTCACTCTGCACTCACTCTGCACTCACTCTGTAGACACACTCACTCTGCACTCACTCTACACTCACTCTGCAGTCACACTCACTCTTCACTCACTCTGCCTTCACTCTCACTCTGCAGTCACTCTCACTCTGCAGTCACTCACACTCTGCAGTCACTCACACTCTGCACTCACACTCTGCACTTGAACTCTGCACTCAAACTCTACACTCACTCTGCACTCACTCTGCACTCACACTCACTCTGCACTCACTCTGCACTCACTCTCACTCTGCTCTCATTCTGCACTCACACTGCAGTCACACTCACTCTGCACCAACACTGCAGTCACACTCATTCTGCACTAACTCTGCACTCACTCTGCAGTCACACTCATTCTGCACTCACACTGCAGTCACACTCACTCTGCACTCACTCTGCACTCACTCTCACTCTGCACTCATTCTGCACTCACTCTCACTCTGCACTCACACTGCAGTCACACTCACTCTGCACTAACACTGCAGTCACACTCACTCTGCACTCACTCTGCACTCATTCTGTAGTCACACTCACTCCGCACTCACTCTGCACTCACTCTGAAGTCACACTCACTCTTCAACCACTCTGCATTCACTCTCACTCTGCAGTCACTCTCACTCTGCAGTCACTCACACTCTGCAGTCACTCACACTCTGCACTCACACTCTGCACTCGAACTCTGCACTCAAACTCTACACTCACTCTGCACTCATTCTGCACTCACTCTCAATCTGCACTCACACTGCAGTCACACTCACCCTGCACTCACACTGCAGTCACACTCACTCTGCACTCACTCTGTAGTCACACTCACTCTGCACTCACTCTGCAGTCACACTCACTCTTCACTCACTCTGCATTCACTCTCACTCTGCAGTCACTCTCACTCTGCAGTCACTCACACTCTGCAGTCACTCACACTCTGCACTCACACTCTGCACTCAAACTCTGCACTCAAACTCTACACTCACTCTGCACTCACTCTGCACTCACACTCACTCTGCACTCACTCTGCACTCACTCTCACTCTGCTCTCACTCTGCACTCACACTGCAGTCACACTCACTCTGCACCAACACTGCAGTCACACTCATTCAGCACTCACTCCGCACTCACTCTCACTCTACACTCACTCTCACTCTGCACTCACACTGCAGTCACACTCACTCTGCACTCACTCTGCACTCTCTCTGCACTCACTCTCACTCTGCACTCATTCTGCACTCACTCTCACTCTGCACTCACACTGCAGTCACACTCACTCTGCACTCACACTGCACTCACTCTGTAGTCACAATCACTCTACACTCACTCTGCACTCACTCTGCAGTCACACTCACTCTACACTCACTCTGCATTCACTCTCACTCTGCATTCACTCTCACTCTGCAGTCACTCACACTCTGCAGTCACTCACACTCTGCACTCGAACTCTGCACTCAAACTCTACACTCACTCTGCACTCACTCTGCACTCACACTCACTGTGCACTCACTCTGCACTCACTCTCACTCTGCTCTCACTCTGCACTCACACTGCAGTCACACTCACTCTGCACTCACACTGCAGTCACACTCACTCTGCACTCACTCTGCACTCTCTCTGCACTCACTTTCACTCTGCACTCATTCTGCACTCACTCTTACTCTGCACTCACACTGCAGTCACACTCACTCTGCACTCACACTGCATTCACACTCACGCTGCACCCACACTGCAGTCACTCTAATGCTGCACTCACTCTGCACTCACTCTCACTCTGCACACATTCTGCACTCACTCTCACTCTGCACTCACACTCACTCTGCACTCACACTGCAGTCACACTCACTCTGCACTCACTCTGCACTCACTCTGTAGTCACACTCACTCTGCACTCACTCTGCACTCACTCTGCAGTCACACTCACTCTTCACTCACTCTGCATTCACTCTCACTCTGCAGTCACTCTCACTCTGCAGTCACTCACACTCTGCAGTAACTCACACTCTGCACTCTTACTCTGCACTCGAACTCTGCACTCAAACTCTACACTCACTCTGCACTCATTCTGCACTCACTCTCACTCTGCACTCACACTGCAGTAACACTCACTCTGCACTCACACTGCAGTCACACTCACTCTGCACTCACTCTGTAGTCACACTCACTCTGCACTCACTCTGCACTCACTCTTCAGTCACACTCACTCTTCACTCACTCTGCATTCACTCTCACTCTGCAGTCACTCTCACTCTGCAGTCACTCACACTCTGCACTCACACTCTGCACTCAAACTCTGCACTCAAACTCTACACTCACTCTGCACTCACTCTGCACTCACACTCACTCTGCACTCACTCTACACTCACTCTGCACTCACACTGCAGTCCCACTCACTCTTCACTCACTCTGCATTCACTCTCACTCTGCAGTCACTCTCACTCTGCAGTCACTCACACTCTGCAGTCACTCACACTCTGCACTCGAACTCTGCACTCAAACTCTACACTCACTCTGCACTCATTCTGCACTCACTCTCACTCTGCACTCACACTGCATTCACACTCACTCTGCACTCACACTGCAGTCACACTCACTCTGCACTCACTCTGCACTCACTCTGTAGTCACACTCACTCTGCACTCACTCTGCACTCACTCTGCAGTCACACTCACTCTTCACTCACTCTGCATTCACTCTCACTCTCCATTCACTCTCACTCTGCAGTCACTCACACTCTGCAGTCACTCACACTCTGCACTCGAACTCTGCACTCAAACTCTACACTCACTCTGCACTCACTCTGCACTCACACTCACTCTGCACTCACTCTGCACTCACTCTCACTCTGCTCTCACTCTGCACTCACACTGCAGTCACACTCACTCTGCACCAACACTGCAGTCACACTCATTCTGCACTTACTCTGCACTCACTCTCACTCTACACTCACTCTCCCTCTGCACTCACACTGCAGTCACACTCACTCTGCACTCACACTGCAGTCACACTCACTCTGCACTCACTCTGCACTCTCTCTGCACTCACTTTCACTCTGCACTCATTCTGCACTCACTCTTACTCTGCACTCACACTGCAGTCACACTCACTCTGCACTCACACTGCAGTCACACTCACTCTGCACCCACACTGCAGTCACTCTCATGCTGCACTCACTCTGCACTCACTCTCACTCTGCACTCATTCTGCACTCACTCTCACTCTGCACTCACACTCACTCTGCACTCACACTGCAGTCACACTCACTCTGCACTCACTCTGCAGTCACACTCACTCTTCACTCACTCTGCATTCACTCTCACTCTGCAGTCACTCTCACTCTGCAGTCACTCACACTCTGCAGTCACTCACACTCTGCACTCTTACTCTGCACTCGAACTCTGCACTCAAACTCTACACTCACTCTGCACTCATTCTGCACTCACTCTCACTCTGCACTCACACTGCAGTCACACTCACTCTGCACTCACACTGCAGTCACACTCACTCTGCACTCACTCTGCACTCACTCTGTAGTCACACTCACTCTGCACTCACTCAGCACTCACTCTGCAGTCACACTCACTCTTCACTCACTCTGCATTCACTCTCACTCTGCAGTCACTCACACTCTGCAGTCACTCACACTCTGCACTCACACTCTGCACTCAAACTCTGCTCTCAAACTCTACACTCACTCTGCACTCACTCTGCACTCACACTCACTCTGCACTCACTCTACACTCACTCTGCACTCAAACTGCAGTCACACTCACTCTGCACTCACTCTGCACTCACTCTGTAGACACACTCACTCTGCACTCACTCTGCACTCACTCTGCAGTCACACTCACTCTTCACTCACTCTGCCTTCACTCTCACTCTGCAGTCACTCTCACTCTGCAGTCACTCACACTCTGCAGTCACTCACACTCTGCACTCACACTCTGCACTTGAACTCTGCACTCAAACTCTACACTCACTCTGCACTCACTCTGCACTCACACTCACTCTGCACTCACTCTGCACTCACTCTCACTCTGCTCTCATTCTGCACTCACACTGCAGTCACACTCACTCTGCACCAACACTGCAGTCACACTCATTCTGCACTAACTCTGCACTCACTCTCACTCTACACTCACTCTCACTCTGCACTCACACTGCAGTCACACTCATTCTGCACTCACACTGCAGTCACACTCACTCTGCACTCACTCTGCACTCTCTCTGCACTCACTCTCACTCTGCACTCATTCTGCACTCACTCTCACTCTGCACTCACACTGCAGTCACACTCACTCTGCACTAACACTGCAGTCACACTCACTCTGCACTCACTCTGCACTCACTCTGTAGTCACACTCACTCCGCACTCACTCTGCACTCACTCTGAAGTCACACTCACTCTTCAACCACTCTGCATTCACTCTCACTCTGCAGTCACTCTCACTCTGCAGTCACTCACACTCTGCAGTCACTCACACTCTGCACTCACACTCTGCACTCGAACTCTGCACTCAAACTCTACACTCACTCTGCACTCATTCTGCACTCACTCTCAATCTGCACTCACACTGCAGTCACACTCACCCTGCACTCACACTGCAGTCACACTCACTCTGCACTCACTCTGTAGTCACACTCACTCTGCACTCACTCTGCAGTCACACTCACTCTTCACTCACTCTGCATTCACTCTCACTCTGCAGTCACTCTCACTCTACAGTCACTCACACTCTGCAGTCACTCACACTCTGCACTCACACTCTGCACTCAAACTCTGCACTCAAACTCTACACTCACTCTGCACTCACTCTGCACTCACACTCACTCTGCACTCACTCTGCACTCACTCTCACTCTGCTCTCACTCTGCACTCACACTGCAGTCACACTCACTCTGCACCAACACTGCAGTCACACTCATTCAGCACTCACTCCGCACTGACTCTCACTCTACACTCACTCTCACTCTGCACTCACACTGCAGTCACACTCACTCTGCACTCACTCTGCACTCTCTCTGCACTCACTCTCACTCTGCACTCATTCTGCACTCACTCTCACTCTGCACTCACACTGCAGTCACACTCACTCTGCACTCACACTGCACTCACTCTGTAGTCACAATCACTCTACACTCACTCTGCACTCACTCTGCAGTCACACTCACTCTTCACTCACTCTGCATTCACTCTCACTCTGCCTTCACTCTCACTCTGCAGTCACTCACACTCTGCAGTCACTCACACTCTGCACTTGAACTCTGCACTCAAACTCTACACTCACTCTGCACTCACTCTGCACTCACACTCACTGTGCACTCACTCTGCACTCACTCTCACTCTGCTCTCACTCTGCACTCACACTGCAGTCACACTCACTCTGCACCAACACTGCAGTCACACTCATTCTGCACTCACTCCGCACTCACTCTCACTCTACACTCACTCTCACTCTGCACTCACACTGCAGTCACACTCACTCTGCACTCACACTGCAGTCACACTCACTCTGCACTCACTCTGCACTCTCTCTGCACTCACTTTCACTCTGCACTCATTCTGCACTCACTCTTACTCTGCACTCACACTGCAGTCACACTCACTCTGCACCCACACTGCAGTCACTCTCATGCTGCACTCACTCTGCACTCACTCTCACTCTGCACTCATTCTGCACTCACTCTCACTCTGCACTCACACTCACTCTGCACTCACACTGCAGTCACACTCACTCTGCACTCACTCTGTAGTCACACTCACTCTGCACTCACTCTGCAGTCACTCTGCAGTCACACTCACTCTTCACTCACTCTGCATTCACTCTCACTCTGCAGTCACTGTCACTCTGCAGTCACTCACACTCTGCAGTCACTCACACTCTGCACTCTTACTCTGCACTCGAACTCTGCACTCAAACTCTACACTCACTCTGCACTCATTCTGCACTCACTCTCACTCTGCACTCACACTGCAGTCACACTCACTCTGCACTCACACTGCAGTCACACTCACTCTGCACTCACTCTGCACTCACTCTGTAGTCACACTCACTCTGTACTCACTCAGCACTCACTCTGCAGTCACACTCACTCTTCACTCACTCTGCATTCACTCTCACTCTGCAGTCACTCTCACTCTGCAGTCACTCACACTCTGCAGTCACTCACACTCTGCCCTCACACTCTGCACTCAAACTCTACACTCACTCTGCACTCACTCTGCACTCACACTCACTCTGCACTCACTCTACACTCACTCTGCACTCAAACTGCAGTCACACTCACTCTGCACTCACTCTGCACTCACTCTGTAGACACACTCACTCTGCACTCACTCTGCACTCACTCTGCAGTCACACTCACTCTTCACTCACTCTGCCTTCACTCTCACTCTGCAGTCACTCTCACTCTGCAGTCACTCACACTCTGCAGTCACTCACACTCTGCACTCACACTCTGCACTCAAACTCTGCACTCAAACTCTACACTCACTCTGCACTCACTCTGCACTCACACTCACTCTGCACTCACTCTGCACTCACTCTCACTCTGCTCTCACTCTGCACTCACACTGCAGTCACACTCACTCTGCACCAACACTGCAGTCACACTCATTCAGCACTCACTCCGCACTGACTCTCACTCTACACTCACTCTCACTCTGCACTCACACTGCAGTCACACTCACTCTGCACTCACTCTGCACTCTCTCTGCACTCACTCTCACTCTGCACTCATTCTGCACTCACTCTCACTCTGCACTCACACTGCAGTCACACTCACTCTGCACTCACACTGCACTCACTCTGTAGTCACAATCACTCTACACTCACTCTGCACTCACTCTGCAGTCACACTCACTCTTCACTCACTCTGCATTCACTCTCACTCTGCATTCACTCTCACTCTGCAGTCACTCACACTCTGCAGTCACTCACACTCTGCACTTGAACTCTGCACTCAAACTCTACACTCACTCTGCACTCACTCTGCACTCACACTCACTGTGCACTCACTCTGCACTCACTCTCACTCTGCTCTCACTCTGCACTCACACTGCAGTCACACTCACTCTGCACCAACACTGCAGTCACACTCATTCTGCACTCACTCCGCACTCACTCTCACTCTACACTCACTCTCACTCTGCACTCACACTGCAGTCACACTCACTCTGCACTCACACTGCAGTCACACTCACTCTGCACTCACTCTGCACTCTCTCTGCACTCACTTTCACTCTGCACTCATTCTGCACTCACTCTTACTCTGCACTCACACTGCAGTCACACTCACTCTGCACCCACACTGCAGTCACTCTCATGCTGCACTCACTCTGCACTCACTCTCACTCTGCACTCATTCTGCACTCACTCTCACTCTGCACTCACACTCACTCTGCACTCACACTGCAGTCACACTCACTCTGCACTCACTCTGTAGTCACACTCACTCTGCACTCACTCTGCACTCACTCTGCAGTCACACTCACTCTTCACTCACTCTGCATTCACTCTCACTCTGCAGTCACTGTCTCTCTGCAGTCACTCACACTCTGCAGTCACTCACACTCTGCACTCTTACTCTGCACTCGAACTCTGCACTCAAACTCTACACTCACTCTGCACTCATTCTGCACTCAATCTCACTCTGCACTCACACTGCAGTCACACTCACTCTGCACTCACACTGCAGTCACACTCACTCTGCACTCACTCTGCACTCACTCTGTAGTCACACTCACTCTGTACTCACTCAGCACTCACTCTGCAGTCACACTCACTCTTCACTCACTCTGCATTCACTCTCACTCTGCAGTCACTCTCACTCTGCAGTCACTCACACTCTGCAGTCACTCACACTCTGCCCTCACACTCTGCACTCAAACTCTACACTCACTCTGCACTCACTCTGCACTCACACTCACTCTGCACTCACTCTACACTCACTCTGCACTCAAACTGCAGTCACACTCACTCTGCACTCACTCTGCACTCACTCTGTAGACACACTCACTCTGCACTCACTCTGCACTCACTCTGCAGTCACACTCACTCTTCACTCACTCTGCCTTCACTCTCACTCTGCAGTCACTCTCACTCTGCAGTCAATCACACTCTGCAGTCACTCACACTCTGCACTCACACTCTGCACTTGAACTCTGCACTCAAACTCTACACTCACTCTGCACTCACTCTGCACTCACTCTGCACTCACTCTCACTCTGCTCTCATTCTGCACTCACACTGCAGTCACACTCACTCTGCACCAACACTGCAGTCACACTCATTCTGCACTAACTCTGCACTCACTCTGCAGTCACACTCATTCTGCACTCACACTGCAGTCACACTCACTCTGCACTCACTCTGCACTCACTCTCACTCTGCACTCATTCTGCACTCACTCTCACTCTGCACTCACACTGCAGTCACACTCACTCTGCACTAACACTGCAGTCACACTCACTCTGCACTCACTCTGCACTCACTCTGTAGTCACACTCACTCCGCACTCACTCTGCACTCACTCTGAAGTCACACTCACTCTTCAACCACTCTGCATTCACTCTCACTCTGCAGTCACTCTCACTCTGCAGTCACTCACACTCTGCAGTCACTCACACTCTGCACTCACACTCTGCACTCAAACTCTGCACTCAAACTCTACACTCACTCTGCACTCACTCTGCACTCACACTCACTCTGCACTCACTCTGCACTCACTCTCACTCTGCTCTCACTCTGCACTCACACTGCAGTCACACTCACTCTGCACCAACACTGCAGTCACACTCATTCAGCACTCACTCCGCACTCACTCTCACTCTACACTCACTCTCACTCTGCACTCACACTGCAGTCACACTCACTCTGCACTCACTCTGCACTCTCTCTGCACTCACTCTCACTCTGCACTCATTCTGCACTCACTCTCACTCTGCACTCACACTGCAGTCACACTCACTCTGCACTCACACTGCACTCACTCTGTAGTCACAATCACTCTACACTCACTCTGCACTCACTCTGCAGTCACACTCACTCTACACTCACTCTGCATTCACTCTCACTCTGCATTCACTCTCACTCTGCAGTCACTCACACTCTGCAGTCACTCACACTCTGCACTCGAACTCTGCACTCAAACTCTACACTCACTCTGCACTCACTCTGCACTCACACTCACTGTGCACTCACTCTGCACTCACTCTCACTCTGCTCTCACTCTGCACTCACACTGCAGTCACACTCACACCGCACCAACACTGCAGTCACACTCATTCTGCACTCACTCCGCACTCACTCTCACTCTACACTCACTCTTACTCTGCACTCACACTGCAGTCACACTCACTCTGCACTCACTCTCACTCTGCTCTCACTCTGCACTCACACTGCAGTCACACTCACTCTGCACCAACACTGCAGTCACACTCATTCTGCACTCACTCCGCACTCACTCTCACTCTACACTCACTCTCACTCTGCACTCACATTGCAGTCACACTCACTCTGCACTCACACTGCAGTCACACTCACTCTGCACTCACTCTGCACTCTCTCTGCACTCACTTTCACTCTGCACTCATTCTGCACTCACTCTTACTCTGCACTCACACTGCAGTCACACTCACTCTGCACTCACACTGCATTCACACTCACGCTGCACCCACACTGCAGTCACTCTAATGCTGCACTCACTCTGCACTCACTCTCACTCTGCACACATTCTGCACTCACTCTCACTCTGCACTCACACTCACTCTGCACTCACACTGCAGTCACACTCACTCTGCACTCACTCTGCACTCACTCTGTAGTCACACTCACTCTGCACTCACTCTGCACTCACTCTGCAGTCACACTCACTCTTCACTCACTCTGCATTCACTCTCACTCTGCAGTCACTCTCACTCTGCAGTCACTCACACTCTGCAGTAACTCACACTCTGCACTCTTACTCTGCACTCACTCTGCACTCACTCTGCACTCACACTCACTCTGCACTCACTCTACACTCACTCTGCACTCAAACTGCAGTCACACTCACTCTGCACTCACTCTGCACTCACTCTGTAGACACACTCACTCTGCACTCACTCTGCACTCACTCTGCAGTCACACTCACTCTTCACTCACTCTGCCTTCACTCTCACTCTGCAGTCACTCTCACTCTGCAGTCACTCACACTCTGCAGTCACTCACACTCTGCACTCACACTCTGCACTTGAACTCTGCACTCATTCTGCACTCACTCTCACTCTGCACTCACACTGCAGTCACACTCACTCTGCACTCACACTGCAGTCACACTCACTCTGCACTCACTCTGTAGTCACACTCACGCTGCACTCACTCTGCACTCACTCTTCAGTCACACTCACTCTTCACTCACTCTGCATTCACTCTCACTCTGCAGTCACTCTCACTCTGCAGTCACTCACACTCTGCACTCACACTCTGCAATCAAACTCTGCACTCAAACTCTACACTCACTCTGCACTCACTCTGCACTCACACTCACTCTGCACTCACTCTATACTCACTCTGCACTCACACTGCAGTCCCACTCACTCTTCACTCACTCTGCATTCACTCTCACTCTGCAGTCACTCTCACTCTGCAGTCACTCACACTCTGCAGTCACTCACACTCTGCACTCAAACTCTGCACTCAAACTCTACACTCACTCTGCACTCATTCTGCACTCACTTTCACTCTGCACTCATTCTGCACTCACTCTTACTCTGCACTCACACTGTAGTCACACTCACTCTGCACTCACACTGCAGTCACACTCACTCTGCACCCACACTGCAGTCACTCTCATGCTGCACTCACTCTCACTCTGCACTCATTCTGCACTCACTCTCACTCTGCACTCACACTCACTCTGCACTCACACTGCAGTCACACTCACTCTGCACTCACACTGCAGTCACACTCACTCTGCACTCACTCTGCACTCACTCTGTAGTCACACTCACTCTGCACTCACTCTGCAGTCACACTCACTCTTCACTCACTCTGCATTCACTCTCACTCTGCAGTCACTCTCACTCTTCAGTCACTCACACTCTGCAGTCACTCACACTCTGCACTCGAACTCTGCACTCAAACTCTACACTCACTCTGCACTCATTCTGCACTCACTCTCACTCTGCACTCACACTGCATTCACACTCACTCTGCACTCACACTGCAGTCACACTCACTCTGCACTCACTCTGCACTCACTCTGTAGTCACACTCACTCTGCACTCACTCTGCACTCACTCTCCAGTCACACTCACTCTTCACTCACTCTGCATTCACTCTCACTCTCCATTCACTCTCACTCTGCAGTCACTCACACTCTGCAGTCACTCACACTCTGCACTCGAACTCTGCACTCAAACTCTACACTCACTCTGCACTCACTCTGCACTCACACTCACTCTGCACTCACTCTGCACTCTCTCTCACTCTGCTCTCACTCTGCACTCACACTGCAGTCACACTCACTCTGCACCAACACTGCAGTCACACTCATTCTGCACTCACTCTGCACTCACTCTCACTCTACACTCACTCTCACTCTGCACTCACACTGCAGTCACACTCACTATGCACTCACACTGCAGTCACACTCACTCTGCACTCACTCTGCACTCTCTCTGCACTCACTTTCACTCTGCACTCATTCTGCACTCACTCTTACTCTGCACTCACACTGCAGTCACACTCACTCTGCACTCACACTGCAGTCACACTCACTCTGCACCCACACTGCAGTCACTCTCATGCTGCACTCACTCTGCACTCACTCTCACTCTGCACTCATTCTGCACTCACTCTCACTCTGCACTCACACTCACTCTGCACTCACACTGCAGTCACACTCACTCTGCACTCACTCTGTAGTCACACTCACTCTGCACTCACTCTGCACTCACTCTGCAGTCACACTCACTCTTCACTCACTCTGCATTCACTCTCACTCTGCAGTCACTGTCACTCTGCAGTCACTCACACTCTGCAGTCACTCACACTCTGCACTCTTACTCTGCACTCAAACTCTGCACTCAAACTCTACACTCACTCTGCACTCATTCTGCACTCACTCTCACTCTGCACTCACACTGCAGTCACACTCACTCTGCACTCACACGGCAGTCACACTCACTCTGCACTCACTCTGCACTCACTCTGTAGTCACACTCACTCTGTACTCACTCAGCACTCACTCTGCAGTCACACTCACTCTTCACTCACTCTGCATTCACTCTCACTCTGCAGTCACTCTCACTCTGCAGTCACTCACACTCTGCAGTCACTCACACTCTGCCCTCACACTCTGCACTCAAACTCTACACTCACTCTGCACTCACTCTGCATTCACACTCACTGTGCACTCACTCTGCACTCACTCTCACTCTGCTCTCACTCTGCACTCACACTGCAGTCACACTCACTCTGCACCAACACTGCAGTCACACTCATTCTGCACTCACTCCGCACTCACTCTCACTCTACACTCACTCTCACTCTGCACTCACACTGCAGTCACACTCACTCTGCACTCACACTGCAGTCACACTCACTCTGCACTCACTCTGCACTCTCTCTGCACTCACTTTCACTCTGCACTCATTCTGCACTCACTCTTACTCTGCACTCACACTGCAGTCACACTCACTCTGCACTCACACTGCATTCACACTCACGCTGCACCCACACTGCAGTCACTCTAATGCTGCACTCACTCTGCACTCACTCTCACTCTGCACACATTCTGCACTCACTCTCACTCTGCACTCACACTCACTCTGCACTCACACTGCAGTCACACTCACTCTGCACTCACTCTGCACTCACTCTGTAGTCACACTCACTCTGCACTCACTCTGCACTCACTCTGCAGTCACACTCACTCTTCACTCACTCTGCATTCACTCTCACTCTGCAGTCACTCTCACTCTGCAGTCACTCACACTCTGCAGTAACTCACACTCTGCACTCTTACTCTGCACTCACTCTGCACTCACTCTGCACTCACACTCACTCTGCACTCACTCTACACTCACTCTGCACTCAAACTGCAGTCACACTCACTCTGCACTCACTCTGCACTCACTCTGTAGACACACTCACTCTGCACTCACTCTACACTCACTCTGCAGTCACACTCACTCTTCACTCACTCTGCCTTCACTCTCACTCTGCAGTCACTCTCACTCTGCAGTCACTCACACTCTGCAGTCACTCACACTCTGCACTCACACTCTGCACTTGAACTCTGCACTCAAACTCTACACTCACTCTGCACTCACTCTGCACTCACACTCACTCTGCACTCACTCTGCACTCACTCTCACTCTGCTCTCATTCTGCACTCACACTGCAGTCACACTCACTCTGCACCAACACTGCAGTCACACTCATTCTGCACTAACTCTGCACTCACTCTGCAGTCACACTCATTCTGCACTCACACTGCAGTCACACTCACTCTGCACTCACTCTGCACTCACTCTCACTCTGCACTCATTCTGCACTCACTCTCACTCTGCACTCACACTGCAGTCACACTCACTCTGCACTAACACTGCAGTCACACTCACTCTGCACTCACTCTGCACTCATTCTGTAGTCACACTCACTCCGCACTCACTCTGCACTCACTCTGAAGTCACACTCACTCTTCAACCACTCTGCATTCACTCTCACTCTGCAGTCACTCTCACTCTGCAGTCACTCACACTCTGCAGTCACTCACACTCTGCACTCACACTCTGCACTCGAACTCTGCACTCAAACTCTACACTCACTCTGCACTCATTCTGCACTCACTCTCAATCTGCACTCACACTGCAGTCACACTCACCCTGCACTCACACTGCAGTCACACTCACTCTGCACTCACTCTGTAGTCACACTCACTCTGCACTCACTCTGCAGTCACACTCACTCTTCACTCACTCTGCATTCACTCTCACTCTGCAGTCACTCTCACTCTGCAGTCACTCACACTCTGCAGTCACTCACACTCTGCACTCACACTCTGCACTCAAACTCTGCACTCAAACTCTACACTCACTCTGCACTCACTCTGCACTCACACTCACTCTGCACTCACTCTGCACTCACTCTCACTCTGCTCTCACTCTGCACTCACACTGCAGTCACACTCACTCTGCACCAACACTGCAGTCACACTCATTCAGCACTCACTCCGCACTCACTCTCACTCTACACTCACTCTCACTCTGCACTCACACTGCAGTCACACTCACTCTGCACTCACTCTGCACTCTCTCTGCACTCACTCTCACTCTGCACTCATTCTGCACTCACTCTCACTCTGCACTCACACTGCAGTCACACTCACTCTGCACTCACACTGCACTCACTCTGTAGTCACAATCACTCTACACTCACTCTGCACTCACTCTGCAGTCACACTCACTCTACACTCACTCTGCATTCACTCTCACTCTGCATTCACTCTCACTCTGCAGTCACTCACACTCTGCAGTCACTCACACTCTGCACTCGAACTCTGCACTCAAACTCTACACTCACTCTGCACTCACTCTGCACTCACACTCACTGTGCACTCACTCTGCACTCACTCTCACTCTGCTCTCACTCTGCACTCACACTGCAGTCACACTCACTCTGCACTCACACTGCAGTCACACTCACTCTGCACTCACTCTGCACTCTCTCTGCACTCACTTTCACTCTGCACTCATTCTGCACTCACTCTTACTCTGCACTCACACTGCAGTCACACTCACTCTGCACTCACACTGCATTCACACTCACGCTGCACCCACACTGCAGTCACTCTAATGCTGCACTCACTCTGCACTCACTCTCACTCTGCACACATTCTGCACTCACTCTCACTCTGCACTCACACTCACTCTGCACTCACACTGCAGTCACACTCACTCTGCACTCACTCTGCACTCACTCTGTAGTCACACTCACTCTGCACTCACTCTGCACTCACTCTGCAGTCACACTCACTCTTCACTCACTCTGCATTCACTCTCACTCTGCAGTCACTCTCACTCTGCAGTCACTCACACTCTGCAGTAACTCACACTCTGCACTCGAACTCTGCACTCAAACTCTACACTCACTCTGCACTCATTCTGCACTCACTCTCACTCTGCACTCACACTGCAGTCACACTCACTCTGCACTCACACTGCAGTCACACTCACTCTGCACTCACTCTGTAGTCACACTCACTCTGCACTCACTCTGCACTCACTCTTCAGTCACACTCACTCTTCACTCACTCTGCATTCACTCTCACTCTGCAGTCACTCTCACTCTGCAGTCACTCACACTCTGCACTCACACTCTGCACTCAAACTCTGCACTCAAACTCTACACTCACTCTGCACTCACTCTGCACTCACACTCACTCTGCACTCACTCTACACTCACTCTGCACTCACACTGCAGTCCCACTCACTCTTCACTCACTCTGCATTCACTCTCACTCTGCAGTCACTCTCACTCTGCAGTCACTCACACTCTGCAGTCACTCACACTCTGCACTCGAACTCTGCACTCAAACTCTACACTCACTCTGCACTCATTCTGCACTCACTCTCACTCTGCACTCACACTGCATTCACACTCACTCTGCACTCACACTGCAGTCACACTCACTCTGCACTCACTCTGCACTCACTCTGTAGTCACACTCACTCTGCACTCACTCTGCACTCACTCTGCAGTCACACTCACTCTTCACTCACTCTGCATTCACTCTCACTCTCCATTCACTCTCACTCTGCAGTCACTCACACTCTGCAGTCACTCACACTCTGCACTCGAACTCTGCACTCAAACTCTACACTCACTCTGCACTCACTCTGCACTCACACTCACTCTGCACTCACTCTGCACTCACTCTCACTCTGCTCTCACTCTGCACTCACACTGCAGTCACACTCACTCTGCACCAACACTGCAGTCACACTCATTCTGCACTTACTCTGCACTCACTCTCACTCTACACTCACTCTCCCTCTGCACTCACACTGCAGTCACACTCACTCTGCACTCACACTGCAGTCACACTCACTCTGCACTCACTCTGCACTCTCTCTGCACTCACTTTCACTCTGCACTCATTCTGCACTCACTCTTACTCTGCACTCACACTGCAGTCACACTCACTCTGCACTCACACTGCAGTCACACTCACTCTGCACCCACACTGCAGTCACTCTCATGCTGCACTCACTCTGCACTCACTCTCACTCTGCACTCATTCTGCACTCACTCTCACTCTGCACTCACACTCACTCTGCACTCACACTGCAGTCACACTCACTCTGCACTCACTCTGCAGTCACACTCACTCTTCACTCACTCTGCATTCACTCTCACTCTGCAGTCACTCTCACTCTGCAGTCACTCACACTCTGCAGTCACTCACACTCTGCACTCTTACTCTGCACTCGAACTCTGCACTCAAACTCTACACTCACTCTGCACTCATTCTGCACTCACTCTCACTCTGCACTCACACTGCAGTCACACTCACTCTGCACTCACACTGCAGTCACACTCACTCTGCACTCACTCTGCACTCACTCTGTAGTCACACTCACTCTGCACTCACTCAGCACTCACTCTGCAGTCACACTCACTCTTCACTCACTCTGCATTCACTCTCACTCTGCAGTCACTCACACTCTGCAGTCACTCACACTCTGCACTCACACTCTGCACTCAAACTCTGCTCTCAAACTCTACACTCACTCTGCACTCACTCTGCACTCACACTCACTCTGCACTCACTCTACACTCACTCTGCACTCAAACTGCAGTCACACTCACTCTGCACTCACTCTGCACTCACTCTGTAGACACACTCACTCTGCACTCACTCTGCACTCACTCTGCAGTCACACTCACTCTTCACTCACTCTGCCTTCACTCTCACTCTGCAGTCACTCTCACTCTGCAGTCACTCACACTCTGCAGTCACTCACACTCTGCACTCACACTCTGCACTTGAACTCTGCACTCAAACTCTACACTCACTCTGCACTCACTCTGCACTCACACTCACTCTGCACTCACTCTGCACTCACTCTCACTCTGCTCTCATTCTGCACTCACACTGCAGTCACACTCACTCTGCACCAACACTGCAGTCACACTCATTCTGCACTAACTCTGCACTCACTCTCACTCTACACTCACTCTCACTCTGCACTCACACTGCAGTCACACTCATTCTGCACTCACACTGCAGTCACACTCACTCTGCACTCACTCTGCACTCTCTCTGCACTCACTCTCACTCTGCACTCATTCTGCACTCACTCTCACTCTGCACTCACACTGCAGTCACACTCACTCTGCACTAACACTGCAGTCACACTCACTCTGCACTCACTCTGCACTCACTCTGTAGTCACACTCACTCCGCACTCACTCTGCACTCACTCTGAAGTCACACTCACTCTTCAACCACTCTGCATTCACTCTCACTCTGCAGTCACTCTCACTCTGCAGTCACTCACACTCTGCAGTCACTCACACTCTGCACTCACACTCTGCACTCGAACTCTGCACTCAAACTCTACACTCACTCTGCACTCATTCTGCACTCACTCTCAATCTGCACTCACACTGCAGTCACACTCACCCTGCACTCACACTGCAGTCACACTCACTCTGCACTCACTCTGTAGTCACACTCACTCTGCACTCACTCTGCAGTCACACTCACTCTTCACTCACTCTGCATTCACTCTCACTCTGCAGTCACTCTCACTCTACAGTCACTCACACTCTGCAGTCACTCACACTCTGCACTCACACTCTGCACTCAAACTCTGCACTCAAACTCTACACTCACTCTGCACTCACTCTGCACTCACACTCACTCTGCACTCACTCTGCACTCACTCTCACTCTGCTCTCACTCTGCACTCACACTGCAGTCACACTCACTCTGCACCAACACTGCAGTCACACTCATTCAGCACTCACTCCGCACTGACTCTCACTCTACACTCACTCTCACTCTGCACTCACACTGCAGTCACACTCACTCTGCACTCACTCTGCACTCTCTCTGCACTCACTCTCACTCTGCACTCATTCTGCACTCACTCTCACTCTGCACTCACACTGCAGTCACACTCACTCTGCACTCACACTGCACTCACTCTGTAGTCACAATCACTCTACACTCACTCTGCACTCACTCTGCAGTCACACTCACTCTTCACTCACTCTGCATTCACTCTCACTCTGCCTTCACTCTCACTCTGCAGTCACTCACACTCTGCAGTCACTCACACTCTGCACTTGAACTCTGCACTCAAACTCTACACTCACTCTGCACTCACTCTGCACTCACACTCACTGTGCACTCACTCTGCACTCACTCTCACTCTGCTCTCACTCTGCACTCACACTGCAGTCACACTCACTCTGCACCAACACTGCAGTCACACTCATTCTGCACTCACTCCGCACTCACTCTCACTCTACACTCACTCTCACTCTGCACTCACACTGCAGTCACACTCACTCTGCACTCACACTGCAGTCACACTCACTCTGCACTCACTCTGCACTCTCTCTGCACTCACTTTCACTCTGCACTCATTCTGCACTCACTCTTACTCTGCACTCACACTGCAGTCACACTCACTCTGCACCCACACTGCAGTCACTCTCATGCTGCACTCACTCTGCACTCACTCTCACTCTGCACTCATTCTGCACTCACTCTCACTCTGCACTCACACTCACTCTGCACTCACACTGCAGTCACACTCACTCTGCACTCACTCTGTAGTCACACTCACTCTGCACTCACTCTGCAGTCACTCTGCAGTCACACTCACTCTTCACTCACTCTGCATTCACTCTCACTCTGCAGTCACTGTCACTCTGCAGTCACTCACACTCTGCAGTCACTCACACTCTGCACTCTTACTCTGCACTCGAACTCTGCACTCAAACTCTACACTCACTCTGCACTCATTCTGCACTCACTCTCACTCTGCACTCACACTGCAGTCACACTCACTCTGCACTCACACTGCAGTCACACTCACTCTGCACTCACTCTGCACTCACTCTGTAGTCACACTCACTCTGTACTCACTCAGCACTCACTCTGCAGTCACACTCACTCTTCACTCACTCTGCATTCACTCTCACTCTGCAGTCACTCTCACTCTGCAGTCACTCACACTCTGCAGTCACTCACACTCTGCCCTCACACTCTGCACTCAAACTCTACACTCACTCTGCACTCACTCTGCACTCACACTCACTCTGCACTCACTCTACACTCACTCTGCACTCAAACTGCAGTCACACTCACTCTGCACTCACTCTGCACTCACTCTGTAGACACACTCACTCTGCACTCACTCTGCACTCACTCTGCAGTCACACTCACTCTTCACTCACTCTGCCTTCACTCTCACTCTGCAGTCACTCTCACTCTGCAGTCACTCACACTCTGCAGTCACTCACACTCTGCACTCACACTCTGCACTCAAACTCTGCACTCAAACTCTACACTCACTCTGCACTCACTCTGCACTCACACTCACTCTGCACTCACTCTGCACTCACTCTCACTCTGCTCTCACTCTGCACTCACACTGCAGTCACACTCACTCTGCACCAACACTGCAGTCACACTCATTCAGCACTCACTCCGCACTGACTCTCACTCTACACTCACTCTCACTCTGCACTCACACTGCAGTCACACTCACTCTGCACTCACTCTGCACTCTCTCTGCACTCACTCTCACTCTGCACTCATTCTGCACTCACTCTCACTCTGCACTCACACTGCAGTCACACTCACTCTGCACTCACACTGCACTCACTCTGTAGTCACAATCACTCTACACTCACTCTGCACTCACTCTGCAGTCACACTCACTCTTCACTCACTCTGCATTCACTCTCACTCTGCATTCACTCTCACTCTGCAGTCACTCACACTCTGCAGTCACTCACACTCTGCACTTGAACTCTGCACTCAAACTCTACACTCACTCTGCACTCACTCTGCACTCACACTCACTGTGCACTCACTCTGCACTCACTCTCACTCTGCTCTCACTCTGCACTCACACTGCAGTCACACTCACTCTGCACCAACACTGCAGTCACACTCATTCTGCACTCACTCCGCACTCACTCTCACTCTACACTCACTCTCACTCTGCACTCACACTGCAGTCACACTCACTCTGCACTCACACTGCAGTCACACTCACTCTGCACTCACTCTGCACTCTCTCTGCACTCACTTTCACTCTGCACTCATTCTGCACTCACTCTTACTCTGCACTCACACTGCAGTCACACTCACTCTGCACCCACACTGCAGTCACTCTCATGCTGCACTCACTCTGCACTCACTCTCACTCTGCACTCATTCTGCACTCACTCTCACTCTGCACTCACACTCACTCTGCACTCACACTGCAGTCACACTCACTCTGCACTCACTCTGTAGTCACACTCACTCTGCACTCACTCTGCACTCACTCTGCAGTCACACTCACTCTTCACTCACTCTGCATTCACTCTCACTCTGCAGTCACTGTCTCTCTGCAGTCACTCACACTCTGCAGTCACTCACACTCTGCACTCTTACTCTGCACTCGAACTCTGCACTCAAACTCTACACTCACTCTGCACTCATTCTGCACTCAATCTCACTCTGCACTCACACTGCAGTCACACTCACTCTGCACTCACACTGCAGTCACACTCACTCTGCACTCACTCTGCACTCACTCTGTAGTCACACTCACTCTGTACTCACTCAGCACTCACTCTGCAGTCACACTCACTCTTCACTCACTCTGCATTCACTCTCACTCTGCAGTCACTCTCACTCTGCAGTCACTCACACTCTGCAGTCACTCACACTCTGCCCTCACACTCTGCACTCAAACTCTACACTCACTCTGCACTCACTCTGCACTCACACTCACTCTGCACTCACTCTACACTCACTCTGCACTCAAACTGCAGTCACACTCACTCTGCACTCACTCTGCACTCACTCTGTAGACACACTCACTCTGCACTCACTCTGCACTCACTCTGCAGTCACACTCACTCTTCACTCACTCTGCCTTCACTCTCACTCTGCAGTCACTCTCACTCTGCAGTCAATCACACTCTGCAGTCACTCACACTCTGCACTCACACTCTGCACTTGAACTCTGCACTCAAACTCTACACTCACTCTGCACTCACTCTGCACTCACTCTGCACTCACTCTCACTCTGCTCTCATTCTGCACTCACACTGCAGTCACACTCACTCTGCACCAACACTGCAGTCACACTCATTCTGCACTAACTCTGCACTCACTCTGCAGTCACACTCATTCTGCACTCACACTGCAGTCACACTCACTCTGCACTCACTCTGCACTCACTCTCACTCTGCACTCATTCTGCACTCACTCTCACTCTGCACTCACACTGCAGTCACACTCACTCTGCACTAACACTGCAGTCACACTCACTCTGCACTCACTCTGCACTCACTCTGTAGTCACACTCACTCCGCACTCACTCTGCACTCACTCTGAAGTCACACTCACTCTTCAACCACTCTGCATTCACTCTCACTCTGCAGTCACTCTCACTCTGCAGTCACTCACACTCTGCAGTCACTCACACTCTGCACTCACACTCTGCACTCAAACTCTGCACTCAAACTCTACACTCACTCTGCACTCACTCTGCACTCACACTCACTCTGCACTCACTCTGCACTCACTCTCACTCTGCTCTCACTCTGCACTCACACTGCAGTCACACTCACTCTGCACCAACACTGCAGTCACACTCATTCAGCACTCACTCCGCACTCACTCTCACTCTACACTCACTCTCACTCTGCACTCACACTGCAGTCACACTCACTCTGCACTCACTCTGCACTCTCTCTGCACTCACTCTCACTCTGCACTCATTCTGCACTCACTCTCACTCTGCACTCACACTGCAGTCACACTCACTCTGCACTCACACTGCACTCACTCTGTAGTCACAATCACTCTACACTCACTCTGCACTCACTCTGCAGTCACACTCACTCTACACTCACTCTGCATTCACTCTCACTCTGCATTCACTCTCACTCTGCAGTCACTCACACTCTGCAGTCACTCACACTCTGCACTCAAACTCTGCACTCAAACTCTACACTCACTCTGCACTCACTCTGCACTCACACTCACTGTGCACTCACTCTGCACTCACTCTCACTCTGCTCTCACTCTGCACTCACACTGCAGTCACACTCACACCGCACCAACACTGCAGTCACACTCATTCTGCACTCACTCCGCACTCACTCTCACTCTACACTCACTCTTACTCTGCACTCACACTGCAGTCACACTCACTCTGCACTCACACTGCAGTCACACTCACTCTGCACCCACACTGCAGTCACTCTCATGCTGCACTCACTCTGCACTCACTCTCACTCTGCACTCATTCTGCACTCACTCTCACTCTGCACTCACACTCACTCTGCACTCACACTGCAGTCACACTCACTCTGCACTCACTCTGTAGTCACACTCACTCTGCACTCACTCTGCACTCACTCTGCAGTCACACTCACTCTTCACTCACTCTGCATTCACTCTCACTCTGCAGTCACTGTCACTCTGCAGTCACTCACACTCTGCAGTCACTCACACTCTGCACTCTTACTCTGCACTCAAACTCTGCACTCAAACTCTACACTCACTCTGCACTCATTCTGCACTCACTCTCACTCTGCACTCACACTGCAGTCACACTCACTCTGCACTCACACTGCAGTCACACTCACTCTGCACTCACTCTGCACTCACTCTGTAGTCACACTCACTCTGTACTCACTCAGCACTCACTCTGCAGTCACACTCACTCTTCACTCACTCTGCATTCACTCTCACTCTGCAGTCACTCTCACTCTGCAGTCACTCACACTCTGCAGTCACTCACACTCTGCCCTCACACTCTGCACTCAAACTCTACACTCACTCTGCACTCACTCTGCATTCACACTCACTGTGCACTCACTCTGCACTCACTCTCACTCTGCTCTCACTCTGCACTCACACTGCAGTCACACTCACTCTGCACCAACACTGCAGTCACACTCATTCTGCACTCACTCCGCACTCACTCTCACTCTACACTCACTCTCACTCTGCACTCACACTGCAGTCACACTCACTCTGCACTCACACTGCAGTCACACTCACTCTGCACTCACTCTGCACTCTCTCTGCACTCACTTTCACTCTGCACTCATTCTGCACTCACTCTTACTCTGCACTCACACTGCAGTCACACTCACTCTGCACTCACACTGCATTCACACTCACGCTGCACCCACACTGCAGTCACTCTAATGCTGCACTCACTCTGCACTCACTCTCACTCTGCACACATTCTGCACTCACTCTCACTCTGCACTCACACTCACTCTGCACTCACACTGCAGTCACACTCACTCTGCACTCACTCTGCACTCACTCTGTAGTCACACTCACTCTGCACTCACTCTGCACTCACTCTGCAGTCACACTCACTCTTCACTCACTCTGCATTCACTCTCACTCTGCAGTCACTCTCACTCTGCAGTCACTCACACTCTGCAGTAACTCACACTCTGCACTCTTACTCTGCACTCACTCTGCACTCACACTCACTCTGCACTCACTCTACACTCACTCTGCACTCAAACTGCAGTCACACTCACTCTGCACTCACTCTGCACTCACTCTGTAGACACACTCACTCTGCACTCACTCTGCACTCACTCTGCAGTCACACTCACTCTTCACTCACTCTGCCTTCACTCTCACTCTGCAGTCACTCTCACTCTGCAGTCACTCACACTCTGCAGTCACTCACACTCTGCACTCACACTCTGCACTTGAACTCTGCACTCAAACTCTACACTCACTCTGCACTCACTCTGCACTCACACTCACTCTGCACTCACTCTGCACTCACTCTCACTCTGCTCTCATTCTGCACTCACACTGCAGTCACACTCACTCTGCACCAACACTGCAGTCACACTCATTCTGCACTAACTCTGCACTCACTCTCACTCTACACTCACTCTCACTCTGCACTCACACTGCAGTCACACTCATTCTGCACTCACACTGCAGTCACACTCACTCTGCACTCACTCTGCACTCTCTCTGCACTCACTCTCACTCTGCACTCATTCTGCACTCACTCTCACTCTGCACTCACACTGCAGTCACACTCACTCTGAACTAACACTGCAGTCACACTCACTCTGCACTCACTCTGCACTCACTCTGTAGTCACACTCACTCCGCACTCACTCTGCACTCACTCTGAAGTCACACTCACTCTTCAACCACTCTGCATTCACTCTCACTCTGCAGTCACTCTCACTCTGCAGTCACTCACACTCTGCAGTCACTCACACTCTGCACTCACACTCTGCACTCGAACTCTGCACTCAAACTCTACACTCACTCTGCACTCATTCTGCACTCACTCTCAATCTGCACTCACACTGCAGTCACACTCACCCTGCACTCACACTGCAGTCACACTCACTCTGCACTCACTCTGTAGTCACACTCACTCTGCACTCACTCTGCAGTCACACTCACTCTTCACTCACTCTGCATTCACTCTCACTCTGCAGTCACTCTCACTCTACAGTCACTCATACTCTGCAGTCACTCACACTCTGCACTCACACTCTGCACTCAAACTCTGCACTCAAACTCTACACTCACTCTGCACTCACTCTGCACTCACACTCACTCTGCACTCACTCTGCACTCACTCTCACTCTGCTCTCACTCTGCACTCACACTGCAGTCACACTCACTCTGCACCAACACTGCAGTCACACTCATTCAGCACTCACTCCGCACTGACTCTCACTCTACACTCACTCTCACTCTGCACTCACACTGCAGTCACACTCACTCTGCACTCACTCTGCACTCTCTCTGCACTCACTCTCACTCTGCACTCATTCTGCACTCACTCTCACTCTGCACTCACACTGCAGTCACACTCACTCTGCACTCACACTGCACTCACTCTGTAGTCACAATCACTCTACACTCACTCTGCACTCACTCTGCAGTCACACTCACTCTTCACTCACTCTGCATTCACTCTCACTCTGTGTGAGAAGTTGGCCTGATAGGTAGTGTTTCCAATTCTGGAACCACTGGTTATCAGTCCAAGCAAACCCCAAAGATGTCAGGTTGTAAGTCAACCTTGTAGACAAGCTATCCTAGTGGTAGCATGGACTAAGCAGCCTTAAAGGCTTAACTTAAGAGGTCGTGTTAAGCGAGCTTGTTTTACCACATACAATCCTGTAATCAAATGAAAGGACACCACACAAGTATATATTATAAAAATATATGTATTTATTACTAAATTACTCCCCAGTACTCTTTATGAGGAAAGGGGCACAAGCGTTAAATCAAAAGCACTGTTACACATATAAAGTTGCACGTTTATGGATGAGGGCGGGTGGCCACTCAGACCATATATCAAAAAAGTGGTATAAGTAACACTTTACGAACAATGGTTAGGCCTAGGGCCTAGAGATTCGCTGGGAGCAGTCAGGACAAGCAATGAAGAAGTCGGGAGTAGCCCACAGGAGACGGATGCAGCACAGAAAGTGCAGCGCGCACCAATGCACTGTCAATGGTGCGTAAAAGTCAATTAAAGTGAATAAAAAGATACTTCCGCTGAACCTAGGAACACAAAACTTTAGACACAGACCCTAGAGGTGTGTACCAGTGTAAAGACACCGGCGTTGCAAAGTTACCTCACCCACAGGCCGTGGGTGCACAGGGTCGAAGTGGCGTCGGGTTCTGTCACGCAGGTTCTGGGTGCTTGGAGCTGTTGCAGCTGCAGGCGCTGTGAAGCAGAAGTGTCCGGTGCGATCCAAGGGTGGATCGATGTAGAAAAGTACCTGAAAGCAGAGGGGACAGAGTCTGGGTCACTCAGCAGTGACCAGGGTGGAACCAGGACGGAGCCAGGCAATGTCGGGCGCAATCAGGCGGTTGTCGATAGGCTTCTCTCCGCTGTCACGTGGGCTCTGGGGCATCTGCGACGTCCAGGAGCAGGTCACGATCTGTCCCACGTAGGCTCTCGCCGTCAGCACCGTCGGCTTGAAGATTGTAGCAAACAGCACTTGGCAAAAGCAATCCACGCGGAACCGGGAGATTGCTTATCACTCGAACCAGGAGGGTCAGAGTGGGTGCTCCTTTTCACAGGAGCTGGTGCAGATCTGGAGCAACCAGAAAAGCAAGTCGTATTTCGAAGTTCGTCGGCACAGGGGCCACAAGCCAGCTGGCAAGTGACCGGGCCAACGCGTCGAGCGCACACAAGCAGAAGGGCCCCACGCAGCACTCGTCGAGTGTGGAGGGGTGAGCTTTGGTGCAAGTGGAGCTCGGGGCTGGGGCTTCTCAAACCCCGGTGTACAGCTTCGAGGGTCACTCGTGGGCCGCACGGTCAGCGTCTCGTGGCCTTTTCAAGATGGCGTGCCCCACGCTTCCGGTCGCCTCCACGGGTCTCAGCTCTGCAGGGACTGTGGATCGGGCAGGTAGAAGGCAGGCAAGCTTGATCTCGTCGATCTCTGTCGCTCGAGTTCCGGCGGGAACTGCAACAAAGCAAGGGTCGAGGGCTGGATGGTGCCTGTTTGCACAGGGTGGTCACTCCTTGACCACAAGGGAGATTCTTCAGTCTTCTCACGTCGTGTAGAAAGTCGAAGGGTCCAGATTTCGTTTCTTATGTTTCTTCAGGATGATCTGAGGTCCGTTGGGACTGCTCCCCCTCTTATTCGAATCTAGGGGGTTGGACATCCTGCTAGGTCCCCTCCTATGGGTGGGACCCAGGAAGGGGGTGGTTACACCCCTCTCCTTTGATCCTGGCCGCGCTGGGACAGGGGCTGGGAGGCCCCTGAACCGGTTTGGCCGGATCCTGCAAGGGGCAGCCTTGTGCTCCCCAGGCAGTGTCTGGTTTCATTGAAACCTCCCTACTCCAATCCACTATCTCCTGTCTGGGGTGGTTTGACACCGCCCTGTGACAGGAAACTCTTTGTCCAGGCCTCCTCTGCCGGGTTTCGGTCAGCAGCAGGAGGTCAGACCCGTGTCTGTGGCAGGGGCATCCATTTTGTGGATCTGAGGCTCATTTTAAATCAACCGCGTTTCAGTAAAGTAACATGTCTTCTCCCTCTAGAAGGGTGGAATGCTATCCCCGTCGCCAGAACTGGCGAGGGGATAGTATTCCAATTCGTATGACACCTTACACGACATGTTTTGATAAAGCCAAACCAAAGTTGCTATATAACCGCGAGGATTATAATGCGCTTAAGAGTATATGGTATGGCATTATCCCGGATCAGCTTAGGGAGTTGTTCCCGACAGCTGCAGACAGGCTCAGCTCATGCCAGAGCACCATCTCACATAAAACCACGCACTCTGCCTCCAGGATTGATGAGGCCTTCCATAGGAGTGGCTTACAGGCTATATATGTGTCCAGATATAGGTTTAGATATAGGTATACTATATCTAAGCAAGGGGTGATTACACCCACTTGCCCCAGCTGAGTGATCAGCCAGTTGTGTCAATTTAGATAGCCAGCCAGGGGTGGCAAAAGATATGCTGCAGCCCCTGGTAGGCCTTGGATGCACCTATGCCCTGGGCACCTATAGTGCTCTGTACAGGGGCTGATAAGGTGACCCAAGCCAATCTAGTTATGCACCTAGGGTACATGGAATCCATTTTACAGAGAGAGCAGATAGCCTGGGGCCCTGATTAGCAGGGAACCAGGCCAACTAAGTCGAAAACCAGCTAAACACAGGCAAAAAAATCTGGGGTAACCATAGTCAGGTAGCCACCTTCCTACATAACCCCCCCCCAAACGAAAGGAGATAAGGCTATCCTTGGCCAGGTAAGCCTTTATTGCCTGAGTGGCCATATAAGGAAGTACCGGCACTAGCATGGGTACCCCCTGTCTCATGGTCCACTAAGCAGTCCCTCACCCTAGGGGTATTAGAGGGTCTCCACCATAGGGAATCACTACCTTGGGTGTGTTTATGCAAAGTTAAAGGCTGGTTTGGATATGGAGTATTGAAGTGAGGCTCCACTATTTTTGGGCTCAACTTCCTCCAATTATCTTCCACCATGTGTGCCTTTCTTTCTTCAACTGAGTTGCACTGAGCTCTCAGGGTCAACCTCTGGCTACCTAAAGCTGGAGGCTGGGTCCCTCTGTTTGGCTTGCTGGAGGGACAGTTCAGGTTTGGGCCCTTTGGGTCCCAGGTTTGGCTGTGCCCAACAGAATCCATCTGTGGGAGGTCCCTAACTGTTTTTAAGGGGGCTCCCTCAGGAGTTTTTAAAGTTTTCACCTTACTAGGCCTACTAGTTTTGGTGCCCCTAATCTGTTGATGGGGGTGCTTTATTTGACAGGGGGCCCTCTGGGTCTCACTGTCCTTCTTGTCCTCTGCAGCCCTGGGCTGACTAAGGCAAGGTAGAGAGGGGCAGGTTACCTGCTCCAGACTGGATCCCACCTGAGAAGGGTCCACTGCCATCAGAGGCTCTGTCAGGCCAGGCCTAACAACCTCTGGGGCAGTTCCTTCATCAGGGGTAAGATCAGTTCCCTGAGGAGGCTGATCCTGTCCTACTGTCTGGTGAGGGGGAGATTTCTCTTCCTCCTCCATGCTCTCAGTTTGGGTGGAGTGATCCATCATTTCAGGCTTCACAACACACATATCTGTTTGAGTTTGGGCTGTGGCCATCACAGCCCCACCAACCTTTTCAGGAGGAGACTCAGTTTGGGTTTCTGCTGTTATCATAACAGCTTTGCTATTCTGTCTTGGAAGAGCTTCTGGTAAAGATGGGGCAGAGAGTTGCTCAGCCCTACCAACCTTTTCAGGAAGGACATCTTGAATTGGGGCTATAGCCAGTACAGCCCCACTAACCTTTCCATTGGAATTTACCATTCTAGAATGGATTTTCTGTTCAACCTCAGCCCAGGCTGAGATTTCCAAATCATTACCCAGTAGACAGTCTACAGGCAAGTTTGGTGACACTGCCACTCTCTTTGGGCCAATGACACCTCCCCAGCTGAGACTTACTACTGCCATGGGATGATTTGTTTGGATACCATCAATGTTTGTTACCTGGTATGTGGCACCTGGTAAAAGTTGCTTAGAGGGGACTATACAGTCAGCCACCATGGTGATGCTAGCCCCTGTGTCTCTAAAAGCTTCAACCTTCAAACCATTGATGATTGGTTCCTGTCTATATTTGCTCAAGGTATTTGGGCAAACAGAGAAGTTGGCAAACCCCATGCCAGTCTCATAGACAAGATCATTTGGGGATGGAGACCTGGATAGGCCAGGGTCCCCTTGGGCTCCAAAAGTAAACCCACCCAGATTCCTGGGTGTGCTCCCACTTCCTGGGGGATTACTGCTGACAGTAACAGGAGGTGTTGGAGCTGGCTTTGGAGGTATGTTTTCTTTATTGCCATTCTTGGGACAACAGCTGTCTGTTTTGTAATGCCCAACCTGTTTACAGGCATGGCAATAAGGCTTTTTCTCTGTTGAAGAAGTGTCTTGGGACCCACCCCCCTTCTTGGAGTTTTGGGGCCCTGGGGAAGTGTTTTCTTTACTTTTATCCCCACCCTTATCTTGAGGCTTGGTAGACTCCTTCTTCTGATTATTGTCCTGATTCTTAGGCCTAATCCTGGTTCTGACCCACTTATCTGCCCTCTTTCCCAATTCTTGGGGAGAGGTCAAATCTGAGTCCACCAGGTGCTGGTGTAAGAGCTGGTTCTGACAATTACTAAGGATCTGCTCCCTCATAATCAAATTATACAATCCTGTGAAGTCATGTACTTTGCTGCCATTCAGCCAACCCTCCAGAGCCTTAGTTGCACAATCAACAAAATCAGTCCAGTCCTGAGTCTGTGTCTTCTGGGTATCTCTGAACTTTAACCTGTACTGTTCAGTGGTTAAGCCAAACCCATCTATTAGAACACTCTTCAGGACTTTGTAATTGCTGGCATCCTCATGTCTGACAGTGAGGAGCCTATCTCTCCCTTTCTCTGAAAAGGAGTACCATAAGATTGCTGCCCACTGTTCCTCAGGAACCTGCTGTACCATGCAGGCTCTCTCCAGAGCAGTCATCCATTTGTGGATGTCATCCCCTTCCTGATAGGGGGGCACAATCTTTGTCAGGTTTCTACTATCATAGGACCTGGGTTTCTCTTTAGGAATTTTGCTGCCACCAGTGGCATCTAAGCCACACAATTTTTTCTCTCTTGCTAAAGCAAGTTTAGCTTGAGCCAAGGCTACCTCTTCCCTTTCTATTTGGAGTTGGACAGCCCTCATCCTGGCCCTATGCTCTATTCTCTGGGAGGAAGTCATTCCTCTTTGAGATTCTCTTGAGGCACTAGAAAGGTGAGAGTCCCTTGACAGAGATCTCTCCCTTCTATTACCTGGGAGAATTTGGTTATGAGATCTGGAGTGGTGCTGGCCCCCTCCATTCCCATGTAGGTCCAAGTTGGCCTGGTTAAGCCTGGCAACCTGTACCTGGTTTCCCACCTGATCCTGATCTTCAGGCTCTTCTACATCAGAGCCTTCCTCTGGGTCTTCCTCTTCCTCCTCTATTCCTTCTTGAAGATCCTCATTCTCAGGGGAGTTTATCCCTTCCTCTGTTTCTAAGGGAGTCTGAATCGCCTTGTCTAGGTCATCCTTTTCTAGGAGAGCTATTAGGGAAGGAATGGTAGGGCCTCTGCCCTTTTTTAGCCCCCTGGCTGTGCACAAGGCACTCAGGTCTTTGTGGCTAAGGTTGTCATATCTGGATGTTGTCCCTATAGGATCAACTATTACAGGAGCAGAGCCTGAAGCTCTACCTGTATCAGACATGACTGCTAGTGAGGTGTAAGTGGTGCACTTACCTACACTAAGTGGTTTCCTACTGTACCTTGCTAGTGAGTTGTAGTCAGGGTGTGCTAATCCCTTTAATCTACAACTACTAAGTTCAGTAGAACTTAATATGCTAAGCTTTTGATTTATATGTACCTAGAGGTACTTGATGTGATCTTTCAATTTGATAAAGATTGCAATGGTAAAACAAACAGCAAGCTCAAATCCGCAACGCTGCACACCAATGTGAGAAGTTGGCCTGATAGGTAGTGTTTCCAATTCTGGAACCACTGGTTATCAGTCCAAGCAAACCCCAAAGATGTCAGGTTGTAAGTCAACCTTGTAGACAAGCTATCCTAGTGGTAGCATGGACTAAGCAGCCTTAAAGGCTTAACTTAAGAGGTCGTGTTAAGCGAGCTTGTTTTACCACATACAATCCTGTAATCAAATGAAAGGACACCACACAAGTATATATTATAAAAATATATGTATTTATTACTAAATTACTCCCCAGTACTCTTTATGAGGAAAGGGGCACAAGCGTTAAATCAAAAGCACTGTTACACATATAAAGTTGCACGTTTATGGATGAGGGCGGGTGGCCACTCAGACCATATATCAAAAAAGTGGTATAAGTAACACTTTACGAACAATGGTTAGGCCTAGGGCCTAGAGATTCGCTGGGAGCAGTCAGGACAAGCAATGAAGAAGTCGGGAGTAGCCCACAGGAGACGGATGCAGCACGGAAAGTGCAGCGCGCACCAATGCACTGTCAATGGTGCGTAAAAGTCAATTAAAGTGAATAAAAAGATACTTCCGCTGAACCTAGGAACACAAAACTTTAGACACAGACCCTAGAGGTGTGTACCAGTGTAAAGACACCGGCGTTGCAAAGTTACCTCACCCACAGGCCGTGGGTGCACAGGGTCGAAGTGGCGTCGGGTTCTGTCACGCAGGTTCTGGGTGCTTGGAGCTGTTGCAGCTGCAGGCGCTGTGAAGCAGAAGTGTCCGGTGCGATCCAAGGGTGGATCGATGTAGAAAAGTACCTGAAAGCAGAGGGGACAGAGTCTGGGTCACTCAGCAGTGACCAGGGTGGAACCAGGACGGAGCCAGGCAATGTCGGGCGCAATCAGGCGGTTGTCGATAGGCTTCTCTCCGCTGTCACGTGGGCTCTGGGGCATCTGCGACGTCCAGGAGCAGGTCACGATCTGTCCCACGTAGGCTCTCGCCGTCAGCACCGTCGGCTTGAAGATTGTAGCAAACAGCACTTGGCAAAAGCAATCCACGCGGAACCGGGAGATTGCTTATCACTCGAACCAGGAGGGTCAGAGTGGGTGCTCCTTTTCACAGGAGCTGGTGCAGATCTGGAGCAACCAGAAAAGCAAGTCGTATTTCGAAGTTCGTCGGCACAGGGGCCACAAGCCAGCTGGCAAGTGACCGGGCCAACGCGTCGAGCGCACACAAGCAGAAGGGCCCCACGCAGCACTCGTCGAGTGTGGAGGGGTGAGCTTTGGTGCAAGTGGAGCTCGGGGCTGGGGCTTCTCAAACCCCGGTGTACAGCTTCGAGGGTCACTCGTGGGCCGCACGGTCAGCGTCTCGTGGCCTTTTCAAGATGGCGTGCCCCACGCTTCCGGTCGCCTCCACGGGTCTCAGCTCTGCAGGGACTGTGGATCGGGCAGGTAGAAGGCAGGCAAGCTTGATCTCGTCGATCTCTGTCGCTCGAGTTCCGGCGGGAACTGCAACAAAGCAAGGGTCGAGGGCTGGATGGTGCCTGTTTGCACAGGGTGGTCACTCCTTGACCACAAGGGAGATTTTTCAGTCTTCTCACGTCGTGTAGAAAGTCGAAGGGTCCAGATTTCGTTTCTTATGTTTCTTCAGGATGATCTGAGGTCCGTTGGGACTGCTCCCCCTCTTATTCGAATCTAGGGGGTTGGACATCCTGCTAGGTCCCCTCCTATGGGTGGGACCCAGGAAGGGGGTGGTTACACCCCTCTCCTTTGATCCTGGCCACGCTGGGACAGGGGCTGGGAGGCCCCTGAACCGGTTTGGCCGGATCCTGCAAGGGGCAGCCTTGTGCTCCCCAGGCAGTGTCTGGTTTCATTGAAACCTCCCTACTCCAATCCACTATCTCCTGTCTGGGGTGGTTTGACACCGCCCTGTGACAGGAAACTCTTTGTCCAGGCCTCCTCTGCCGGGTTTCGGTCAGCAGCAGGAGGTCAGACCCGTGTCTGTGGCAGGGGCATCCATTTTGTGGATCTGAGGCTCATTTTAAATCAACCGCGTTTCAGTAAAGTAACATGTCTTCTCCCTCTAGAAGGGTGGAATGCTATCCCCGTCGCCAGAACTGGCGAGGGGATAGTATTCCAATTCGTATGACACCTTACACGACATGTTTTGATAAAGCCAAACCAAAGTTGCTATATAACCGCGAGGATTATAATGCGCTTAAGAGTATATGGTATGGCATTATCCCGGATCAGCTTAGGGAGTTGTTCCCGACAGCTGCAGACAGGCTCAGCTCATGCCAGAGCACCATCTCACATAAAACCACGCACTCTGCCTCCAGGATTGATGAGGCCTTCCATAGGAGTGGCTTACAGGCTATATATGTGTCCAGATATAGGTTTAGATATAGGTATACTATATCTAAGCAAGGGGTGATTACACCCACTTGCCCCAGCTGAGTGATCAGCCAGTTGTGTCAATTTAGATAGCCAGCCAGGGGTGGCAAAAGATATGCTGCAGCCCCTGGTAGGCCTTGGATGCACCTATGCCCTGGGCACCTATAGTGCTCTGTACAGGGGCTGATAAGGTGACCCAAGCCAATCTAGTTATGCACCTAGGGTACATGGAATCCATTTTACAGAGAGAGCAGATAGCCTGGGGCCCTGATTAGCAGGGAACCAGGCCAACTAAGTCGAAAACCAGCTAAACACAGGCAAAAAAATCTGGGGTAACCATAGTCAGGTAGCCACCTTCCTACACTCTGCCTTCACTCTCACTCTGCAGTCACTCACACTCTGCAGTCACTCACACTCTGCACTTGAACTCTGCACTCAAACTCTACACTCACTCTGCACTCACTCTGCACTCACACTCACTGTGCACTCACTCTGCACTCACTCTCACTCTGCTCTCACTCTGCACTCACACTGCAGTCACACTCACTCTGCACCAACACTGCAGTCACACTCATTCTGCACTCACTCCGCACTCACTCTCACTCTACACTCACTCTCACTCTGCACTCACACTGCAGTCACACTCACTCTGCACTCACACTGCAGTCACACTCACTCTACACTCACTCTGCACTCTCTCTGCACTCACTTTCACTCTGCACTCATTCTGCACTCACTCTTACTCTGCACTCACACTGCAGTCACACTCACTCTGCACCCACACTGCAGTCACTCTCATGCTGCACTCACTCTGCACTCACTCTCACTCTGCACTCATTCTGCACTCACTCTCACTCTGCACTCACACTCACTCTGCACTCACACTGCAGTCACACTCACTCTGCACTCACTCTGTAGTCACACTCACTCTGCACTCACTCTGCACTCACTCTGCAGTCACACTCACTCTTCACTCACTCTGCATTCACTCTCACTCTGCAGTCACTGTCACTCTGCAGTCACTCACACTCTGCAGTCACTCACACTCTGCACTCTTACTCTGCACTCGAACTCTGCACTCAAACTCTACACTCACTCTGCACTCATTCTGCACTCACTCTCACTCTGCACTCACACTGCAGTCACACTCACTCTGCACTCACACTGCAGTCACACTCACTCTGCACTCACTCTGCACTCACTCTGTAGTCACACTCACTCTGTACTCACTCAGCACTCACTCTGCAGTCACACTCACTCTTCACTCACTCTGCATTCACTCTCACTCTGCAGTCACTCTCACTCTGCAGTCACTCACACTCTGCAGTCACTCACACTCTGCCCTCACACTCTGCACTCAAACTCTACACTCACTCTGCACTCACTCTGCACTCACACTCACTCTGCACTCACTCTACACTCACTCTGCACTCAAACTGCAGTCACACTCACTCTGCACTCACTCTGCACTCACTCTGTAGACACACTCACTCTGCACTCACTCTGCACTCACTCTGCAGTCACACTCACTCTTCACTCACTCTGCCTTCACTCTCACTCTGCAGTCACTCTCACTCTGCAGTCACTCACACTCTGCAGTCACTCACACTCTGCACTCACACTCTGCACTCAAACTCTGCACTCAAACTCTACACTCACTCTGCACTCACTCTGCACTCACACTCACTCTGCACTCACTCTGCACTCACTCTCACTCTGCTCTCACTCTGCACTCACACTGCAGTCACACTCACTCTGCACCAACACTGCAGTCACACTCATTCAGCACTCACTCCGCACTGACTCTCACTCTACACTCACTCTCACTCTGCACTCACACTGCAGTCACACTCACTCTGCACTCACTCTGCACTCTCTCTGCACTCACTCTCACTCTGCACTCATTCTGCACTCACTCTCACTCTGCACTCACACTGCAGTCACACTCACTCTGCACTCACACTGCACTCACTCTGTAGTCACAATCACTCTACACTCACTCTGCACTCACTCTGCAGTCACACTCACTCTTCACTCACTCTGCATTCACTCTCACTCTGCATTCACTCTCACTCTGCAGTCACTCACACTCTGCAGTCACTCACACTCTGCACTTGAACTCTGCACTCAAACTCTACACTCACTCTGCACTCACTCTGCACTCACACTCACTGTGCACTCACTCTGCACTCACTCTCACTCTGCTCTCACTCTGCACTCACACTGCAGTCACACTCACTCTGCACCAACACTGCAGTCACACTCATTCTGCACTCACTCCGCACTCACTCTCACTCTACACTCACTCTCACTCTGCACTCACACTGCAGTCACACTCACTCTGCACTCACACTGCAGTCACACTCACTCTGCACTCACTCTGCACTCTCTCTGCACTCACTTTCACTCTGCACTCATTCTGCACTCACTCTTACTCTGCACTCACACTGCAGTCACACTCACTCTGCACCCACACTGCAGTCACTCTCATGCTGCACTCACTCTGCACTCACTCTCACTCTGCACTCATTCTGCACTCACTCTCACTCTGCACTCACACTCACTCTGCACTCACACTGCAGTCACACTCACTCTGCACTCACTCTGTAGTCACACTCACTCTGCACTCACTCTGCACTCACTCTGCAGTCACACTCACTCTTCACTCACTCTGCATTCACTCTCACTCTGCAGTCACTGTCTCTCTGCAGTCACTCACACTCTGCAGTCACTCACACTCTGCACTCTTACTCTGCACTCGAACTCTGCACTCAAACTCTACACTCACTCTGCACTCATTCTGCACTCACTCTCACTCTGCACTCACACTGCAGTCACACTCACTCTGCACTCACACTGCAGTCACACTCACTCTGCACTCACTCTGCACTCACTCTGTAGTCACACTCACTCTGTACTCACTCAGCACTCACTCTGCAGTCACACTCACTCTTCACTCACTCTGCATTCACTCTCACTCTGCAGTCACTCTCACTCTGCAGTCACTCACACTCTGCAGTCACTCACACTCTGCCCTCACACTCTGCACTCAAACTCTACACTCACTCTGCACTCACTCTGCACTCACACTCACTCTGCACTCACTCTACACTCACTCTGCACTCAAACTGCAGTCACACTCACTCTGCACTCACTCTGCACTCACTCTGTAGACACACTCACTCTGCACTCACTCTGCACTCACTCTGCAGTCACACTCACTCTTCACTCACTCTGCCTTCACTCTCACTCTGCAGTCACTCTCACTCTGCAGTCACTCACACTCTGCAGTCACTCACACTCTGCACTCACACTCTGCACTTGAACTCTGCACTCAAACTCTACACTCACTCTGCACTCACTCTGCACTCACACTCACTCTGCACTCACTCTGCACTCACTCTCACTCTGCTCTCATTCTGCACTCACACTGCAGTCACACTCACTCTGCACCAACACTGCAGTCACACTCATTCTGCACTAACTCTGCAGTCACACTCACTCTGCACTCACTCTGCACTCACTCTCACTCTGCACTCATTCTGCACTCACTCTCACTCTGCACTCACACTGCAGTCACACTCACTCTGCACTAACACTGCAGTCACACTCACTCTGCACTCACTCTGCACTCACTCTGTAGTCACACTCACTCCGCACTCACTCTGCACTCACTCTGAAGTCACACTCACTCTTCAACCACTCTGCATTCACTCTCACTCTGCAGTCACTCTCACTCTGCAGTCACTCACACTCTGCAGTCACTCACACTCTGCACTCACACTCTGCACTCAAACTCTGCACTCAAACTCTACACTCACTCTGCACTCACTCTGCACTCACACTCACTCTGCACTCACTCTGCACTCACTCTCACTCTGCTCTCACTCTGCACTCACACTGCAGTCACACTCACTCTGCACCAACACTGCAGTCACACTCATTCAGCACTCACTCCGCACTCACTCTCACTCTACACTCACTCTCACTCTGCACTCACACTGCAGTCACACTCACTCTGCACTCACTCTGCACTCTCTCTGCACTCACTCTCACTCTGCACTCATTCTGCACTCACTCTCACTCTGCACTCACACTGCAGTCACACTCACTCTGCACTCACACTGCACTCACTCTGTAGTCACAATCACTCTACACTCACTCTGCACTCACTCTGCAGTCACACTCACTCTACACTCACTCTGCATTCACTCTCACTCTGCATTCACTCTCACTCTGCAGTCACTCACACTCTGCAGTCACTCACACTCTGCACTCGAACTCTGCACTCAAACTCTACACTCACTCTGCACTCACTCTGCACTCACACTCACTGTGCACTCACTCTGCACTCACTCTCACTCTGCTCTCACTCTGCACTCACACTGCAGTCACACTCACACCGCACCAACACTGCAGTCACACTCATTCTGCACTCACTCCGCACTCACTCTCACTCTACACTCACTCTTACTCTGCACTCACACTGCAGTCACACTCACTCTGCACTCACACTGCAGTCACACTCACTCTGCACCCACACTGCAGTCACTCTCATGCTGCACTCACTCTGCACTCACTCTCACTCTGCACTCATTCTGCACTCACTCTCACTCTGCACTCACACTCACTCTGCACTCACACTGCAGTCACACTCACTCTGCACTCACTCTGTAGTCACACTCACTCTGCACTCACTCTGCACTCACTCTGCAGTCACACTCACTCTTCACTCACTCTGCATTCACTCTCACTCTGCAGTCACTGTCACTCTGCAGTCACTCACACTCTGCAGTCACTCACACTCTGCACTCTTACTCTGCACTCAAACTCTGCACTCAAACTCTACACTCACTCTGCACTCATTCTGCACTCACTCTCACTCTGCACTCACACTGCAGTCACACTCACTCTGCACTCACACTGCAGTCACACTCACTCTGCACTCACTCTGCACTCACTCTGTAGTCACACTCACTCTGTACTCACTCAGCACTCACTCTGCAGTCACACTCACTCTTCACTCACTCTGCATTCACTCTCACTCTGCAGTCACTCTCACTCTGCAGTCACTCACACTCTGCAGTCACTCACACTCTGCCCTCACACTCTGCACTCAAACTCTACACTCACTCTGCACTCACTCTGCATTCACACTCACTGTGCACTCACTCTGCACTCACTCTCACTCTGCTCTCACTCTGCACTCACACTGCAGTCACACTCACTCTGCACCAACACTGCAGTCACACTCATTCTGCACTCACTCCGCACTCACTCTCACTCTACACTCACTCTCACTCTGCACTCACACTGCAGTCACACTCACTCTGCACTCACACTGCAGTCACACTCACTCTGCACTCACTCTGCATTCACACTCACGCTGCACCCACACTGCAGTCACTCTAATGCTGCACTCACTCTGCACTCACTCTCACTCTGCACACATTCTGCACTCACTCTCACTCTGCACTCACACTCACTCTGCACTCACACTGCAGTCACACTCACTCTGCACTCACTCTGCACCAACACTGCAGTCACACTCATTCAGCACTCACTCCGCACTCACTCTCACTCTACACTCACTCTCACTCTGCACTCACACTGCAGTCACACTCACTCTGCACTCACTCTGCACTCTCTCTGCACTCACTCTCACTCTGCACTCATTCTGCACTCACTCTCACTCTGCACTCACACTGCAGTCACACTCACTCTGCACTCACACTGCACTCACTCTGTAGTCACAATCACTCTACACTCACTCTGCACTCACTCTGCAGTCACACTCACTCTACACTCACTCTGCATTCACTCTCACTCTGCATTCACTCTCACTCTGCAGTCACTCACACTCTGCAGTCACTCACACTCTGCACTCGAACTCTGCACTCAAACTCTACACTCACTCTGCACTCACTCTGCACTCACACTCACTGTGCACTCACTCTGCACTCACTCTCACTCTGCTCTCACTCTGCACTCACACTGCAGTCACACTCACACCGCACCAACACTGCAGTCACACTCATTCTGCACTCACTCCGCACTCACTCTCACTCTACACTCACTCTCACTCTGCACTCACACTGCAGTCACACTCACTCTGCACTCACACTGCAGTCACACTCACTCTGCACTCACTCTGCACTCTCTCTGCACTCACTTTCACTCTGCACTCATTCTGCACTCACTCTTACTCTGCACTCACACTGCAGTCACACTCACTCTGCACTCACACTGCATTCACACTCACGCTGCACCCACACTGCAGTCACTCTAATGCTGCACTCACTCTGCACTCACTCTCACTCTGCACACATTCTGCACTCACTCTCACTCTGCACTCACACTCACTCTGCACTCACACTGCAGTCACACTCACTCTGCACTCACTCTGCACTCACTCTGTAGTCACACTCACTCTGCACTCACTCTGCACTCACTCTGCAGTCACACTCACTCTTCACTCACTCTGCATTCACTCTCACTCTGCAGTCACTCTCACTCTGCAGTCACTCACACTCTGCAGTAACTCACACTCTGCACTCTTACTCTGCACTCACTCTGCACTCACTCTGCACTCACACTCACTCTGCACTCACTCTACACTCACTCTGCACTCAAACTGCAGTCACACTCACTCTGCACTCACTCTGCACTCACTCTGTAGACACACTCACTCTGCACTCACTCTGCACTCACTCTGCAGTCACACTCACTCTTCACTCACTCTGCCTTCACTCTCACTCTGCAGTCACTCTCACTCTGCAGTCACTCACACTCTGCAGTCACTCACACTCTGCACTCACACTCTGCACTTGAACTCTGCACTCAAACTCTACACTCACTCTGCACTCACTCTGCACTCACACTCACTCTGCACTCACTCTGCACTCACTCTCACTCTGCTCTCATTCTGCACTCACACTGCAGTCACACTCACTCTGCACCAACACTGCAGTCACACTCATTCTGCACTAACTCTGCACTCACTCTGCAGTCACACTCATTCTGCACTCACACTGCAGTCACACTCACTCTGCACTCACTCTGCACTCACTCTCACTCTGCACTCATTCTGCACTCACTCTCACTCTGCACTCACACTGCAGTCACACTCACTCTGCACTAACACTGCAGTCACACTCACTCTGCACTCACTCTGCACTCATTCTGTAGTCACACTCACTCCGCACTCACTCTGCACTCACTCTGAAGTCACACTCACTCTTCAACCACTCTGCATTCACTCTCACTCTGCAGTCACTCTCACTCTGCAGTCACTCACACTCTGCAGTCACTCACACTCTGCACTCACACTCTGCACTCGAACTCTGCACTCAAACTCTACACTCACTCTGCACTCATTCTGCACTCACTCTCAATCTGCACTCACACTGCAGTCACACTCACCCTGCACTCACACTGCAGTCACACTCACTCTGCACTCACTCTGTAGTCACACTCACTCTGCACTCACTCTGCAGTCACACTCACTCTTCACTCACTCTGCATTCACTCTCACTCTGCAGTCACTCTCACTCTGCAGTCACTCACACTCTGCAGTCACTCACACTCTGCACTCACACTCTGCACTCAATTTCTGCACTCAAACTCTACACTCACTCTGCACTCACTCTGCACTCACACTCACTCTGCACTCACTCTGCACTCACTCTCACTCTGCTCTCACTCTGCACTCACACTGCAGTCACACTCACTCTGCACCAACACTGCAGTCACACTCATTCAGCACTCACTCCGCACTCACTCTCACTCTACACTCACTCTCACTCTGCACTCACACTGCAGTCACACTCACTCTGCACTCACTCTGCACTCTCTCTGCACTCACTCTCACTCTGCACTCATTCTGCACTCACTCTCACTCTGCACTCACACTGCAGTCACACTCACTCTGCACTCACACTGCACTCACTCTGTAGTCACAATCACTCTACACTCACTCTGCACTCACTCTGCAGTCACACTCACTCTACACTCACTCTGCATTCACTCTCACTCTGCATTCACTCTCACTCTGCAGTCACTCACACTCTGCAGTCACTCACACTCTGCACTCGAACTCTGCACTCAAACTCTACACTCACTCTGCACTCACTCTGCACTCACACTCACTGTGCACTCACTCTGCACTCACTCTCACTCTGCTCTCACTCTGCACTCACACTGCAGTCACACTCACACCGCACCAACACTGCAGTCACACTCATTCTGCACTCACTCCGCACTCACTCTCACTCTACACTCACTCTCACTCTGCACTCACACTGCAGTCACACTCACTCTGCACTCACACTGCAGTCACACTCACTCTGCACTCACTCTGCACTCTCTCTGCACTCACTTTCACTCTGCACTCATTCTGCACTCACTCTTACTCTGCACTCACACTGCAGTCACACTCACTCTGCACTCACACTGCATTCACACTCACGCTGCACCCACACTGCAGTCACTCTAATGCTGCACTCACTCTGCACTCACTCTCACTCTGCACACATTCTGCACTCACTCTCACTCTGCACTCACACTCACTCTGCACTCACACTGCAGTCACACTCACTCTGCACTCACTCTGCACTCACTCTGTAGTCACACTCACTCTGCACTCACTCTGCACTCACTCTGCAGTCACACTCACTCTTCACTCACTCTGCATTCACTCTCACTCTGCAGTCACTCTCACTCTGCAGTCACTCACACTCTGCAGTAACTCACACTCTGCACTCTTACTCTGCACTCGAACTCTGCACTCAAACTCTACACTCACTCTGCACTCATTCTGCACTCACTCTCACTCTGCACTCACACTGCAGTCACACTCACTCTGCACTCACACTGCAGTCACACTCACTCTGCACTCACTCTGTAGTCACACTCACTCTGCACTCACTCTGCACTCACTCTTCAGTCACACTCACTCTTCACTCACTCTGCATTCACTCTCACTCTGCAGTCACTCTCACTCTGCAGTCACTCACACTCTGCACTCACACTCTGCACTCAAACTCTGCACTCAAACTCTACACTCACTCTGCACTCACTCTGCACTCACACTCACTCTGCACTCACTCTACACTCACTCTGCACTCACACTGCAGTCCCACTCACTCTTCACTCACTCTGCATTCACTCTCACTCTGCAGTCACTCTCACTCTGCAGTCACTCACACTCTGCAGTCACTCACACTCTGCACTCGAACTCTGCACTCAAACTCTACACTCACTCTGCACTCATTCTGCACTCACTCTCACTCTGCACTCACACTGCATTCACACTCACTCTGCACTCACACTGCAGTCACACTCACTCTGCACTCACTCTGCACTCACTCTGTAGTCACACTCACTCTGCACTCACTCTGCACTCACTCTGCAGTCACACTCACTCTTCACTCACTCTGCATTCACTCTCACTCTCCATTCACTCTCACTCTGCAGTCACTCACACTCTGCAGTCACTCACACTCTGCACTCGAACTCTGCACTCAAACTCTACACTCACTCTGCACTCACTCTGCACTCACACTCACTCTGCACTCACTCTGCACTCACTCTCACTCTGCTCTCACTCTGCACTCACACTGCAGTCACACTCACTCTGCACCAACACTGCAGTCACACTCATTCTGCACTTACTCTGCACTCACTCTCACTCTACACTCACTCTCCCTCTGCACTCACACTGCAGTCACACTCACTCTGCACTCACACTGCAGTCACACTCACTCTGCACTCACTCTGCACTCTCTCTGCACTCACTTTCACTCTGCACTCATTCTGCACTCACTCTTACTCTGCACTCACACTGCAGTCACACTCACTCTGCACTCACACTGCAGTCACACTCACTCTGCACCCACACTGCAGTCACTCTCATGCTGCACTCACTCTGCACTCACTCTCACTCTGCACTCATTCTGCACTCACTCTCACTCTGCACTCACACTCACTCTGCACTCACACTGCAGTCACACTCACTCTGCACTCACTCTGCAGTCACACTCACTCTTCACTCACTCTGCATTCACTCTCACTCTGCAGTCACTCTCACTCTGCAGTCACTCACACTCTGCAGTCACTCACACTCTGCACTCTTACTCTGCACTCGAACTCTGCACTCAAACTCTACACTCACTCTGCACTCATTCTGCACTCACTCTCACTCTGCACTCACACTGCAGTCACACTCACTCTGCACTCACACTGCAGTCACACTCACTCTGCACTCACTCTGCACTCACTCTGTAGTCACACTCACTCTGCACTCACTCAGCACTCACTCTGCAGTCACACTCACTCTTCACTCACTCTGCATTCACTCTCACTCTGCAGTCACTCACACTCTGCAGTCACTCACACGCTGCACTCACACTCTGCACTCAAACTCTGCTCTCAAACTCTACACTCACTCTGCACTCACTCTGCACTCACACTCACTCTGCACTCACTCTACACTCACTCTGCACTCAAACTGCAGTCACACTCACTCTGCACTCACTCTGCACTCACTCTGTAGACACACTCACTCTGCACTCACTCTGCACTCACTCTGCAGTCACACTCACTCTTCACTCACTCTGCCTTCACTCTCACTCTGCAGTCACTCTCACTCTGCAGTCACTCACACTCTGCAGTCACTCACACTCTGCACTCACACTCTGCACTTGAACTCTGCACTCAAACTCTACACTCACTCTGCACTCACTCTGCACTCACACTCACTCTGCACTCACTCTGCACTCACTCTCACTCTGCTCTCATTCTGCACTCACACTGCAGTCACACTCACTCTGCACCAACACTGCAGTCACACTCATTCTGCACTAACTCTGCACTCACTCTCACTCTACACTCACTCTCACTCTGCACTCACACTGCAGTCACACTCATTCTGCACTCACACTGCAGTCACACTCACTCTGCACTCACTCTGCACTCTCTCTGCACTCACTCTCACTCTGCACTCATTCTGCACTCACTCTCACTCTGCACTCACACTGCAGTCACACTCACTCTGCACTAACACTGCAGTCACACTCACTCTGCACTCACTCTGCACTCACTCTGTAGTCACACTCACTCCGCACTCACTCTGCACTCACTCTGAAGTCACACTCACTCTTCAACCACTCTGCATTCACTCTCACTCTGCAGTCACTCTCACTCTGCAGTCACTCACACTCTGCAGTCACTCACACTCTGCACTCACACTCTGCACTCGAACTCTGCACTCAAACTCTACACTCACTCTGCACTCATTCTGCACTCACTCTCAATCTGCACTCACACTGCAGTCACACTCACCCTGCACTCACACTGCAGTCACACTCACTCTGCACTCACTCTGTAGTCACACTCACTCTGCACTCACTCTGCAGTCACACTCACTCTTCACTCACTCTGCATTCACTCTCACTCTGCAGTCACTCTCACTCTACAGTCACTCACACTCTGCAGTCACTCACACTCTGCACTCACACTCTGCACTCAAACTCTGCACTCAAACTCTACACTCACTCTGCACTCACTCTGCACTCACACTCACTCTGCACTCACTCTGCACTCACTCTCACTCTGCTCTCACTCTGCACTCACACTGCAGTCACACTCACTCTGCACCAACACTGCAGTCACACTCATTCAGCACTCACTCCGCACTGACTCTCACTCTACACTCACTCTCACTCTGCACTCACACTGCAGTCACACTCACTCTGCACTCACTCTGCACTCTCTCTGCACTCACTCTCACCCTGCACTCATTCTGCACTCACTCTCACTCTGCACTCACACTGCAGTCACACTCACTCTGCACTCACACTGCACTCACTCTGTAGTCACAATCACTCTACACTCACTCTGCACTCACTCTGCAGTCACACTCACTCTTCACTCACTCTGCATTCACTCTCACTCTGCCTTCACTCTCACTCTGCAGTCACTCACACTCTGCAGTCACTCACACTCTGCACTTGAACTCTGCACTCAAACTCTACACTCACTCTGCACTCACTCTGCACTCACACTCACTGTGCACTCACTCTGCACTCACTCTCACTCTGCTCTCACTCTGCACTCACACTGCAGTCACACTCACTCTGCACCAACACTGCAGTCACACTCATTCTGCACTCACTCCGCACTCACTCTCACTCTACACTCACTCTCACTCTGCACTCACACTGCAGTCACACTCACTCTGCACTCACACTGCAGTCACACTCACTCTGCACTCACTCTGCACTCTCTCTGCACTCACTTTCACTCTGCACTCATTCTGCACTCACTCTTACTCTGCACTCACACTGCAGTCACACTCACTCTGCACCCACACTGCAGTCACTCTCATGCTGCACTCACTCTGCACTCACTCTCACTCTGCACTCATTCTGCACTCACTCTCACTCTGCACTCACACTCACTCTGCACTCACACTGCAGTCACACTCACTCTGCACTCACTCTGTAGTCACACTCACTCTGCACTCACTCTGCACTCACTCTGCAGTCACACTCACTCTTCACTCACTCTGCATTCACTCTCACTCTGCAGTCACTGTCACTCTGCAGTCACTCACACTCTGCAGTCACTCACACTCTGCACTCTTACTCTGCACTCGAACTCTGCACTCAAACTCTACACTCACTCTGCACTCATTCTGCACTCACTCTCACTCTGCACTCACACTGCAGTCACACTCACTCTGCACTCACACTGCAGTCACACTCACTCTGCACTCACTCTGCACTCACTCTGTAGTCACACTCACTCTGTACTCACTCAGCACTCACTCTGCAGTCACACTCACTCTTCACTCACTCTGCATTCACTCTCACTCTGCAGTCACTCTCACTCTGCAGTCACTCACACTCTGCAGTCACTCACACTCTGCCCTCACACTCTGCACTCAAACTCTACACTCACTCTGCACTCACTCTGCACTCACACTCACTCTGCACTCACTCTACACTCACTCTGCACTCAAACTGCAGTCACACTCACTCTGCACTCACTCTGCACTCACTCTGTAGACACACTCACTCTGCACTCACTCTGCACTCACTCTGCAGTCACACTCACTCTTCACTCACTCTGCCTTCACTCTCACTCTGCAGTCACTCTCACTCTGCAGTCACTCACACTCTGCAGTCACTCACACTCTGCACTCACACTCTGCACTCAAACTCTGCACTCAAACTCTACACTCACTCTGCACTCACTCTGCACTCACACTCACTCTGCACTCACTCTGCACTCACTCTCACTCTGCTCTCACTCTGCACTCACACTGCAGTCACACTCACTCTGCACCAACACTGCAGTCACACTCATTCAGCACTCACTCCGCACTGACTCTCACTCTACACTCACTCTCACTCTGCACTCACACTGCAGTCACACTCACTCTGCACTCACTCTGCACTCTCTCTGCACTCACTCTCACTCTGCACTCATTCTGCACTCACTCTCACTCTGCACTCACACTGCAGTCACACTCACTCTGCACTCACACTGCACTCACTCTGTAGTCACAATCACTCTACACTCACTCTGCACTCACTCTGCAGTCACACTCACTCTTCACTCACTCTGCATTCACTCTCACTCTGCATTCACTCTCACTCTGCAGTCACTCACACTCTGCAGTCACTCACACTCTGCACTTGAACTCTGCACTCAAACTCTACACTCACTCTGCACTCACTCTGCACTCACACTCACTGTGCACTCACTCTGCACTCACTCTCACTCTGCTCTCACTCTGCACTCACACTGCAGTCACACTCACTCTGCACCAACACTGCAGTCACACTCATTCTGCACTCACTCCGCACTCACTCTCACTCTACACTCACTCTGCACTCACACTGCAGTCACACTCACTCTGCACTCACACTGCAGTCACACTCACTCTGCACTCACTCTGCACTCTCTCTGCACTCACTTTCACTCTGCACTCATTCTGCACTCACTCTTACTCTGCACTCACACTGCAGTCACACTCACTCTGCACCCACACTGCAGTCACTCTCATGCTGCACTCACTCTGCACTCACTCTCACTCTGCACTCATTCTGCACTCACTCTCACTCTGCACTCACACTCACTCTGCACTCACACTGCAGTCACACTCACTCTGCACTCACTCTGTAGTCACACTCACTCTGCACTCACTCTGCACTCACTCTGCAGTCACACTCACTCTTCACTCACTCTGCATTCACTCTCACTCTGCAGTCACTGTCTCTCTGCAGTCACTCACACTCTGCAGTCACTCACACTCTGCACTCTTACTCTGCACGCGAACTCTGCACTCAAACTCTACACTCACTCTGCACTCATTCTGCACTCACTCTCACTCTGCACTCACACTGCAGTCACACTCACTCCGCACTCACACTGCAGTCACACTCACTCTGCACTCACTCTGCACTCACTCTGTAGTCACACTCACTCTGTACTCACTCAGCACTCACTCTGCAGTCACACTCACTCTTCACTCACTCTGCATTCACTCTCACTCTGCAGTCACTCTCACTCTGCAGTCACTCACACTCTGCAGTCACTCACACTCTGCCCTCACACTCTGCACTCAAACTCTACACTCACTCTGCACTCACTCTGCACTCACACTCACTCTGCACTCACTCTACACTCACTCTGCACTCAAACTGCAGTCACACTCACTCTGCACTCACTCTGCACTCACTCTGTAGACACACTCACTCTGCACTCACTCTGCACTCACTCTGCAGTCACACTCACTCTTCACTCACTCTGCCTTCACTCTCACTCTGCAGTCACTCTCACTCTGCAGTCACTCACACTCTGCAGTCACTCACACTCTGCACTCACACTCTGCACTTGAACTCTGCACTCAAACTCTACACTCACTCTGCACTCACTCTGCACTCACACTCACTCTGCACTCACTCTGCACTCACTCTCACTCTGCTCTCATTCTGCACTCACACTGCAGTCACACTCACTCTGCACCAACACTGCAGTCACACTCATTCTGCACTAACTCTGCACTCACTCTGCAGTCACACTCATTCTGCACTCACACTGCAGTCACACTCACTCTGCACTCACTCTGCACTCACTCTCACTCTGCACTCATTCTGCACTCACTCTCACTCTGCACTCACACTGCAGTCACACTCACTCTGCACTAACACTGCAGTCACACTCACTCTGCACTCACTCTGCACTCACTCTGTAGTCACACTCACTCCGCACTCACTCTGCACTCACTCTGAAGTCACACTCACTCTTCAACCACTCTGCATTCACTCTCACTCTGCAGTCACTCTCACTCTGCAGTCACTCACACTCTGCAGTCACTCACACTCTGCACTCACACTCTGCACTCAAACTCTGCACTCAAACTCTACACTCACTCTGCACTCACTCTGCACTCACACTCACTCTGCACTCACTCTGCACTCACTCTCACTCTGCTCTCACTCTGCACTCACACTGCAGTCACACTCACTCTGCACCAACACTGCAGTCACACTCATTCAGCACTCACTCCGCACTCACTCTCACTCTACACTCACTCTCACTCTGCACTCACACTGCAGTCACACTCACTCTGCACTCACTCTGCACTCTCTCTGCACTCACTCTCACTCTGCACTCATTCTGCACTCACTCTCACTCTGCACTCACACTGCAGTCACACTCACTCTGCACTCACACTGCACTCACTCTGTAGTCACAATCACTCTACACTCACTCTGCACTCACTCTGCAGTCACACTCACTCTACACTCACTCTGCATTCACTCTCACTCTGCATTCACTCTCACTCTGCAGTCACTCACACTCTGCAGTCACTCACACTCTGCACTCGAACTCTGCACTCAAACTCTACACTCACTCTGCACTCACTCTGCACTCACACTCACTGTGCACTCACTCTGCACTCACTCTCACTCTGCTCTCACTCTGCACTCACACTGCAGTCACACTCACACCGCACCAACACTGCAGTCACACTCATTCTGCACTCACTCCGCACTCACTCTCACTCTACACTCACTCTCACTCTGCACTCACACTGCAGTCACACTCACTCTGCACTCACACTGCAGTCACACTCACTCTGCACTCACTCTGCACTCTCTCTGCACTCACTTTCACTCTGCACTCATTCTGCACTCACTCTTACTCTGCACTCACACTGCAGTCACACTCACTCTGCACTCACACTGCATTCACACTCACGCTGCACCCACACTGCAGTCACTCTAATGCTGCACTCACTCTGCACTCACTCTCACTCTGCACACATTCTGCACTCACTCTCACTCTGCACTCACACTCACTCTGCACTCACACTGCAGTCACACTCACTCTGCACTCACTCTGCACTCACTCTGTAGTCACACTCACTCTGCACTCACTCTGCACTCACTCTGCAGTCACACTCACTCTTCACTCACTCTGCATTCACTCTCACTCTGCAGTCACTCTCACTCTGCAGTCACTCACACTCTGCAGTAACTCACACTCTGCACTCTTACTCTGCACTTGAACTCTGCACTCAAACTCTACACTCACTCTGCACTCATTCTGCACTCACTCTCACTCTGCACTCACACTGCAGTCACACTCACTCTGCACTCACACTGCAGTCACACTCACTCTGCACTCACTCTGTAGTCACACTCACTCTGCACTCACTCTGCACTCACTCTTCAGTCACACTCACTCTTCACTCACTCTGCATTCACTCTCACTCTGCAGTCACTCTCACTCTGCAGTCACTCACACTCTGCACTCACACTCTGCACTCAAACTCTGCACTCAAACTCTACACTCACTCTGCACTCACTCTGCACTCACACTCACTCTGCACTCACTCTACACTCACTCTGCACTCACACTGCAGTCCCACTCACTCTTCACTCACTCTGCATTCACTCTCACTCTGCAGTCACTCTCACTCTGCAGTCACTCACACTCTGCAGTCACTCACACTCTGCACTCGAACTCTGCACTCAAACTCTACACTCACTCTGCACTCATTCTGCACTCACTCTCACTCTGCACTCACACTGCATTCACACTCACTCTGCACTCACACTGCAGTCACACTCACTCTGCACTCACTCTGCACTCACTCTGTAGTCACACTCACTCTGCACTCACTCTGCACTCACTCTGCAGTCACACTCACTCTTCACTCACTCTGCATTCACTCTCACTCTCCATTCACTCTCACTCTGCAGTCACTCACACTCTGCAGTCACTCACACTCTGCACTCGAACTCTGCACTCAAACTCTACACTCACTCTGCACTCACTCTGCACTCACACTCACTCTGCACTCACTCTGCACTCACTCTCACTCTGCTCTCACTCTGCACTCACACTGCAGTCACACTCACTCTGCACCAACACTGCAGTCACACTCATTCTGCACTTACTCTGCACTCACTCTCACTCTACACTCACTCTCCCTCTGCACTCACACTGCAGTCACACTCACTCTGCACTCACACTGCAGTCACACTCACTCTGCACTCACTCTGCACTCTCTCTGCACTCACTTTCACTCTGCACTCATTCTGCACTCACTCTTACTCTGCACTCACACTGCAGTCACACTCACTCTGCACTCACACTGCAGTCACACTCACTCTGCACCCACACTGCAGTCACTCTCATGCTGCACTCACTCTGCACTCACTCTCACTCTGCACTCATTCTGCACTCACTCTCACTCTGCACTCACACTCACTCTGCACTCACACTGCAGTCACACTCACTCTGCACTCACTCTGCAGTCACACTCACTCTTCACTCACTCTGCATTCACTCTCACTCTGCAGTCACTCTCACTCTGCAGTCACTCACACTCTGCAGTCACTCACACTCTGCACTCTTACTCTGCACTCGAACTCTGCACTCAAACTCTACACTCACTCTGCACTCATTCTGCACTCACTCTCACTCTGCACTCACACTGCAGTCACACTCACTCTGCACTCACACTGCAGTCACACTCACTCTGCACTCACTCTGCACTCACTCTGTAGTCACACTCACTCTGCACTCACTCAGCACTCACTCTGCAGTCACACTCACTCTTCACTCACTCTGCATTCACTCTCACTCTGCAGTCACTCACACTCTGCAGTCACTCACACTCTGCACTCACACTCTGCACTCAAACTCTGCACTCAAACTCTACACTCACTCTGCACTCACTGTGCACTCACACTCACTCTGCACTCACTCTACACTCACTCTGCACTCAAACTGCAGTCACACTCACTCTGCACTCACTCTGCACTCACTCTGTAGACACACTCACTCTGCACTCACTCTGCACTCACTCTGCAGTCACACTCACTCTTCACTCACTCTGCCTTCACTCTCACTCTGCAGTCACTCTCACTCTGCAGTCACTCACACTCTGCAGTCACTCACACTCTGCACTCACACTCTGCACTTGAACTCTGCACTCAAACTCTACACTCACTCTGCACTCACTCTGCACTCACACTCACTCTGCACTCACTCTACACTCACTCTCACTCTGCACTCACACTGCAGTCACACTCACTCTGCACTCACTCTGCACTCTCTCTGCACTCACTCTCACTCTGCACTCATTCTGCACTCACTCTCACTCTGCACTCACACTGCAGTCACACTCACTCTGCACTCACACTGCACTCACTCTGTAGTCACAATCACTCTACACTCACTCTGCACTCACTCTGCAGTCACACTCACTCTTCACTCACTCTGCATTCACTCTCACTCTGCATTCACTCTCACTCTGCAGTCACTCACACTCTGCAGTCACTCACACTCTGCACTCGAACTCTGCACTCAAACTCTACACTCACTCTGCACTCACTCTGCACTCACACTCACTGTGCACTCACTCTGCACTCACTCTCACTCTGCTCTCACTCTGCACTCACACTGCAGTCACACTCACTCTGCACCAACACTGCAGTCACACTCATTCTGCACTCACTCCGCACTCACTCTCACTCTACACTCACTCTCACTCTGCACTCACACTGCAGTCACACTCACTCTGCACTCACACTGCAGTCACACTCACTCTGCACTCACTCTGCACTCTCTCTGCACTCACTTTCACTCTGCACTCATTCTGCACTCACTCTTACTCTGCACTCACACTGCAGTCACACTCACTCTGCACTCACACTGCAGTCACACTCACGCTGCACCCACACTGCAGTCACTCTCATCCTGCACTCACTCTGCACTCACTCTCACTCTGCACACATTCTGCACTCACTCTCACTCTGCACTCACACTCACTCTGCACTCACACTGCAGTCACACTCACTCTGCACTCACTCTGCACTCACTCTGCAGTCACAGTCACTCTTCACTCACTCTGCATTCACTCTCACTCTGCAGTCACTCTCACTCTGCAGTCACTCACACTCTGCAGTAACTCACACTCTGCACTCTTACTCTGCACTCGAACTCTGCACTCAAACTCTACACTCACTCTGCACTCATTCTGCACTCACTCTCACTCTGCACTCACACTGCAGTCACACTCACTCTGCACTCACACTGCAGTCACACTCACTCTGCACTCACTCTGCACTCACTCTGTAGTCACACTCACTCTGCACTCACTCTGCACTCACTCTTCAGTCACACTCACTCTTCACTCACTCTGCATTCACTCTCACTCTGCAGTCACTCTCACTCTGCAGTCACTCACACTCTGCACTCACACTCTGCACTCAAACTCTGCACTCAAACTCTACACTCACTCTGCACTCACTCTGCACTCACTCTACACTCACTCTGCACTCACACTGCAGTCCCACTCACTCTGCACTCACTCTGCACTCACTCTATAGTCACACTCACTCTGCACTCACTCTGCACTCACTCTGCAGTCACACTCACTCTTCACTCACTCTGCATTTACTCTCACTCTGCAGTCACTCTCACTCTGCAGTCACTCACACTCTGCAGTCACTCACACTCTGCACTCACACTCTGCACTTGAACTCTGCACTCAAACTCTACACTCACTCTGCACTAACTCTGCACTCACACTCACTCTGCACTCACTCTACACTCACTCTGCACTCACACTGCACTCACACTCACTCTGCACTCACTCTGCACTCACTCTCACTCTGCTCTCATTCTGCACTCACACTGCAGTCACACTCACTCTGCACCAACACTGCAGTCACACTCATTCTGCACTAACTCTGCACTCACTCTCACTCTACACTCACTCTCACTCTGTGTTGGACAGGCCACATGACGGGCCGCTCTCCCCCGGCTCGACCAGGCCCGAGCCCAGTCATACAAGCACCACACACCACCATTGTACGTCCTACGTCCCCTCAGGGACACCTGCCCTCGAACATGATCACCTCATGGGCCCGATCCACTGCCGACCCATGCGCTCAGCCTGGGCCGCCATCTTGGACACTTCATCACGAGGCCGCCTGGCCCCCGATCGACCTCAACCCTGGGCCTAGCCCGGCCTCAGACATTCCGGCACCACCCTCCACCCAGGAGGTGAGCGAGCTACTTGGCAGGTCAATGGGAGAAAGAGGTGTCGATGGCTCTCCCCCGGCCAGTGCCGCTCGCCCATCGCCTCCCCGGGCGCTGGCTCCACCCCCCCGCTGGGTGTCTGGACTCCCTCATCCCGGACCTCCCGACCTCCAAGTGCGAGGGTCCGGACATCAAAGCCCGCCAGCCCTATAACTGGGGCAGCTCCAGAGCAGGAAGGCAGTTGTATCTTGGAGTCGAGAGACGTAAAGAGGAACTCACCCTGGACGGACTACTGGCGCTGCCGTAGCTCTGTCCTGTGCACCATCGTCCTGCCTGTTGGCGCTGCCACAGCCGTCGTAACCTTCATCCTTCATCGTCGTCCGGATCTGCTGGCGAGGCCGCGGACCGTTGTAACCGTCATCTGCATCGGGACCTGCTTGGCTTCTCCACGGCCCGTCGACCATCCGTCATCCATCCCGGGACCTGCTTGGCTTCTCCACGGCCCGTCGATCATCCTTCGTCCATCTCGGGACCGGCTTGGCTCCTCCACGGCCCGATCAGCAAACACACCGAGCTCGAGGATTGAGAGCTATTTAACTCATTGGCAACTAAGACTGTCCCGCTACCCCTTTTTCCTCAACCAGAGATCAGAACCGAGGGGACCCCTGAGTCCAGACCTCCTTGTATCATATCAACGTAACCTAAGAATTGCCTATAAAGTCTCGTTAACCTTCAATCTTGTGTGGTGTCCGTCTGTGGGGGGGGAAGTTACTTATCTGTACAGTCGTTGGAGACGGCTCTCCCTGGAGACCTCTCCCCGTAATCTCGGCCGACCCTCCCGGTCCGTCTAACATTGGTGGCCAGCGGCGCGATCCGAATCACCGCATAACGTACAGAGAGTAGCTCACCCCACAACGAACAACAATGTCAACTAAAGAGAGCGGATCAACTGAGAAGTTCCAAATGGAAAAACTCGAGGAATACAGCCATCGTGAACTAAAGCAGTTCTGCATCGAACTAGGTATCGCTACCACCGGACTAAGTACCAAGGACGATTTCAAGCATGCCCTAGAATCTTGGGCAGAGACCGGGGATGTCGAAGCCCCTGAGCAAAGCACCGCGAAAAATACCAGCACGGGCCCTGAGGGGCAAAGAACCAGTCTCTCGCAAGACGAGATCCAAGAAAGAGAAAAAGCCCGACTACACGAACTCGAAATGGCCCGACTCAAGATGGACATAGAACTCAAATTGGCCGAGCAAAAAATAAACTTAGAGCACCTTCGCCTCCGAGAAGAAAGAGAGGAGAAACAGAGGCAAAGGGAGCTCGAGGAAAAAAGACTAACGTACGAGCACGAGCGGAACCTAGCCGAGATCAACCTGCGCAAACAGAATAAAGAGTTAGGGGTGCCTGACCGACCGTCCACCCCAGGGACCACGGAGAAAAAAGTGCACATCCCCAAGGATGTGGTCCGAGAATATTTTCGAGAAGACGACATCCAGCAATGGTTTAAGGCCTATGAAATCGCGATGACTGCGCACCGGATCGATAGAGCCGACTGGGGAGCCGGCCTATGGGGCAAATTCCTTAATGAGGGCCGCGATACTCTGTTACAGCTCCCAGACCACCAGATGACCTCCTACGACCATATGAAAGCGGCCCTCCTCACCCGCTATGGCCTCACGCCCGAGATGTACCGTCAGCGGTTCCGAGACTGCACACGCATTCCAGGTACAACTTGGGTGGACTATGTAACGTACTTTAGCAGAGCCTTCGAAGGCTGGATCAGAGGGAACAACGTCACGACCTACGAGCAGCTGTTCAATCTGATGGTATGGGAGCATCTGTCCAACAATTGCTTCATTGAACTACGCCAACACCTCCTCGACAGCAAGTTAACCGATCCCCGGCAGCTCGCAGCCGAAGCTGACCGGTGGGAGATCACCAGAGTGGGCCGGAATGGGTCCTACGAGCAGAACAGGAACAACAATGGTCACCCCCGACCCAGAGGAGGAGGAGGGGGCCAAGGACGAGGAAGAGACAACACTCCGGCCGCCCCCACTACCAGCACCACCCCCCCGGCCAACCGGGGCAGCACCCCGGCGCGACCGGGATACAGAGCCAATGTTACATGTCACCGATGCCAACGAGTCGGCCACTATGCAAACGACCCAAGCTGCCCGCAGTATCAGAGTCCAAGACCCCGCCAGGTGGCCGCCGCGGCACTAGGGGAAGAACAGATCTCCGAGGAACAAGAAACAGACGAGCAAGAGTATCAAGAGTGGGAGCCAGCAGCCATGACTCTCGCGTGCTTAGGGGGAAGAGACATGGTCCCGCGGGTCCCCCTACCCGCTAACACCCAGAAGTACAGCCAATGGGTGAGCATCAATGGACAACGGGCCGAAGCCCTTCGAGACACCGGGGCCAGTGTGACAGCCGTCCGCTGTCATCTGGTGACCCCAGAACAATATCTACCGAACATTCTCTGCCCTGTACGATCCGCCGACAACTCAGAGAGTCTGTGTCGGATGGCCTGCGTCCCCTTTGAGTGGGGAGGGGTCTCCGGCATGCTGAAGGTAACGGTCCGAGACGACGCCCCCGTGGACTGCCTCCTCGGAAATGACCTGGAAAGCTCCCCGTGGGCAGCCGTGGAGCGAAAAGAACACTTGGGGATGTTGGGCGTCCCAGACTGGGCGTGCGTCACCACCCGGTCCATGGCCGCCCGTGCCAACCCTCACCCCGAAGAACCAGAATGGCCGGCGCCACCGCCCCCGGTCGCCCCCGCCGAGACCCCCGACCATGGTATCCCCCTCGAACTTGCCCAACCTTCCGACCTTGCTAATCTTGACCAGTGGGCTCAAGAAGGGGGACCCACACAAGAACAATTTCGTCAGGAGCAGGAGACTTGTCCCTCCCTTGAGGGACTCCGACAACAAGCGCTCGCCCAAAGCGCAGGGGATACCTCCGGAACTCATTGGGTCTACTGGGACAATGACCTATTGTACAGCGAGCAACGAATCGCCGAGCTAGGGGCCAACCGAGTACTAGTGGTGCCCCTCCGCTTTAGAGACTTCCTGCTAAATCTGGCCCACGATGTCCCCCTGGCAGGGCACCTGGGACAAGATAAAACCTACAGCCGCCTAGTGACCCACTTCTTCTGGCCAAAAATGAGAAACGATGTGCACCAGCATTGCCGATCTTGCCCCACGTGCCAAGCCAGTGGGAAGAGCGGCCGCAAATTAAAGGCCCCCCTGCAACCCTTTCCAGTAGTCACGACCCCATTTGAGAGGGTCGGAATAGACATTGTGGGACCCCTAGACCCGCGTACAAGACAAGGCCATCGCTTCATCCTGGTACTAGTGGACCACGCCACCCGCTACCCTGAGGCTATTCCTCTCCGGACCGTGACAGCCCCAGTGGTCGGCCGGGCCCTGATGGGGATCTTCTCCCGTGTGGGGTTCCCCCGAGAAGTCGTCAGTGACAGAGGCACAAACTTTATTTCCAAATATATGAAGTCCCTCTGGCAACAGTGTGGGGTCACCTACCGCTTCACGACCCCCTATCACCCCCAAGGAAACGGACTTGTTGAGCGGTTCAATCGCACGCTAAAAGGGATGATCGGGGGATTGGAAGAGCCCCTCCGTCGCCAGTGGGATGTGCTGCTGCCGTGCCTCCTCTTCGCCTACCGGGAGGTCCCACAGAAGTCCCTAGGCTTCAGCCCATTCGAGCTGCTCTATGGGCACCCAGTACGGGGGCCACTCAGCCTGATCAAAGAAGGCTGGGAGATGCCTCCGGCCAAGAGTCCGCCCGATGTCTTCCGGTACCTCCTCACCCTCCGCAACCAGTCCCGAAGGTTCAGAGACCTAGCAAAAGCCAACCTAGAGACAAGTCAAGAGGACATGAAGAAATGGTATGACCAGAACGCCTCATCTATTGAATTCGAGCCGGGGCAACAGGTCTGGGTAATGTCCCCCACAGAACCGTGCGCTCTCCAAGACAAATGGACGGGACCCTTCAAGGTAATCGAGCGCAAGGGTCCTGCCACCTATCTGATCGATATGGAGTCCGCCCGGAATCCGCTCCGAGTCCTCCACACCAACAGACTGAAACCCCACTTTGTGCGAACAGAACTCAGTCTCTTGATGGCCACAGACAATGGGGTTGAAGACGACTCCGAACCTCTCCCCGACCTCTTGCGGACCCAGGAGCAAGACGGCTCCGTGGATGGGGTCCGACTCTCGGAGTCCCTCACCAGAGAACAACGCCACGAGTGCCAAGCCCTCCTATCACGATTTGCCAGTCTGTTCTCCCTCACCCCAGGTGTCACTTCCTGGTGTGTGCACGATGTGGACACCGGAGACAACCCTCCTATCCGCCACCGGGCCTACCGCGTACCTGATCGGGTACGGGCCTGCATCCAGGCGGAAGTAGCTAAGATGCTCACGCTCGGGGTCATCGAGCCCTCAGACAGTCCATGGGCCAGCCCGGTCGTACTGGTCCACAAAGCGGCCGCCCCCGGAACCACACCAGAACTCCGGTTCTGTGTCGACTACCGGGGCCTGAATGACGTCACCAGAACGGACGCACACCCCATCCCCCGGGCAGATGAACTGGTCGACCGAATGGGCGCTGCCCGCTACCTCAGCATCTTCGACCTGACGGCAGGTTATTGGCAGATCGGCCTCACATCCCGAGCACAAGAACGTTCTGCCTTCTCCACCCCCGATGGCCACTATCATTTTAAGGTCATGCCCTTCGGCATGAAAAATGCCCCAGCGACTTTCCAACGGCTCGTCAACCAGGTCCTGGCGGGGCTCGAAGAGTTCAGCGCCGCCTACCTGGACGACATCGCTGTGTACAGCCACCATTGGACCGAGCACCTCCACCACCTCCAAGCAGTACTACAAGCCCTTCAGCGAGCTGGCCTCACGATCAAGGCCAGCAAATGTCAAATTGGACAAGGGTCGGTGACCTACCTCGGACACCAGGTGGGAAGCGGCCTAGTGGCCCCTCTACAGCTGAAGATTGCCGCCATCCAGAACTGGCAACCCCCTATCACTCAAACTGAGGTGCGAGCCTTCCTGGGCCTCACGGGCTACTACCGAAGGTTCGTGAAAGACTATGGTACCATCGTGGGGCCTCTCACCGAACTCACATCAAAAAATCAGCCCAAGAAAGTGAACTGGACCCCAGAGTGTCAAGCGGCATTCGAACAGTTAAAGGCCGCCATGTGTTCCGCTCCTGTGCTCCAGGCCCCAGACTACAGCCGGGAGTTCATCGTCCAGACGGACGCCTCCGACCAGGGCATTGGGGCAGTCCTGTCCCAAGTGAACACCGAAGGCCTTGATCAACCGGTGGCCTTCATCAGCCGGAGACTCCTACCCCGGGAACAACGCTGGAGCACCATAGAAAGGGAAGCCTTCGCTGTGGTATGGGCCCTCAAGAAGCTCCGACCCTACCTTTTTGGCACCCACTTTCGGGTACAGACTGACCACCGACCCCTGCAGTGGTTGATGCATATGCGGGGGGAAAACCCAAAACTGCTACGCTGGTCCATCTCCTTGCAAGGTATGGACTTCACGGTTGAACACCGGCCTGGGTCCGACCACGCCAACGCGGATGGCCTGTCCCGGTTTTTCCGCCTCGACGAAGAGAGTCCCCAAGAGGATGGGTAACTCTCCCCGCCTTCAGCTGGGGGGGACGCATGTTGGACAGGCCACATGACGGGCCGCTCTCCCCCGGCTCGACCAGGCCCGAGCCCAGTCATACAAGCACCACACACCACCATTGTACGTCCTACGTCCCCTCAGGGACACCTGCCCTCGAACATGATCACCTCATGGGCCCGATCCACTGCCGACCCATGCGCTCAGCCTGGGCCGCCATCTTGGACACTTCATCACGAGGCCGCCTGGCCCCCGATCGACCTCAACCCTGGGCCTAGCCCGGCCTCAGACATTCCGGCACCACCCTCCACCCAGGAGGTGAGCGAGCTACTTGGCAGGTCAATGGGAGAAAGAGGTGTCGATGGCTCTCCCCCGGCCAGTGCCGCTCGCCCATCGCCTCCCCGGGCGCTGGCTCCACCCCCCCGCTGGGTGTCTGGACTCCCTCATCCCGGACCTCCCGACCTCCAAGTGCGAGGGTCCGGACATCAAAGCCCGCCAGCCCTATAACTGGGGCAGCTCCAGAGCAGGAAGGCAGTTGTATCTTGGAGTCGAGAGACGTAAAGAGGAACTCACCCTGGACGGACTACTGGCGCTGCCGTAGCTCTGTCCTGTGCACCATCGTCCTGCCTGTTGGCGCTGCCACAGCCGTCGTAACCTTCATCCTTCATCGTCGTCCGGATCTGCTGGCGAGGCCGCGGACCGTTGTAACCGTCATCTGCATCGGGACCTGCTTGGCTTCTCCACGGCCCGTCGACCATCCGTCATCCATCCCGGGACCTGCTTGGCTTCTCCACGGCCCGTCGATCATCCTTCGTCCATCTCGGGACCGGCTTGGCTCCTCCACGGCCCGATCAGCAAACACACCGAGCTCGAGGATTGAGAGCTATTTAACTCATTGGCAACTAAGACTGTCCCGCTACCCCTTTTTCCTCAACCAGAGATCAGAACCGAGGGGACCCCTGAGTCCAGACCTCCTTGTATCATATCAACGTAACCTAAGAATTGCCTATAAAGTCTCGTTAACCTTCAATCTTGTGTGGTGTCCGTCTGTGGGGGGGGAAGTTACTTATCTGTACAGTCGTTGGAGACGGCTCTCCCTGGAGACCTCTCCCCGTAATCTCGGCCGACCCTCCCGGTCCGTCTAACACTCTGCACTCACACTGCAGTCACACTCACTCTGCACTCACACTGCAGTCACACTCACTCTGCACTCACTCTGCACTCTCTCTGCACTCACTCTCACTCTGCACTCATTCTGCACTCACTCTCACTCTGCACTCACACTGCAGTCACACTCACTCTGCACTCACACTGCAGTCACACTCACTCTGCACTCACTCTGCACTCACTCTGTAGTCACACTCACGCTGCACTCACTCTGCACTCACACTCACTCTTTACTCACTCTGCATTCACTCTCACTCTGCAGTCACTCTCACTCTGCAGTCACTCACACTCTGCAGTTACTCACACTCTGCGCTCACACTCTGCACTCAAACTCTGCACTCAAACTCTACACTAACTCTACACTCACTCTGCACTCACACTCACTCTGCACTCACTCTGCACTCACTCTCACTCTGCTCTCACTCTGCACTCACACTGCAGTCACACTCACTCTGCACCAACACTGCAGTCACACTCATTCTGCACTCACTCCGCACTCACTCTCACTCTACACTCACTCTCACTCTGCACTCACACTGCAGTCACACTCACTCTGCACTCACACTGCAGTCACACTCACTCTGCACTCACTCTGCACTCTCTCTGCACTCACTCTCACTCTGCACTCATTCTGCACTCACTCTAACTCTGCACTTACACTGCAGTCACACTCACTCTGCACTCACACTGCAGTCACACTCACTCTGCACTCACTCTGCACTCACTCTGTAGTCACACTCAATCTGCACTCACTCTGCACTCACTCTGAAGTCACACTCACTCTTCACTCAGTCTGCATTCACTCTCACTCTGTAGTCACTCTCACTCTGCAGTCACTCACACTCTGCAGTCACTCACACTTTGCACTCACACTCTGCACTCGAACTCTGCACTCAAACTCTACACTCACTCTGCACTCATTCTGCACTCACTCTCACTCTGCACTCACACTGCAGTCACACTCACCCTGCACTCACACTGCAGTCACACTCACTCTGCACTCACTCTGCACTCACTCTGTAGTCACACTCACTCTGCACTCACTCTGCACTCACTCTGCAGTCAAACTCACTCTTCACTCACTCTGCAGTCACTCTCACTCTGCAGTCACTCACACTCTGCAGTCACTCACACTCTGCACTCACACTCTGCACTCGAACTCTGCACTCAAACTCTACACTCACTCTGCACTCACTCTGCACTCACACTCACTCTGCACTCACTCTGCACTCACTCTCACTCTGCTCTGCACTCACTCTACACTCACTCTCACTCTGCACTCACACTGCAGTCACACTCACTCTGCACTCACTCTGCACTCTCTCTGCACTCTCTCTGCACTCACTCTCACTCTGCACTCATTCTGCACTCACTCTCACTCTGCACTCACACTGCAGTCACACTCACTCTGCACTCACACTGCAGTCACACTCACTCTGCACTCACTCTGCACTCACTCTGTAGTCACACTTACTCTACACTCACTCTGCACTCACTCTGCAGTCACACTCACTCTTCACTCACTCTGCATTCACTCTCACTCTGCATTCACTCTCACTCTGCAGTCACTCACACTCTGCATTCACTCACACTCTGCACTCGAACTCTGCACTCAAACTCTACACTCACTCTGCACTCACTCTGCACTCACACTCACTCTGCACTCACTCTCACTCTGCTCTCACTCTGCACTCACACTGCAGTCACACTCACTCTGCACCAACACTGCAGTCACACTCATTCTGCACTCACTCTGCACTCACTCTCACTCTACACTCACTCTCACTCTGCACTCACACTGCAGTCACACTCACTCTGCACTCTCTCTGCACTCACTTTCACTCTGCACTCATTCTGCACTCACTCTTTGTTGGACAGGCCACGTGAAGGGCTTGCTCTCTCCCCGCGTGACAAGGCCCGAGCCCGGCCCTCCAGGTGTTACACACAGAAACCACCCGCTCCCCGTCTCATATGGGACCCCTGCCCCCGAACATCTCTGCATCATGGGCGTGAATCACTACCGGCCCCCTCGCCCGGCCTGGGCGCCATCTTGGACACTGCACCACGAGGCCGCGTGGCCTCCGATCGACCCTAACCCTGGGCCTGGCCAGGCCCCGACATCCCGGCACCACCATCCACCCAGGAGGTGAGCGGACCACTTGGCAGGTCAATGGGAGAAAGAAGTGTCGATGGCTCTCCCCCGCCAGGTGCCGATCGCCCCCAGCTCCCCCAGGCGCTGGCTCCACCCCCCTGCTGGGTGTCTGGACTCCCTCATCCCGGACCTCCCGACCTCCAAGTGCGAGGGTCCGGACATCAAAGGGCGCCAGACCTATAACTGGGGCAGCTCCAGAGCAGGAAGGCAGTTGTATCCTGGAGTCGAGAGACGCAGTGAAGAACTCATCCTTGACGGACTACTGGCGCTGCCGTAGCCCTGCCTTGCGAACTACTGTCTTGCCTGCTGGCGCTGCCGCAACCTTCTGAAACCTTCATCCTCGTCGGGACCTGCTGGCGTGGCCGCGGACCGTTTGTAACTACCACCTTCACCGGGACCTGCTGGCTCCGCCGCGGACCGTCGCTATCACCGATCATCTCGGGACCTGCTGGCTCCGCCGCGGCCCGAGCCTCTAGAACGCCGAGCTCGAGCATTGTGAGCTATCCATCTTATCATCGCATCTACCAGATTGGTAACAAGACTGTCCCGCTACCCCTTTTACCCTAAACCAAAAGACTAGAATCGAGGGGACCCTTGAGTCCAGACCTCCTTGTACCATTCCACCGTACTTAAGATTGCTTATAAAGAACGTTAAACCTTATCTCTGTGTGGTGTACATCTGTGGGGGGGAAGTTACTCGTCTGTACGATCACTGGAGACGGCTCTCCCCGGAGACCTCTCCCCTTGTCCTCGGCCGACCCTCCCGGTCCATCTAACACTCTTACTCTGCACTCACACTGCAGTCACACTCACTCTGCACCCACACTGCAGTCACTCTCATGCTGCACTCACTCTGCACTCACTCTCACTCTGCACACATTCTGCACTCACTCTCACTCTGCACTCACACTCACTCTGCACTCACACTGCAGTCACACTCACTCTGCACTCATTCTGCACTCACTCTGTAGTCACACTCACTCTGCACTCACTCTGCACTCACTCTGCAGTCACACTCACTCTTCACTCGCTCTGCATTCACTCTCACTCTGCAGTCACTCTCACTCTGCAGTCACTCACACTCTGCAGTCACTCACACTCTGCACTCTTACTCTGCACTCGAACTCTGAACTCAAACTCTACACTCACTCTGCACTCATTCTGCACTCACTCTCACTCTGCACTCACACTGCAGTCACACTCACTCTGCACTCACACTGCAGTCACACTCACTCTGCACTCACTCTGCACTCACTCTGTAGTCACACTCACTCTGCACTCACTCTGCACTCACTCTTCAGTCACGCTCACTCTTCACTCACTCTGCATTCACTCTCACTCTGCAGTCACTCTCACTCTGCAGTCACTCACACTCTGCAGTCACTCACACTCTGCACTCAAACTCTGCACTCAAACTCTACACTCACTCTGCACTCACTCTGCACTCACACTCACTCTGCACTCACTCTACACTCACTCTGCACTCACAATGCAGTCACACTCACTCTGCACTCACTCTGCACTCACTCTATAGTCACACTCACTCTGCACTCACTCTGCACTCACTCTGCAGGCACACTCACTCTTCACTCACTCTGCATTCACTCTCACTCTGCAGTCACTCTCACTCTGCAGTCACTCACACTCTGCAGTCACTCACACTCTGCACTCACACTCTGCACTTGAACTCTGCACTCAAACTCTACACTCACTCTACACTCACTCTGCACTCACACTCACTCTGCACTCACTCTGCACTCACTCTCACTCTGCTCTCACTCTGCACTCACACTGCAGTCACACTCACTCTGCACCAACACTTCAGTCACACTCATTCTGCACTAACTGTACTCACTCTCACTCTACACTCACTCTCACTCTGCACTCACACTGCAGTCACACTCACTCTGCACTCACACTGCAGTCACACTCACTCTGCATTCACTCTGCAGTCTCTCTGCACTCACTCTCCCTCTGCACTCATTCTGCACTCACTCTCACTCTGCACTCACACTGCAGTCACACTCACTCTGCACTCATACTGCAGTCAAACTCACTCTGCACTCAATCTGCACTCACTCTGTAGTCACACTCACTCTGCACTCACTCTGCACTCACACTCACTCTTTACTCACTCTGCATTCACTCTCACTCTGCAGTCACTCTCACTCTGCAGTCACTCACACTCTGCAGTTACTCACACTCTGCACTCACACTCTGCACTCGAACTCTGCACTCAAACTCTACACTCACTCTACACTCACTCTGCACTCACACTCACTCTGCACTCACTCTGCACTCACTCTCACTCTGCTCTCACTCTGCCCTCACACTGCAGTCACACTCACTTTGCACCAACACTGCAGTCACACTCATTCTGCACTCACTCCGCACTCACTCTCACTCTACACTCACTCTCACTCTGCACTCACACTGCAGTCACACTCACTCTGCACTCACACTGCTGTCACACTCACTCTGCACTCACTCTGCACTCTCTCTGCACTAACTCTCACTCTGCACTCACACTCACTCTGCACTCACTCTGCACTCACTCTGCACTCACTCTGTAGTCATACTCACTCTGCACTCACTCTGCACTCACTCTCACTCTGGAATCATTCTGCACTCACTCTCACTCTGCACTCACACTGCAGTCACACTCACTCTGCACTCACACTGCATTCACACTCACTCTGCACTCACTCTGCACTCACTCTGTAGTCATACTCACTCTGCACTCACTCTGCACTCACTCTGCAGTCACACTCACTCTTCACTCACTCTGAATTCACTCTCACTCTGCAGTCACTCTCACTCTGCAGTCACTCACACTCTGCAGTCACTCACACTCTGCACTCACACTCTGCACTCGAACTCTGCACTCAAACTCTACACTCACTCTGCACTCATTCTGCACTCACTCTCACTCTGCACTCACACTGCAGTCACACTCACTCTGCACTCACACTGCAGTCACACTCACTCTGCACTCACTCTGCACTCACTCATTAGTCACACTCACTCTGCACTCACTCTGCAGTCACACTCACTCTTCACTCACTCTGCATTCACTCTCACTCTGCAGTCACTCTCACTCTGCAGTCACACACACTCTGCACTCACACTCTGCACTCAAACTCTGCACTCAAACTTTACACTCACTCTGCACTCACTCTGCACTCACACTCACTCTGCACTCACTCTACACTCACTCTGCACTCACACTGCAGTCAAACTCACTCTGCACTCACTCTGCACTCTCTCTGCACTCACTCTCACTCTGCACTCATTCTGCACTCACTCTTCAGTCACACTCACTCTTCACTCACTCTGCATTCACTCTCACTCTGTAGTCACTCTCACTCTGCAGTCACTCACACTGCAGTCACTCACACTCCACTCACACTCTGCACTCAAACTCTGCACTCAAACTCTACACTCACTCTGCACTCATTCTGCACTCACTCTCACTCTGCACTCACACTGCAGTCACACTCACTCTGCACTCACTCTGCACTCACTCTGTAGTCACACTTACTCTGCACTCACTCTGCAGTCACACTTACTCTTCAATCACTCTGCACTCACTCTTCACTCACACTCACTCTGCACTCACACTCACTCTGCACTCACTCTGCACTCACTCTGTAGTCACACTCACTCTGCACTCACTCTGCACTCACTCAGCAGTCACACTCACTCTTCACTCACTCTGCATTCACTCTCACTCTGCAGTCACTCTCACTCTGCAGTCACTCACACTCTGCAGTCACTCACACTCTGCACTCGAACTCTGCACTCAAACTCTACACTCACTCTGCACTCATTCTGCACTCACTCTCACTCTGCACTCACACTGCATTCACACTCACTCTGCACACACACTGCAGTCACACTCACTCTGCACTCACTCTGCACTCACTCTGCAGTCACACTCACTCTTCACTACTCTGCATTCACTCTCACTCTGCATTCACTCTCACTCTGCAGTCACTCACACTCTGCAGTCACTCACACTCTGCACTCGAACTCTGCACTCAAACTCTACACTCACTCTGCACTCAATCTGCACTCACTCTCACTCTGCTCTCACTCTGCACTCACACTGCAGTCACACTCACTCTGCACCAACACTGCAGTCACACTCATTCTGCACTCACTCCGCACTCACTCTCACTCTACACTCACTCTCACTCTGCACTCACACTGCAGTCACACTCACTCTGCACTCACACTGCAGTCACACTCACTCTGCACTCACTCTGCACTCTCTCTGCAATCACTTTCACTCAACACTCATTCTGCACTCACTCTTACTATGCACTCACACTGCAGTCAAACTCACTCTGCACCCACACTGCAGTCACTCTCATGCTGCACTCACTCTGCACTCACTCTCACTCTGCACTCATTCTGCACTCACTCCCACTCTGCACTCACACTCACTCTGCACTCAAACTGCAGTCACACTCACTCTGCACTCACTCTGTAGACACACTCACTCTGCACTCACTCTGCACTCACTCTGCAGTCACACTCACTCTTCACTCACTCTGCCTTCACTCTCACTCTGCAGTCACTCTCACTCTGCAGTCACTCACACTCTGCAGTCACTCACACTCTGCACTCACACTCTGCACTTGAACTCTGCACTCAAACTCTACACTCACTCTGCACTCACTCTGCACTCACACTCACTCTGCACTCACTCTGCACTCACTCTCACTCTGCTCTCATTCTGCACTCACACTGCAGTCACACTCACTCTGCACCAACACTGCAGTCACACTCATTCTGCACTAACTCTGCACTCACTCTCACTCTACACTCACTCTCACTCTGCACTCACACTGCAGTCACACTCATTCTGCACTCACACTGCAGTCACACTCACTCTGCACTCACTCTGCACTCTCTCTGCACTCACTCTCACTCTGCACTCATTCTGCACTCACTCTCACTCTGCACTCACACTGCAGTCACACTCACTCTGCACTAACACTGCAGTCACACTCACTCTGCACTCACTCTGTAGTCACACTCACTCCGCACTCACTCTGCACTCACTCTGAAGTCACACTCACTCTTCAACCACTCTGCATTCACTCTCACTCTGCAGTCACTCTCACTCTGCAGTCACTCACACTCTGCAGTCACTCACACTCTGCACTCACACTCTGCACTCGAACTCTGCACTCAAACTCTACACTCACTCTGCACTCATTCTGCACTCACTCTCAATCTGCACTCACACTGCAGTCACACTCACCCTGCACTCACACTGCAGTCACACTCACTCTGCACTCACTCTGTAGTCACACTCACTCTGCACTCACTCTGCAGTCACACTCACTCTTCACTCACTCTGCATTCACTCTCACTCTGCAGTCACTCTCACTCTACAGTCACTCACACTCTGCAGTCACTCACACTCTGCACTCACACTCTGCACTCAAACTCTGCACTCAAACTCTACACTCACTCTGCACTCACTCTGCACTCACACTCACTCTGCACTCACTCTGCACTCACTCTCACTCTGCTCTCACTCTGCACTCACACTGCAGTCACACTCACTCTGCACCAACACTGCAGTCACACTCATTCAGCACTCACTCCGCACTGACTCTCACTCTACACTCACTCTCACTCTGCACTCACACTGCAGTCACACTCACTCTGCACTCACTCTGCACTCTCTCTGCACTCACTCTCACTCTGCACTCATTCTGCACTCACTCTCACTCTGCACTCACACTGCAGTCACACTCACTCTGCACTCACACTGCACTCACTCTGTAGTCACAATCACTCTACACTCACTCTGCACTCACTCTGCAGTCACACTCACTCTTCACTCACTCTGCATTCACTCTCACTCTGCATTCACTCTCACTCTGCAGTCACTCACACTCTGCAGTCACTCACACTCTGCACTCGAACTCTGCACTCAAACTCTACACTCACTCTGCACTCACTCTGCACTCACACTCACTGTGCACTCACTCTGCACTCACTCTCACTCTGCTCTCACTCTGCACTCACACTGCAGTCACACTCACTCTGCACCAACACTGCAGTCACACTCATTCTGCACTCACTCCGCACTCACTCTCACTCTACACTCACTCTCACTCTGCACTCACACTGCAGTCACACTCACTCTGCACTCACACTGCAGTCACACTCACTCTGCACTCACTCTGCACTCTCTCTGCACTCACTTTCACTCTGCACTCATTCTGCACTCACTCTTACTCTGCACTCACACTGCAGTCACACTCACTCTGCACTCACACTGCAGTCACACTCACGCTGCACCCACACTGCAGTCACTCTCATCCTGCACTCACTCTGCACTCACTCTCACTCTGCACACATTCTGCACTCACTCTCACTCTGCACTCACACTCACTCTGCACTCACACTGCAGTCACACTCACTCTGCACTCACTCTGCACTCACTCTGCAGTCACAGTCACTCTTCACTCACTCTGCATTCACTCTCACTCTGCAGTCACTCTCACTCTGCAGTCACTCACACTCTGCAGTAACTCACACTCTGCACTCTTACTCTGCACTCGAACTCTGCACTCAAACTCTACACTCACTCTGCACTCATTCTGCACTCACTCTCACTCTGCACTCACACTGCAGTCACACTCACTCTGCACTCACACTGCAGTCACACTCACTCTGCACTCACTCTGCACTCACTCTGTAGTCACACTCACTCTGCACTCACTCTGCACTCACTCTTCAGTCACACTCACTCTTCACTCACTCTGCATTCACTCTCACTCTGCAGTCACTCTCACTCTGCAGTCACTCACACTCTGCACTCACACTCTGCACTCAAACTCTGCACTCAAACTCTACACTCACTCTGCACTCACTCTGCACTCACACTCACTCTGCACTCACTCTACACTCACTCTGCACTCACACTGCAGTCCCACTCACTCTGCACTCACTCTGCACTCACTCTATAGTCACACTCACTCTGCACTCACTCTGCACTCACTCTGCAGTCACACTCACTCTTCACTCACTCTGCATTTACTCTCACTCTGCAGTCACTCTCACTCTGCAGTCACTCACACTCTGCAGTCACTCACACTCTGCAGTCACTCACACTCTGCACTTGAACTCTGCACTCAAACTCTACACTCACTCTGCACTAACTCTGCACTCACACTCACTCTGCACTCACTCTACACTCACTCTGCACTCACACTGCACTCACACTCACTCTGCACTCACTCTGCACTCACTCTCACTCTGCTCTCATTCTGCACTCACACTGCAGTCACACTCACTCTGCACCAACACTGCAGTCACACTCATTCTGCACTAACTCTGCACTCACTCTCACTCTACACTCACTCTCACTCTGCACTCACACTGCAGTCACACTCACTCTGCACTCACACTGCAGTCACACTCACTCTGCACTCACTCTGCACTCTCTCTGCACTCACTCTCACTCTGCACTCATTCTGCACTCACTCTCACTCTGCACTCACACTGCAGTCACACTCACTCTGCACTCACACTGCAGTCACACTCACTCTGCACTCACTCTGCACTCACTCTGTAGTCACACTCACGCTGCACTCACTCTGCACTCACACTCACTCTTTACTCACTCTGCATTCACTCTCACTCTGCAGTCACTCTCACTCTGCAGTCACTCACACTCTGCAGTTACTCACACTCTGCGCTCACACTCTGCACTCAAACTCTGCACTCAAACTCTACACTAACTCTACACTCACTCTGCACTCACACTCACTCTGCACTCACTCTCACTCTGCTCTCACTCTGCACTCACACTGCAGTCACACTCACTCTGCACCAACACTGCAGTCACACTCATTCTGCACTCACTCCGCACTCACTCTCACTCTACACTCACTCTCACTCTGCACTCACACTGCAGTCACACTCACTCTGCACTCACACTGCAGTCACACTCACTCTGCACTCACTCTGCACTCTCTCTGCACTCACTCTCACTCTGCACTCATTCTGCACTCACTCTAACTCTGCACTTACACTGCAGTCACACTCACTCTGCACTCACACTGCAGTCACACTCACTCTGCACTCACTCTGCACTCACTCTGTAGTCACACTCAATCTGCACTCACTCTGCACTCACTCTGAAGTCACACTCACTCTTCACTCAGTCTGCATTCACTCTCACTCTGTAGTCACTCTCACTCTGCAGTCACTCACACTCTGCAGTCACTCACACTTTGCACTCACACTCTGCACTCGAACTCTGCACTCAAACTCTACACTCACTCTGCACTCATTCTGCACTCACTCTCACTCTGCACTCACACTGCAGTCACACTCACCCTGCACTCACACTGCAGTCACACTCACTCTGCACTCACTCTGCACTCACTCTGTAGTCACACTCACTCTGCACTCACTCTGCACTCACTCTGCAGTCAAACTCACTCTTCACTCACTCTGCAGTCACTCTCACTCTGCAGTCACTCACACTCTGCAGTCACTCACACTCTGCACTCACACTCTGCACTCGAACTCTGCACTCAAACTCTACACTCACTCTGCACTCACTCTGCACTCACACTCACTCTGCACTCACTCTGCACTCACTCTCACTCTGCTCTGCACTCACACTGCAGTCACACTCACTCTGCACTCACACTGCAGTCACACTCATTCTGCACTCACTCCGCACTCACTCTCACTCTACACTCACTCTCACTCTGCACTCACACTGCAGTCACACTCACTCTGCACTCACTCTGCACTCTCTCTGCACTCTCTCTGCACTCACTCTCACTCTGCACTCATTCTGCACTCACTCTCACTCTGCACTCACACTGCAGTCACACTCACTCTGCACTCACACTGCAGTCACACTCACTCTGCACTCACTCTGCACTCACTCTGTAGTCACACTTACTCTACACTCACTCTGCACTCACTCTGCAGTCACACTCACTCTTCACTCACTCTGCATTCACTCTCACTCTGCATTCACTCTCACTCTGCAGTCACTCACACTCTGCATTCACTCACACTCTGCACTCGAACTCTGCACTCAAACTCTACACTCACTCTGCACTCACTCTGCACTCACACTCACTCTGCACTCACTCTCACTCTGCTCTCACTCTGCACTCACACTGCAGTCACACTCACTCTGCACCAACACTGCAGTCACACTCATTCTGCACTCACTCTGCACTCACTCTCACTCTACACTCACTCTCACTCTGCACTCACACTGCAGTCACACTCACTCTGCACTCTCTCTGCACTCACTTTCACTCTGCACTCATTCTGCACTCACTCTTTGTTGGACAGGCCACGTGAAGGGCTTGCTCTCTCCCCGCGTGACAAGGCCCGAGCCCGGCCCTCCAGGTGTTACACACAGAAACCACCCGCTCCCCGTCTCATATGGGACCCCTGCCCCCGAACATCTCTGCATCATGGGCGTGAATCACTACCGGCCCCCTCGCCCGGCCTGGGCGCCATCTTGGACACTGCACCATGAGGCCGCGTGGCCTCCGATCGACCCTAACCCTGGGCCTGGCCAGGCCCCGACATCCCGGCACCACCATCCACCCAGGAGGTGAGCGGACCACTTGGCAGGTCAATGGGAGAAAGAAGTGTCGATGGCTCTCCCCCGCCAGGTGCCGATCGCCCCCAGCTCCCCCAGGCGCTGGCTCCACCCCCCTGCTGGGTGTCTGGACTCCCTCATCCCGGACCTCCCGACCTCCAAGTGCGAGGGTCCGGACATCAAAGGGTGCCAGACCTATAACTGGGGCAGCTCCAGAGCAGGAAGGCAGTTGTATCCTGGAGTCGAGAGACGCAGTGAAGAACTCATCCTTGACGGACTACTGGCGCTGCCGTAGCCCTGCCTTGCGAACTACTGTCTTGCCTGCTGGCGCTGCCGCAACCTTCTGAAACCTTCATCCTCGTCGGGACCTGCTGGCGTGGCCGCGGACCGTTTGTAACTACCACCTTCAGCGGGACCTGCTGGCTCCGCCGCGGACCGTCGCTATCACCGATCATCTCGGGACCTGCTGGCTCCGCCGCGGCCCGAGCCTCTAGAACGCCGAGCTCGAGCATTGTGAGCTATCCATCTTATCATCGCATCTACCAGATTGGTAACAAGACTGTCCCGCTACCCCTTTTACCCTAAACCAAAAGACTAGAATCGAGGGGACCCTTGAGTCCAGACCTCCTTGTACCATTCCACCGTACTTAAGATTGCTTATAAAGAACGTTAAACCGTATCTCTGTGTGGTGTACATCTGTGGGGGGGAAGTTACTCGTCTGTACGATCACTGGAGACGGCTCTCCCCGGAGACCTCTCCCCTTGTCCTCGGCCGACCCTCCCGGTCCATCTAACACTCTTACTCTGCACTCACACTGCAGTCACACTCACTCTGCACCCACACTGCAGTCACTCTCATGCTGCACTCACTCTGCACTCACTCTCACTCTGCACACATTCTGCACTCACTCTCACTCTGCACTCACACTCACTCTGCACTCACACTGCAGTCACACTCACTCTGCACTCATTCTGCACTCACTCTGTAGTCACACTCACTCTGCACTCACTCTGCACTCACTCTGCAGTCACACTCACTCTTCACTCGCTCTGCATTCACTCTCACTCTGCAGTCACTCTCACTCTGCAGTCACTCACACTCTGCAGTCACTCACACTCTGCACTCTTACTCTGCACTCGAACTCTGAACTCAAACTCTACACTCACTCTGCACTCATTCTGCACTCACTCTCACTCTGCACTCACACTGCAGTCACACTCACTCTGCACTCACACTGCAGTCACACTCACTCTGCACTCACTCTGCACTCACTCTGTAGTCACACTCACTCTGCACTCACTATGCACTCACTCTTCAGTCACGCTCACTCTTCACTCACTCTGCATTCACTCTCACTCTGCAGTCACTCTCACTCTGCAGTCACTCACACTCTGCAGTCACTCACACTCTGCACTCAAACTCTGCACTCAAACTCTACACTCACTCTGCACTCACTCTGCACTCACACTCACTCTGCACTCACTCTACACTCACTCTGCACTCACAATGCAGTCACACTCACTCTGCACTCACTCTGCACTCACTCTATAGTCACACTCACTCTGCACTCACTCTGCACTCACTCTGCAGGCACACTCACTCTTCACTCACTCTGCATTCACTCTCACTCTGCAGTCACTCTCACTCTGCAGTCACTCACACTCTGCAGTCACTCACACTCTGTACTCACACTCTGCACTTGAACTCTGCACTCAAACTCTACACTCACTCTACACTCACTCTGCACTCACACTCACTCTGCACTCACTCTGCACTCACTCTCACTCTGCTCTCACTCTGCACTCACACTGCAGGCACACTCACTCTGCACCAACACTTCAGTCACACTCATTCTGCACTAACTGTACTCACTCTCACTCTACACTCACTCTCACTCTGCACTCACACTGCAGTCACACTCACTCTGCACTCACACTGCAGTCACACTCACTCTGCACTCACTCTGCACTCTCTATGCACTCACTCTCCCTCTGCACTCATTCTGCACTGTTAGACGGACCGGGAGGGTCGGCCGAGATTACGGGGAGAGGTCTCCAGGGAGAGCCGTCTCCAACGACTGTACAGGTAAGTAACTTCCCCCCCACAGACGGACACCACACAAGATTGAAGGTTAACGAGACTTTATATGCAATTCTTAGGTTACGTCGTTATGATACAAGGAGGTCTGGACTCAGGGGTCCCCTCGGTTCTGATCTCTGGTTGAGGAGAAAGGGTAGCGGGACAGTCTTAGTTACCAATGAGTTAAATAGCTCTCAATCCTCGAGCTCGGCGTGGTTGCTGATCGGGCCGTGGAGGAGCCAAGCAGGTCCCGAGATGGATGAAGGATGGTCGACGGGCCGTGGAGAAGCCAAGCAGGTCCCGATGAAGATGATGGTTACAACGGTCCGCGGCCTCGCCAGCAGATCCGGACGACGGTGAAGAATGAAGGTTACGACGGCTGTGGCAGCGCCAACAGGCAGGACGATGGTGCACAGGACAGAGCTACGGCAGCGCCAGTAGTCCGTCCAGGATGAGTTCCTCTTACGTCTCTCGACTCCAAGATACAACTGACTTCCTGCTCTGGAGCTGCCCCAGTTATAGGGCTGGCGTGCTTTGATGTCCGGACCCTCGCACTTGGAGGTCGGGAGGTCCGGGATGAGGGAGTCCAGACACCCAGCAGGGGGGTGGAGCCAGCGCCCGGGGAGGCGATGGGCGAGCGGCACTGGGCGGGGGGAGAGCCATCGGCACCTCTTTCTCCCATTGACTTGCCAAGTAGCCCGCTCACCTCCTGGGTGGAGGGTGGTGCCGGATTGTCTGAGGCTGGGCTAGGCCCAGGGTTGAGGTCGATCGGGGGCCAGGCGGCCTCGTGGCGAGGTGTCCAAGATGGCGGCCCGGGCTGGGTGCATGGGCCGGCAGTGGATCGGACCCACGAGGTTATCATGTTCGAGGGCAGGGGTCCCTGAGGGGACGCAGGGCGTGCAATGGTGGTGTGTGGTGCTTGCGTGACTGGGCTCGGGCCTGGTCGAGCCGGGGGAGAGCGGCCCGTCATGTGGCCTGTCCAACATGCGTCCCCCCCAGCTGAAGGCGGGGAGAGTTACCCATCCTCTTGGGGACTCTCTTCGTCGAGGCGGAAAAACCGGGACAGGCCATCGGCGTTGGCGTGGTCGGACCCAGGCCGGTGTTCGACTGTGAAGTCCATACCTTGTAAGGAGATGGACCAGCGTAGCAATTTTGGGTTTTCCCCCCGCATATGCATCAACCACTGCAGGGGTCGGTGGTCAGTCTGCACCCGAAAGTGGGTGCCAAAAAGGTAGGGCCGGAGCTTCTTGAGGGCCCATACCACAGCGAAGGCTTCCCTCTCTATGGTGCTCCAGCGTTGTTCCCGGGGTAGGAGTCTCCGGCTGATGAAGGCCACCGGTTGATCGAGGCCTTCGGTGTTCACTTGGGACAGGACCGCCCCAATGCCCTGTTCGGAGGCGTCCGTCTGGACGACGAACTCCCGGCTGTAGTCTGGGGCCTGGAGCACAGGAGCGGAACACATGGCGGCCTTTAACTGTTCGAACGCCGCTTGACACTCTGGGGTCCAGTTCACCTTCTTGGGCTGATTTTTTGACGTGAGTTCGGTGAGAGGCCCCACGATGGTACCATAGTCTTTCACGAACCTTCGGTAGTAGCCCGTGAGGCCCAGGAAGGCTCGCACCTCAGTTTGAGTGATAGGGGGTTGCCAGTTCTGGATGGCGGCAATTTTCAGCTGTAGGGGGGCCACTAGGCCGCTTCCCACCTGGTGTCCGAGGTAGGTCACCGACCCTTGTCCAATTTGGCATTTGCTGGCCTTGATCGTGAGGCCAGCTCGCTGAAGGGCTTGCAGCACTGCTTGGAGGTGGTGGAGGTGCTCGGTCCAATGGTGGCTGTACACAGCGATGTCGTCCAGGTAGGCGGCGCTGAACTCTTCGAGCCCCGCCAGGACCTGATTGACGAGCCGTTGGAACGTCGCTGGGGCATTCTTCATGCCGAAGGGCATGACCGTAAAGTGATAGTGGCCATCGGGGGTGGAGAAGGCAGAGCGTTCTTGTGCTCGGGGTGTGAGGCCGATCTGCCAATAACCTGCCGTCAGGTCGAAGATGCTGAGGTAGCGGGCAGCGCCCATTCGGTCGACCAGTTCATCTGCCCGGGGGATGGGGTGTGCGTCCGTTCTGGTGACTTCATTCAGGCCCCGGTAGTCGACACAGAACCGGAGTTCTGGTGTGGTCCCGGGGGCGGCTGCTTTGGGGACCAGTACGACCGGGCTGGCCCATGGACTGTCTGAGGGCTCGATGACCCCGAGCGTGAGCATCTTAGCTACTTCCGCCTGGATGCAGGCCCGTACCCGATCAGGTACGCGGTAGGCCCGGTGGCGGATAGGAGGGCTGTCTCCGGTGTCCACATCGTGCACACACCAGGAAGTGACACCCGGGGTGAGGGAGAACAGACTGGCGAACCGTGATAGGAGGGCTTGGCACTCTTGCCGTTGTTCTCTGGTGAGGGTCTCCGAGAGTCGGACCCCATCCACGGAGCCGTCTTGCTCCTGGGTCCGCAAGAGGTCAGGGAGAGGCTCGGAGTCGTCTTCAACCCCATTGTCTGTGGCCATCAAGAGGCTGAGTTCTGTTCGTGCAAAGTGGGGTTTCAGTCTGTTGGTGTGGAGGACTCGGAGCGGATTCCGGGCGGACTCCATATCGATCAGATAGGTGGCAGGACCCTTGCGCTCGATTACCTTGAAGGGTCCCGTCCATTTGTCTTGGAGAGCGCACGGTTCTGTGGGGGACATTACCCAGACCTGTTGCCCCGGCTCGAATTCAATGGATGAGGCGTTCTGGTCATACCATTTCTTCATGTCCTCTTGACTGGCCTCTAGGTTGGCTTTTGCTAGGTCTCTGAACCGCCGGGACTGGTTGCGGAGGGTGAGGAGGTACCGGAAGACATCTGGAGGACTCTTGGCCGGAGGCATCTCCCAGCCTTCTTTGATCAGGCTGAGTGGCCCCCGTACTGGGTGCCCATAGAGCAGCTCGAAGGGGCTGAAGCCTAGGGACTTCTGCGGGACCTCCCGGTAGGCGAAGAGGAGGCACGGCAGCAGCACGTCCCACTGGCGACGGAGGGGCTCTTCCAATCCCCCGATCATCCCTTTTAGCGTGCGATTGAACCGCTCAACAAGTCCGTTTCCTTGGGGGTGATAGGGGGTCGTGAAGCGGTAGGTGACCCCACACTGTTGCCAGAGGGACTTCATATATTTAGAAATAAAGTTCGTGCCTCTGTCACTGACGACTTCCCGGGGGAACCCCACACGGGAGAAGATCCCCATCAGGGCCCGGCCGACCACTGGGGCTGTCACGGTCCGGAGAGGAATAGCCTCAGGGTAGCGGGTGGCGTGGTCCACTAGTACCAGGATGAAGCGATGGCCTTGTCTTGTACGCGGGTCCAGGGGTCCCACAATGTCTATCCCGACCCTCTCAAATGGGGTTGTGACTACTGGAAAGGGTTGCAGGGGAGCCTTTAATTTGCGGCCGCTCTTCCCACTGGCTTGGCACGTGGGGCAAGATCGGCAATGCTGGTGCACATCGTTTCTCATTTTGGGCCAGAAGAAGTGGGTCACTAGGCGGCTGTAGGTTTTATCCTGTCCCAGGTGCCCTGCCAGGGGGGCATCGTGGGCCAGGTTTAGCAGGAAGTCTCTAAAGCGGAGGGGCACCACTAGTACTCGGTTGGCCCCCAGCTCGGCGATTCGTTGCTCGCTGTACAATAGATCATTGTCCCAGTAGACCCAATGAGTTCCGGAGGTATCCCCGGCGCTTTGGGCGAGCGCTTGTCGTCGGAGTCCCTCAAGGGAGGGACAGGTCTTCTGTTCCTGACGAAATTGTTCTTGTGTGGGTCCCCCTTCTTGAGCCCACTGATCAAGATTAGCGAGGTCGGAAGGTTGAGCAAGTTCGAGGGGGATGCCATGGTCGGGGGTCTCGGCGGGGGCGACCGGAGGCGGTGGCGCCGGCCATTCGGGTTCTTCCGGGTGATGGTTGGCACGGGCGGCCATGGACCGGGTGGTGACGCACGCCCAGTCTGGGACGCCCAACATCCCCAAGTGTTCTTTTCGCTCCACGGCTGCCCACGGGGAGCTTTCCAGGTCATTTCCGAGGAGGCATTCCACGGGGGCGTCGTCTCGGACCGTTACCTTCAACATGCCGGAGACCCCTCCCCACTCAAAGGGGACGCAGGCCATCCGACACAGACTTTCCGAGTTGTCGGCTGATCGCACAGGGCAGAGAACGTTCGGTAGATATTGTTCTGGGGTCACCAGATGACAGCGGACGGCTGTCACACTGGCCCCGGTGTCTCGAAGGGCTTCGGCCCGTTGTCCATTGATGCTCACCCATTGGCTGTACTTCTGGGTGTTAGCGGGTAGGGGGACCCGCGGGACCATGTCTCTTCCCCCTAAGCACGCGAGAGTCATGGCGGCTGGCTCCCACTCTTGATACTCTTGCTCGCCTGTTTCTTGTTCCTCGGAGATCTGTTCTTCCCCTAGTGCCGCGGCGGCCACCTGGCGGGGTCTTGGACTCTGATACTGCGGGCAGCTTGGGTCGTTTGCATAGTGGCCGACTCGTTGGCATCGGTGACATGTAACATTGGCTCTGTATCCCGGTCGCGCCGGGGTGCTGCCCCGGTTGGCCGGGGGGGTGGTGCTGGTAGCGGGGGCGGCCGGAGTATTGTCTCTTCCTCGTCCTTGGCCCCCTCCTCCTCCTCTGGGTCGGTAGTGACCATTGTTGTTCCTGTTCTGCTCGTAGGACCCATTCCGGCCCACTCTGGTGATCTCCCACCGGTCAGCTTCGGCTGCGAGCTGCCGGGGATCGGTTAACTTGCTGTCGAGGAGGTGTTGGCGTAGTTCAATGAAGCAATTGTTGGACAGATGCTCCCATACCATCAGATTGAACAGCTGCTCGTAGGTCGTGACGTTGTTCCCTCTGATCCAGCCTTCGAAGGCTCGGCTAAAGTACGTTACATAGTCCACCCAAGTTGTACCTGGAATGCGTGTGCAGTCTCGGAACCTCTGACGGTACATCTCGGGCGTGAGGCCATAGCGGGTGATGAGGGCCGCTTTCATATGGTCGTAGGAGGTCATCTGGTGGTCTGGGAGCTGTAACAGAGTATCGCGGCCCTCATTGAGGAATTTGCCCCATAGGCCGGCTCCCCAGTCGGCTCTATCGATCCGGTGCGCAGTCATCGCGATTTCATAGGCCTTAAACCATTGCTGGATGTCGTCTTCTCGAAAATATTCTCGGACCACATCCTTGGGGATGTGCACTTTTTTCTCCGCGGTCCCTGGGGTGGACGGTCTGTCGGGCACCCCTAACTCTTTATTTTGTTTGCGCAGGTTGATCTCGGCTAGGTTCCGTTCGTGCTCGTACGTTAGTCTTTTTTCCTCGAGCTCCCTTTGCCTCTGTTTCTCCTCTCTTTCTTCTCGGAGGCGAAGGTGCTCTAAGTTTATTTTTTGCTCGGCCAATTTGAGTTCTATGTCCATCTTGAGTCGGGCCATTTCGAGTTCGTGTAGTCGGGCTTTTTCTCTTTCTTGGATCTCGTCTTGCGAGAGACTGGTTCTTTGCCCCTCAGGGGCCGTGTTGGTATTTTTCGCGGTGCTTTGCTCAGGGGCTTCGACATCCCCGGTCTCTGCCCAAGATTCTAGGGCATGCTTAAAATCGTCCTTGGTACTTAGTCCGGTGGTAGCGATACCTAGTTCGATGCAGAACTGCTTTAGTTCACGATGGCTGTATTCCTCTAGTTTTTCCATTTGGAACTTCTCAGTTGATCCGCTCTCTTTAGTCGACATTTGTTGTTCGTTGTGGGGTGAGCTACTCTCTGTACGTTATGCGGTGATTCGGATCGCGCCGCTGGCCACCAATGTTAGACGGACCGGGAGGGTCGGCCGAGATTACGGGGAGAGGTCTCCAGGGAGAGCCGTCTCCAACGACTGTACAGGTAAGTAACTTCCCCCCCACAGACGGACACCACACAAGATTGAAGGTTAACGAGACTTTATATGCAATTCTTAGGTTACGTCGTTATGATACAAGGAGGTCTGGACTCAGGGGTCCCCTCGGTTCTGATCTCTGGTTGAGGAGAAAGGGTAGCGGGACAGTCTTAGTTACCAATGAGTTAAATAGCTCTCAATCCTCGAGCTCGGCGTGGTTGCTGATCGGGCCGTGGAGGAGCCAAGCAGGTCCCGAGATGGATGAAGGATGGTCGACGGGCCGTGGAGAAGCCAAGCAGGTCCCGATGAAGATGATGGTTACAACGGTCCGCGGCCTCGCCAGCAGATCCGGACGACGGTGAAGAATGAAGGTTACGACGGCTGTGGCAGCGCCAACAGGCAGGACGATGGTGCACAGGACAGAGCTACGGCAGCGCCAGTAGTCCGTCCAGGATGAGTTCCTCTTACGTCTCTCGACTCCAAGATACAACTGACTTCCTGCTCTGGAGCTGCCCCAGTTATAGGGCTGGCGTGCTTTGATGTCCGGACCCTCGCACTTGGAGGTCGGGAGGTCCGGGATGAGGGAGTCCAGACACCCAGCAGGGGGGTGGAGCCAGCGCCCGGGGAGGCGATGGGCGAGCGGCACTGGGCGGGGGGAGAGCCATCGGCACCTCTTTCTCCCATTGACTTGCCAAGTAGCCCGCTCACCTCCTGGGTGGAGGGTGGTGCCGGATTGTCTGAGGCTGGGCTAGGCCCAGGGTTGAGGTCGATCGGGGGCCAGGCGGCCTCGTGGCGAGGTGTCCAAGATGGCGGCCCGGGCTGGGTGCATGGGCCGGCAGTGGATCGGACCCACGAGGTTATCATGTTCGAGGGCAGGGGTCCCTGAGGGGACGCAGGGCGTGCAATGGTGGTGTGTGGTGCTTGCGTGACTGGGCTCGGGCCTGGTCGAGCCGGGGGAGAGCGGCCCGTCATGTGGCCTGTCCAACATGCACTCACTCTCACTCTGCACTCACACTGCAGTCACACTCACTCTGCACTCATACTGCAGTCAAACTCACTCTGCACTCAATCTGCACTCACTCTGTAGTCACACTCACTCTGCACTCACTCTGCACTCACACTCACTCTTTACTCACTCTGCATTCACTCTCACTCTGCAGTCACTCTCACTCTGCAGTCACTCACACTCTGCAGTTACTCACACTCTGCACTCACACTCTGCACTCGAACTCTGCACTCAAACTCTACACTCACTCTACACTCACTCTGCACTCACACTCACTCTGCACTCACTCTGCACTCACTCTCACTCTGCTCTCACTCTGCACTCACACTGCAGTCACACTCACTTTGCACCAACACTGCAGTCACACTCATTCTGCACTCACTCCGCACTCACTCTCACTCTACACTCACTCTCACTCTGCACTCACACTGCACTCACTCTCACTCTGCACTCACACTGCAGTCACACTCACTCTGCACTCACACTGCATTCACACTCACTCTGCACTCACTCTGCACTCACTCTGTAGTCATACTCACTCTGCACTCACTCTGCACTCACTCTGCAGTCACACTCACTCTTCACTCACTCTGAATTCACTCTCACTCTGCAGTCACTCTCACTCTGCAGTCACTCACACTCTGCAGTCACTCACACTCTGCACTCACACTCTGCACTCGAACTCTGCACTCAAACTCTACACTCACTCTGCACTCATTCTGCACTCACTCTCACTCTGCACTCACACTGCAGTCACACTCACTCTGCACTCACACTGCAGTCACACTCACTCTGCACTCACTCTGCACTCACTCATTAGTCACACTCACTCTGCACTCACTCTGCAGTCACACTCACTCTTCACTCACTCTGCATTCACTCTCACTCTGCAGTCACTCTCACTCTGCAGTCACACACACTCTGCACTCACACTCTGCACTCAAACTCTGCACTCAAACTTTACACTCACTCTGCACTCACTCTGCACTCACACTCACTCTGCACTCACTCTACACTCACTCTGCGCTCACACTGCAGTCAAACTCACTCTGCACTCACTCTGCACTCTCTCTGCACTCACTCTCACTCTGCACTCATTCTGCACTCACTCTTCAGTCACACTCACTCTTCACTCACTCTGCATTCACTCTCACTCTGTAGTCACTCTCACTCTGCAGTCACTCACACTGCAGTCACTCACACTCTGCACTCGAACTCTGCACTCAAACTCTACACTCACTCTGCACTCATTCTGCACTCACTCTCACTCTGCACTCACACTGCAGTCACACTCACTCTGCACTCACTCTGCACTCACTCTGTAGTCACACTTACTCTGCACTCACTCTGCAGTCACACTCACTCTTCAATCACTCTGCACTCACTCTTCACTCACACTCACTCTGCACTCACACTCACTCTGCACTCACTCTGCACTCACTCTGTAGTCACACTCACTCTGCACTCACTCTGCACTCACTCAGCAGTCACACTCACTCTTCACTCACTCTGCATTCACTCTCACTCTGCAGTCACTCTCACTCTGCAGTCACTCACACTCTGCAGTCACTCACACTCTGCACTCGAACTCTGCACTCAAACTCTACACTCACTCTGCACTCATTCTGCACTCACTCTCACTCTGCACTCACACTGCATTCACACTCACTCTGCACACACACTGCAGTCACACTCACTCTGCACTCACTCTGCACTCACTCTGCAGTCACACTCACTCTTCACTACTCTGCATTCACTCTCACTCTGCATTCACTCTCACTCTGCAGTCACTCACACTCTGCAGTCACTCACACTCTGCACTCGAACTCTGCACTCAAACTCTACACTCACTCTGCACTCAATCTGCACTCACTCTCACTCTGCTCTCACTCTGCACTCACACTGCAGTCACACTCACTCTGCACCAACACTGCAGTCACACTCATTCTGCACTCACTCCGCACTCACTCTCACTCTACACTCACTCTCACTCTGCACTCACACTGCAGTCACACTCACTCTGCACTCACACTGCAGTCACACTCACTCTGCACTCACTCTGCACTCTCTCTGCAATCACTTTCACTCAACACTCATTCTGCACTCACTCTTACTATGCACTCACACTGCAGTCAAACTCACTCTGCACCCACACTGCAGTCACTCTCATGCTGCACTCACTCTGCACTCACTCTCACTCTGCACTCATTCTGCACTCACTCTCACTCTGCACTCACACTCACTCTGCACTCACACTGCAGTCACACTCACTCTGCACTCACTCTGCACTCACTCTGTAGTCACCCTCACTCTGCACTCACTCTGCACTCACTCTGCAGTCACACTCACTCTTCACTCACTCTGCATTCACTCTCACTCTGCAGTCACTCTCACGCTGCAGTCACTCACACTCTGCAGTCACTCACACTCTGCACTCTTACTCTGCACTCGAACTCTGCACTCAAACTCTACACTCACTCTGCACTCATTCTGCACTCACTTTCACTCTGCACTCACACTGCAGTCATACTCACTCTGCACTCACACTGCAGTCATACTCACTCTGCACTCACTCTGCACTCACTCTGTAGTCACACTCACTCTGCACTCACTCTGCACTCACTCTGCAGTCACACTAACTCTTCACTCACTCTGCATTCACTCTCACTCTGCAGTCACTCACACTCTGCAGTCACTCACACTCTGCACTCACACTCTGCACTCAAACTCTGCACTCAAACTCTACACTCACTCTGCACTCACTCTGCACTCACACTCACTCTGCACTCACTCTACACTCACTCTGCACTCACACTGCAGTCACACTCACTCCGCACTCACTCTGCACTCACTCTGTAGTCACACTCACTCTGCACTCACTCTGCACTCACTCTGCAGTCACACTCAGTCTTCACTCACTCTGCATTCACTCTCACTCTGCAGTCACTCTCACTCTGCAGTCACTCACACTCTGCAGTCACTCACACTCTGCACTCACACTCTGCACTTGAACTCTGCACTCAAACTCTACACTCACTCTGCACTCACTCTGCACTCACACTCACTCTGCACTCACTCTGCACTCACTCTCACTCTGCTCTCATTCTGCACTCACACTGCAGTCACACTCACTCTGCACCAACACTGCAGTCACACTCATTCTGCACTAACTCTGCACTCACTCTCACTCGACACTCACTCTCACTCTGCACTCACACTGCAGTCACACTCACTCTGCACTCACACTGCAGTCACACTCACTCTGCACTCACTCTGCACTCTCTCTGCACTCACTCTCACTCTGCACTCATTCTGCACTCACTCTCACTCTGCACTCACACTGCAGTCACACTCACTCTGCACTCACACTGCAGTCACACTCACTCTGCACTCACTCTGTAGTCACACTCACTCTGCACTCACTCTGCACTCAATCTGAAGTCACACTCACTATTCACTCACTCTGCATTCACTCTCACTCTGCAGTCACTCTCACTCTGCAGGCACTAACACTCTGCAGTCACTCACACTCTGCACTCACACTCTGCACTCGAACTCTGCACTCAAACTCTACACTCACTCTGCACTCATTCTGCACTCACTCTCACTCTGCACTCACACTGCAGTCACACTCACCCTGCACTCACACTGCAGTCACACTCACTCTGCACTCACTCTGCAGTCACACTCACTCTTCACTCACTCTGCATTCACTCTCACTCTGCAGTCACTCTCACTCTACAGTCACTCACACTCTGCAGTCACTCACACTCTGCACTCACACTCTGCACTCAAACTCTGCACTCAAACTCTACACTCACTCTGCACTCACTCTGCACTCACACTCACTCTGCACTCACTCTGCACTCACTCTCACTCTGCTCTCACTCTGCACTCACACTGCAGTCACACTCACTCTGCACCAACACTGCAGTCACACTCATTCAGCACTCACTCCGCACTGACTCTCACTCTACACTCACTCTCACTCTGCACTCACACTGCAGTCACACTCACTCTGCACTCACTCTGCACTCTCTCTGCACTCACTCTCACTCTGCACTCATTCTGCACTCACTCTCACTCTGCACTCACACTGCAGTCACACTCACTCTGCACTCACACTGCACTCACTCTGTAGTCACAATCACTCTACACTCACTCTGCACTCACTCTGCAGTCACACTCACTCTTCACTCACTCTGCATTCACTCTCACTCTGCATTCACTCTCACTCTGCAGTCACTCACACTCTGCAGTCACTCACACTCTGCACTCGAACTCTGCACTCAAACTCTACACTCACTCTGCACTCACTCTGCACTCACACTCACTGTGCACTCACTCTGCACTCACTCTCACTCTGCTCTCACTCTGCACTCACACTGCAGTCACACTCACTCTGCACCAACACTGCAGTCACACTCATTCTGCACTCACTCCGCACTCACTCTCACTCTACACTCACTCTCACTCTGCACTCACACTGCAGTCACACTCACTCTGCACTCACACTGCAGTCACACTCACTCTGCACTCACTCTGCACTCTCTCTGCACTCACTTTCACTCTGCACTCATTCTGCACTCACTCTTACTCTGCACTCACACTGCAGTCACACTCACTCTGCACTCACACTGCAGTCACACTCACGCTGCACCCACACTGCAGTCACTCTCATCCTGCACTCACTCTGCACTCACTCTCACTCTGCACACATTCTGCACTCACTCTCACTCTGCACTCACACTCACTCTGCACTCACACTGCAGTCACACTCACTCTGCACTCACTCTGCACTCACTCTGCAGTCACAGTCACTCTTCACTCACTCTGCATTCACTCTCACTCTGCAGTCACTCTCACTCTGCAGTCACTCACACTCTGCAGTAACTCACACTCTGCACTCTTACTCTGCACTCGAACTCTGCACTCAAACTCTACACTCACTCTGCACTCATTCTGCACTCACTCTCACTCTGCACTCACACTGCAGTCACACTCACTCTGCACTCACACTGCAGTCACACTCACTCTGCACTCACTCTGCACTCACTCTGTAGTCACACTCACTCTGCACTCACTCTGCACTCACTCTTCAGTCACACTCACTCTTCACTCACTCTGCATTCACTCTCACTCTGCAGTCACTCTCACTCTGCAGTCACTCACACTCTGCACTCACACTCTGCACTCAAACTCTGCACTCAAACTCTACACTCACTCTGCACTCACTCTGCACTCACACTCACTCTGCACTCACTCTACACTCACTCTGCACTCACACTGCAGTCCCACTCACTCTGCACTCACTCTGCACTCACTCTATAGTCACACTCACTCTGCACTCACTCTGCACTCACTCTGCAGTCACACTCACTCTTCACTCACTCTGCATTTACTCTCACTCTGCAGTCACTCTCACTCTGCAGTCACTCACACTCTGCAGTCACTCACACTCTGCAGTCACTCACACTCTGCACTTGAACTCTGCACTCAAACTCTACACTCACTCTGCACTAACTCTGCACTCACACTCACTCTGCACTCACTCTACACTCACTCTGCACTCACACTGCACTCACACTCACTCTGCACTCACTCTGCACTCACTCTCACTCTGCTCTCATTCTGCACTCACACTGCAGTCACACTCACTCTGCACCAACACTGCAGTCACACTCATTCTGCACTAACTCTGCACTCACTCTCACTCTACACTCACTCTCACTCTGCACTCACACTGCAGTCACACTCACTCTGCACTCACACTGCAGTCACACTCACTCTGCACTCACTCTGCACTCTCTCTGCACTCACTCTCACTCTGCACTCATTCTGCACTCACTCTCACTCTGCACTCACACTGCAGTCACACTCACTCTGCACTCACACTGCAGTCACACTCACTCTGCACTCACTCTGCACTCACTCTGTAGTCACACTCACGCTGCACTCACTCTGCACTCACACTCACTCTTTACTCACTCTGCATTCACTCTCACTCTGCAGTCACTCTCACTCTGCAGTCACTCACACTCTGCAGTTACTCACACTCTGCGCTCACACTCTGCACTCAAACTCTGCACTCAAACTCTACACTAACTCTACACTCACTCTGCACTCACACTCACTCTGCACTCACTCTCACTCTGCTCTCACTCTGCACTCACACTGCAGTCACACTCACTCTGCACCAACACTGCAGTCACACTCATTCTGCACTCACTCCGCACTCACTCTCACTCTACACTCACTCTCACTCTGCACTCACACTGCAGTCACACTCACTCTGCACTCACACTGCAGTCACACTCACTCTGCACTCACTCTGCACTCTCTCTGCACTCACTCTCACTCTGCACTCATTCTGCACTCACTCTAACTCTGCACTTACACTGCAGTCACACTCACTCTGCACTCACACTGCAGTCACACTCACTCTGCACTCACTCTGCACTCACTCTGTAGTCACACTCAATCTGCACTCACTCTGCACTCACTCTGAAGTCACACTCACTCTTCACTCAGTCTGCATTCACTCTCACTCTGTAGTCACTCTCACTCTGCAGTCACTCACACTCTGCAGTCACTCACACTTTGCACTCACACTCTGCACTCGAACTCTGCACTCAAACTCTACACTCACTCTGCACTCATTCTGCACTCACTCTCACTCTGCACTCACACTGCAGTCACACTCACCCTGCACTCACACTGCAGTCACACTCACTCTGCACTCACTCTGCACTCACTCTGTAGTCACACTCACTCTGCACTCACTCTGCACTCACTCTGCAGTCAAACTCACTCTTCACTCACTCTGCAGTCACTCTCACTCTGCAGTCACTCACACTCTGCAGTCACTCACACTCTGCACTCACACTCTGCACTCGAACTCTGCACTCAAACTCTACACTCACTCTGCACTCACTCTGCACTCACACTCACTCTGCACTCACTCTGCACTCACTCTCACTCTGCTCTGCACTCACACTGCAGTCACACTCACTCTGCACTCACACTGCAGTCACACTCATTCTGCACTCACTCCGCACTCACTCTCACTCTACACTCACTCTCACTCTGCACTCACACTGCAGTCACACTCACTCTGCACTCACTCTGCACTCTCTCTGCACTCTCTCTGCACTCACTCTCACTCTGCACTCATTCTGCACTCACTCTCACTCTGCACTCACACTGCAGTCACACTCACTCTGCACTCACACTGCAGTCACACTCACTCTGCACTCACTCTGCACTCACTCTGTAGTCACACTTACTCTACACTCACTCTGCACTCACTCTGCAGTCACACTCACTCTTCACTCACTCTGCATTCACTCTCACTCTGCATTCACTCTCACTCTGCAGTCACTCACACTCTGCATTCACTCACACTCTGCACTCGAACTCTGCACTCAAACTCTACACTCACTCTGCACTCACTCTGCACTCACACTCACTCTGCACTCACTCTCACTCTGCTCTCACTCTGCACTCACACTGCAGTCACACTCACTCTGCACCAACACTGCAGTCACACTCATTCTGCACTCACTCTGCACTCACTCTCACTCTACACTCACTCTCACTCTGCACTCACACTGCAGTCACACTCACTCTGCACTCTCTCTGCACTCACTTTCACTCTGCACTCATTCTGCACTCACTCTTTGTTGGACAGGCCACGTGAAGGGCTTGCTCTCTCCCCGCGTGACAAGGCCCGAGCCCGGCCCTCCAGGTGTTACACACAGAAACCACCCGCTCCCCGTCTCATATGGGACCCCTGCCCCCGAACATCTCTGCATCATGGGCGTGAATCACTACCGGCCCCCTCGCCCGGCCTGGGCGCCATCTTGGACACTGCACCATGAGGCCGCGTGGCCTCCGATCGACCCTAACCCTGGGCCTGGCCAGGCCCCGACATCCCGGCACCACCATCCACCCAGGAGGTGAGCGGACCACTTGGCAGGTCAATGGGAGAAAGAAGTGTCGATGGCTCTCCCCCGCCAGGTGCCGATCGCCCCCAGCTCCCCCAGGCGCTGGCTCCACCCCCCTGCTGGGTGTCTGGACTCCCTCATCCCGGACCTCCCGACCTCCAAGTGCGAGGGTCCGGACATCAAAGGGTGCCAGACCTATAACTGGGGCAGCTCCAGAGCAGGAAGGCAGTTGTATCCTGGAGTCGAGAGACGCAGTGAAGAACTCATCCTTGACGGACTACTGGCGCTGCCGTAGCCCTGCCTTGCGAACTACTGTCTTGCCTGCTGGCGCTGCCGCAACCTTCTGAAACCTTCATCCTCGTCGGGACCTGCTGGCGTGGCCGCGGACCGTTTGTAACTACCACCTTCAGCGGGACCTGCTGGCTCCGCCGCGGACCGTCGCTATCACCGATCATCTCGGGACCTGCTGGCTCCGCCGCGGCCCGAGCCTCTAGAACGCCGAGCTCGAGCATTGTGAGCTATCCATCTTATCATCGCATCTACCAGATTGGTAACAAGACTGTCCCGCTACCCCTTTTACCCTAAACCAAAAGACTAGAATCGAGGGGACCCTTGAGTCCAGACCTCCTTGTACCATTCCACCGTACTTAAGATTGCTTATAAAGAACGTTAAACCGTATCTCTGTGTGGTGTACATCTGTGGGGGGGAAGTTACTCGTCTGTACGATCACTGGAGACGGCTCTCCCCGGAGACCTCTCCCCTTGTCCTCGGCCGACCCTCCCGGTCCATCTAACACTCTTACTCTGCACTCACACTGCAGTCACACTCACTCTGCACCCACACTGCAGTCACTCTCATGCTGCACTCACTCTGCACTCACTCTCACTCTGCACACATTCTGCACTCACTCTCACTCTGCACTCACACTCACTCTGCACTCACACTGCAGTCACACTCACTCTGCACTCATTCTGCACTCACTCTGTAGTCACACTCACTCTGCACTCACTCTGCACTCACTCTGCAGTCACACTCACTCTTCACTCGCTCTGCATTCACTCTCACTCTGCAGTCACTCTCACTCTGCAGTCACTCACACTCTGCAGTCACTCACACTCTGCACTCTTACTCTGCACTCGAACTCTGAACTCAAACTCTACACTCACTCTGCACTCATTCTGCACTCACTCTCACTCTGCACTCACACTGCAGTCACACTCACTCTGCACTCACACTGCAGTCACACTCACTCTGCACTCACTCTGCACTCACTCTGTAGTCACACTCACTCTGCACTCACTATGCACTCACTCTTCAGTCACGCTCACTCTTCACTCACTCTGCATTCACTCTCACTCTGCAGTCACTCTCACTCTGCAGTCACTCACACTCTGCAGTCACTCACACTCTGCACTCAAACTCTGCACTCAAACTCTACACTCACTCTGCACTCACTCTGCACTCACACTCACTCTGCACTCACTCTACACTCACTCTGCACTCACAATGCAGTCACACTCACTCTGCACTCACTCTGCACTCACTCTATAGTCACACTCACTCTGCACTCACTCTGCACTCACTCTGCAGGCACACTCACTCTTCACTCACTCTGCATTCACTCTCACTCTGCAGTCACTCTCACTCTGCAGTCACTCACACTCTGCAGTCACTCACACTCTGTACTCACACTCTGCACTTGAACTCTGCACTCAAACTCTACACTCACTCTACACTCACTCTGCACTCACACTCACTCTGCACTCACTCTGCACTCACTCTCACTCTGCTCTCACTCTGCACTCACACTGCAGGCACACTCACTCTGCACCAACACTTCAGTCACACTCATTCTGCACTAACTGTACTCACTCTCACTCTACACTCACTCTCACTCTGCACTCACACTGCAGTCACACTCACTCTGCACTCACACTGCAGTCACACTCACTCTGCACTCACTCTGCACTCTCTATGCACTCACTCTCCCTCTGCACTCATTCTGCACTCACTCTCACTCTGCACTCACACTGCAGTCACACTCACTCTGCACTCATACTGCAGTCAAACTCACTCTGCACTCAATCTGCACTCACTCTGTAGTCACACTCACTCTGCACTCACTCTGCACTCACACTCACTCTTTACTCACTCTGCATTCACTCTCACTCTGCAGTCACTCTCACTCTGCAGTCACTCACACTCTGCAGTTACTCACACTCTGCACTCACACTCTGCACTCGAACTCTGCACTCAAACTCTACACTCACTCTACACTCACTCTGCACTCACACTCACTCTGCACTCACTCTGCACTCACTCTCACTCTGCTCTCACTCTGCACTCACACTGCAGTCACACTCACTTTGCACCAACACTGCAGTCACACTCATTCTGCACTCACTCCGCACTCACTCTCACTCTACACTCACTCTCACTCTGCACTCACACTGCACTCACTCTCACTCTGCACTCACACTGCAGTCACACTCACTCTGCACTCACACTGCATTCACACTCACTCTGCACTCACTCTGCACTCACTCTGTAGTCATACTCACTCTGCACTCACTCTGCACTCACTCTGCAGTCACACTCACTCTTCACTCACTCTGAATTCACTCTCACTCTGCAGTCACTCTCACTCTGCAGTCACTCACACTCTGCAGTCACTCACACTCTGCACTCACACTCTGCACTCGAACTCTGCACTCAAACTCTACACTCACTCTGCACTCATTCTGCACTCACTCTCACTCTGCACTCACACTGCAGTCACACTCACTCTGCACTCACACTGCAGTCACACTCACTCTGCACTCACTCTGCACTCACTCATTAGTCACACTCACTCTGCACTCACTCTGCAGTCACACTCACTCTTCACTCACTCTGCATTCACTCTCACTCTGCAGTCACTCTCACTCTGCAGTCACACACACTCTGCACTCACACTCTGCACTCAAACTCTGCACTCAAACTTTACACTCACTCTGCACTCACTCTGCACTCACACTCACTCTGCACTCACTCTACACTCACTCTGCGCTCACACTGCAGTCAAACTCACTCTGCACTCACTCTGCACTCTCTCTGCACTCACTCTCACTCTGCACTCATTCTGCACTCACTCTTCAGTCACACTCACTCTTCACTCACTCTGCATTCACTCTCACTCTGTAGTCACTCTCACTCTGCAGTCACTCACACTGCAGTCACTCACACTCTGCACTCGAACTCTGCACTCAAACTCTACACTCACTCTGCACTCATTCTGCACTCACTCTCACTCTGCACTCACACTGCAGTCACACTCACTCTGCACTCACTCTGCACTCACTCTGTAGTCACACTTACTCTGCACTCACTCTGCAGTCACACTCACTCTTCAATCACTCTGCACTCACTCTTCACTCACACTCACTCTGCACTCACACTCACTCTGCACTCACTCTGCACTCACTCTGTAGTCACACTCACTCTGCACTCACTCTGCACTCACTCAGCAGTCACACTCACTCTTCACTCACTCTGCATTCACTCTCACTCTGCAGTCACTCTCACTCTGCAGTCACTCACACTCTGCAGTCACTCACACTCTGCACTCGAACTCTGCACTCAAACTCTACACTCACTCTGCACTCATTCTGCACTCACTCTCACTCTGCACTCACACTGCATTCACACTCACTCTGCACACACACTGCAGTCACACTCACTCTGCACTCACTCTGCACTCACTCTGCAGTCACACTCACTCTTCACTACTCTGCATTCACTCTCACTCTGCATTCACTCTCACTCTGCAGTCACTCACACTCTGCAGTCACTCACACTCTGCACTCGAACTCTGCACTCAAACTCTACACTCACTCTGCACTCAATCTGCACTCACTCTCACTCTGCTCTCACTCTGCACTCACACTGCAGTCACACTCACTCTGCACCAACACTGCAGTCACACTCATTCTGCACTCACTCCGCACTCACTCTCACTCTACACTCACTCTCACTCTGCACTCACACTGCAGTCACACTCACTCTGCACTCACACTGCAGTCACACTCACTCTGCACTCACTCTGCACTCTCTCTGCAATCACTTTCACTCAACACTCATTCTGCACTCACTCTTACTATGCACTCACACTGCAGTCAAACTCACTCTGCACCCACACTGCAGTCACTCTCATGCTGCACTCACTCTGCACTCACTCTCACTCTGCACTCATTCTGCACTCACTCTCACTCTGCACTCACACTCACTCTGCACTCACACTGCAGTCACACTCACTCTGCACTCACTCTGCACTCACTCTGTAGTCACCCTCACTCTGCACTCACTCTGCACTCACTCTGCAGTCACACTCACTCTTCACTCACTCTGCATTCACTCTCACTCTGCAGTCACTCTCACGCTGCAGTCACTCACACTCTGCAGTCACTCACACTCTGCACTCTTACTCTGCACTCGAACTCTGCACTCAAACTCTACACTCACTCTGCACTCATTCTGCACTCACTCTCACTCTGCACTCACACTGCAGTCATACTCACTCTGCACTCACACTGCAGTCATACTCACTCTGCACTCACTCTGCACTCACTCTGTAGTCACACTCACTCTGCACTCACTCTGCACTCACTCTGCAGTCACACTAACTCTTCACTCACTCTGCATTCACTCTCACTCTGCAGTCACTCACACTCTGCAGTCACTCACACTCTGCACTCACACTCTGCACTCAAACTCTGCACTCAAACTCTACACTCACTCTGCACTCACTCTGCACTCACACTCACTCTGCACTCACTCTACACTCACTCTGCACTCACACTGCAGTCACACTCACTCCGCACTCACTCTGCACTCACTCTGTAGTCACACTCACTCTGCACTCACTCTGCACTCACTCTGCAGTCACACTCAGTCTTCACTCACTCTGCATTCACTCTCACTCTGCAGTCACTCTCACTCTGCAGTCACTCACACTCTGCAGTCACTCACACTCTGCACTCACACTCTGCACTTGAACTCTGCACTCAAACTCTACACTCACTCTGCACTCACTCTGCACTCACACTCACTCTGCACTCACTCTGCACTCACTCTCACTCTGCTCTCATTCTGCACTCACACTGCAGTCACACTCACTCTGCACCAACACTGCAGTCACACTCATTCTGCACTAACTCTGCACTCACTCTCACTCGACACTCACTCTCACTCTGCACTCACACTGCAGTCACACTCACTCTGCACTCACACTGCAGTCACACTCACTCTGCACTCACTCTGCACTCTCTCTGCACTCACTCTCACTCTGCACTCATTCTGCACTCACTCTCACTCTGCACTCACACTGCAGTCACACTCACTCTGCACTCACACTGCAGTCACACTCACTCTGCACTCACTCTGTAGTCACACTCACTCTGCACTCACTCTGCACTCAATCTGAAGTCACACTCACTATTCACTCACTCTGCATTCACTCTCACTCTGCAGTCACTCTCACTCTGCAGGCACTAACACTCTGCAGTCACTCACACTCTGCACTCACACTCTGCACTCGAACTCTGCACTCAAACTCTACACTCACTCTGCACTCATTCTGCACTCACTCTCACTCTGCACTCACACTGCAGTCACACTCACCCTGCACTCACACTGCAGTCACACTCACTCTGCACTCACACTCACTCTGCACTCACTCTGCACTCACTCTCACTCTGCTCTCACTCTGCACTCACACTGCAGTCAAACTCACTCTGCACTCACTCTGCATTCTCTCTGCAATCACTTTCACTCTGCACTCATTCTGCACTCACTCTTACTCTGCACTCACACTGCAGTCACACTCACTCTGCACCCACACTGCAGTCACTCTCATGCTGCACTCACTCTGCACTCACTCTCACTCTGCACTCATTCTGCACTCACTCTCACTCTGCACTCACACTCACTCTGCACTCACACTGCAGTCACACTCACTCTGCACTCACTCTGCACTCACTCTGTAGTCACACTCACTCTGCACTCACTCTGCAGTCACACTCACTCTTCACTCACTCTGCATTCACTCTCACTCTGCAGTCACTCTCACTCTGCAGTCACTCACACTCTGCAGTCACTCACACTCTGCACTCTTACTCTGCACTCGAACTCTGCACTCAAACTCTACACTCACTCTGCACTCATTCTGCACTCACTCTCACTCTGCACTCACACTGCAGTCATACTCACTCTGCACTCACACTGCAGTCACACTCACTCTGCACTCACTCTGCACTCACTCTGTAGTCACACTCACTCTGCACTCACTCTGCACTCACTCTGCAGTCACACTCACTCTTCACTCACTCTGCATTCACTCACACTCTGCAGTCACTCACACTCTGCACTCACACTCTGCACTCGAAGTCTGCACTCAAACTCTACACTCACTCTGCACTCATTCTGCACTCACTCTCACTCTGCACTCACACTGCAGTCACACTCACCCTGCACTCACACTGCAGTCACACTCACTCTGCACTCACACTCACTCTGCACTCACTCTGCACTCACTCTCACTCTGCTCTCACTCTGCACTCACACTGCAGTCACACTCACTCTGCACCAACACTGCAGTCACACTCATTCTGCACTCACTCTGCACTCACTCTCACTCTACACTCACTCTCACTCTGCACTCACACTGCAGTCAAACTCACTCTGCACTCACTCTGCACTCTCTCTGCAATCACTTTCACTCTGCACTCATTCTGCACTCACTCTTACTCTGCACTCACACTGCAGTCACACTCACTCTGCACCCACACTGCAGTCACTCTCATGCTGCACTCACTCTGCACTCACTCTCACTCTGCACTCATTCTGCACTCACTCTCACTCTGCACTCACACTCACTCTGCACTCACACTGCAGTCACACTCACTCTGCACTCACTCTGCACTCACTCTGTAGTCACACTCACTCTGCACTCACTCTGCACTCACTCTGCAGTCACACTCACTCTTCACTCACTCTGCATTCACTCTCACTCTGCTGTCACTCTCACTCTGCAGTCACTCACACTCTGCAGTCACTCACACTCTGCACTCTTACTCTGCACTCGAACTCTGCACTCAAACTCTACACTCACTCTGCACTCATTCTGCACTCACTCTCACTCTGCACTCACACTGCAGTCATACTCACTCTGCACTCACACTGCAGTCACACTCACTCTGCACTCACTCTGCACTCACTCTGTAGTCACACTCACTCTGCACTCACTCTGCACTCACTCTGCACTCATTCTGCACTCACTCTCACTCTGCACTCACACTGCAGTCACACTCACCCTGCACTCACACTGCAGTCACACTCACTCTGCACTCACTCTGCACTCACTCTGTAGTCACACTCACTCTGCACTCACTCTGCACACACTCTGCAGTCAAACTCACTCTTCACTCACTCTGCAGTCACTCTCACTCTGCAGTCACTCACACTCTGCAGTCACTCACACTCTGCACTCACACTCTGCACTCGAACTCTGCACTCAAACTCTACACTCACTCTGCACTCACTCTGCACTCACACTCACTCTGCACTCACTCTGCACTCACTCTCACTCTGCTCTGCACTCACACTGCAGTCACACTCACTCTGCACTCACACTGCAGTCACACTCATTCTGCACTCACTCCGCACTCACTCTCACTCTACACTCACTCTCACTCTGCACTCACACTGCAGTCACACTCACTCTGCACTCACTCTGCACTCTCTCTGCACTCTCTCTGCACTCACTCTCACTCTGCACTCATTCTGGACTCACTCTCACTCTGCACTCACACTGCAGTCACACTCACTCTGCACTCACACTGCAGTCACACTCACTCTGCACTCACTCTGCACTCACTCTGTAGTCACACTCACTCTACACTCACTCTGCACTCACTCTGCAGTCACACTCACTCTTCACTCACTCTGCATTCACTCTCACTCTGCATTCACTCTCACTCTGCAGTCACTCACACTCTGCATTCACTCACACTCTGCACTCGAACTCTGCACTCAAACTCTACACTCACTCTGCACTCACTCTGCACTCACACTCACTCTGCACTCACTCTCACTCTGCTCTCACTCTGCACTCACACTGCAGTCACACTCACTCTGCACCAACACTGCAGTCACACTCATTCTGCACTCACTCTGCACTCACTCTCACTCTACACTCACTCTCACTCTGCACTCACACTGCAGTCACACTCACTCTGCACTCACACTGCAGTCACACTCACTCTGCACTCTCTCTGCACTCACTTTCACTCTGCACTCATTCTGCACTCACTCTTTGTTGGACAGGCCACGTGAAGGGCTTGCTCTCTCCCCGCGTGACAAGGCCCGAGCCCGGCCCTCCAGGTGTTACACACAGAAACCACCCGCTCCCCGTCTCATATGGGACCCCTGCCCCCGAACATCTCTGCATCATGGGCATGAATCACTACCGGCCCCCTCGCCCGGCCTGGGCGCCATCTTGGACACTGCACCACGAGGCCGCGTGGCCTCCGATCGACCCTAACCCTGGGCCTGGCCAGGCCCCGACATCCCGGCACCACCATCCACCCAGGAGGTGAGCGGACCACTTGGCAGGTCAATGGGAGAAAGAAGTGTCGATGGCTCTCCCCCGCCAGGTGCCGATCGCCCCCAGCTCCCCCAGGCGCTGGCTCCACCCCCCTGCTGGGTGTCTGGACTCCCTCATCCCGGACCTCCCGACCTCCAAGTGCGAGGGTCCGGACATCAAAGGGCGCCAGACCTATAACTGGGGCAGCTCCAGAGCAGGAAGGCAGTTGTATCCTGGAGTCGAGAGACGCAGTGAAGAACTCATCCTTGACGGACTACTGGCGCTGCCGTAGCCCTGCCTTGCGAACTACTGTCTTGCCTGCTGGCGCTGCCGCAACCTTCTGAAACCTTCATCCTCGTCGGGACCTGCTGGCGTGGCCGCGGACCGTTTGTAACTACCACCTTCACCGGGACCTGCTGGCTCCGCCGCGGACCGTCGCTATCACCGATCATCTCGGGACCTGCTGGCTCCGCCGCGGCCCGAGCCTCTAGAACGCCGAGCTCGAGGATTGTGAGCTATCCATCTTATCATCGCATCTACCAGATTGGTAACAAGACTGTCCCGCTACCCCTTTTACCCTAAACCAAAAGACTAGAATCGAGGGGACCCTTGAGTCCAGACCTCCTTGTACCATTCCACCGTACTTAAGATTGCTTATAAAGAACGTTAAACCTTATCTCTGTGTGGTGTACATCTGTGGGGGGGAAGTTACTCGTCTGTACGATCGCTGGAGACGGCTCTCCCTGGAGACCTCTCCCCTTGTCCTCGGCCGACCCTCCCGGTCCATCTAACACTCTTACTCTGCACTCACACTGCAGTCACACTCACTCTGCACTCACACTGCAGTCACACTCACTCTGCACCCACACTGCAGTCACTCTCATGCTGCACTCACTCTGCACTCACTCTCACTCTGCACTCACACTCACTCTGCACTCACACTGCAGTCACACTCACTCTGCACTCATTCTGCACTCACTCTGTAGTCACACTCACTCTGCACTCACTCTGCACTCACTCTGCAGTCACACTCACTCTTCACTCGCTCTGCATTCACTCTCACTCTGCAGTCACTCTCACTCTGCAGTCACTCACACTCTGCAGTCACTCACACTCTGCACTCTTACTCTGCACTCGAACTCTGAACTCAAACTCTACACTCACTCTGCACTCATTCTGCACTCACTCTCACTCTGCACTCACACTGCAGTCACACTCACTCTGCACTCACACTGCAGTCACACTCACTCTGCACTCACTCTGTAGTCACACTCACTCTGCACTCACTCTGCACTCACTCTTCAGTCACGCTCACTCTTCACTCACTCTGCATTCACTCTCACTCTGCAGTCACTCTCACTCTGCAGTCACTCACACTCTGCAGTCACTCACACTCTGCACTCAAACTCTGCACTCAAACTCTACACTCACTCTGCACTCACTCTGCACTCACACTCACTCTGCACTCACTCTACACTCACTCTGCACTCACAATGCAGTCACACTCACTCTGCACTCACTCTGCACTCACTCTATAGTCACACTCACTCTGCACTCACTCTGCACTCACTCTGCAGGCACACTCACTCTTCACTCACTCTGCATTCACTCTCACTCTGCAGTCACTCTCACTCTGCAGTCACTCACACTCTGCAGTCACTCACAATCTGCACTCACACTCTGCACTTGAACTCCGCACTCAAACTCTACACTCACTCTACACTCACTCTGCACTCACACTCACTCTGCACTCACTCTGCACTCACTCTCACTCAGCTCTCACTCTGCACTCACACTGCAGTCACACTCACTCTGCACCAACACTTCAGTCACACTCATTCTGCACTAACTCTGCACTCACTCTCACTCTACACTCACTCTCACTCTGCACTCACACTGCAGTCACACTCACTCTGCACTCACACTGCAGTCACACTCACTCTGCACTCACTCTGCACTCTCTCTGCACTCACTCTCCCTCTGCACTCATTCTGCACTCACTCTCACTCTGCACTCACACTGCAGTCACACTCACTCTGCACTCATACTGCAGTCAAACTCACTCTGCACACACTCTGCACTCACTCTGTAGTCACACTCACTCTGCACTCACTCTGCACTCACACTCACTCTTTACTCACTCTGCATTCACTCTCACTCTGCAGTCACTCTCACTCTGCAGTCACTCACACTCTGCAGTTACTCACACTCTGCACTCACACTCTGCACTCAAACTCTGCACTCAAACTCTACACTCACTCTACACTCACTCTGCACTCACACTCACTCTGCACTCACTCTGCACTCACTCTCACTCTGCTCTCACTCTGCACTCACACTGCAGTCACACTCACTCTGCACCAACACTGCAGTCACACTCATTCTGCACTCACTCCGCACTCACTCTCACTCTACACTCACTCTCACTCTGCACTCACACTGCAGTCACACTCACTCTGCACTCACACTGCTGTCACACTCACTCTGCACTCACTCTGCACTCTCTCTGCACTAACTCTCACTCTGCACTCACACTCACTCTGCACTCACTCTGCACTCACTCTGCACTCACTCTGTAGTCATACTCACTCTGCACTCACTCTGCACTCACTCTCACTCTGGAATCATTCTGCACTCACTCTCACTCTGCACTCACACTGCAGTCACACTCACTCTGCACTCACACTGCATTCACACTCACTCTGCCCTCACTCTGCACTCACTCTGTAGTCATACTCACTCTGCACTCACTCTGCACTCACTCTGCAGTCACACTCACTCTTCACTCACTCTGAATTCACTCTCACTCTGCAGTCACTCTCACTCTGCAGTCACTCACACTCTGCAGTCACTCACACTCTGCACTCACACTCTGCACTCAAACTCTGCACTCAAACTCTACACTCACTCTGCACTCATTCTGCACTCACTCTCACTCTGCACTCACACTGCAGTCACACTCACTCTGCACTCACACTGCAGTCACACTCACTCTGCACTCACTCTGCACTCACTCATTAGTCACACTCACTCTGCACTCACTCTGCAGTCACACTCACTCTTCACTCACTCTGCATTCACTCCCACTCTGCAGTCACTCTCACTCTGCAGTCACACACACTCTGCACTCACACTCTGCACTCAAACTCTGCACTCACACTTTACACTCACTCTGCACTCACTCACACTCACACTCACTCTGCACTCACTCTACACTCACTCTGCACTCACACTGCAGTCAAACTCACTCTGCACTCTCTCTGCACTCACTCTCACTCTGCACTCATTCTGCACTCACTCTTCAGTCACACTCACTCTTCACTCACTCTGCATTCACTCTCACTCTGTAGTCACTCTCACTCTGCAGTCACTCACACTGCAGTCACTCACACTCCACTCACACTCTGCACTCGAACTCTGCACTCAAACTCTACACTCACTCTGCACTCATTCTGCACTCACTCTCACTCTGCACTCACACTGCAGTCACACTCACTCTGCACTCACTCTGCACTCACTCTGTAGTCACACTGACTCTGCACTCACTCTGCAGTCACACTCACTCTTCAATCACTCTGCACTCACTCTTCACTCACACTCACTCTGCACTCACACTCACTCTGCACTCACTCTGCACTCACTCTGTAGTCACACTCACTCTGCACTCACTCTGCACTCACTCAGCAGTCACACTCACTCTTCACTCACTCTGCATTCACTCTCACTCTGCAGTCACTCTCACTCTGCAGTCACTCACACTCTGCAGTCACTCACACTCTGCACTCGAACTCTGCACTCAAACTCTACACTCACTCTGCACTCATTCTGCACTCACTCTCACTCTGCACTCACACTGCATTCACACTCACTCTGCACACACACTGCAGTCACACTCACTCTGCACTCACTCTGCACTCACTCTGCAGTCACACTCACTCTTAACTACTCTGCATTCACTCTCACTCTGCATTCACTCTCACTCTGCAGTCACTCACACTCTGCAGTCACTCACACTCTGCACTCGAACTCTGCACTCAAACTCTACACTCACTCTGCACTCAATCTGCACTCACACTCACTCTGCACTCACTCTGCACTCACTCTCACTCTGCTCTCACTCTGCACTCACACTGCAGTCACACTCACTCTGCACCAACACTGCAGTCACACTCATTCTGCACTCACTCCGCACTCACTCTCACTCTACACTCACTCTCACTCTGCACTCACACTGCAGTCACACTCACTCTGCACTCACACTGCAGTCACACTCACTCTGCACTCACTCTGCACTCTCTCTGCAATCACTTTCACTCAGCACTCATTCTGCACTCACTCTTACTATGCACTCACACTGCAGTCACACTCACTCTGCACCCACACTGCAGTCACTCTCATGCTGCACTCACTCTGCACTCACTCTCACTCTGCACTCATTCTGCACTCACTCTCACTCTGCACTCACACTCACTCTGCACTCACACTGCAGTCACACTCACTCTGCACTCACTCTGCACTCACTCTGTAGTCACCCTCACTCTGCACTCACTCTGCACTCACTCTGCAGTCACACTCACTCTTCACTCACTCTGCATTCACTCTCACTCTGCAGTCACTCTCACGCTGCAGTCACTCACACTCTGCAGTCACTCACACTCTGCACTCTTACTCTGCACTCGAACTCTGCACTCAAACTCTACACTCACTCTGCACTCATTCTGCACTCACTCTCACTCTGCACTCACACTGCAGTCATACTCACTCTGCACTCACACTGCAGTCACACTCACTCTGCACTCACTCTGCACTCACTCTGTAGTCACACTCACTCTGCACTCACTCTGCACTCACTCTGCAGTCACACTAACTCTTCACTCACTCTGCATTCACTCTCACTCTGCAGTCACTCACACTCTGCAGTCACTCACACTCTGCACTCACACTCTGCACTCAAACTCTGCACTCAAACTCTACACTCACTCTGCACTCACTCTGCACTCACACTCACTCTGCACTCACTCTACACTCACTCTGCACTCACACTGCAGTCACACTCACTCTGCACTCACTCTGCACTCACTCTGTAGTCACACTCACTCTGCACTCACTCTGCACTCACTCTGCAGTCACACTCAGTCTTCACTCACTCTGCATTCACTCTCACTCTGCAGTCACTCTCACTCTGCAGTCACTCACACTCTGCAGTCACTCACACTCTGCACTCACACTCTGCACTTGAACTCTGCACTCAAACTCTACACTCACTCTGCACTCACTCTGCACTCACACTCACTCTGCACTCACTCTGCACTCACTCTCACTCTGCTCTCATTCTGCACTCACACTGCAGTCACACTCACTCTGCACCAACACTGCAGTCACACTCATCCTGCACTAACTCTGCACTCACTCTCACTCGACACTCACTCTCACTCTGCACTCACACTGCAGTCACACTCACTCTGCACTCACACTGCAGTCACACTCACTCTGCACTCACTCTGCACTCTCTCTGCACTCACTCTCACTCTGCACTCATTCTGCACTCACTCTCACTCTGCACTCACACTGCAGTCACACTCACTCTGCACTCACACTGCAGTCACACTCACTCTGCACTCACTCTGTAGTCACACTCACTCTGCACTCAATCTGCACTCAATCTGAAGTCACACTCACTATTCACTCACTCTGCATTCACTCTCACTCTGCAGTCACTCTCACTCTGCAGGCACTAACACTCTGCAGTCACTCACACTCTGCACTCACACTCTGCACTCGAACTCTGCACTCAAACTCTACACTCACTCTGCACTCATTCTGCACTCACTCTCACTCTGCACTCACACTGCAGTCACACTCACCCTGCACTCACACTGCAGTCACACTCACTCTGCACTCACACTCACTCTGCACTCACTCTGCACTCACTCTCACTCTGCTCTCACTCTGCACTCACACTGCAGTCAAACTCACTCTGCACTCACTCTGCATTCTCTCTGCAATCACTTTCACTCTGCACTCATTCTGCACTCACTCTTACTCTGCACTCACACTGCAGTCACACTCACTCTGCACCCACACTGCAGTCACTCTCATGCTGCACTCACTCTGCACTCACTCTCACTCTGCACTCATTCTGCACTCACTCTCACTCTGCACTCACACTCACTCTGCACTCACACTGCAGTCACACTCACTCTGCACTCACTCTGCACTCACTCTGTAGTCACACTCACTCTGCACTCACTCTGCAGTCACACTCACTCTTCACTCACTCTGCATTCACTCTCACTCTGCAGTCACTCTCACTCTGCAGTCACTCACACTCTGCAGTCACTCACACTCTGCACTCTTACTCTGCACTCGAACTCTGCACTCAAACTCTACACTCACTCTGCACTCATTCTGCACTCACTCTCACTCTGCACTCACACTGCAGTCATACTCACTCTGCACTCACACTGCAGTCACACTCACTCTGCACTCACTCTGCACTCACTCTGTAGTCACACTCACTCTGCACTCACTCTGCACTCACTCTGCAGTCTCACTCACTCTTCACTCACTCTGCATTCACTCACACTCTGCAGTCACTCACACTCTGCACTCACACTCTGCACTCGAACTCTGCACTCAAACTCTACACTCACTCTGCACTCATTCTGCACTCACTCTCACTCTGCACTCACACTGCAGTCACACTCACCCTGCACTCACACTGCAGTCACACTCACTCTGCACTCACACTCACTCTGCACTCACTCTGCACTCACTCTCACTCTGCTCTCACTCTGCACTCACACTGCAGTCACACTCACTCTGCACCAACACTGCAGTCACACTCATTCTGCACTCATTCTGCACTCACTCTCACTCTACACTCACTCTCCCTCTGCACTCACACTGCAGTCAAACTCACTCTGCACTCACTCTGCACTCTCTCTGCAATCACTTTCACTCTGCACTCATTCTGCACTCACTCTTACTCTGCACTCACACTGCAGTCACACTCACTCTGCACCCACACTGCAGTCACTCTCATGCTGCACTCACTCTGCACTCACTCTCACTCTGCACTCATTCTGCACTCACTCTCACTCTGCACTCACACTCACTCTGCACTCACACTGCAGTCACACTCACTCTGCACTCACTCTGCACTCACTCTGTAGTCACACTCACTCTGCACTCACTCTGCACTCACTCTGCAGTCACACTCACTCTTCACTCACTCTGCATTCACTCTCACTCTGCTGTCACTCTCACTCTGCAGTCACTCATACTCTGCAGTCACTCACACTCTGCACTCTTACTCTGCACTCGAACTCTGCACTCAAACTCTACACTCACTCTGCACTCATTCTGCACTCACTCTCACTCTGCACTCACACTGCAGTCATACTCACTCTGCACTCACACTGCAGTCACACTCACTCTGCACTCACTCTGCACTCACTCTGTAGTCACACTCACTCTGCACTCACTCTGCACTCACTCTGCAGTCACACTCACTCTGCACTCACTCTGCACTCACTCTGCAGTCACACTCAGTCTTCACTCACTCTGCATTCACTCTCACTCTGCAGTCACTCTCACTCTGCAGTCACTCACACTCTGCAGTCACTCACACTCTGCACTCACACTCTGCACTTGAACTCTGCACTCAAACTCTACACTCACTCTGCACTCACTCTGCACTCACACTCACTCTGCACTCACTCTGCACTCACTCTCACTCTGCTCTCATTCTGCACTCACACTGCAGTCACACTCACTCTGCACCAACACTGCAGTCACACTCATTCTGCACTAACTCTGCACTCACTCTCACTCGACACTCACTCTCACTCTGCACTCACACTGCAGTCACACTCACTCTGCACTCACACTGCAGTCACACTCACTCTGCACTCACTCTGCACTCTCTCTGCACTCACTCTCACTCTGCACTCATTCTGCACTCACTCTCACTCTGCACTCACACTGCAGTCACACTCACTCTGCACTCACACTGCAGTCACACTCACTCTGCACTCACTCTGTAGTCACACTCACTCTGCACTCACTCTGCACTCAATCTGAAGTCACACTCACTATTCACTCACTCTGCATTCACTCTCACTCTGCAGTCACTCTCACTCTGCAGGCACTAACACTCTGCAGTCACTCACACTCTGCACTCACACTCTGCACTCGAACTCTGCACTCAAACTCTACACTCACTCTGCACTCATTCTGCACTTACTCTCACTCTGCACTCACACTGCAGTCACACTCACCCTGCACTCACACTGCAGTCACACTCACTCTGCACTCACACTCACTCTGCACTCACTCTGCACTCACTCTCACTCTGCTCTCACTCTGCACTCACACTGCAGTCAAACTCACTCTGCACTCACTCTGCATTCTCTCTGCAATCACTTTCACTCTGCACTCATTCTGCACTCACTCTTACTCTGCACTCACACTGCAGTCACACTCACTCTGCACCCACACTGCAGTCACTCTCATGCTGCACTCACTCTGCACTCACTCTCACTCTGCACTCATTCTGCACTCACTCTCACTCTGCACTCACACTCACTCTGCACTCACACTGCAGTCACACTCACTCTGCACTCACTCTGCACTCACTCTGTAGTCACACTCACTCTGCACTCACTCTGCAGTCACACTCACTCTTCACTCACTCTGCATTCACTCTCACTCTGCAGTCACTCTCACTCTGCAATCACTCACACTCTGCAGTCACTCACACTCTGCACTCTTACTCTGCACTCGAACTCTGCACTCAAACTCTACACTCACTCTGCACTCATTCTGCACTCACTCTCACTCTGCACTCACACTGCAGTCATACTCACTCTGCACTCACACTGCAGTCACACTCACTCTGCACTCACTCTGCACTCACTCTGTAGTCACACTCACTCTGCACTCACTCTGCACTCACTCTGCAGTCACACTCACTCTTCACTCACTCTGCATTCACTCACACTCTGCAGTCACTCACACTCTGCACTCACACTCTGCACTCGAACTCTGCACTCAAACTCTACACTCACTCTGCACTCATTCTGCACTCACTCTCACTCTGCACTCACACTGCAGTCACACTCACCCTGCACTCACACTGCAGTCACACTCACTCTGCACTCACACTCACTCTGCACTCACTCTGCACTCACTCTCACTCTGCTCTCACTCTGCACTCACACTGCAGTCACACTCACTCTGCACCAACACTGCAGTCACACTCATTCTGCACTCACTCTGCACTCACTCTCACTCTACACTCACTCTCCCTCTGCACTCACACTGCAGTCAAACTCACTCTGCACTCACTCTGCACTCTCTCTGCAATCACTTTCACTCTGCACTCATTCTGCACTCACTCTTACTCTGCACTCACACTGCAGTCACACTCACTCTGCACCCACACTGCAGTCACTCTCATGCTGCACTCACTCTGCACTCACTCTCACTCTGCACTCATTCTGCACTCACTCTCACTCTGCACTCACACTCACTCTGCACTCACACTGCAGTCACACTCACTCTGCACTCACTCTGCACTCACTCTGTAGTCACACTCATTCTGCACTCACTCTGCAGTCACACTCACTCTTCACTCACTCTGCATTCACTCTCACTCTGCAGTCACTCTCACTCTGCAATCACTCACACTCTGCAGTCACTCACACTCTGCACTCTTACTCTGCACTCGAACTCTGCACTCAAACTCTACACTCACTCTGCACTCATTCTGCACTCACTCTCACTCTGCACTCACACTGCAGTCATACTCACTCTGCACTCACACTGCAGTCACACTCACTCTGCACTCACTCTGCACTCACTCTGTAGTCACACTCACTCTGCACTCACTCTGCACTCACTCTGCAGTCACACTCACTCTTCACTCACTCTGCATTCACTCACACTCTGCAGTCACTCACACTCTGCACTCACACTCTGCACTCGAACTCTGCACTCAAACTCTACACTCACTCTGCACTCATTCTGCACTCACTCTCACTCTGCACTCACACTGCAGTCACACTCACCCTGCACTCACACTGCAGTCACACTCACTCTGCACTCACACTCACTCTGCACTCACTCTGCACTCACTCTCACTCTGCTCTCACTCTGCACTCACACTGCAGTCACACTCACTCTGCACCAACACTGCAGTCACACTCATTCTGCACTCACTCTGCACTCACTCTCACTCTACACTCACTCTCCCTCTGCACTCACACTGCAGTCAAACTCACTCTGCACTCACTCTGCACTCTCTCTGCAATCACTTTCACTCTGCACTCATTCTGCACTCACTCTTACTCTGCACTCACACTGCAGTCACACTCACTCTGCACCCACACTGCAGTCACTCTCATGCTGCACTCACTCTGCACTCACTCTCACTCTGCACTCATTCTGCACTCACTCTCACTCTGCACTCACACTCACTCTGCACTCACACTGCAGTCACACTCACTCTGCACTCACTCTGCACTCACTCTATAGTCACACTCACTCTGCACTCACTCTGCACTCACTCTGCAGTCACACTCACTCTTCACTCACTCTGCACTCACTCTGCACTCTCTCTGCAATCACTTTCACTCTGCACTCATTCTGCACTCACTCTTACTCTGCACTCACACTGCAGTCACACTCACTCTGCACCCACACTGCAGTCACTCTCATGCTGCACTCACTCTGCACTCACTCTCACTCTGCACTCATTCTGCACTCACTCTCACTCTGCACTCACACTCACTCTGCACTCACACTGCAGTCACACTCACTCTTCACTCACTCTGCATTCACTCTCACTCTGCTGTCACTCTCACTCTGCAGTCACTCACACTCTGCAGTCACTCACACTCTGCACTCTTACTCTGCACTCGAACTCTGCACTCAAACTCTACACTCACTCTGCACTCATTCTGCACTCACTCTCACTCTGCACTCACACTGCAGTCATACTCACTCTGCACTCACACTGCAGTCACACTCACTCTGCACTCACTCTGCACTCACTCTGTAGTCACACTCACTCTGCACTCACTCTGCACTCACTCTGCAGTCACACTCACTCTTCACTCACTCTGCATTCACTCTCACTCTGCAGTCACTCACACTCTGCAGTCACTCACACTCTGCACTCACACTCTGCACTCAAACTCTGCACTCAAACTCTACACTCACTCTGCACTCACTCTGCACTCACACTCACTCTGCACTCACTCTACACTCACTCTGCACTCATACTGCAGTCACACTCTCTCTGCACTCACTCTGCACTCACTCTGTAGTCACACTCACTCTGCACTCACTCTGCAGTCACACTCAGTCTTCACTCACTCTGCATTCACTCTCACTCTGCAGTCACTCTCACTCTGCAGTCACTCACACTCTGCAGTCACTCACACTCTGCACTCACACTCTGCACTTGAACTCTGCACTCAAACTCTACACTCACTCTGCACTCACTCTGCACTCACACTCACTCTGCACTCACTCTGCACTCACTCTCACTCTGCTCTCATTCTGCACTCACACTGCAGTCACACTCACTCTGCACCAACACTGCAGTCACACTCATTCTGCACTAACTCTGCACTCACTCTCACTCTACACTCACTCTCACTCTGCACTCACACTGCAGTCACACTCACTCTGCACTCACACTGCAGTCACACTGTTAGACGGACCGGGAGGGTCGGCCGAGGTTACGGGGAGAGGTCTCCAGGGAGAGCCGTCTCCAACGACTGTACAGATAAGTAACTTCCCCCCCACAGACGGACACCACACAAGGTTGAAGGTTAACGAGACTTTATATGCAATTCTTAGGTTACGAGGATGGATACAAGGAGGTAACGACTCAGGGGTCCCCTCGGTTCTAGTCTCTGGCTTAGGAAAGGGGTAGCGGGACAGTCTTAGTTACCAATGAGTACAAAATAGCTCTCAATCCTCGAGCTCGGCGTTCTAGATGATCGGGCCGTGGAGGAGCCAAGCAGGTCCCGAGATGGATGAAGGAAGGACGACGGTCCGCGGCGGAGCCTGCAGGTCCCGGTGGAAGATGACGGTTACAACGGTCCGCGGCCACGCCAGCAGATCCCGACGACGATGAAGGATGAAGGTTACGACGGCTGCGGCAGCGCCAACAGGCAGGACGATGGTGCACAGGACAGAGCTATGGCAGCGCCAGTAGTCCGTCCAGGATGAGTTCCTCTTTACGTCTCTCGACTCCAAGATACAACTGCCTTCCTGCTCTGGAGCTGCCCCAGTTATAGGGCTGGCGTGCTTTGATGTCCGGACCCTCGCACTTGGAGGTCGGGAGGTCCGGGATGGGGGAGTCCAGACACCCAGCAGGGGGGTGGAGCCAGCGCCCGGGGAGGCGATGGGCGAGCGGCACTTGGTGGGGGAGAGCCATCGGCACCTCTTTCTCCCATTGACTTGCCAAGTAGCCCGCTCACCTCCTGGGTGGAGGGTGGTGCCGGAATGTCTGAGGCCGGGCCAGGCCCAGGGTTGAGGTCGATCGGGGGCCAGGCGGCCTCGTGGTGGAGTGTCCAAGATGGCGCCCCAGGCTGGGCGCGTGGGCCGGCAGTGGATCGGACCCTCGAGGTCGGCAGGCTCGAGGGCAGGGGTCCCTGAGGGGACGGAGGACGTGCAATGGTGGTGTGTGGTACTTGCGGGACTGGGCTCAGGCCTGGTTGGGCCGGGGGGAGCGGCCCTTCATGTGGCCTGTCCAACATGCGTCCCCCCCAGCTGAAGGCGGGGAGAGTTACCCATCCTCTTGGGGACTCTCCTCGTCGAGGCGGAAAAACCGGGACAGGCCATCCGCGTTGGCGTGATCTGGCCCAGGCCGGTGTTCGACTGTGAAGTCCATACCTTGCAAGGAGATGGACCAGCGTAGCAACTTTGGGTTCTCCCCCCGCATATGCATCAGCCATTGCAGGGGTCGGTGGTCGGTCTGCACCCGAAAGTGGGTGCCAAAAAGGTAGGGCCGGAGCTTCTTGAGGGCCCATACCACAGCGAAGGCCTCCCTCTCTATGGTGCTCCAGCGTTGCTCCCGTGGTAGGAGTCTCCGGCTGATGAAGGCCACCGGTTGATCAAGGCCTTCGGTGTTCACTTGAGACAGGACTGCCCCAATGCCCTGGTCGGAGGCGTCCGTCTGGACGACGAACTCCCGGCTGTAGTCTGGGGCCTGGAGCACAGGGGCGGAACACATGGCGGCCTTTAATTGTTCAAATGCAGTTTGACACTCTGGGGTCCAGGTGACTTTCTTGGGCTGGTTCTTTGACGTGAGTTCTGTGAGGGGCCCCACTATGGTACCATAGTCTTTTACGAACCTTCGGTAGTAGCCCGTGAGGCCCAGGAAGGCTCGTACCTCGGTTTGGGTGATGGGGGGCTGCCAGGCCTGGATGGCGGCAATTTTCAGCTGTAGCGGGGCCACTAGGCCGCTTCCCACCTGGTGTCCGAGGTAGGTTACAGACCCTTGCCCAATTTGACACTTGCTGGCCTTGATCGTGAGGCCAGCTCGCTGAAGGGCTTGCAGCACTGCTCGGAGGTGGTGGAGGTGCTCGGTCCAATGGTGGCTGTATACAGCGATGTCGTCTAGGTAGGCGGCGCTGAATCCTTCGAGCCCCGCCAGGACCTGATTGACGAGCCGTTGGAATGTTGCTGGGGCATTCTTCATGCCGAAGGGCATGACCGTGAAATGGTAATGGCCATCGGGGGTGGAGAAGGCAGAACGTTCTTGCGCCCGGGGTGTGAGGCCGATCTGCCAATAGCCTGCTGTCAAGTCGAAGATGCTGAGGTAGCGGGCAGCTCCCATTCGGTCGACTAGTTCATCTGCCCGGGGGATGGGGTGCGCGTCTGTTCTGGTGACCGCATTCAAGCCCCGGTAGTCGACGCAGAACCGGAGTTCGGGTGTGGTGCCGGGGGCAGCTGCTTTGGGGACCAGTACGACAGGGCTGGCCCAGGGACTGTCTGAGGGCTCGATGACCCCGATCGTGAGCATCTTGGCTATTTCTTCCTGGATGCAGGCCCGTACCCGGTCTGGCACGCGGTAGGCCCGGTGGCGGATAGGGGGGCTGTCCCCGGTATCCACATCGTGCACACACCAGGAAGTGACACCCGGGGTGAGGGAGAACAGGCTGGCGAACTGTGATAGGAGGGCTTGACACTCCTGGCGTTGTTCTCTGGTGAGGGCCTCTGAGAGCCGGACCCCATCCACGGAGCCGTCTTGCTCTTGAGTCCGTAGGAGGTCAGGGAGAGGCTCGGAGTCTTCTTCAACCCCAGTGTCTGTGGCCATCAGGAGGCTGAGCTCTGTTCGCACAAAGTGGGGCTTTAGTCTGTTAGCGTGGAGGACCCGGAGAGGGTTCCGGGAGGATTCCATGTCGATGAGATAAGTGGCAGGCCCCTTGCGCTCTATTACTTTGAAGGGCCCTGTCCATTTGTCTTGCAGGGCGCATGGCTCAGTGGGGGACATCACCCATACCTGTTGGCCAGGTTCGAATTCAATGGATGAGGCATTCTGGTCATACCATTTTTTCATGTCCTCTTGACTGGCCTCTAGGTTGGCCTTCGCTAGTTCTCTGAACCGCCGGGTCTGGTTGCGGAGGGTGAGGAGGTACCGGAAGACATCTGGAGGGTTCTTTAGCGGAGGCATCTCCCAGCCTTCTTTGACGAGACTGAGCGGCCCTCGCACTGGGTGTCCATATAGCAGTTCAAATGGGCTGAAGCCCAGGGATTTCTGGGGGACTTCTCGATATGCGAAGAGGAGGCACGGCAGCAGCACATCCCACTGGCGACGGAGGGGCTCTTCCAACCCCCCGATCATTCCCTTTAGCGTGCGGTTGAACCGCTCAACGAGTCCGTTCCCTTGAGGGTGATAGGGGGTTGTGAATCTGTAGGTGACCCCGCACTGTTGCCAGAGGGACTTCATGTATTTGGAAATAAAGTTCGTGCCTCTGTCGCTGACGACTTCTCGGGGGAAGCCCACACGGGAGAAGATCCCCATCAGGGCCCGGCCGACCACCGGGGCTGTCACAGTTCGCAGAGGAACAGCCTCAGGGTAGCGGGTGGCGTGGTCCACTAGCACCAGGATGAATCGATGGCCTTGTTTTGTGCGTGGGTCCAAGGGCCCCACAATGTCTATTCCGACTCTCTCAAACGGGGTAGTGACCACGGGAAAAGGTTGCAGGGGAGCCTTTAGTTTGCGGCCGCTCTTCCCACTGGCTTGGCACGTGGGGCAAGATCGGCAATGCTGGTGCACATCGTTTCTCATTTTGGGCCAGAAGAAGTGGGTCACTAGGCGACTGTAGGTTTTATCTTGTCCCAGATGTCCTGCCAGGGGGACATCGTGGGCCAGGTTTAACAGGAAGTCTCTGAAACGGAGGGGTACCACTAGTCCTCGGTTGCTCCCCAGCTCGGCGATTCTTTGCTCGCTGTACAGCAGATCATTGTCCCAGTAGACCCAATGAGTTCCGGGGGTATCCCCTGCGCTTTGGGCGAGCGCTTGCTGGCGGAGTCCCTCGAGGGAGGGGCAGGTCTTCTGTTCTTTGCGAAATTGTTCTTGCGTGGGCCCCCCTTCTTGAGGCCACTGGTCGAGGTTAGCGAGGTCGGTGGGTTGAGCTGGTTCGGCGGGAATGTTACGGTCGGTGTTTTCGGCCGGGGCAACCGGAGGCGGTGGCGCCGGCCATTCGGGTTCTTCTGGCTGGTGGTTGGCACGGGCGGCCATGGAACGGGTGGTGACGCACGCCCAGTCGGGGACGCCCAACATCCCCAGGTGTTCCTTTCTCTCCACGGCGGCCCACGGAGAGCTTTCCAGGTCATTGCCCAGGAGGCAGTCTACGGGGGCATCGTCTCGGACCGTCACTTTCAACATGCCGGAGACCCCCCCCCATTCGAAGGGGACGCAGGCCATCCGACACAGGCTCTCCGAGTTATCGGCTGATCGTACAGGGCAGAGAATGTTCGGTAGATACTGTTCTGGGGCCACCAGGTGACAGCGGACGGCTGTTACACTGGCCCCGGTGTCACGAAGGGCTTCGGCCTGGTGTCCATTGATGCTCACCCATTGGCTGTACTTCTGGGTGTTAGCGGGTAGGGGGACCCGCGGGACCATGTCTTTCCCCCCTAAGCAGGCTAGAGTCATGGCGGCCGGCTCCCACTCTTGATGCTCTTGTTCGTACTCTTCTTGTTCCTCGGAGATCTGTTCTTCCCCTAGGGCTGCAGCGGCCACTTGGCGGGGTCTTGGGCTCTGGTACTGCGGGCAGTTTGGGTCGTTCGCATAGTGGCCGACTCGTTGACATCGGTGACACGTGACATTGGCTCTGTACCCCGGTCGCGCTGGGGTGCTGCCCCGGTTGGCCGGGGGGGTGGTGTTGGTAGCGGGGGCGACCGGGGCGTTGTCTCTTCCTCGCCCTTGGCCCCCTCCTCCTCCTCTGGGTCGGTGCTGACCATTGTTGTTCCGGTTCTGTTCGTAGGACCCATTCCGGCCCACTCTGGTGATCTCCCACCGGTCAGCTTCGGCTGCGAGCTGCCGGGGATCCGTTAACTTGCTGTCGAGGAGGTGTTGGCGGAGTTCAATGAAGCAATTGTTCGACAGATGCTCCCATACCATCAGGTTAAATAGTTGCTCGTAGGTCGTGACGTTGCTTCCTCGGATCCAGCCCTCGAAGGCTCGGCTAAAGTATGTTACATAGTCCACCCAAGTTGTACCCGGGATGCGGGTGCAGTCTCGGAACCTCTGACGGTACATCTCGGGTGTGAGACCATAGCGGGTGAGGAGGGCCGCTTTCATATGGTCGTAGGAGGTCATCTGGTGGTCCGGGAGCTGTAGTAGGGTGTCGCGGCCCTCATTGAGGAATCTTCCCCAGAGACCGGCTCCCCAGTCGCTTCTATCGATCCGGTGTGCAGTCATAGCGATTTCATAGGCTTTAAACCATTGCTGGATGTCGTCCTCTCTGAAGTATTCTCGGACAACATCCTTGGGGATGTGTACCTTTTTGTCTGTGGCCCCTGAGGTGGGGGGTCGCTCCGGTACCCCTGCTTCTTTATTCTGCTTGCGTAGGTTGATCTCGGCTAGGTTTCGTTCGTGTTCGTACGCTAGTTTTTTTTCCTCGAGCTCCCTTTGTCTCTGTTTCTCCTCTCTTTCTTCTCGGAGACGCAGGTGCTCTAAGTTGATTTTTTGTTCGGCCAACTTAAGTTCAACGTCCATTTTAAGTCGGGCCATTTCTAGTTCGTGTAGTCGGGTCCTTTCTCTTTCCTGGATCTCGCCTTGCGAGAGACCCGTTCTTTGCCCTTCCGGGGCCGTGGTCGCTTTTTCTACGGTGCTTTGATCAGGGGTTCCGGCAGCCCCGGTTTCTGCCCAAGATTCTAGGGCATGCTTAAAATCGTCCTTGGTACTCAGTCCGGTGGTAGCGATACCCAGTTCGATGCAGAATTGTTTAAGTTCACGATGGTTGTACTCCTCCAATTTCTCCATTTGGAATTTCTCGGTTGATCCGCTCTCTTTCGTGGTCATTGTGACTTCGTCGTGGGGTGAGCTATTCTCTGTACGTTTATGCGGTGATTCGGATCGCGCCGCTGGCCACCAATGTTAGACGGACCGGGAGGGTCGGCCGAGGTTACGGGGAGAGGTCTCCAGGGAGAGCCGTCTCCAACGACTGTACAGATAAGTAACTTCCCCCCCACAGACGGACACCACACAAGGTTGAAGGTTAACGAGACTTTATATGCAATTCTTAGGTTACGAGGATGGATACAAGGAGGTAACGACTCAGGGGTCCCCTCGGTTCTAGTCTCTGGCTTAGGAAAGGGGTAGCGGGACAGTCTTAGTTACCAATGAGTACAAAATAGCTCTCAATCCTCGAGCTCGGCGTTCTAGATGATCGGGCCGTGGAAGAGCCAAGCAGGTCCCGAGATGGATGAAGGAAGGACGACGGTCCGCGGCGGAGCCTGCAGGTCCCGGTGGAAGATGACGGTTACAACGGTCCGCGGCCACGCCAGCAGATCCCGACGACGATGAAGGATGAAGGTTACGACGGCTGCGGCAGCGCCAACAGGCAGGACGATGGTGCACAGGACAGAGCTATGGCAGCGCCAGTAGTCCGTCCAGGATGAGTTCCTCTTTACGTCTCTCGACTCCAAGATACAACTGCCTTCCTGCTCTGGAGCTGCCCCAGTTATAGGGCTGGCGTGCTTTGATGTCCGGACCCTCGCACTTGGAGGTCGGGAGGTCCGGGATGGGGGAGTCCAGACACCCAGCAGGGGGGTGGAGCCAGCGCCCGGGGAGGCGATGGGCGAGCGGCACTTGGTGGGGGAGAGCCATCGGCACCTCTTTCTCCCATTGACTTGCCAAGTAGCCCGCTCACCTCCTGGGTGGAGGGTGGTGCCGGAATGTCTGAGGCCGGGCCAGGCCCAGGGTTGAGGTCGATCGGGGGCCAGGCGGCCTCGTGGTGGAGTGTCCAAGATGGCGCCCCAGGCTGGGCGCGTGGGCCGGCAGTGGATCGGACCCTCGAGGTCGGCAGGCTTGAGGGCAGGGGTCCCTGAGGGGACGGAGGACGTGCAATGGTGGTGTGTGGTACTTGCGGGACTGGGCTCAGGCCTGGTTGGGCCAGAGGGAGCGGCCCTTCATGTGGCCTGTCCAACACACACTCACTCTGCACTCACTCTGCACTCTCTCTGCACTCACTCTCACTCTGCACTCATTCTGCACTCACTCTCACTATGCACTCACACTGCAGTCACACTCACTCTGCACTCACACTGCAGTCACACTTACTCTGCACTCACTCTGTAGTCACACTCACTCTGCACTCACTCTGCACTCAATCTGAAGTCACACTCACTATTCACTCACTCTGCATTCACTCTCACTCTGCAGTCACTCTCACTCTGCAGGCACTCACACTCTGCAGTCACTCACACTCTGCACTCACACTCTGCACTCGAACTCTGCACTCAAACTCTACACTCACTCTGCACTCATTCTGCACTCACTCTCACTCTGCACTCACACTGCAGTCACACTCACCCTGCACTCACACTGCAGCCACACTCACTCTGCACTCACTCTGCACTCACTCTGTAGTCACACTCACTCTGCACTCACTCTGCACTCACTCTGCAGTCACACTCACTCTTCACTCACTCTGCATTCACTCTCACTCTGCAGTCACTCTCACTCTGCAGTCACTCACACTCTGCAGTCACTCACACTCTGCACTCACACTCTGCACTCGAACTCTGCACTCAAACTCTACACTCACTCTGCACTCACTTTGCACTCACACTCACTCTGCACTCACTCTGCACTCGCTCTCACTCTGCTCTCACTCTGCACTCACACTGCAGTCACACTCACTCTGCACCAACACTGCAGTCACACTCATTCTGCACTCACTCCGCACTCACTCTCACTCTACACTCACTCTCACTCTGCAGTCACTCACACTCTGCAGTCACTCACACTCTGCACTCGAAATCTGCACTCAAACTCTACACTCACTCTGCACTCACTCTGCACTCACACTCACTCTGCACTCACTTTGCACTCACTCTCACTCTGCTCTCACTCTGCACTCACACTGCAGTCACACTCACTCTGCACCAACACTGCAGTCACACTCACTCTGCACTCTCTCTGCACTCACTCTCACTCTGCACTCATTCTGCACTCACTCTCACTCTGCACTCACACTGCAGTCACACTCACTCTGCACTCACACTGCAGTCAAACTCACTCTGCACGCACTCTGTAGTCACACTCACTCTACACTCACTCTGCACTCACTCTGCAGTCACACTCACTCTTCACTCACTCTGCATTCACTCTCACTCTGCATTCACTCTCACTCTGCATTCACTCTCACTCTGCAGTCACTCACACTCTGCAGTCACTCACACTCTGCACTCGAACTCTGCACTCAAACTCTACACTCACTCTGCACTCACTCTGCACTCACACTCACTCTGCACTCACTCTGCACTCACTCTCACTCTGCTCTCACTCTGCACTCACACTGCAGTCACACTCACTCTGCACCAACACTGCAGTCACACTCATTCTGCACTCACTCTGCACTCACTCTCACTCTACACTCACTCTCACTCTGCACTCACACTGCAGTCACACTCACTCTGCACTCACACTGCAGTCACACTCACTCTGCACTCACTCTGCACTCTCTCTGCACTCACTTTCACTCTGCACTCATTCTGCACTCACTCTTACTCTGCACTCACACTGCAGTCACACTCACTCTGTAGTCACACTGCAGTCACACTCACTCTGCACCCACACTGCAGTCACTCTCATGCTGCACTCACTCTGCACTCACTCTCACTCTGCACACATTCTGCACTCACTCTCACTCTGCACTCACACTCACTCTGGACTCACACTGCAGTCAAACTCACTCTGCACTCACTCTGCACTCACTCTGTAGTCACACTCACTCTGCACTCACTCTGCACTCACTCTGCAGTCACACTCACTCTTCGCTCACTCTGCATTCACTCTCACTCTGCAGTCACTCTCACTCTGCAGTCACTCACACTCTGCAGTCACTCACACTCTGCACTCTTACTCTGCACTCGAACTCTGCACTCAAACTCTACACTCACTCTGCACTCATTCTGCACTCACTCTCACTCTGCACTCACACTGCAGTCACACTCACTCTGCACTCACACTGCAGTTACACTCACTCTGCACTCACTCTGCACTCACTCTGTAGTCACACTCACTCTGCACTCACTCTGCACTCACTCTTCAGTCACACTCACTCTTCACTCACTCTGCATTCACTCTCACTCTGCAGTCACTCCCACTCTGCAGTCACTCACACTCTGCAGTCACTCACACTCTGCACTCACACTCTGCACTCAAACTCTGCACTCAAACTCTACACTCACTCTGCACTCACTCTGCACTCACACTCACTCTGCACTCACTCTACACTCACTCTGCACTCACACTGCAGTCACACTCACACTGCACTCACTCTGCACTTACTCTATAGTCACACTCACTCTGCACTCACTCTGCACTCACTCTGCAGTCACACTCACTCTTCACTCACTCTGCATTCACTCTCACTCTGCAGTCAGTCTCACTCTGCAGTCACTCACACTCTGCAGTCACTCACACTCCGCACTCACACTCTGCACTTGAACTCTGCACTCAAACTCTACACTCACTCTGCACTCACTCTGCACTCACACTCACTCTGCACTCACTCTACACTCCCTCTGCACTCACACTGCACTCACACTCACTCTGCACTCACTCTGCACTCACTCTCACTCTGCTCTCATTCTGCACTCACACTGCAGTCACACTCACTCTGCACCAACACTGCAGTCACACTCATTCTGCACTAACTCTGCACTCACTCTCACTCTACACTCACTCTCACTCTGCACTCACACTGCAGTCACACTCACTCTGCACTCACACTGCAGTCACACTCACTCTGCACTCACTCTGCACTCTCTCTGCACTCACTCTCACTCTGCACTCATTCTGCACTCACTCTCACTCTGCACTCACACTGCAGTCACACTCACTCTGCACTCACACTGCACTCTCTCTGCACTCTCTCTGCACTCACTCTCACTCTGCACTCATTCTGCACTCACTCTCACTCTGCACTCACACTGCAGTCACACTCACTCTGCACTCACACTGCAGTCACACTCACTCTGTACTCACTCTGCACTCACTCTGTAGTCACACTCACTCTACACTCACTCTGCACTCACTCTGCAGTCACACTCACTCTTCACTCACTCTGCATTCACTCTCACTCTGCATTCACTCTCACTCTGCAGTCACTCACACTCTCCATTCACTCACACTCTGCACTCAAACTCTGCACTCAAACTCTACACTCACTCTGCACTCACTCTGCACTCACACTCACTCTGCACTCACTCTCACTCTGCTCTCACTCTGCACTCACACTGCAGTCACACTCACTCTGCACCAACACTGCAGTCACACTCATTCTGCACTCACTCTGCACTCACTCTCACTCTACACTCACTCTCACTCTGCACTCACACTGCAGTCACACTCACTATGCACTCACACTGCAGTCACACTCACTCTGCACTCACTCTGCACTCTCTCTGCACTCACTTTCACTCTGCACTCATTCTGCACTCACTCTTACTCTGCACTCACACTGCAGTCACACTCACTCTGCACTCACACTGCAGTCACACTCACTCTGCACCCACACTGCAGTCACTCTCATGCTGCACTCACTCTGCACTCACTCTCACTCTGCACACATTCTGCACTCACTCTCACTCTGCACTCACACTCACTCTGCACTCACACTGCAGTCACACTCACTCTGCACTCATTCTGCACTCACTCTGTAGTCACACTCACTCTGCACTCACTCTGCACTCACTCTGCAGTCACACTCACTCTTCACTCACTCTGCATTCACTCTCACTCTGCAGTCACTCTCACTCTGCAGTCACTCACACTCTGCAGTCACTCACACTCTGCACTCTTACTCTGCACTCGAACTCTGAACTCAAACTCTACACTCACTCTGCACTCATTCTGCACTCACTCTCACTCTGCACTCACACTGCAGTCACACTCACTCTGCACTCACACTGCAGTCACACTCACTCTGCACTCACTCTGTAGTCACACTCACTCTGCACTCACTCTGCACTCACTCTTCAGTCACACTCACTCTTCACTCACTCTGCATTCACTCTCACTCTGCAGTCACTCTCACTCTGCAGTCACTCACACTCTGCAGTCACTCACACTCTGCACTCACACTCTGCACTCAAACTCTGCACTCAAACTCTACACTCACTCTGCACTCACTCTGCACTCACACTCACTCTGCACTCACTCTACACTCACTCTGCACTCACAATGCAGTCACACTCACTCTGCACTCACTCTGCACTCACTCTATAGTCACACTCACTCTGCACTCACTCTGCAGTCAAACTCACTCTTCACTCACTCTGCATTCACTCTCACTCTGCAGTCACTCTCACTCTGCAGTCACTCACACTCTGCAGTCACTCACACTCTGCACTCACACTCTGCACTTGAACTCTGCACTCAAACTCTACACTCACTCTACACTCACTCTGCACTCACACTCACTCTGCTTTCACTCTGCACTCACTCTCACTCTGCTCTCACTCTACACTCACACTGCAGTCACACTCACTCTGCACCAACACTGCAGTCACACTCATTCTGCACTAACTCTGCACTCACTCTCACTCTACACTCACTCTCACTCTGCACTCACACTGCAGTCACACTCACTCTGCACTCACACTGCAGTCACACTCACTCTGCACTCACTCTGCACTCTCTCTGCACTCACTCTCCCTCTGCACTCATTCTGCACTCACTCTCACTCTGCACTCACACTGCAGTCACACTCACTCTGCACTCACACTGCAGTCAAACTCACTCTGCACTCACTCTGCACTCACTCTGTAGTCACACTCACTCTGCACTCACTCTGCACTCACACTCACTCTTTACTCACTCTGCATTCACTCTCACTCTGCAGTCACTCTCACTCTGCAGTCACTCACACTCTGCAGTTACTCACACTCTGCACTCACACTCTGCACTCGAACTCTGCACTCAAACTCTACACTCACTCTGCACTCACTCTGCACTCACACTCACTCTGCACTCACTCTGCACTCACTCTCACTCTGCTCTCACTCTGCACTCACACTGCAGTCACACTCACACCGCACCAACACTGCAGTCACACTCATTCTGCACTAACTCTGCACTCACTCTCACTCTACACTCACTCTCACTCTGCACTCACACTGCAGTCACACTCACTCTGCACTCACACTGCAGTCACACTCACTCTGCACTCACTCTGCACTCACTCTGTAGTCACACTCACTCTGCACTCACTCTGCACTCACTCTGCAGTCACACTCACTCTTCACTCACTCTGCATTCACTCTCACTCTGCAGTCACTCTCACTCTGCAGTCACTCACACTCTGCAGTAACTCACACTCTGCACTCTTACTCTGCACTCGAACTCTGCACTCAAACTCTACACTCACTCTGCACTCATTCTGCACTCACTCTCACTCTGCACTCACACTGCAGTCACACTCACTCTGCACTCACACTGCAGTCACACTCACTCTGCACTCACTCTGTAGTCACACTCACTCTGCACTCACTCTGCACTCACTCTTCAGTCACACTCACTCTTCACTCACTCTGCATTCACTCTCACTCTGCAGTCACTCTCACTCTGCAGTCACTCACACTCTGCACTCACACTCTGCACTCAAACTCTGCACTCAAACTCTACACTCACTCTGCACTCACTCTGCACTCACACTCACTCTGCACTCACTCTGCATTCACTCTCACTCTGCAGTCACTCTCACTCTGCACCCACACTGCAGTCACTCTCATGCTGCACTCACTCTGCACTCACTCTCACTCTGGAATCATTCTGCACTCACTCTCACTCTGCACTCACACTGCAGTCACACTCACTCTGCACTCACACTGCAGTCACACTCACTCTGCACTCACTCTGCACTCACTCTGTAGTCATACTCACTCTGCACTCACTCTGCACTCACTCTGCAGTCACACTCACTCTTCACTCACTCTGAATTCACTCTCACTCTGCAGTCACTCTCACTCTGCAGTCACTCACACTCTGCAGTCACTCACACTCTGCAGTCACTCACACTCTGCACTCACACTCTGCACTCGAACTCTGCACTCAAACTCTACACTCACTCTGCACTCACTCTGCACTCACACTCACTCTGCACTCACTCTCACTCTGCTCTCACTCTGCACTCACACTGCAGTCACACTCACTCTGCACCAACACTGCAGTCACACTCATTCTGCACTCACTCTGCACTCACTCTCACTCTACACTCACTCTCACTCTGCACTCACACTGCAGTCACACTCACTATGCACTCACACTGCAGTCACACTCACTCTGCACTCACTCTGCACTCTCTCTGCACTCACTTTCACTCTGCACTCATTCTGCACTCACTCTTACTCTGCACTCACACTGCAGTCACACTCACTCTGCACTCACACTGCAGTCACACTCACTCTGCACCCACACTGCAGTCACTCTCATGCTGCACTCACTCTGCACTCACTCTCACTCTGCACACATTCTGCACTCACTCTCACTCTCACTCTGCACTCACACTCACTCTGCACTCACACTGTAGTCACACTCACTCTGCACTCATTCTGCACTCACTCTGTAGTTACACTCACTCTGCACTCACTCTGCACTCACTCTGCAGTCACACTCACTCTTCACTCACTCTGCATTCACTCTCACTCTGCAGTCACTCTCACTCTGCAGTCACTCACACTCTGCAGTCACTCACACTCTGCACTCTTACTCTGCACTCGAACTCTGAACTCAAACTCTACACTCACTCTGCACTCATTCTGCACTCACTCTCACTCTGCACTCACACTGCAGTCACACTCACTCTGCACTCACACTGCAGTCACACTCACTCTGCACTCACTCTGCACTCTCTCTGCACTAACTCTCACTCTCACTCTGCACTTACACTGCAGTCACACTCACTCTGCACCCACACTGCAGTCACTCTAATGCTGCACTCACTCTGCACTCACTCTCACTCTGGAATCATTCTGCACTCACTCTCACTCTGCACTCACACTGCAGTCACACTCACTCTGCACTCACACTGCAGTCACACTCACTCTGCACTCACTCTGCACTCTCTCTGCACTAACTCTCACTCTCACTCTGCACTCACACTGCAGTCACACTCACTCTGCACCCACACTGCAGTCACTCTAATGCTGCACTCACTCTGCACTCACTCTCACTCTGGAATCATTCTGCACTCACTCTCACTCTGCACTCACACTGCAGTCACACTCACTCTGCACTCACACTGCAGTCACACTCACTCTGCACTCACTCTGCACTCACTCTGTAGTCATACTCACTCTGCACTCACTCTTCACTCACTCTGCAGTCACACTCACTCTTCACTCACTCTGAATTCACTCTCACTCTGCAGTCACTCTCACTCTGCAGTCACTCACACTCTGCAGTCACTCACACTCTGCAGTCACTCACACTCTGCACTCACACTCTGCACTTGAACTCTGCACTCAAACTCTAGACTCACTCTGCACTCACTCTGCACTCACACTCCCTCTGCACTCACTCTCACTCTGCTCTCACTCTGCACTCACACTGCAGTCACACTCACTCTGCACCAACACTGCAGTCACACTCATTCTGCACTCACTCTGCACTCACTCTCACTCTACACTCACTCTCACTCTGCACTCACACTGCAGTTACACTCACTATGCACTCACACTGCAGTCACACTCACTCTGCACTCACTCTGCACTCTCTCTGCACTCACTTTCACTCTGCACTCATTCTGCACTCACTCTTACTCTGCACTCACACTGCAGTCACACTCACTCTGCACTCACACTGCAGTCACACTCACTCTGCACCCACACTGCAGTCACTCTCATGCTGCACTCACTCTGCACTCACTCTCACTCTGCACACATTCTGCACTCACTCTCACTCTGCACTCACACTCACTCTGCACTAACACTGCAGTCACACTCACTCTGCACTCATTCTGCACTCACTCTGTAGTCACACTCACTCTGCACTCACTCTGCACTCACTCTGCAGTCACACTCACTCTTCACTCACTCTGCATTCACTCTCACTCTGCAGTCACTCTCACTCTGCAGTCACTCACACTCTGCAGTCACTCACACTCTGCACTCTTACTCTGCACTCGAACTCTGAACTCAAACTCTACACTCACTCTGCACTCATTCTGCACTCACTCTCACTCTGCACTCACACTGCAGTCACACTCACTCTGCACTCACACTGCAGTCACACTCACTCTGCACTCACTCTGTAGTCACACTCACTCTGCACTCACTCTGCACTTACTCTTCAGTCACACTCACTCTTCACTCACTCTGCATTCACTCTCACTCTGCAGTCACTCTCACTCTGCAGTCACTCACACTCTGCAGTCACTCACACTCTGCACTCACACTCTGCACTCAAACTCTGCACTCAAACTCTACACTTACTCTGCACTCACTCTGCACTCACACTCACTCTGCACTCACTCTACACTCACTCTGCACTCACAATGCAGTCACACTCACTCTGCACTCACTCTGCACTCACTCTATAATCACACTCACTCTGCACTCACTCTGCACACACTCTGCAGTCAAACTCACTCTTCACTCACTTTGCATTCACTCTCACTCTGCAGTCACTCACACTCTGCAGTCACTCACACTCTGCACTTACACTCTGCACTTGAACTCTGCACTCAAACTCTACACTCACTCTACACTCACTCTGCACTCACACTCACTCTGCACTCACTCTGCACTCACTATGCACTCACTCTCACTCTGCTCTCACTCTACACTCACACTGCAGTCACACTCACTCTGCACCAACACTGCAGTCACACTCATTCTGCACTAACTCTGCACTCACTCTCACTCTACACTCACTCTCACTCTGCACTCACACTGCAGTCACACTCACTCTGCACTCACACTGCAGTCACACTCACTCTGCACTCACTCTGCACTCTCTCTGCACTCACTCTCCCTCTGCACTCATTCTTCACTCACTCTCACTCTGCACACACACTGCAGTCACACTCACTCTGCACTCACACTGCAGTCAAACTCACTCTGCACTCACTCTGCACTCACTCTGTAGTCACACTCACTCTGCACTCACTCTGCACTCACACTCACTCTTTACTCACTCTGCAGTCACTCTCACTCTGCAGTCACTCACACTCTGCAGTTACTCACACTCTGCACTCACACTCTGCACTCGAACTCTGCACTCAAACTCTACACTCACTCTACACTCACTCTGCACTCACACTCACTCTGCACTCACTCTGCACTCATTCTCACTCTGCTCTCACTCTGCACTCACACTGCAGTCACACTCACTCTGCACCAACACTGCAGTCACACTCATTCTGCACTCACTCCGCACTCACTCTCACTCTACACTCACTCTCACTCTGCACTCACACTGCAGTCACACTCACTCTGCACTCACACTGCAGTCACACTCACTCTGCACTCACTCTGCACTCTCTCTGCACTAACTCTCACTCTGCACTCACTCTCACTCTGCACTTACACTGCAGTCACACTCACTCTGCACTCACACTGCAGTCACACTCACTCTGCACCCACACTGCAGTCACTCTCATGCTGCACTCACTCTGCACTCACTCTCACTCTGGAATCATTCTGCACTCACTCTCACTCTGCACTCACACTGCAGTCACACTCACTCTGCACTCACACTGCAGTCACACTCACTCTGCACTCACTCTGCACTCACTCTGTAGTCATACTCACTCTGCACTCACTCTGTACTCACTCTGCAGTCACACTCACTCTTCACTCACTCTGCATTCACTCTCACTCTGCAGTCACTCTCACTCTGCAGTCACTCTCACTCTGCAGTCACTCACACTCTGCAGTCACTCACACTCTGCAGTCACTCACACTCTGCACTCACACTCTGCACTCGAACTCTGCACTCAAACTCTACACTCACTCTGCACTCATTCTGCACTCACTCTCACTCTGCACTCACACTGCAGTCACACTCACTCTGCACTCACACTGCAGTCACACTCACTCTGCACTCACTCTGCACTCACTCTGTAGTCACACTCACTCTTCACTCACTCTGCATTCACTCTCAGTCTGCAGTCACTCTCACTCTGCAGTCACTCACACTCTGCAGTCCCTCACACACTGCACTCACACTCTGCACTCAAACTCTGCACTCAAACTCTACACTCACTCTGCACTCACTCTGCACTCACACTCACTCTTCACTCACTCTACACTCACTCTGCACTCACACTGCAGTCACACTCACTCTGCACTCACTCTGCACTCACTCTCACTCTGCTCTCATTCTGCACTCACACTGCAGTCACACTCACTCTGCACTCACTCTGCACTCACTCTGTAGTCACACTCACTCTGCTCTCACTCTGAAGTCACATTCACTCTTCACTCACTCTGCATTCCCTCTCACTCTGCAATCACTCTCACTCTGCAGTCACTCACACTCTGCAGTCACTCACACTCTGCACTCACACTCTGCACTTGAACTCTGTACTCAAACTCCACTCTCACTCTGCACTCACACTCACTCTGCACTCACACTGCAGTCACACTCACTCTGCACTCACTCTGCACTCACTCTGTAGTCACACTCACTCTGCACTCACTCTGCAGTCACACTCACTCTTCACTCACTCTGCATTCACTCTCACTCTGCAGTCACTCTCACTCTGCAGTCACTCACACTCTGCAGTCACTCACACTCTGCACTCTTACTCTGCACTCAAACTCTGCACTCAAACTCTACACTCACTCTGCACTCATTCTGCACTCACTCTCACTCTGCACTCACACTGCAGTCACACTCACTCTGCACTCACACTGCAGTCACACTCACTCTGCACTCACTCTGCACTCACTCTGTAGTCACACTCACTCTGCACTCACTCTGCACTCACTCTGCAGTCACACTCACTCTTCACTCACTCTGCATTCACTCTCACTCTGCAGTCACTCTCACTCTGCAGTCACTCCAGTTCTAATCACAGCCTTACCTGAAACGAGGAAACCGCCATCGGGCAGCGCAGAGCCGTGAGGGAAACGGCAGGAAGAACACCGGGAAGCACCGGACGCCCGGACCACAATCCCCAGCAGCCCCTGGGGCACCAGCGCGCCCGTGACGTGCTAGGAGCGCCCGGAGGCGCTGCTAAAAGGCTGACCCCCACGAGACCAGGGGGGACACCAGTTCTAATCACAGCCTTACCTGAAACGAGGAAACCGCCATCGGGCAGCGCAGAGCCGTGAGGGAAACGGCAGGAAGAACACCGGGAAGCACCGGACGCCCGGACCACAATCCCCAGCAGCCCCTGGGGCACCAGCGCGCCCGTGACGTGCTAGGAGCGCCCGGAGGCGCTGCTAAAAGGCTGACCCCCACGAGACCAGGGGGGACACCAGTTCTAATCACAGCCTTACCTGAAACGAGGAAACCGCCATCGGGCAGCGCAGAGCCGTGAGGGAAACGGCAGGAAGAACACCGGGAAGCACCGGACGCCCGGACCACAATCCCCAGCAGCCCCTGGGGCACCAGCGCGCCCGTGACGTGCTAGGAGCGCCCGGAGGCGCTGCTAAAAGGCTGACCCCCACGAGACCAGGGGGGACACCAGTTCTAATCACAGCCTTACCTGAAACGAGGAAACCGCCATCGGGCAGCGCAGAGCCGTGAGGGAAACGGCAGGAAGAACACCGGGAAGCACCGGACGCCCGGACCACAATCCCCAGCAGCCCCTGGGGCACCAGCGCGCCCGTGACGTGCTAGGAGCGCCCGGAGGCGCTGCTAAAAGGCTGACCCCCACGAGACCAGGGGGGACACCAGTTCTAATCACAGCCTTACCTGAAACGAGGAAACCGCCATCGGGCAGCGCAGAGCCGTGAGGGAAACGGCAGGAAGAACACCGGGAAGCACCGGACGCCCGGACCACAATCCCCAGCAGCCCCTGGGGCACCAGCGCGCCCGTGACGTGCTAGGAGCGCCCGGAGGCGCTGCTAAAAGGCTGACCCCCACGAGACCAGGGGGGACACCAGTTCTAATCACAGCCTTACCTGAAACGAGGAAACCGCCATCGGGCAGCGCAGAGCCGTGAGGGAAACGGCAGGAAGAACACCGGGAAGCACCGGACGCCCGGACCACAATCCCCAGCAGCCCCTGGGGCACCAGCGCGCCCGTGACGTGCTAGGAGCGCCCGGAGGCGCTGCTAAAAGGCTGACACCCCCCTCGCCCCGCGAGTCGCGCGCGGGAGCGCCCGGGGCGAAGCCCGGGCAAAGGGCGGGCCCTCTACGGCCCTCATCGGCAGGAGGAGGCAGGGGCAGGGCTAGAAACCCTGCAAGTGTGAAGACATCGATCGTCCTGCAAGTAAGTCACGTTCATATATTACACAGCCTGAGCAATGTCTAAAAAACCTGTAGTAGCGCAACAAAATAAGATAAACAACTACATGGTCCAGACTGTTCAGAAAATAAATATGCAAAGGAGGGAGTCTTTGGGGCTGAGCCTATCACCTGACTTGCTATGCCCATCACCACCTACATCCGCTTCAATCCTGATTGATGGTACATTAACTCAGGACACTCAAACTGTAGACTCTACAGCTGATTTTACTCCCCAAGTTATATCGGGATCTCCGGAGAACGTTATTCCGGCTCTTGATGGCTTGCTTACCGATGTTATTACAGACACTGACATTGAACAAGACCCAGAGCAGGACACACAATCCCAGGTCTCCGTCCTAGACCAATCCCTTATAGGACATGCTGGCAGACCTAAACGTCAATGCACTAAGAATCCTTCCAAGCGGGGGGGTTTACGCTCAGGGACTAAGCGGAAGAGGGCTACCACACCAAAGCACAAACAAACGACTCTTGTTGAGGAACACCCTTTTTGTTCCTCCGAGGAAGCCTTCCTTGATAAAATTGCTGATCTCATTGAGTTGAAAATCAACATCATTGTCAAACCTCTCATTTCTAAGATCGATAAACTGCAAGCAGAGGTCAAGAAGTTGGGCGCACTTCAAAATACAGTCGCAAGTGGTATTGAGAAATGTACTACGCTAATTACTAACCTGGATATTATTCCTAGAGGAGCTGAAGCTGGAGGTAATATGGATGTTGGAGATGAAATGGAACTGCTTGGGCCAAATCAAAATCCAAGGCAACAAACAATACCAGTAGCACTTGAGGGCTCCATTTCAGCAAGCTCCGCATCAGACCCAACCCCTTCGCTTAACATTCCTCCCGCGCAAATACAAGTGCAAGCTCAAACTCATTCTACGGACCCCTTGCAATTTATTGTTGAGGCCACACCCGTGGTTTTGGTCCTCGCAAACGTACCCCCATTAGAAGGGGGCATAGCTGAAACTTCAACTTCACTCTGCAGCAAAGCCCTACACTGGTTAACTACCAATATCCGACTAGCACCAGGTGGGAAACACCATCTTGCAAGTGTGATTAAATCTGCAACCAGGGTTCCTTGGCTGGGAAACCGGCCAAAAAAATTTAAAGGGGATTGCGTGGCAGTGACTTTCTCTAATCCAGACGTTCTTCCTAATATTCTTACAAACATCTTTCCTCCCCAACGAAGAAGAGGCACTGTGGTACCACTTACTTTGAAATTTTTTTATGGAGAGCAGCAGAATGTCTCTTTTCCAAGGACTCCCGCCCCAGGGTGGGATACCAATTGGGAGTCTCACTTTAGATGGGGGCAAGATTTAAGGAACAACGCCCCAGTTCACCGTCATCAACCTCCAACGTTTAACCCTGTCATTCAGCCACTTGAACTTTTTAATCGTTTTGCGCCTTTATCATTCATGGACCAAAATGATTGACTTTTGCCAGCCGGAGAGGAAAATAACTCAGAAGGTTTACAGCCAGCTCCTGGCCCTTTGGCTCATTCTCCACTAAGTGTTGAGGTCCGAAGAATTATGAGCTGGAACATCGCTGGGCTTAGAGCTAAATTTAAAGATAAGAACTGGCTGGACCTAATCAGAAACTATGATATCCTTGCATTCCAGGAAACTTGGGAAACGTCAGTGTGTCTGCCTATAGATGGTTATTCACTTTTTTATGTACCTGCAGACCCCAGTAAAGCAGGAAGAGCAAGGGGCGGGTTGGCTTTATACATTTCACTTGATGTAAAAGGAAAAGCGAGGCATATTAAGTCTAACACTAAAAATTGTTTAATGGTGGAATTGAGCTCATCAAACTCTCATCCTATTTAACTTATCAATTTTTATAATTCCCCAGCCAGTCAATTTCCTACCGAGCATTTAGCATCCCTTGAGGACCTCCTATCAACCTACGACACAAATAGTTCTCATGGGTACGAGGTGATCCTCATGGGAGATTTTAACATTCACCCTTGCCAGGCGGGTTGCCAAAGAGAAACAGAGGAATCTTTTCTATATTCTTCCACGCCGCATTTTGAACACACACCTAGTGGCGAGGCTCTTGAACTGTTCTTGGCTACCTTCAACCTTTATGAATTTTATACTTGCTCAAATGATTCACGGTTACCGACCTATGAGGGCAAGGACCGAGGCACAATCATTGATTATATTTTTGTATCTGTTAGACTTTTAGCTGATGTATTAGTTTGCAAAGTTTTAATCTCTGTTTTTAGCGACCACAACCCTGTGATTTTAGAGGTTTTAGCACAGGGAGCTCTGGGTATTAGAACCTCTGGTAATTTTTGTACAACAAACCTTGTGCTGAGAGACCAAAATCGAAGGCTTAAATGGGACAAAGTTACCCCTATAACCTTCTTACAAGACACACTGGCCAAGGTAGAAGGTGAAGTTGCCATATGTCTAGATAACAAAAATTCTAGCACTACCCTGGTTGAGGCCTTTAGCACTATTTGTCAACAAGTCAAACTAGATCTGACCGTGAAGGCTAAATGCAATAAGACCATGGGCCCCAAATGGTTCGATACAAACTGTTCCAAGGCTCATTCAAATCTACTTAAAGCCTTAAAAAACAAACCTAGAAACAGAGTAATGGTAGCATCTCTAAGGAAAAAATATAATTTGGCTATTAGAAAGAGGAAATCTGAGATAAAAGACGAAGCTTGGAATAACCTGTTACTGCCAGAGACACAGAAAGATAGTGCTAAATTTTGGGCAGTAATAAATCACCCGTACTTTGTAGGGTTAGACCATCAAAGAGCGGATTGCACCATCCCAGACGAGCAATGGGTGACACATTTTAGTAATATTTATCGTCACAATGATACGAGTATAGAACGGGTACTTCCTCTTTCCCTAACGCCAAATCCCATCTCTCCTTTTACTCAGGATGAGGTGAAAAAAGCTATCAACGATACACTCTGTAAAAAGGCACCAGGACCAGATGGGGTCCCGGCAGATTTTTTTAAGAGTGCCCCTGATTTTAGCTCGAAAATTTTAACCAATGTTTTTAATGCAACACGGGAATTTATTTTCCCCTCTAGCTGGGCAAACTCAACTATAGTGCCAATTTTTAAGAAGGGTCAGAGGACAGATCCGGCTTGCTATAGGCCAATTTCTCTTATTGATTCTAGTGTAAAAATTATGGGCAGAGTCCTATTATCAAGACTGACCCTTATTTTAGAAAGTAGGGGTATTTTATCAAATGCACAATATGGTTTTAGATCTAAGAGAGGAACGTTAGATCAGTGCCTAAATTTAGAATTAATTCTAAATAAGTATGTAATCGGCAGGGAGGGGTCTTTATACATGGCCTTTATGGATCTGTCATCGGCTTTTGACCTGGTCAACAGGGCAAAGCTGTGGCGGATCCTTTTGGCCATGGGTCTCGACCCCCCCTTGGTCGAATACCTGGCCGAGCTACATAAGGACCTTCTGACCTCAGTCAGAGTTACCCGGGAAGGAAGATGCACTTGTCACTTTAAGTCGGAGAGGGGGGTCAGGCAAGGGTGCATACTTGCTCCCCTCCTCTTCACCTTATATATCAATGACTTAGAGGCAGTAATGAAAACAGCGCACAGCGATATTCCGCGTGCAGGGGAGACAAAGATTCCTGTACTCCTGTACGCGGATGACGATGTCCTTCTGGCACGCTCCGGAGTCGCGCTAAATAAACTTCTTGCATCCTTCGGGACTTTTATGTCATCTTTGGACATGAAAATTAATACAGACAAATCACATGTAATGATCGCTGGCCCCGCAGGAAGGAAAAGAAAGTCACTAACTTTCTCCTGTGCAGGAAAGGAGGTTAAGAGAGTTTCCTCCTTCCCATACTTAGGAGTCATTTTTGACGATAGGGGTACTTGGGGCCCTCAGCTTTTGGCCAAAAGCAGCGCTGTCGCTAGAGCGGCCGCAGGGCTGCTGGGTTTTGCCAAAAAGCTGGGTGCTCGCCCCATGGAAAGCATCATTAAAGTTTATAACTCCAAATGTTTGTCAGTTGCCCAGTATGGCTCGGTAATCTGGGGATATACCAGCCCAGCTAAAATACAGATCGTAGAGAATAAATTTTTGAGATCCTTGCTCTCTGTCCCACAATCAACTTCGACCTTTGCAATACATACAGAGCTAGGTGTGGGCTATATCTCAGACTTATTAAAACTAGCTCCAGTGATTGGCTGGATAAAAACATGGCTCAACCAGGAGCTTACTTTAAATCACACCATCCTAAAAGATTGTTTAGCCCTGGATAGAGCCCTCCACATCCCCTGGTTGAGATACGTTAAAATGCAGCTTACCCTGGCAGGTCGTCCGGAGCTTTTTTCTTCTCCAGAAGGAATTACTTATGGCGATATAAAATTAGTCAAAAACACCCTGACACATTTATACGCCATGGAAAGGGAAGAAGTAGAGCTAAAAAAGACTATGGTGAGAAAACATTGCACGCTTTCCTTAGCTCCAGGAATGGAACCTTACCTCTTTTTTACTACAAATTCCTACCATCGCTTTCTCTTAACGAGATTCCGCTTTGAACTAATTCATTTTGTACTGGGTAACTTCAAATCTTGGTCGCGACCCGAGGATGCCGATCCATGCGACTGTGATCACTTCTCGACACAGGACACGATGCACTTTATTATGTTCTGCGGACATTATACTGAGCTCAGGAAAAGTTATCTGCTCCCTATTTTACGCCATCAGGGCTTCATCCAGGTTAAACCAGCCCTGTTGTTCCTGCAGCTCCTCCCCAATGTACATGTAGCTTTTTCAGTAGCTAGTTTTCTGGTTGCAGGTGCACGAAAAAATAAGCACCGCACAAGGCACAGGCACTTTATCTTTGACAAATGAATTCCCTCCCTTTCTCATTTCTTAAATGAATTGTGCTTAATAAACCCTTCTTTTTTAGCTTTTTTAGATATTTATGTGCTGTATTCCAGCTTATCTGTTTTTATAATAATACTGATTGAATGTTTTAGATTTGTTAAATCGTTTTGTGCTTCAATGAAATGTATTGTAACCAGGTTACGCATAATGCTTGCTCTTTTATGATTTTAAATAATCGAATAAAGAAAATTGACTGACTGACTGACACTCACACTCTGCAGTCACTCACACTCTGCACTCTTACTCTGCACTCAAACTCTGCACTCAAACTCTACACTCACTCTGCGCTCATTCTGCACTCACTCTCACTCTGCACTCACACTGCAGTCACACTCACTCTGCACTCACACTGCAGTCACACTCACTCTGCACTCACTCTGCACTCACTCTGTAGTCACACTCACTCTGCACTCACTCTGCACTCACTCTGCAGTCACACTCACTCTTCACTCACTCTGCATTCACTCTCACTCTGCAGTCACTCTCACTCTGCAGTCACTCACACTCTGCACTCACACTGCAGTCAAACTCACTCTGCACTCACTCTGCACTCTCTCTGCACTCACTCTCACTCTGCACTCATTCTGCATTCACTCTTCAGTCACACTCACTCTTCACTCACTCTGCATTCACTCTCACTCTGTAGTCACTCTCACTCTGCAGTCACTCACACTCTGCAGTCACGCACACTCTGCACTCACACTCTGCACTCGAACTCTGCACTCAAACTCTACACTCACTCTGAACTCATTCTGCACTCACTCTCACTCTGCACTCACACTGCAGTCACACTCACTCTGCACTCACACTGCAGTCACACTCACTCTGCACTCACTCTGCACTCACTCTGTAGTCACACTCACTCTGCACTCACTCTGCACTCACTCTGTAGTCACACTCACTCTGCACTCACTCTGCAGTCACACTCACTCTTCACTCACTCTGCACTCACTCTGCACTCACACTCACTCTGCACTCACACTCACTCTGCACTCACTCTGCACTCACTCTGTCGTCACACTCACTCTGCACTCACTCTGCACTCACTCAGCAGTCACACTCACTCTTCACTCACTCTGCACTCACTCTCTGCTCTCATTCTGCACTCACACTGCAGTCACACTCACTCTGCACTCACTCTGCACTCACTCTGTAGTCACACTCACTCTGCTCTCACTCTGAAGTCACATTCACTCTTCACTCACTCTGCATTCCCTCTCACTCTGCAATCACTCTCACTCTGCAGTCACTCACACTCTGCAGTCACTCACACTCTGCACTCACACTCTGCACTTGAACTCTGCACTCAAACTCCACTCTCACTCTGCACTCACACTCACTCTGCACTCACACTGCAGTCACACTCACTCTGCACTCACTCTGCACTCACTCTGTAGTCACACTCACTCTGCACTCACTCTGCACTCACTCTGCAGTCACACTCACTCTTCACTCACTCTGCATTCACTCTCACTCTGCAGTCACTCTCACTCTGCAGTCACTCACACTCTGCAGTCACTCACACTCTGCACTCTTACTCTGCACTCAAACTCTGCACTCAAACTCTACACTCACTCTGCACTCATTCTGCACTCACTCTCACTCTGCACTCACACTGCAGTCACACTCACTCTGCACTCACACTGCAGTCACACTCACTCTGCACTCACTCTGCACTCACTCTGTAGTCACACTCACTCTGCACTCACTCTGCACTCACTCTGCAGTCACACTCACTCTTCACTCACTCTGCATTCACTCTCACTCTGCAGTCACTCTCACTCTGCAGTCACTCACACTCTGCACTCACACTGCAGTCAAACTCACTCTGCACTCACTCTGCACTCTCTCTGCACTCACTCTCACTCTGCACTCATTCTGCATTCACTCTTCAGTCACACTCACTCTTCACTCACTCTGCATTCACTCTCACTCTGTAGTCACTCTCACTCTGCAGTCACTCACACTCTGCAGTCACGCACACTCTGCACTCACACTCTGCACTCGAACTCTGCACTCAAACTCTACACTCACTCTGCACTCATTCTGCACTCACTCTCACTCTGCACTCACACTGCAGTCACACTCACTCTGCACTCACACTGCAGTCACACTCACTCTGCACTCACTCTGCACTCACTCTGTAGTCACACTCACTCTGCACTCACTCTGCACTCACTCTGTAGTCACACTCACTCTGCACTCACTCTGCAGTCACACTCACTCTTCACTCACTCTGCACTCACTCTGCACTCACACTCACTCTGCACTCACACTCACTCTGCACTCACTCTGCACTCACTCTGTCATCACACTCACTCTGCACTCACTCTGCACTCACTCAGCAGTCACACTCACTCTTCACTCACTCTGCATTCACTCTCACTCTGCAGTCACTCTCACTCTGCAGTCACTCACACTCTGCAGTCACTCACACTCTGCACTCGAACTCTGCACTCAAACTCTACATTCACTCTGCACTCATTCTGCACTCACTCTCACTCTGCACTCACACTGCATTCACACTCACTCTGCACTCACACTGCAGTCACACTCACTCTGCACTCACTCTGCACTCACTCTGTAGTCACACTCACTCTGCACTCACTCTGCACTCACTCTGCAGTCACACTCACTCTTCACTACTCTGCATTCACTCTCACTCTGCATTCACTCTCACTCTGCAGTCACTCACACTCTGCAGTCACTCACACTCTGCACTCGAACTCTGCACTCAAACTCTACACTCACTCTGCACTCACTCTGCACTCACACTCACTCTGCACTCACTCTCACTCTGCTCTCACTCTGCACTCACACTGCAGTCACACTCACTCTGCACCAACACTGCAGTCACACTCATTCTGCACTCACTCCGCACTCACTCTCACTCTACACTCACTCTCACTCTGCACTCACACTGCAGTCACACTCACTCTGCACTCACACTGCAGTCACACTCACTCTGCACTCACTCTGCACTCTCTCTGCAATCACTTTCACTCTGCACTCATTCTGCACTCACTCTTACTCTGCACTCACACTGCAGTCACACTCACTCTGCACCCACACTGCAGTCACTCTCATGCTGCACTCACTCTGCACTCACTCTCACTCTGCACTCATTCTGCACTCACTCTCACTCTGCACTCACACTCACTCTGCACTCACACTGCAGTCACACTGACTCTGCACTCACTCTGCACTCACTCTGTAGTCACAATCACTCTGCACTCACTCTGCACTCACTCTGCAGTCACACTCACTCTTCACTCACTCTGCATTCACTCTCACTCTGCAGTCACTCTCACTCTGCAGTCACTCACACTCTGCAGTCACTCACACTCTGCACTCTTACTCTGCACTCGAACTCTGCACTCAAACTCTACACTCACTCTGCACTCATTCTGCACTCACTCTCACTCTGCACTCACACTGCAGTCATACTCACTCTGCACTCACACTGCAGTCACACTCACTCTGCACTCACTCTGCACTCACTCTGTAGTCACACTCACTCTGCACTCACTCTGCAGTCACACTCACTCTTCACTCACTCTGCATTCACTCTCACTCTGCAGTCACTCACACTCTGCAGTCACTCACACTCTGCACTCACACTCTGCACTCAAACTCTGCACTCAAACTCTACACTCACTCTGCACTCACTCTGCACTCACACTCACTCTGCACTCACTCTACACTCACTCTGCACTCACACTGCAGTCACACTCACTCTGCACTCACTCTGCACTAACTCTGTAGTCACACTCACTCTGCACTCACTCTGCACTCACTCTGCAGTCACAATCAGTCTTCACTCACTCTGCATTCACTCTCACTCTGCAGTCACTCTCACTCTGTAGTCACTCACACTCTGCAGTCACTCACACTCTGCACTCACACTCTGCACTTGAACTCTGCACTCAAACTCTACACTCACTCTGCACTCACTCTGCACTCACACTCACTCTGCACTCACTCTGCACTCACTCTCACTCAGCTCTCATTCTGCACTCACACTGCAGTCACACTCACTCTGCACCAACACTGCAGTCACACTCATTCTGCACTAACTCTGCACTCACTCTCACTCTACACTCACTCTCACTCTGCACTCACACTGCAGTCACACTCACTCTGCACTCACTCTGCACTCTCTCTGCACTCACTCTCACTCTGCACTCATTCTGCACTCACTCTCACTCTGCACTCACACTGCAGTCACACTCACTCTGCACTCACACTGCAGTCACACTCACTCTGCACTCACTCTGTAGTCACACTCACTCTGCACTCACTCTGCACTCAATCTGAAGTCACACTCATTATTCACTCACTCTGCATTCACTCTCACTCTGCAGTCACTCTCACTCTGCAGGCACTCACACCCTGCAGTCACTCACACTCTGCACTCACACTCTGCACTCGAACTCTGCACTCAAACTCTACACTCACTCTGCACTCATTCTGCACTCACTCTCACTCTGCACTCACACTGCAGTCACACTCACCCTGCACTCACACTGCAGTCACACTCACTCTGCACTCACACTCACTCTGCACTCACTCTGCACTCACTCTCACTCTGCTCTCACTCTGCACTCACACTGCAGTCACACTCACTCTGCACCAACACTGCAGTCACACTCATTCTGCACTCACTCCGCACTCACTCTCACTCTACTGGAGTTCTGGACTTTTTGGTTCCGTCCAGAGGTGTCAGGGTACAACACCCAAAGACCCCGGAGTCCCACCTGCCTTGGTGCACAAATGAACAGAAACACGGGCTTCTCGATGGTGGCGTCAAAGACCAAAGGTTTATTACTGCAGGGACACAGAAGTCACAGAATCTACACACGGGCAGAATCTAGGAGACTGTTCGATTTGTACATTGAGGGTTGCTCCTTATATACCAAAAATTGTGCTCTAGGCAAATATTTCACATGTCGGTACATTCCCAAACCTTTTGTGTCTCTAAACAATAAATATTTGGCGTTACACAGGAACTGTCGATAATATCTGATACCAAACATCACGAAGAGGGGTTCCCACCAGTCCATCACAATCCCTTGTCAATATTGCATTCAAGACCCGGACCGCCTCATCGTAAAGTTCGTTACCTCCCCCTAATAAAGGCCCAGAAGGAAAAGGAGCAGAGCCAGGTGCAGAAGATAGAAAACGGGATAAGAGATGTTTGTGGGTTGTAAATGGGCAAGGCTACCGGCTTCGGCCGCCTAATCATGATCAGGTACAATGGACAGGAAAACCAGTTCAGGTGGGCTGGCCTCGGGCAGAGGAGGCAGCCTTTGTCGAGTCATGCAGCTTCAGCGTGATCTGGTTTAAGGTGCACGTGTCATGTAAGAGGTGAATCTCCGGCTAAGGCTACGTGTCTTTAATCAAAGTGAAGTGAATGAAATGATCAGAGGCTATTGCATATGTGAGGGCAAGGAACCACAAAAATGGCGGCCACGATCTAAGATGGATGCCGTGTGTATATCAGAAATGCGTCAGTGGAAGGAGTGCTCTTGCTCGTAGCGTAGCGAAAACACTAGGATATACTAAATGGATCATTTGCGGTTCGCTGATACTAATTTTATGTATTTCCGACAAACTTGAAAACACGGGTTCAAGTCGTCACGGAACCGTCACGGAACCTCAGACCCTCCTTTTGCCCTTACATAGGCAATTACTCAATCTATGTCTGAATCTAGTTCTATGCTCATCAGGTCAGTGACATGTTGTTGTATCATCATCCTTTCTCGTGTCTTTTCTCCAAATGCAGGTGGTTTCCTAAAACAGGTTGTAGCACAAAGACTACACAGAGCAGGACCACACTGGATAATCAGACAACATGAGAATAGTAATATTAAGATGACACCAATGACCATTAGAACCTTCCATCCCCACGCTGAGATCAGAGTCCAAACCCACTCCATAAAGGACCAGTTTCCCTCATCTACATGTATGGAGTCCGAAATCTTGTGCAACTTAGAGATCGCCTCGTAAACTGTTGGAGCATTATTAGGAATAAAGACACAGCAGCTCGATTGGATCATTCTGCATACCCCACCTCGATCTGCAAGTATAACATCTAGAACCATACGGTTCTGCAATGTCATGAGCCTATCCGCCTGAAGCTCAGCTGTCAGATTGCTAAGGGCACCAGCAGTTTCGGTAATAGTAGATTCAACTACCCGTGTTAGCTGACGTATGTTTCTACTATTGGCCATAGGCCCCCAGAACGGAAGGAAGCCTTTGAAGAAGTCTCCAGCTTCCTGACCAGCGGTATCTTCCTTACTGAAAACACCTCTAGCTACTCTTATTCTGTGGTAATCCGGTGAAGCAGTGTATGTCGGAGGCAACAATCGAGCAATATAACATGAACCTGAAAAGTCAGCAGGCAACCATGTATAAGCTCTGTCTCGACAGATGAAGTAGGTACCCCTGGCAGTAAGGAAGGCAGGGGAAGAGTTAGCCGGAAACACATAAGTCTCTACGCACTCACTCCTCCCTAGCTGAGCTCTCGGATTTCTCCCATTACCTTGCAAACAGACCTGACCTCGGTGAGGTACGACCCAGATTGGAGTTGAGCTTTTACGCTTGCTTTCTCCTAAACTAAGGCGATACTCTGAAGTATTCCAACTTAAATATACTCGCAATTCGTCTCTAGGGTAAGATGGAGTATTATTGACGTCTTTGATCATGTCAATAATTCCCTGGACTAAAGCTTTGTTGGCAGAGTTATATTTAGTGGAGCGTGGTGGGCGTGGAGGATAGGTCTCAAGAGCATAAGCAAAGATGGTTTGAAGGGCCTGAAATGATCCATTGAAGCTGAAAGGCAAAACCAGATAGGGAATACCTTTATCCATAGTGTGGGGTATCAAGCCACACACCCAACAGTCTGTCGTGTTAACTACCAGTTGGTGTTGGTGCAAGAGCTGTACAAAAGTATTATTAATGAATTCTGAGCGTCGAGCTTGCTCATGTTCCGGAAACGAGTGAAAAGAGTGTATAGAAGAAACAGTAGAAATAGCAGGATCAAGGGGAGGTACTGTAGATACTGGCACAAAAATCAAATTTATGCTAAAGACAATTCCACCCACCAGTGTTGCTAAAACAATCGAAAATGTAATGGCACATTGCATCAAGAAACATTTGCTATGAAGAATTCTATTTAGTCTGTTTCTGCGAACGTAAATCACATTTTCTCGTTGCAGCGCAGGAAGTTCCATCTTCTACAATCCGCTCGCGACCACTGATGATGTGTACGTAGATGAAAATGCCTCTGTCAGCCCTGGGAGTTCCCAGTACTAACAGAAAGATCGACCTTGTGTCAGACCCCTGCAAATTCAAACTAGGCACACAGCCACGACCCTACGGCTACCCAGACGGCAAGGCAAGTTATTAAAAACAATAAACAATAGCAAACTTCCTGGCTGAAAAGCAAAAAAGTCCAATGTATATAAATATCAAAATCACAATATGCAGTTGCCTGCTTTATTAGTTCGTTTTATGGCTTCTAAGGCTGTATCTTTTCCTTGCTGGTACTGTTTGATCGGAAAATAGTGTATCACTAGCAGCTGTTGCAGAGTTTACGTTCGCAGATGGCAAAGTTTCTTCTGATGCTGGAGACAAATGTTCAATGTTCAAAGTAGTCTTTTCAAGAGGAGAGTCACGTTTCAAAGTGTCAGAAATCAAATCGGCATCGCTGAAAGGGACAAATTTTGGAGTTATTTCAGATTCGGAGGCACCAATTCCCTTCTTCACCCAGTCGTCGTAGGGCAGCGGCAGTGGAACACGCTTTACGTGAGAAGCGTGGATCCAGTTCTTCCGGCCAGCAACACGTACAGCTGTCCTCGTTGCCAGCAGGATTTGGAAGGGGCCGATGTAGCGAGGCTGAAGATTCTTTGTCCTCGCGAAGTTCCGGACCACTATGAAGTCACCCGGTTTCAGTTGATGCCCTGGACTCTCCGGAGGCTTTGGCAAAGCATCAAAAACCTGTTGATGAATAAGACTTAATTTAGCAGTCAAGTCATAAAGATAGTCTATCAACATAGGATATTCAATGGAGCAGAATTGTTTAGGCCTTGGCACACCCCAGACATTTGCCGGGCGGCCAAATACAATCTCATATGGAGAAAGCCCTATTCTAGAATGCACTGTTGCTCTCGTTGATAACAAGGCCAAAGGAAGTGCGTCTGGCCAAGCCAAACCTGTGGATGCTTGAATTTTGGCTATTTTAAGCTTGAGGGTGCCATTGTAACCCTCGACTAAACCAGCAGACTGGGGATGGTTCGCACTATGAAATTTTTGTTTCAATCCTAGACCAGCACACACACTCTGCATAACTTTCCCTATAAACTCACTTCCGTTATCTGACCATACAATCCGTGGCATTCCATACCTAGGGAAAAATTCTTTGAGAAGAATTTTGGCAGTTGATAAAGCAGTGTTGTCCTTTAGTGGGTATGCTTCTATCCACCTGGAAAAAGCACAAACTACCACCAGGACGTATTTTAAATTGTTGCAGCGTTCCATGTGAATGAAGTCTAACTGTATTACTTCAAAGGGACAGGAAGGAGGAGCAAAATGACCAGCTGGAGTTGGAGTTCCCTTGCCAGGATTATGCATCAAGCACACCATACAATTTTTCACCACTCTCTCTGCACACTTACTGATTCCCTCATTCTTCCAAACCGGAGCTAACATCTTACATATCCCTTTAGAACTTATGTGCGCCACTCCATGCGCCATCGTCACTACTGCAAGCACATACGCATCAGGCAACATCCAACGCTGCTGTTCTGTCAAATCGATCCAACATCCATTCGAGTCCAATTTGCCCGTACTTTCTCTCCATACGCGTTTCTCTTCCTCAGTCGCTTCCTTCTGAATCTCTTTCACACTTTCCATTGTGTCCTCACACATTCCAGACTCAGCAATCCATCTTGCAGACGTAGCAACATACATTCTACTCATCATGTCTCTAGCTGTCTGTTTAGCGGTTTCATCAGCAAAGGCATTTCCCCGACCAACATCATCCGTGATTGCTTTATGAGCACTGCACTTCACAATCGCAACTTCAGTCGGTAAGGTTAGAGATTCTAACAAGTCGTTAACTAGCTGACCATGTTGAATCTTAGTCCCATGGGACGTAATGAAACCCCTTTCTCTCCACAACCGGCCAAAACTATGGGCCACGCCAAATGCGTACTGACTATCTGTAAACACATTCACTCTCTTTCCCTCAGCTAAAACACACGCTCTCGTAAGAGCTATTAACTCTGCAGCTTGGGCAGAATTCTGACTCACTCTTGCAGTCTCCACAATCGTCTTCAAAGTCGTTACCGCGTAGGCAGCAGTCACATCACCATTCTCCAATTTAAAACATGACCCGTCCACATACAGCGTACCATCTGGGTCGGATAGAGGAGTATCTCTCAAGTCGATACGACCTTTTGTCTCTTCCTCCGTTTTGAAATAACAGTCATGTGGCTCAGAATCACTCGACTCTTGATCAGTCGGCAACAATGTTGCTGGGTTCAATACATTGCATCTTTTGATCTGAATATGACTCGCTAATAACGTCAGCTCGTAACCAGATAATCTCGCACTAGTAAGGTGTTGTGTCTTCGTTCGGTTCATGAGTGTGTCCACTGCATGAGGAACCATGACCACTAGCATATTGTTCATCACCAAACCAGCAGATTGTCGAATGGAAGCTGCAGCTGCCGCTGTAGCCCTCAAACAACTAGGCAATGCTCTAGCTACCGGATCTAATGTTGATGAGAAATACGCACAAGGGCGTTGTTTATCACCAAACTTCTGTGTCAAGACACTCAACGCGCAACCTTCTCTTTCGTGAACGTAGAGCGTGAATGGCTTACTGTAATCAGGTGTGCCCAATACAGGAGCTGAACACAAAGCTTTTCGTAATTCAGCAAAACTCTTTTGACATTCATCAGACCATGGCACCGGACTCGGAACATTTTTCCCAGTCAAAGCTACCAATGGCTTTGCTAAAAGTGAAAAATTTGGGATCCATTGCCTACAGTAAGAGGTAATACCTAGAAAGGCACGTACTTCCCTCTGTGTGCGTGGAACACTCATCTGCGTAATTGCTTTTATTCTTTCTGGGGTCAACTTCCTTCCCTCCTTTGACAAGAGATGACCTAAGTAGGTTACTTCTTGGCAGCAATATTGCATTTTGGAAGGTGACACCTTATGATTCAAATTAGACAAATGATGCAATAGTGAAATTGTAGCTGCCTTGCAAGTTTCCTTGTCATCGGCAGCCACCAAAAGATCGTCTACGTACTGTACTAGGGCAGAACCTGGAGGAAGGACAAAAGAATCTAACTGGCTTTTTAAAGCTTGACTGTAAATAGATGGACTTTCACAGTAGCCTTGTGGAGCGCGTTTAAATCTGAAACTGCGACCTCCTAAACAGAAGCCAAAAATATCTCTGCTTTCCTCGGCTATCGGAATGCTGAAAAAGGCATTCTTCAAGTCGATGACTGAGAACCAATTGGCTGTAGCGGGAATCAATGTTAGCAAGGCAGTAATGTCTGGCACTACAGGAAACTGCGGAATTACAATCTTATTAACTTCTCTAAGGTCTATGACAAACCTATAGACTGGAGGCTTTGTAGGATCTGTTCGTTTCAAAATCGGCAATACAGGACTATTACAAACATTTCCTCGCGTTTCTTCAACCACACCTTTTTTAATCAAATCTTGCACAATCAATAAGAGTGCACGCTCACCTTCATTCGATATTTTATATTGAGGAATTCTTGGAAATTTCACATTCGCTTTCAAAGTTACTACATACGGTGGAATCTCTAGTAGACCTACATCATTGGGACCAGTCGCCCAAAGAGAATCAGGGAGTGAACGTAGCTCCGGCGGGAGTTTGTCCATTGACAAGTACATCGGAGAGGTGAGTCTTTTACCCAAAGTAAGCTGTACTCCTTCCGGAGAACAGTACAATGTCGCATATAGTCGTTTTAACAAATCTAAACCAAGCAGATTTTCATTACAACCTGTCGTCAAAATTAAGGGTGCTTTCAATTGACACGGTCCAACAGAAATAGACAAAGGACCAGATATCGGGTTGTACACAGGGGCGCCTGAAAAACCTACGGAAACATTTGTTGAGCCAGACAAAGGTGCGCCAGGGAGTTTCGCATGCATGATAGAACTTTTTGCGGCACCAGTATCCAACAGAAACGGTTCGACTACACCTGATGTTGCTACTGCGACATAAGGCCCACTCTGATCCACTGGAACTGATACTACTCCCTCTCTCTGTCCATGGCTGTCCTAGTACCCATTTTGTTGAAATCCCTCTTCAACTTCACAATAATCCTCAACAAGATATTGCTGAGATCTATTCTGTTGAGCTGACTGTACATTTTGTTGATCAAAGTGATTAGAAGGACGATCATTCGTTTGTGGAGGCATAGCACCTCGTCCCCGACCTCTAGAATTCTGTGCAAAACCACCACGACCTCTCTGAGCTGCTGCCGCATTATTTTGCGCTAAAATCTGACAATCATTTTTATAGTGACCCTCTTTCTTACAGTACGCACACTGATTCCACTGGTATTGAGGCCTGGTCGAATTATAATCTGTCTTTTGATACGAATTCTGTTGCATATTAGTCTGATTCGTGCGAGGCGGATACGCCTGCTGTAAAAGAACTTTAGTCTTTAAATCTTTCGTTTTCTTCTCTGATTTCTCCTTTTCCTCTTTATCCCTATTTTCATAGTACTGTGCAGTCGCAAGTATTTGCGCTGTCGTAGATACAGCCCACGCACTTTCTGAGTCTTTCAATTTATTGCATAATTCGGGTAACAAATTATGCACAAATTTATCGACAAACAATCTCTGTCCTCCTTCAGTGCTCATATCCTGACCACTATGGTCTACAAAAGTCTCTTCGAACCTCGTGAAGAAGTCGGAGACACTTTCGTCTTTCTTCTGCTTGCATGCGGATAATTTATCCCAATTAACACGCAATGCTGGCATCAGAGTCTTCATTAAATCTATTATTCTGCCAGGAAGATTAGCAATTAGGGGTTCGGGTTTCGCACCACCTGTTTGTTGAGCATCTGCTGCAGTGATAGCTGCCCAATCACCACCTAAAGCAGCCTGATGATCCTCTCTACGAATTTTAGCCCACACTGGTTGTGGAACTACATTACCAAACAACATATCAATGTCGGCTAAGTTCATTATACAAGCCTCAACTGTCTGTGTCAATTCCTTGTAATATCCGGCTGGATTCTTACGTGGATCTGGCAAGGCCTGTTTCACTGCTAACACTTCTGCTCGCTTCCACGGAATATGTATCCATACTCTTTGGAACTGTGCTGGAGCAGCTGCAATACCCGCATTATCATCACGTTGTACTGCCTCGCGCCAAATTGGAGGAACTTCCCTCATAGGATATTGGCGACTTGGCTTCATTCTACCTTTCTCTAAATCTCTCGGGGAACGAAGAGATGGATCAATCCTAAAACTCAAAATGAGTTCCATCGCTTCCTTTATATTATCGCCCACTATCATTCCAGCAGCAAACTCTTTTTGAATTTTAATTAAATCTTCCAAATCTGATTCGACATCGTCTTCTTCTATTTCCTCACGCAACAACGAGCACATCTCGTCGAAGACGTATCGCTGCGTTGGCTCTCCCCATTGCATAAATGTCTCTAACACATCTTTCGTACTATATCTTCTAACTTTTGTAATCCATCTGAGAGCTGTGGAGTCTAAAACTCCCCGTTCCTCAGTACTTGGAAGCTGACTCCGTCTCTGAACAGAGTCAGGAGTAGGAGTCTTAATCAAGGTTTTATATATAGGCGACAGCATATTAGTAACAGAATCAGTAATTCTTCGACGAACAGAAAGTGGAGTTAGTACACTCGCAGACATAGAGAACGCAGTAGAGGTAGGAATAGATGACGAAACAGTAGGAGTATCGAGGAAAATAGTTTGAGGACCAATAGGTACAGTGGTAGGTATAGGAGCGGGCAGTGCGGGAAGAGGAGGAGCTGTAGGAACATTTACATTCACCACAGGAGGTATAGGAACTTGATTCTGAGGACCAAGAACACCAGGTTGTCCAGCAACCGGCAATTGAACATCCGGTATAAGTGGAGCCGCAGCACCTTGTGCGTACGGTGGAGGCGACCGTAACAGATAAGATAGCAGAGGATCGTTTTCGGAATCCTCCAGTATCTTAGCCATTTTCGATGGCAAGGCAGGATAGCACTTGTCAATCGCTAAGTTACGCTCTCTAATGGCTACATCTATGGCTTTCTCACACTCGTCAGCCTGCAACTGCTTAGTCGCTTGCTCTAGAGTTAACTCTTCTAGTTCTTTTTGCTCTTTTTTCAACCTTTTCATTTCTCTCTGTTTGGATTCTTTCCGCCAATAACGAAAAGAGTCAAACATTGCCGGCCGGGCTTTCTTCCTAAACAATTTCGCTTCTAAATTGTCGAGAATCTCTTGTTCAAAACTACCATGCAGTGGCCAGCTAAGGACACCATCCTTCTTACAATAACGGACCCATATCTCATTATAAGTTATAGGACCCACACCATACTTACAATATAGGTCATATAGGGGAGTCCCAATCGGAGGAACCAGACAGGAATCCTCTAATTGTGAGTCACTGTTGCAACTAAAACAAGACAACATTTTCCGACTTACCATTCTCAGTCCGGAACACAAAACAAACAAACACGGAACAAATTGTGCACTTGAACCAAGAACTTAGGCCTACCAAAAACGAACTGATGTATCGATACCCAAAACTGAACCAAATAGATTATCGTAACCAGAACAACTAGTGATAATCTTACGAAACCAAACCAAACCAAGAACCGATCAAGGATTTTTAACAATCCTCACAAAAGTAACCAGCTAGCTATCACTAAATACTTAACTGAGTCACTGAAGACGTCACCAAGGAGAAACCCGTCACGTTTCGCTGTACTAAGGACTGCACCACTTCGGGTCCAAGACAGGGCGACGGTCAAGGCAACGGCCCACTGCAGCCGTCCTGAACGGGAACCCTCGTGGAAGAGAACTTCAGGGCCACTTTTGCGATATGCCGGGATCGATGAAGTGGGGCGCCTCCCTCAGGAATCTTCACACGAAGCTTCTCGAACTCTTCAGGCTTTTGGACCGGTACCGAATGACGTCGCCCCACGTTGGGCGCCAATTGGAGTTCTGGACTTTTTGGTTCCGTCCAGAGGTGTCAGGGTACAACACCCAAAGACCCCGGAGTCCCACCTGCCTTGGTGCACAAATGAACAGAAACACGGGCTTCTCGATGGTGGCGTCAAAGACCAAAGGTTTATTACTGCAGGGACACAGAAGTCACAGAATCTACACACGGGCAGAATCTAGGAGACTGTTCGATTTGTACATTGAGGGTTGCTCCTTATATACCAAAAATTGTGCTCTAGGCAAATATTTCACATGTCGGTACATTCCCAAACCTTTTGTGTCTCTAAACAATAAATATTTGGCGTTACACAGGAACTGTCGATAATATCTGATACCAAACATCACGAAGAGGGGTTCCCACCAGTCCATCACAATCCCTTGTCAATATTGCATTCAAGACCCGGACCGCCTCATCGTAAAGTTCGTTACCTCCCCCTAATAAAGGCCCAGAAGGAAAAGGAGCAGAGCCAGGTGCAGAAGATAGAAAACGGGATAAGAGATGTTTGTGGGTTGTAAATGGGCAAGGCTACCGGCTTCGGCCGCCTAATCATGATCAGGTACAATGGACAGGAAAACCAGTTCAGGTGGGCTGGCCTCGGGCAGAGGAGGCAGCCTTTGTCGAGTCATGCAGCTTCAGCGTGATCTGGTTTAAGGTGCACGTGTCATGTAAGAGGTGAATCTCCGGCTAAGGCTACGTGTCTTTAATCAAAGTGAAGTGAATGAAATGATCAGAGGCTATTGCATATGTGAGGGCAAGGAACCACAAAAATGGCGGCCACGATCTAAGATGGATGCCGTGTGTATATCAGAAATGCGTCAGTGGAAGGAGTGCTCTTGCTCGTAGCGTAGCGAAAACACTAGGATATACTAAATGGATCATTTGCGGTTCGCTGATACTAATTTTATGTATTTCCGACAAACTTGAAAACACGGGTTCAAGTCGTCACGGAACCGTCACGGAACCTCACTACACTCACTCTCACTCTGCACTCACACTGCAGTCACACTCACTCTGCACTCACTCTGCACTCTCTCTGCAATCACTTTCACTCTGCACTCATTCTGCACTCACTCTTACTCTGCACTCACACTGCAGTCACACTCACTCTGCACCCACACTGCAGTCACTCTCATGCTGCACTCACTCTGCACTCACTCTCACTCTGCACTCATTCTGCACTCACTCTCACTCTGCACTCACACTCACTCTGCACTCACACTGCAGTCACACTCACTCTGCACTCACTCTGCACTCACTCTGTAGTCACACTCACTCTGCACTCACTCTGCACTCACTCTGCACTCACTCTGCAGTCACACTCACTCTTCACTCACACTGCATTCACTCTCACTCTGCAGTCACTCTCACTCTGCAGTCACTCACACTCTGCAGTCACTCACACTCTGCACTCAAACTCTACACTCACTCTGCACTCATTCTGCACTCACTTTCACTCTGCACTCACACTGCAGTCATACTCACTCTGCACTCACACTGCAGTCACACTCACTCTGCACTCACTCTGCACTCACTCTGTAGTCACACTCACTCTGCACTCACTCTGCACTCACTCTGCAGTCACACTCACTCTTCACTCACTCTGCATTCACTCTCACTCTGCAGTCACTCAAACTCTGCAGTCACTCACACTCTGCACTCACACTCTGCACTCAAACTCTGCACTCAAACTCTACACTCACTCTGCACTCACTCTGCACTCACACTCACTCTGCACTCACTCTACACTCACTCTGCAATCACACTGCAGTCACACTCACTCTGCACTCACTCTGCACTCACTCTGTAGTCACACTCACTCTGCACTCACTCTGCACTCACTCTGCAGTCACACTCAGTCTTCACTCACTCTGCATTCACTCTCACTCTGCAGTCACTCACACTCTGCAGTCACTCACACTCTGCACTCACACTCTGCACTTGAACTCTGCACTCAAACTCTACACTCACTCTGCACTCACTCTGCACTCACACTCACTCTGCACTCACTCTGCACTCTGCACTCACTCTCACTCTGCTCTCATTCTGCACTCACACTGCAGTCACACTCATTCTGCACTAACTCTGCACTCACTCTCACTCTACACTCACTCTCAGTCTGCACTCACACTGCAGTCACACTCACTCTGCACTCACACTCCAGTCACACTCACTCTGCACTCACTCTGCACTCACACTGCAGTCACACTCACTCTGCACTCACTCTGTAGTCACAATCACTCTGCACTCACTCTGCACTCAATCTGAAGTCACACTCACTATTCACTCACTCTGCATTCACTCTCACTCTGCAGTCACTCTCACTCTGCAGGCATGTTGGACAGGCCACATGACGGGCCGCTCTCCCCCGGCTCGACCAGGCCCGAGCCCAGTCACGCAAGCACCACACACCACCATTGCACGCCCTGCGTCCCCTCAGGGACCCCTGCCCTCGAACATGATAACCTCGTGGGTCCGATCCACTGCCGGCCCATGCACCCAGCCCGGGCCGCCATCTTGGACACCTCGCCACGAGGCCGCCTGGCCCCCGATCGACCTCAACCCTGGGCCTAGCCCAGCCTCAGACAATCCGGCACCACCCTCCACCCAGGAGGTGAGCGGGCTACTTGGCAAGTCAATGGGAGAAAGAGGTGCCGATGGCTCTCCCCCCGCCCAGTGCCGCTCGCCCATCGCCTCCCCGGGCGCTGGCTCCACCCCCCTGCTGGGTGTCTGGACTCCCTCATCCCGGACCTCCCGACCTCCAAGTGCGAGGGTCCGGACATCAAAGCACGCCAGCCCTATAACTGGGGCAGCTCCAGAGCAGGAAGTCAGTTGTATCTTGGAGTCGAGAGACGTAAGAGGAACTCATCCTGGACGGACTACTGGCGTTGCCGTAGCTCTGTCCTGTGCACCATCGTCCTGCCTGTTGGCGCTGCCACAGCCGTCGTAACCTTCATTCTTCACCGTCGTCCGGATCTGCTGGCGAGGCCGCGGACCGTTGTAACCATCATCTTCATCGGGACCTGCTTGGCTTCTCCACGGCCCGTCGACCATCCTTCATCCATCTCGGGACCTGCTTGGCTCCTCCACGGCCCGATCAGCAACCACGCCGAGCTCGAGGATTGAGAGCTATTTAACTCATTGGTAACTAAGACTGTCCCGCTACCCTTTCTCCTCAACCAGAGATCAGAACCGAGGGGACCCCTGAGTCCAGACCTCCTTGTATCATAACGACGTAACCTAAGAATTGCATATAAAGTCTCGTTAACCTTCAATCTTGTGTGGTGTCCGTCTGTGGGGGGGAAGTTACTTACCTGTACAGTCGTTGGAGACGGCTCTCCCTGGAGACCTCTCCCCGTAATCTCGGCCGACCCTCCCGGTCCGTCTAACATTGGTGGCCAGCGGCGCGATCCGAATCACCGCATAACGTACAGAGAGTAGCTCACCCCACAACGAACAACAAATGTCGACTAAAGAGAGCGGATCAACTGAGAAGTTCCAAATGGAAAAACTAGAGGAATACAGCCATCGTGAACTAAAGCAGTTCTGCATCGAACTAGGTATCGCTACCACCGGACTAAGTACCAAGGACGATTTTAAGCATGCCCTAGAATCTTGGGCAGAGACCGGGGATGTCGAAGCCCCTGAGCAAAGCACCGCGAAAAATACCAACACGGCCCCTGAGGGGCAAAGAACCAGTCTCTCGCAAGACGAGATCCAAGAAAGAGAAAAAGCCCGACTACACGAACTCGAAATGGCCCGACTCAAGATGGACATAGAACTCAAATTGGCCGAGCAAAAAATAAACTTAGAGCACCTTCGCCTCCGAGAAGAAAGAGAGGAGAAACAGAGGCAAAGGGAGCTCGAGGAAAAAAGACTAACGTACGAGCACGAACGGAACCTAGCCGAGATCAACCTGCGCAAACAAAATAAAGAGTTAGGGGTGCCCGACAGACCGTCCACCCCAGGGACCGCGGAGAAAAAAGTGCACATCCCCAAGGATGTGGTCCGAGAATATTTTCGAGAAGACGACATCCAGCAATGGTTTAAGGCCTATGAAATCGCGATGACTGCGCACCGGATCGATAGAGCCGACTGGGGAGCCGGCCTATGGGGCAAATTCCTCAATGAGGGCCGCGATACTCTGTTACAGCTCCCAGACCACCAGATGACCTCCTACGACCATATGAAAGCGGCCCTCCTCACCCGCTATGGCCTCACGCCCGAGATGTACCGTCAGAGGTTCCGAGACTGCACACGCATTCCAGGTACAACTTGGGTGGACTATGTAACGTACTTTAGCCGAGCCTTCGAAGGCTGGATCAGAGGGAACAACGTCACGACCTACGAGCAGCTGTTCAATCTGATGGTATGGGAGCATCTGTCCAACAATTGCTTCATTGAACTACGCCAACACCTCCTCGACAGCAAGTTAACCGATCCCCGGCAGCTCGCAGCCGAAGCTGACCGGTGGGAGATCACCAGAGTGGGCCGGAATGGGTCCTACGAGCAGAACAGGAACAACAATGGTCACTACCGACCCAGAGGAGGAGGAGGGGGCCAAGGACGAGGAAGAGACAATACTCCGGCCGCCCCCGCTACCAGCACCACCCCCCCGGCCAACCGGGGCAGCACCCCGGCGCGACCGGGATACAGAGCCAATGTTACATGTCACCGATGCCAACGAGTCGGCCACTATGCAAACGACCCAAGCTGCCCGCAGTATCAGAGTCCAAGACCCCGCCAGGTGGCCGCCGCGGCACTAGGGGAAGAACAGATCTCCGAGGAACAAGAAACAGGCGAGCAAGAGTATCAAGAGTGGGAGCCAGCCGCCATGACTCTCGCGTGCTTAGGGGGAAGAGACATGGTCCCGCAGGTCCCCCTACCCGCTAACACCCAGAAGTACAGCCAATGGGTGAGCATCAATGGACAACGGGCCGAAGCCCTTCGAGACACCGGGGCCAGTGTGACAGCCGTCCGCTGTCATCTGGTGACCCCAGAACAATATCTACCGAACGTTCTCTGCCCTGTGCGATCAGCCGACAACTCGGAAAGTCTGTGTCGGATGGCCTGCGTCCCCTTTGAGTGGGGAGGGGTCTCCGGCATGTTGAAGGTAACGGTCCGAGACGACGCCCCCGTGGAATGCCTCCTCGGAAATGACCTGGAAAGCTCCCCGTGGGCAGCCGTGGAGCGAAAAGAACACTTGGGGATGTTGGGCGTCCCAGACTGGGCGTGCGTCACCACCCGGTCCATGGCCGCCCGTGCCAACCATCACCCGGAAGAACCCGAATGGCCGGCGCCACCGCCTCCGGTCGCCCCCGCCGAGACCCCCGACCATGGCATCCCCCTCGAACTTGCTCAACCTTCCGACCTCGCTAATCTTGATCAGTGGGCTCAAGAAGGGGGACCCACACAAGAACAATTTCGTCAGGAACAGAAGACCTGTCCCTCCCTTGAGGGACTCCGACAACAAGCGCTCGCCCAAAGCGCCGGGGATACCTCCGGAACTCATTGGGTCTACTGGGACAATGATCTATTGTACAGCGAGCAACGAATCGCCGAGCTGGGGGCCAACCGAGTACTAGTGGTGCCCCTCCGCTTTAGAGACTTCCTGCTAAACCTGGCCCACGATGCCCCCCTGGCAGGGCACCTGGGACAGGATAAAACCTACAGCCGCCTAGTGACCCACTTCTTCTGGCCCAAAATGAGAAACGATGTGCACCAGCATTGCCGATCTTGCCCCACGTGCCAAGCCAGTGGGAAGAGCGGCCGCAAATTAAAGGCTCCCCTGCAACCCTTTCCAGTAGTCACAACCCCATTTGAGAGGGTCGGGATAGACATTGTGGGACCCCTGGACCCGCGTACAAGACAAGGCCATCGCTTCATCCTGGTACTAGTGGACCACGCCACCCGCTACCCTGAGGCTATTCCTCTCCGGACCGTGACAGCCCCAGTGGTCGGCCGGGCCCTGATGGGGATCTTCTCCCGTGTGGGGTTCCCCCGGGAAGTCGTCAGTGACCGAGGCACGAACTTTATTTCTAAATATATGAAGTCCCTCTGGCAACAGTGTGGGGTCACCTACCGCTTCACGACCCCCTATCACCCCCAAGGAAACGGACTTGTTGAGCGGTTCAATCGCACGCTAAAAGGGATGATCGGGGGATTGGAAGAGCCCCTCCGTCGCCAGTGGGACGTGCTGCTGCCGTGCCTCCTCTTCGCCTACCGGGAGGTCCCACAGAAGTCCCTAGGCTTCAGCCCCTTCGAGCTGCTCTATGGGCACCCAGTACGGGGGCCACTCAGCCTGATCAAAGAAGGCTGGGAGATGCCTCCGGCCAAGAGTCCTCCAGATGTCTTCCGGTACCTCCTCACCCTCCGCAACCAGTCCCGGCGGTTCAGAGACCTAGCAAAAGCCAACCTAGAGGCCAGTCAAGAGGACATGAAGAAATGGTATGACCAGAACGCCTCATCCATTGAATTCGAGCCGGGGCAACAGGTCTGGGTAATGTCCCCCACAGAACCGTGCGCTCTCCAAGACAAATGGACGGGACCCTTCAAGGTAATCGAGCGCAAGGGTCCTGCCACCTATCTGATCGATATGGAGTCCGCCCGGAATCCGCTCCGAGTCCTCCACACCAACAGACTGAAACCCCACTTTGCACGAACAGAACTCAGCCTCTTGATGGCCACAGACAATGGGGTTGAAGACGACTCCGAGCCTCTCCCTGACCTCTTGCGGACCCAGGAGCAAGACGGCTCCGTGGATGGGGTCCGACTCTCGGAGACCCTCACCAGAGAACAACGGCAAGAGTGCCAAGCCCTCCTATCACGGTTCGCCAGTCTGTTCTCCCTCACCCCGGGTGTCACTTCCTGGTGTGTGCACGATGTGGACACCGGAGACAGCCCTCCTATCCGCCACCGGGCCTACCGCGTACCTGATCGGGTACGGGCCTGCATCCAGGCGGAAGTAGCTAAGATGCTCACGCTCGGGGTCATCGAGCCCTCAGACAGTCCATGGGCCAGCCCGGTCGTACTGGTCCCCAAAGCAGCCGCCCCCGGGACCACACCAGAACTCCGGTTCTGTGTCGACTACCGGGGCCTGAATGAAGTCACCAGAACGGACGCACACCCCATCCCCCGGGCAGATGAACTGGTCGACCGAATGGGCGCTGCCCGCTACCTCAGCATCTTCGACCTGACGGCAGGTTATTGGCAGATCGGCCTCACACCCCGAGCACAAGAACGCTCTGCCTTCTCCACCCCCGATGGCCACTATCACTTTACGGTCATGCCCTTCGGCATGAAGAATGCCCCAGCGACGTTCCAACGGCTCGTCAATCAGGTCCTGGCGGGGCTCGAAGAGTTCAGCGCCGCCTACCTGGACGACATCGCTGTGTACAGCCACCATTGGACCGAGCACCTCCACCACCTCCAAGCAGTGCTGCAAGCCCTTCAGCGAGCTGGCCTCACGATCAAGGCCAGCAAATGCCAAATTGGACAAGGGTCGGTGACCTACCTCGGACACCAGGTGGGAAGCGGCCTAGTGGCCCCCCTACAGCTGAAAATTGCCGCCATCCAGAACTGGCAACCCCCTATCACTCAAACTGAGGTGCGAGCCTTCCTGGGCCTCACGGGCTACTACCGAAGGTTCGTGAAAGACTATGGTACCATCGTGGGGCCTCTCACCGAACTCACGTCAAAAAATCAGCCCAAGAAGGTGAACTGGACCCCAGAGTGTCAAGCGGCGTTCGAACAGTTAAAGGCCGCCATGTGTTCCGCTCCTGTGCTCCAGGCCCCAGACTACAGCCGGGAGTTCGTCGTCCAGACGGACGCCTCCGACCAGGGCATTGGGGCGGTCCTGTCCCAAGTGAACACCGAAGGCCTCGATCAACCGGTGGCCTTCATCAGCCGGAGACTCCTACCCCGGGAACAACGCTGGAGCACCATAGAGAGGGAAGCCTTCGCTGTGGTATGGGCCCTCAAGAAGCTCCGGCCCTACCTTTTTGGCACCCACTTTCGGGTGCAGACTGACCACCGACCCCTGCAGTGGTTGATGCATATGCGGGGGGAAAACCCAAAATTGCTACGCTGGTCCATCTCCTTACAAGGTATGGACTTCACAGTCGAACACCGGCCTGGGTCCGACCACGCCAACGCCGATGGCCTGTCCCGGTTTTTCCGCCTCGACGAAGAGAGTCCCCAAGAGGATGGGTAACTCTCCCCGCCTTCAGCTGGGGGGGACGCATGTTGGACAGGCCACATGACGGGCCGCTCTCCCCCGGCTCGACCAGGCCCGAGCCCAGTCACGCAAGCACCACACACCACCATTGCACGCCCTGCGTCCCCTCAGGGACCCCTGCCCTCGAACATGATAACCTCGTGGGTCCGATCCACTGCCGGCCCATGCACCCAGCCCGGGCCGCCATCTTGGACACCTCGCCACGAGGCCGCCTGGCCCCCGATCGACCTCAACCCTGGGCCTAGCCCAGCCTCAGACAATCCGGCACCACCCTCCACCCAGGAGGTGAGCGGGCTACTTGGCAAGTCAATGGGAGAAAGAGGTGCCGATGGCTCTCCCCCCGCCCAGTGCCGCTCGCCCATCGCCTCCCCGGGCGCTGGCTCCACCCCCCTGCTGGGTGTCTGGACTCCCTCATCCCGGACCTCCCGACCTCCAAGTGCGAGGGTCCGGACATCAAAGCACGCCAGCCCTATAACTGGGGCAGCTCCAGAGCAGGAAGTCAGTTGTATCTTGGAGTCGAGAGACGTAAGAGGAACTCATCCTGGACGGACTACTGGCGTTGCCGTAGCTCTGTCCTGTGCACCATCGTCCTGCCTGTTGGCGCTGCCACAGCCGTCGTAACCTTCATTCTTCACCGTCGTCCGGATCTGCTGGCGAGGCCGCGGACCGTTGTAACCATCATCTTCATCGGGACCTGCTTGGCTTCTCCACGGCCCGTCGACCATCCTTCATCCATCTCGGGACCTGCTTGGCTCCTCCACGGCCCGATCAGCAACCACGCCGAGCTCGAGGATTGAGAGCTATTTAACTCATTGGTAACTAAGACTGTCCCGCTACCCTTTCTCCTCAACCAGAGATCAGAACCGAGGGGACCCCTGAGTCCAGACCTCCTTGTATCATAACGACGTAACCTAAGAATTGCATATAAAGTCTCGTTAACCTTCAATCTTGTGTGGTGTCCGTCTGTGGGGGGGAAGTTACTTACCTGTACAGTCGTTGGAGACGGCTCTCCCTGGAGACCTCTCCCCGTAATCTCGGCCGACCCTCCCGGTCCGTCTAACAAGGCACTCACACTCTGCAGTCACTCACACTCTGCACTCACACTCTGCACTCGAACTCTGCACTCAAACTCTACACTCACTCTGCACTCATTCTGCACTCACTCTCACTCTGCACTCACACTGCAGTCACACTCACCCTGCACTCACACTGCAGTCACACTCACTCCGCACTCACTCTGCACTCACTCTGTAGTCACACTCACTCTGCACTCACTCTGCACTCACTCTGCAGTCACACTCACTCTTCACTCACTCTGCATTCACTCTCACTCTGCAGTCACTCTCACTCTGCAGTCACTCACACTCTGCAGTCACTCACACTCTGCACTCACACTCTGCACTCGAACTCTGCACTCAAACTCTACACTCACTCTGTGTTGGACAGGCCACATGAAAGGCCGCACTCCCCCGGCCCGACCAGGCCCGAGCCCGGTCACGCAGGTACCACACACCACCATTACACGCCCTCCGTCCCCTCCGGGACCCCTACTCTCAAACATGTCGACCTCGTGGGCTCGATCCACTGCCGGCCGGCGCGCCCATCCTGGGCGCCATCTTGGACACTCCACCACGAGGCCGCCTGGGCCCCGATCGACCCCAACCCCGGGCCTGGCCAGGCCTCAGACATCCTGGCACCACCATCCACCCAGGAGGTGAGCGGGCTACTTGGCAAGTCAATGGGAGAAAGAGGTGTCGATGGCTCTCCCCCACCAGGTGCCGCTCGCCCATCGCCTCCCCGGACGCTGGCTCCACCCCCCTGCTGGGTGTCTGGACTCCCTCATCCCGGGCCCCCCGACCTCCAAGTGCGAGGGTCTGGACATCAAAGAACACCAGCCCTATAACTGGGGCAGCTCCAGAGCAGGAAGGCAGTTGTATCTTGGAGTCGAGAGACGCAGAGAAGAACTCATCCTTGACGGACTACTGGCGCTGCCATAGCTCTGTCTCGTGCACCATCGTCTTGCCTGCTGGCGCTGCCGCAACCTTCGTAACCTTCATATCCTTCATCGTCGTCGGGACCTGCTGGCGAGGCCGCGGACCGTTTGTAACCATCATCTTCATCGGGACCTGCTGGCTTCGCCGCGGACCGTCGTTTCCTTCGTCCATCTCGGGACCTGCTGGCTCCGCCGCGGCCCGATCATCTAGAACGCCGAGCTCGAGGATTGAGAGCTATTTCCATCTTTTTGGTAACAAGACTGTCCCGCTACCCTTTTCCCAAACCAGAGACCAGAATCGAGGGGACCCCTGAGTCCAGACCTCCTTGTACCATTCCATCGTAAACTAAAGAATTGCCTATAAAGTCTCGTTGAACTTTAACCTTGTGTGGTGTCCGTCTTTGGGGGGGAAGTTACTTGTCTGTACGATCGCTGGAGACGGCTCTCCCCGGAGACCTCTCCCCTTATCCTCGGCCGACCCTCCCGGTCCGTCTAACATTGGTGGCCAGCGGCGCGATCCGAATCACCGCATAACCGTACAGAGAGTAGCTCACCCCACGGCGAATCACGATGTCAACTAAAGAAAGCGGATCAACGGAGAAATTCCAGATGGAGAAATTGGACGAGTACAGCCATCGTGAACTAAAGCAGTTCTGCATCGAACTAGGTATCGCTACCACCGGTCTCAGTACCAAAGACGATTTTAAGCAGGCCCTAGAATCTTGGGCAGAAACCGGGGCTGCCGGAACCCCCGATCAAAGCATCGCAGCAAAAATCACCACGGCCCCTGAAGAGCGAAGAACGGGTCTCTCGCAAGACGAGATCCAGGAACGAGAGAAAACCCGACTACACGAGCTGGAAATGGCCCGGCTCAAAATGGACATTGAACTTAAATTGGCCGAACAAAAAATCAACTTAGAGCACCTGCGTCTCCGAGAAGAAAGAGAGGAGAAACAGAGACAAAGGGAGCTCGAGGAAAAGAAACTGGCATATGAGCATGAGCGGAAACTAGCTGAGATCGACCTACGCAAGAATAAAGAAGTCGGGGTGTCCGAGCAACCCCACACCCCAGGGACAACAAAGAAAAAGGTACACATCCCCAAGGATGTCGTTCGAGAGTACTTCCGAGAGGACGACATCCAGCAATGGTTTAAGGCCTATGAAATCGCTATGACTGCACACCGGATCGATAGAAGCGATTGGGGAGCCGGTCTATGGGGGAGATTCCTCAATGAGGGCCGCGACGCCCTGCTGCAACTCCCGGACCACCAGATGACCTCCTATGACCATATGAAAGCTGCACTCCTCACCCGCTATGGCCTCACACCCGAGATGTACCGTCAGAGGTTCCGAGACTGCACCCGCATCCCGGGTACAACTTGGGTGGACTATGTAAACTACTTCAGCCGAGCCTTCGAAGGCTGGATCAAAGGAAGCAAGGTCACAACCTACGAACAACTGTTCAATCTTATGGTCTGGGAGCATCTGTCGAACAATTGCTTCATTGAACTCCGCCAGCACCTCCTCGACAGCAAGTTAACGGATCCCCGGCAGCTCGCAGCCGAAGCTGACCGGTGGGAAATCACCAGAGTAGGCCGAAATGGGTCCTACGAACAAAACCGGAACAACAATGGTCAACACCGTCCCCGAGGAGGAGGAGGAGGCCAAGGACGCGGAAGAGACAACGCTCCGGTCGCCCCCGCTACAAGCACCACCCCCCCGGCCAACCGGGGCAGCACCCCGGCGCGACCGGGATATCGAGCCAACGTTACGTGCCATCGATGCCAACGAATCGGACACTATGCAAACGACCCAAACTGCCCCCAGTACCAGAGCCCAAGACCCCACCAAGTAGCCGCTGCTGCTCTGGGGGAGGAACAGATCTCAGAGGAACAGGAGGAATATGAACAGGAACACCAAGAATGGGAGCCAGCCGCCATGGCCCTAGCCTGCTTAGGGGGGAGAGACATGGTCCCGCGGGTCCCCCTACCCGCTAACACCCAGAAGTACAGTCAATGGGTGAGCATCAATGGACGCCGGGCCGAAGCCCTTCGTGACACTGGGGCCAGTGTAACAGCCGTCCGCTGTCACCTGGTGACCCCCGAACAATATCTACCGAACATCCTCTGCCCTGTACGTTCAGCCGATAACTCGGAAAGTCTGTGTCGGATGGCCTGCGTCCCCTTCGAATGGGGAGGGGTCTCCGGCATGTTGAAGGTAACGGTCCGAGACGATGCCCCCGTAGACTGCCTCCTGGGGAATGACCTTGAAAGCTCTCCGTGGGCAGCCGTAGAACGAAGAGAACACCTGGGGATGTTAGGCGTCCCGGACTGGGCGTGCGTCACCACCCGGTCCATGGCCGCCCGTGCCAACCCCCGCCCAGAGGAACCCGAATGGCCGGCGCCACCGCCTCCGGTCGCCCCAGCCGAAACCACCGACCGTGACGTCCCCCCAGAACCAGCTCAACCTCCAGACCTCGCTAACCTCGACCAGTGGCCTCAAGAGGGGGGGCCCACGCAAGAACAATTTCGCCAAGAACAGAAGACCTGTCCCTCCCTCGAGGGACTCCGCCAACAAGCGCTCGCCCAAAGCGCAGGGGATACCTCCGGAACGCACTGGGTCTACTGGGACAATGATCTACTGTACAGTGAGCAAAGAATCGCGGAGCTGGGGGCTAGCCGAGTACTGGTGGTGCCCCTCCGTTTTAGAGACTTTCTGCTAAACCTGGCCCACGATGTCCCCCTGGCGGGACACCTGGGTCAAGATAAAACCTACAGTCGTCTGGTGACCCACTTCTTCTGGCCCAAAATGAGGAACGATGTACACCAGCATTGCCGATCTTGCCCCACGTGCCAAGCCAGTGGAAAGAGCGGCCGCAAACTAAAAGCCCCCCTGCAACCTTTTCCCGTGGTCACCACCCCGTTCGAGAGGGTCGGGATAGACATCGTGGGGCCCCTGGACCCACGCACCAAACAGGGCCATCGATTCATCCTGGTGCTAGTGGACCACGCCACCCGCTACCCCGAGGCTGTTCCCCTGCGAACTGTGACAGCCCCGGTAGTCGGCCGGGCTCTGATGGGGATCTTCTCCCGTGTGGGCTTCCCCCGAGAAGTCGTCAGCGACAGAGGCACGAACTTTATTTCTAAATATATGAAGTCCCTCTGGCAACAGTGCGGGGTTACCTACCGATTCACGACCCCCTATCACCCTCAAGGAAACGGACTCGTTGAGCGGTTCAACCGCACGCTCAAAGGGATGATCGGGGGTTGGAAGAGCCCCTCCGTCGCCAGTGGGACGTGCTGCTGCCGTGCCTCCTCTTCGCCTATCGAGAGGTTCCCCAGAAGTCCCTGGGCTTCAGCCCGTTTGAACTACTATATGGACACCCAGTGCGGGGGCCGCTCAGCCTAGTCAAGGAAGGATGGGAGATGCCCCCTCTAAAGAACCCACCAGATGTCTTCCGATACCTCCTAACCCTCCGCAACCAGACCCGGCGGTTCAGAGAGCTGGCAAAAGCCAACCTAGAGGCCAGTCAAGAGGACATGAAAAAGTGGTATGACCGGAATGCCTCCTCCATCGAATTTGAACCTGGGCAACAGGTATGGGTGATGTCCCCCACCGAACCCTGCGCCCTGCAAGACAAGTGGACGGGGCCCTTCAAAGTAGTCGAGCGCAAGGGTCCTGCCACCTATCTCATCGACATGGAATCTCCCCGGAACCCCCTCCGGGTCCTCCACGCTAACAGACTGAAACCCCACTTCGTGCGTTCAGAACTCAGCCTCCTGATGGCCACAGACAACGGGGCTGAAGAGGACTCCGAACCCCTCCCTGACCTCCTACGGACTCGGGAGAAAGATGGCTCCATGGATGGGGTCCGACTCTCGGAGGCCTTCACCCGAGAGCAACGCCAGGAGTGTCGAGTCCTCCTGTCACAGTTCGCCAGCCTGTTCTCCCTCGCCCCAGGTGTCACTTCCTGGTGTGTGCACGACGTGGACACGGGGGACAGCCCCCCTATCCGCCACCGGGCCTACCGCGTGCCAGATCGGGTACGGGCCTGCATCCAGGAAGAGGTAGCAAAAATGCTCACGCTCGGGGTCATCGAGCCCTCAGACAGCCCCTGGGCCAGTCCTGTCGTACTGGTCCCCAAAGCGGCCGCCCCTGGCACCACACCGGAACTCCGGTTCTGCGTCGACTACCGGGGCTTGAATGCGGTCACCAGAACAGACGCACATCCCATCCCCCGGGCAGATGAACTGATCGACCGCATGGGAGCTGCCCGCTACCTCAGTATCTTCGACCTGACGGCGGGCTACTGGCAAATCGGCCTCACACCCCGGGCCCAAGAACGTTCTGCCTTTTCCACCCCCGATGGCCATTACCATTTCAAGGTCATGCCCTTCGGCATGAAGAATGCCCCAGCAACATTTCAGCGGCTCGTCAATCAGGTCCTGGCGGGGCTCGAAGGGTTCAGCGCCGCCTACCTAGACGACATCGCTGTATACAGCCACCATTGGTCCGAGCACCTCCACCACCTCCGAGCAGTGCTACAAGCCCTTCAGCGAGCTGGCCTCACGATCAAGGCCAGCAAATGTCAAATTGGTCAAGGGTCTGTAACCTACCTCGGGCACCAGGTGGGAAGCGGCCTGGTGGCCCCTCTGCAGCTCAAAATTGCCGCCATCCAGTCCTGGCAGCCCCCCATCACCCAGACCGAAGTACGAGCCTTCCTGGGCCTCACGGGCTATTACCGAAGGTTCGTGAAAGACTATGGTACTATAGTGGGGCCCCTCACAGAACTCACGTCAAAAAATCAACCCAAGAAAGTCAACTGGACCCCTGAGTGTCAAACAGCCTTCGAACAATTGAAAGCCGCCATGTGTTCCGCCCCTGTGCTCCAGGCCCCCGACTACAGCCGGGAGTTCGTCGTCCAAACGGATGCCTCCGACCATGGCATTGGGGCAGTCTTGTCTCAAGTGAACACCGAAGGCCTTGATCAGCCAGTGGCCTTCATCAGCAGGCGACTCCTACCACGAGAACAACGCTGGAGCACCATCGAGAGGGAGGCCTTCGCCGTGGTATGGGCCCTCAAGAAACTCCGGCCCTACCTCTTTGGCACCCCCTTTCGGGTGCAGACCGACCACCGACCCCTGCAGTGGCTGATGCAGATGCGGGGGGAAAACCCGAAGTTACTACGTTGGTCCATCTCCCTTCAAGGGATGGACTTCACGGTTGAACACCGGCCTGGGCCAGATCACGCCAACGCGGATGGCCTGTCCCGGTTCTTCCGCCTCGACGAGGAGAGTCCCCAAGAGGATGGGTAACTCTCCCCGCCTTCAGCTGGGGGGGACGCATGTTGGACAGGCCACATGAAAGGCCGCACTCCCCCGGCCCGACCAGGCCCGAGCCCGGTCACGCAGTACCACACACCACCATTACACGCCCTCCGTCCCCTCCGGGACCCCTACTCTCGAACATGTCGACCTCGTGGGCTCGATCCACTGCCGGCCGGCGCGCCCATCCTGGGCGCCATCTTGGACACTCCACCACGAGGCCGCCTGGGCCCCGATCGACCCCAACCCCGGGCCTGGCCAGGCCTCAGACATCCCGGCACCACCATCCACCCAGGAGGTGAGCGGGCTACTTGGCAAGTCAATGGGAGAAAGAGGTGTCGATGGCTCTCCCCCACCAGGTGCCGCTCGCCCATCGCCTCCCCGGACGCTGGCTCCACCCCCCTGCTGGGTGTCTGGACTCCCTCATCCCGGGCCCCCCGACCTCCAAGTGCGAGGGTCCGGACATCAAAGAACACCAGCCCTATAACTGGGGCAGCTCCAGAGCAGGAAGGCAGTTGTATCTTGGAGTCGAGAGACGCAGAGAAGAACTCATCCTTGACGGACTACTGGCGCTGCCATAGCTCTGTCTCGTGCACCATCGTCTTGCCTGCTGGCGCTGCCGCAACCTTCGTAACCTTCATATCCTTCATCGTCGTCGGGACCTGCTGGCGAGGCCGCGGACCGTTTGTAACCATCATCTTCATCGGGACCTGCTGGCTCCGCCGCGGACCGTCGTTTCCTTCGTCCATCTCGGGACCTGCTGGCTCCGCCGCGGCCCGATCATCTAGAACGCCGAGCTCGAGGATTGAGAGCTATTTCCATCTTTTTGGTAACAAGACTGTCCCGCTACCCTTTTCCCAAACCAGAGACCAGAATCGAGGGGACCCCTGAGTCCAGACCTCCTTGTACCATTCCATCGTAAACTAAAGAATTGCCTATAAAGTCTCGTTGAACTTTAACCTTGTGTGGTGTCCGGTGTGGGGGGGAAGTTACTTGTCTGTACGATCGCTGGAGACGGCTCTCCCCGGAGACCTCTCCCCTTATCCTCGGCCGACCCTCCCGGTCCGTCTAACACTCTGCACTCACTTTGCACTCACACTCACTCTGCACTCACTCTGCACTCGCTCTCACTCTGCTCTCACTCTGCACTCACACTGCAGTCACACTCACTCTGCACCAACACTGCAGTCACACTCATTCTGCACTCACTCCGCACTCACTCTCACTCTACACTCACTCTCACTCTGCACTCACACTGCAGTCACACTCACTCTGCACTCACTCTGCACTCTCTCTGCACTCACTCTCACTTAGCACTCATTCTGCACTCACTCTCACTCTGCACTCACACTGCAGTCACACTCACTCTGCACTCACACTGCAGTCAAACTCACTCTGCACTCACTCTGTAGTCACACTCACTCTACACTCACTCTGCACTCACTCTGCAGTCACACTCACTCTTCACTCACTCTGCATTCACTCTCACTCTGCATACACTCTCACTATGCATTCACTCTCACTCTGCAGTCACTCACACTCTGCAGTCACTCACACTCTGCACTCGAACTCTGCACTCAAACTCTACACTCACTCTGCACTCACTCTGCACTCACACTCACTCTGCACTCACTCTGCACTCACTCTCACTCTGCTCTCACTCTGCACTCACACTGCAGTCACACTCACTCTGCACCAACACTGCAGTCACACTCATTCTGCACTCACTCTGCACTCACTCTCACTCTACACTCACTCTCACTCTGCACTCACACTGCAGTCACACTCACTCTGCACTCACACTGCAGTCACACTCACTCTGCACTCACTCTGCACTCTCTCTGCACTCACTTTCACTCTGCACTCATTCTGCACTCACTCTTACTCTGCACTCACACTGCAGTCACACTCACTCTGCACTCACACTGCAGTCACACTCACTCTGCACCCACACTGCAGTCACTCTCATGCTGCACTCACTCTGCACTCACTCTCACTCTGCACACATTCTGCACTCACTCTCACTCTGCACTCACACTCACTCTGGACTCACACTGCAGTCACACTCACTCTGCACTCACTCTGCAGTCACACTCACTCTTCACTCACTCTGCATTCACTCTCACTCTGCAGTCACTCTCACTCTGCAGTCACTCACACTCTGCAGTCACTCACACTCTGCACTCTCACTCTGCACTCACACTGCAGTCACACTCACTCTGCACTCACTCTGCACTCTCTCTGCAATCACTTTCACTCTGCACTCATTCTGCACTCACTCTTACTCTGCACTCACACTGCAGTCACACTCACTCTGCACCCACACTGCAGTCACTCTCATGCTGCACTCACTCTGCACTCACTCTCACTCTGCACTCATTCTGCACTCACTCTCACTCTGCACTCACACTCACTCTGCACTCACACTGCAGTCACACTCACTCTGCACTCACTCTGCACTCACTCTGTAGTCACACTCACTCTGCACTCACTCTGCACTCATTCTGCACTCACTCTGCAGTCACACTCACTCTTCACTCACACTGCATTCACTCTCACTCTGCAGTCACTCTCACTCTGCAGTCACTCACACTCTGCAGTCACTCACACTCTGCACTCAAACTCTACACTCACTCTGCACTCATTCTGCACTCACTCTCACTCTGCACTCACACTGCAGTCATACTCACTCTGCACTCACACTGCAGTCACACTCACTCTGCACTCACTCTGCACTCACTCTGTAGTCACACTCACTCTGCACTCACTCTGCACTCACTCTGCAGTCACACTCACTCTTCACTCACTCTGCATTCACTCTCACTCTGCAGTCACTCACACTCTGCAGTCACTCACACTCTGCACTCACACTCTGCACTCAAACTCTGCACTCAAACTCTACACTCACTCTGCACTCACTCTGCACTCACACTCACTCTGCACTCACTCTACACTCACTCTGCAATCACACTGCAGTCACACTCACTCTGCACTCACTCTGCACTCACTCTGTAGTCACACTCACTCTGCACTCACTCTGCACTCACTCTGCAGTCACACTCAGTCTTCACTCACTCTGCATTCACTCTCACTCTGCAGTCACTCACACTCTGCAGTCACTCACACTCTGCACTCACACTCTGCACTTGAACTCTGCACTCAAACTCTACACTCACTCTGCACTCACTCTGCACTCACACTCACTCTGCACTCACTCTGCACTCACTCTCACTCTGCTCTCATTCTGCACTCACACTCACTCTGCACCAACACTGCAGTCACACTCATTCTGCACTAACTCTGCACTCACTCTCACTCTACACTCACTCTCACTCTGCACTCACACTGCAGTCACACTCACTCTGCACTCACACTGCAGTCACACTCACTCTGCACACACTCTGCACTCTCTCTGCACTCACTTTCACTCTGCACTCATTCTGCACTCACTCTTACTCTGCACTCACACTGCAGTCACACTCACTCTGCACTCACACTGCAGTCACACTCACTCTGCACCCACACTGCAGTCACTCTCATGCTGCACTCACTCTGCACTCACTCTCACTCTGCACACATTCTACACTCACTCTCACTCTGCACTCACACTCACTCTGCACTCATTCTGCATTCACTCTCACTCTGCACTCACACTGCAGTCACACTCACTCTGCACTCACACTGCAGTCACACTCACTCTGCACTCACTCTGCACTCACTCTGTAGTCACACTCACTCTGCACTCACTCTGCACTCACTCTTCAGTCACACTCACTCTTCACTCACTCTGCATTCACTCTCACTCTGCAGTCACTCTCACTCTGCAGTCACTCACACTCTGCAGTCACTCACACTCTGCACTCACACTCTGCACTCAAACTCTGCACTCAAACTCTACACTCACTCTGCACTCACTCTGCACTCACACTCACTCTGCACTCACTCTACACTCACTTTGCACTCACACTGCAGTCACACTCACACTGCACTCACTCTGCACTCACTCTATAGTCACACTCACTCTGCTCTCTTACTCTGCACTCGAACTCTGCACTCAAACTCTACACTCAAACTCTACACTCACTCTGCACTCATTCTGCACTCACTCTCACTCTGCACTCACACTGCAGTCACACTCACTCTGCACTCACTCTGCACTCGAACTCTGCACTCAAACTCTACACTCACTCTGCACTCATTCTGCACTCACTCTCACTCTGCACTCACACTGCAGTCACACTCACCCTGCACTCACACTGCAGTCACACTCACTCTGCACTCACTCTGCACTCGAACTCTGCACTCAAACTCTACACTCACTCTGCACTCATTCTGCACTCACTCTCACTCTGCACTCACACTGCAGTCACACTCACCCTGCACTCACACTGCAGTCACACTCACTCCGCACTCACTCTGCACTCACTCTGTAGTCACACTCACTCTGCACTCACTCTGCACTCACTCTGCAGTCACACTCACTCTTCACTCACTCTGCATTCACTCTCACTCTGCAGTCACTCTCACTCTGCAGTCACTCACACTCTGCAGTCACTCACACTCTGCACTCACACTCTGCACTCGAACTCTGCACTCAAACTCTACACTCACTCTGCACTCACTTTGCACTCACACTCACTCTGCACTCACTCTGCACTCGCTCTCACTCTGCTCTCACTCTGCACTCACACTGCAGTCACACTCACTCTGCACCAACACTGCAGTCACACTCATTCTGCACTCACTCCGCACTCACTCTCACTCTACACTCACTCTCACTCTGCACTCACACTGCAGTCACACTCACTCTGCACTCACTCTGCACTCTCTCTGCACTCACTCTCACTTAGCACTCATTCTGCACTCACTCTCACTCTGCACTCACACTGCAGTCACACTCACTCTGCACTCACACTGCAGTCAAACTCACTCTGCACTCACTCTGTAGTCACACTCACTCTACACTCACTCTGCACTCACTCTGCAGTCACACTCACTCTTCACTCACTCTGCATTCACTCTCACTCTGCATACACTCTCACTATGCATTCACTCTCACTCTGCAGTCACTCACACTCTGCAGTCACTCACACTCTGCACTCGAACTCTGCACTCAAACTCTACACTCACTCTGCACTCACTCTGCACTCACACTCACTCTGCACTCACTCTGCACTCACTCTCACCCTGCTCTCACTCTGCACTCACACTGCAGTCACACTCACTCTGCACCAACACTGCAGTCACACTCATTCTGCACTCACTCTGCACTCACTCTCACTCTACACTCACTCTCACTCTGCACTCACACTGCAGTCACACTCACTCTGCACTCACACTGCAGTCACACTCACTCTGCACTCACTCTGCACTCTCTCTGCACTCACTTTCACTCTGCACTCATTCTGCACTCACTCTTACTCTGCACTCACACTGCAGTCACACTCACTCTGCACTCACACTGCAGTCACACTCACTCTGCACCCACACTGCAGTCACTCTCATGCTGCACTCACTCTGCACTCACTCTCACTCTGCACACATTCTGCACTCACTCTCACTCTGCACTCACACTCACTCTGGACTCACACTGCAGTCACACTCACTCTGCACTCACTCTGCAGTCACACTCACTCTTCACTCACTCTGCATTCACTCTCACTCTGCAGTCACTCTCACTCTGCAGTCACTCACACTCTGCAGTCACTCACACTCTGCACTCTCACTCTGCACTCACACTGCAGTCACACTCACTCTGCACTCACTCTGCACTCTCTCTGCAATCACATTCACTCTGCACTCATTCTGCACTCACTCTTACTCTGCACTCACACTGCAGTCACACTCACTCTGCACCCACACTGCAGTCACTCTCATGCTGCACTCACTCTGCACTCATTCTGCACTCACTCTCACTGTGCACTCACACTCACTCTGCACTCACACTGCAGTCACACTCACTCTGCACTCACTCTGCACTCACTCTGTAGTCACACTCACTCTGCACTCACTCTGCACTCACTCTGCACTCACTCTGCAGTCACACTCACTCTTCACTCACACTGCATTCACTCTCACTCTGCAGTCACTCTCACTCTGCAGTCACTCACACTCTGCAGTCACTCACACTCTGCACTCAAACTCTACACTCACTCTGCACTCATTCTGCACTCACTCTCACTCTGCACTCACACTGCAGTCATACTCACTCTGCACTCACACTGCAGTCACACTCACTCTGCACTCACTCTGCACTCACTCTGTAGTCACACTCACTCTGCACTCACTCTGCACTCACTCTGCAGTCACACTCACTCTTCACTCACTCTGCATTCACTCTCACTCTGCAGTCACTCACACTCTGCAGTCACTCACACTCTGCACTCACACTCTGCACTCAAACTCTGCACTCAAACTCTACACTCACTCTGCACTCACTCTGCACTCACACTCACTCTGCACTCACTCTACACTCACTCTGCAATCACACTGCAGTCACACTCACTCTGCACTCACTCTGCACTCACTCTGTAGTCACACTCACTCTGCACTCACTCTGCACTCACTCTGCAGTCACACTCAGTCTTCACTCACTCTGCATTCACTCTCACTCTGCAGTCACTCACACTCTGCAGTCACTCACACTCTGCACTCACACTCTGCACTTGAACTCTGCACTCAAACTCTACACTCAATCTGCACTCACTCTGCACTCACACTCACTCTGCACTCACTCTGCACTCACTCTCACTCTGCTCTCATTCTGCACTCACACTCACTCTGCACCAACACTGCAGTCACACTCATTCTGCACTAACTCTGCACTCACTCTCACTCTACACTCACTCTCACTCTGCACTCACACTGCAGTCACACTCACTCTGCACTCACACTGCAGTCACACTCACTCTGCACACACTCTGCACTCTCTCTGCACTCACTTTCACTCTGCACTCATTCTGCACTCACTCTTACTCTGCACTCACACTGCAGTCACACTCACTCTGCACTCACACTGCAGTCACACTCACTCTGCACCCACACTGCAGTCACTCTCATGCTGCACTCACTCTGCACTCACTCTCACTCTGCACACATTCTGCACTCACTCTCACTCTGCACTCACACTCACTCTGCACTCACACTGCAGTCAGACTCACTCTGCACTCACTCTGCAGTCACACTCACTCTTCACTCACTCTGCATTCACTCTCACTCTGCAGTCACTCTCACTCTGCAGTCACTCACTGTTGGACGGACCGGGAGGGTCGGCCGAGGATAAGGGGAGAGGTCTCCGGGGAGAGCCGTCTCCAGCGATCGTACAGACAAGTAACTTCCCCCCCACAGACGGACACCACACAAGGGTAAAGTTCAACGAGACTTTATAGGCAATTCTTTAAGTTTACGATGGAATGGTACAAGGAGGTCTGGACTCAGGGGTCCCCTCGGTTCTGGTCTCTGGCTTGGGAAAAGGGTAGCGGGACAGTCTTGTTACCAAAAGATGAAACTAGCTCTCAATCCTCGAGCTCGGCGTTCTAGATGATCGGGCCGCGGCGGAGCCAGCAGGTCCCGAGATGGACGAAGGAAACGACGGTCCGCGGCGGAGCCAGCAGGTCCCGATGAAGATGGTGAATGCAAACGGTCCGCGGCCACGCCAGCAGGTCCCGACGACGATGAAGGATATGAAGGTTACGAAGGTTGCGGCAGCGCCAGCAGGCAAGACGATGGTGCACGAGACAGAGCTATGGCAGCGCCAGTAGTCCGTCAAGGATGAGTTCTTCTCTGCGTCTCTCGACTCCAAGATACAACTGCCTTCCTGCTCTGGAGCTGCCCCAGTTATAGGGCTGGTGTTCTTTGATGTCCGGACCCTCGCACTTGGAGGTCGGGAGGTCCGGGATGAGGGAGTTCAGACACCCAGCAGGGGGGTGGAGCCAGCGCCCGGGGAGGCGATGGGCGAGCGGCACCTGGCGGGGGAGGGCCATCGACACCTCTTTCCCCCAGTGACTTGCCAAGTAGCCCGCTCACCTCCTGGGTGGATGGTGGTGCCGGGATGTCTGAGACCTGGCCAGGCCCAGGGTTGAGGTCGATCTGGGGCCAGGCGGCCTCGTGGTGGAGTGTCCAAGATGGCGCCCAGGATGGGCGCGCAGGCCGGCAGTGGATCAGGCCCACGAGGTCGACATGTTCGAGGGTAGGGGTCCCGGAGGGGACGGAGGACGTGTAATGGTGGTGTGTGGTACCTGCGTGACCGGGCTCGGGCCTGGTCGGGCCGGGGGAGAGTGGCCCTTCATGTGGCCTGTCCAACATGCGTCCCCCCCAGCTGAAGGCGGGGAGAGTTACCCATCCTCTTGGGGACTCTCCTCGTCGAGGCGGAAGAACCGGGACAGGCCATCCGCGTTGGCGTGATCTGGCCCAGGCCGATGTTCAACTGTGAAGTCCATCCTTTGGAGGGAGATGGACCAACGTAGTAACTTCGGGTTTTCTCCCCGCATCTGCATCAGCCACTGCAGGGGTCGGTGGTCGGTCTGCACCCGAAAGTGTGTGCCAAAGAGGTAGGGCCGGAGTTTCTTGAGGGCCCATACCACGGCGAAGGCCTCCCTCTCAATGGTGCTCCAGCGTTGTTCTCGTGGTAGGAGTCGCCTGCTGATGAAGGCCACTGGCTGATCAAGGCCTTCGGTGTTCACTTGAGACAGGACTGCCCCGATGCCATGGTCGGAGGCATCCGTCTGGACGACGAACTCCCGGCTGTAGTCGGGGGCCTGGAGCACAGGGGCGGAACACATGGCGGCTTTCAATTGTTCGAATGCTGTTTGACACTCTGGGGTCCAGTTGACTTCCTTGGGTTGATTTTTTGACGTGAGTTCCGTGAGGGGACCCACTATGGTACCATAGTCTTTCACGAACCTTCGGTAGTAGCCCGTGAGGCCCAGGAAGGCTCGTACCTCGGTCTGGGTGATGGGGGGCTGCCAGGACTGGATGGCGGCAATCTTGAGCTGCAGAGGGGCCACCAGGCCGCTTCCCACCTGGTGTCCGAGGTAGGTTGCAGACCCTTGACCAATTTGACATTTGCTGGCCTTGATCGTGAGGCCAGCTCGCTGAAGGGCTTGTAGCACGGCTCGGAGGTGGTGGAGGTGCTCGGTCCAATGGTGGCTGTATACAGCGATGTCATCTAGGTAGGCGGCGCTGAACCCTTCGAGCCCCGCCAGGACTTGATTGACGAGCCGCTGAAAGGTTGCTGGGGCATTCTTCATGCCAAAGGGCATGACCTTGAAATGGTAATGGCCATCGGGGGTGGAAAAGGCAGAACGTTCTTGGGCCCGGGGTGTGAGGCCGATTTGCCAGTAGCCTGCCGTCAGGTCGAAAATACTGAGGTAGCGGGCAGCTCCCATGCGGTCGATTAGTTCATCTGCCCGGGGGATGGGATGTGCGTCTGTTCTGGTGACCGCATTTAAGCCCCGGTAGTCGACGCAGAACCGGAGTTCCGGCATGGTGCCAGGGGCGGCTGCTTTGGGGACCAGTACTACAGGACTGGCCCAGGGGCTATCTGAGGGCTCGATGACCCCGAGCGTGAGCATTCTTGCTACCTCTTCCTGGATGCAGGCCCGTACCCGATCTGGCACGCGGTAGGCCCGGTGGCGGATAGGGGGGCTGTCCCCTGTGTCAACATCGTGCACACACCAGGAAGTGACACCTGGGGCGAGGGAGAACAGGCTGGCGAACTGTGACAGGAGGACTCGACACTCCTGGCGTTGCTCTCGGGTGAGGGCCTCCGAGAGTCGGACCCCATCCACGGAGCCGTCTTTCTCCTGAGTCCGTAGGAGGTCAGGGAGGGGCTCGGAGTCCTCTTCAGCCCCATTGTCTGTGGCCATCAGGAGGCTGAGTTCTGAACGCACAAAGTGGGGTTTCAGTCTGTTAGCGTGGAGGACCCGGAGGGGGTTCCGGGGAGATTCCATGTCGATGAGATAGGTGGCAGGACCCTTGCGCTCGACTACTTTGAAGGGCCCTGTCCACTTGTCTTGCAGGGCGCAGGGTTCGGTGGGGGACATCACCCATACCTGTTGCCCAGGTTCAAATTCGATGGAGGAGGCATTCCGGTCATACCACTTTTTCATGTCCTCTTGACTGGCCTCCAGGTTGGCTTTTGCCAGCTCTCTGAACCGCCGGGTCTGGTTGCGGAGGGTTAGGAGGTATCGGAAAACATCTGGTGGGTTCTTTAGAGGGGGCATCTCCCAGCCTTCCTTGACTAGGCTGAGCGGCCCCCGCACTGGGTGTCCATATAGTAGTTCAAACGGGCTGAAGCCCAGGGACTTCTGGGGAACCTCTCGATAGGCGAAGAGGAGGCACGGCAGCAGCACGTCCCACTGGCGACGGAGGGGCTCTTCCAACCCCCCGATCATCCCTTTGAGTGTGCGGTTGAACCGCTCAACGAGTCCGTTTCCTTGAGGGTGATAGGGGGTCGTGAATCGGTAGGTAACCCCGCACTGTTGCCAGAGGGACTTCATATATTTAGAAATAAAGTTCGTGCCTCTGTCGCTGACGACTTCTCGGGGGAAGCCCACACGGGAGAAGATCCCCAACAGAGCCCGGCCGACTACCGGGGCTGTCACAGTTCGCAGGGGAACAGCCTCGGGGTAGCGGGTGGCGTGGTCCACTAGCACCAGGATGAATCGATGGCCTTGTTTGGTGCGCGGGTCCAGGGGTCCCACGATGTCTATCCCGACCCTCTCGAACGGGGTGGTGACCACGGGAAAAGGTTGCAGGGGGGCTTTTAGTTTGCGGCCGCTCTTTCCACTGGCTTGGCACGTGGGGCAAGATCGGCAATGCTGGTGTACATCGTTCCTCATTTTGGGCCAGAAGAAGTGGGTCACCAGACGACTATAGGTTTTATCTTGACCCAGGTGTCCCGCCAGGGGGACATCGTGGGCCAGGTTTAGCAGAAAGTCTCTAAAATGGAGGGGCACCACCAGTACTCGGCTAGCCCCCAGCTCTGCGATTCTTTGCTCACTGTACAGCAGTTCATTGTCCCAGTAGACCCAGTGCGTTCCGGAGGTATCCCCTGCACTTTGGGCGAGCGCTTGTTGGCGGAGTCCCTCGAGGGAGGGACAGGTCTTCTGTTCTTGGCGGAATTGTTCTTGCGTGGGCCCCCCCTCTTGAGGCCACTGGTCGATGTTAGCGAGGTCTGGAGGTTGAGCTGGTTCTGGGGGGACGTCACGGTCGGTGGTTTCGGCTGGGGCGACCGGAGGCGGTGGCGCCGGCCATTCGGGTTCCTCTGGGCGGGGGTTGGCACGGGCGGCCATGGACCGGGTGGTGACGCACACCCAGTCCGGGACGCCTAACATCCCCAGGTGTTCTCTTCGTTCTACGGCTGCCCACGGAGAGCTTTCAAGGTCATTCCCCAGGAGGCAGTCTACGGGGGCATCGTCTCGGACCGTTACCTTTAACATGCCGGCGACCCCTCCCCATTCGAAGGGGACGCAGGCCATCCGACACAGACTTTCCGAGTTATCGGCTGAACGTACAGGGCAGAGAATGTTCGGTAGATATTGTTCTGGGGTCACCAGGTGACAGCGGACGGCTGTTACACTGGCCCCAGTGTCACGAAGGGCTTCGGCCCGGCGTCCATTGATGCTCACCCATTGGCTGTACTTCTGGGTGTTAGCGGGTAGGGGGACCCGCGGAACCATGTCTCTCCCCCCTAAGCAGGCTAGGGCCATGGCGGCTGGCTCCCATTCTTGGTGTTCCTGTTCATATTCCTCCTGTTCCTCTGAGATCTGTTCCTCCCCCAGAGCAGCAGCGGCTACTTGGCGGGGTCTTGGGCTCTGGTACTGGGGGCAGTTTGGGTCGTTTGCATAGTGTCCGATTCGTTGGCATCGATGGCACGTAACATTGGCTCGATATCCCGGTCGCGCCGGGGTGCTGCCCCGGTTGGCCGGGGGGGTGGTGCTGGTAGCGGGGGCGACCGGAACGTTGTCTCTTCCGCGTCCTTGGTCTCCTCCTCCTCCTCGGGGACGGTGTTGACCATTGTTGTTCCGGTTTTGTTCGTAGGACCCATTTCGGCCCACTCGGGTGATTTCCCACCGGTCAGCTTCGGCTGCGAGCTGCCGGGGATCCGTTAACTTGCTGTCGAGGAGGTGCTGGCGGAGTTCAATGAAGCAATTGTTCGACAGATGCTCCCAGACCATAAGATTGAACAGTTGTTCGTAGGTTGTGACCTTGCTTCCTTTGATCCAGCCTTCGAAGGCTCGGCTAAAGTAGTTTACATAGTCCACCCAAGTTGTACCCGGGATGCGGGTGCAGTCTCGGAACCTCTGACGGTACATCTCGGGTGTGAGGCCATAGCGGGTGAGGAGTGCAGCTTTCATATGGTCATAGGAGGTCATCTGGTGGTCCGGGAGTTGCAGCAGGGCGTCGCGGCCCTCATTGAGGAATCTCCCCCATAGACCGGCTCCCCAATCGCTTCTATCGATCCGGTGTGCAGTCATAGCGATTTCATAGGCCTTAAACCATTGCTGGATGTCGTCCTCTCGGAAGTACTCTCGAACGACATCCTTGGGGATGTGTACCTTTTTCTCTGTTGCCCCTGGGGTGTGGGGTTGCTCGGACACCCCTACTTCTTTATTCTGCTTGCGTAGGTCGATCTCAGCTAGTTGCCGCTCATGCTCATATGCCAGTTTCTTTTCCTCGAGCTCCCTTTGTCTCTGTTTCTCCTCTCTTTCTTCTCGGAGACGCAGGTGCTCTAAGTTGATTTTTTGTTCGGCCAATTTAAGTTCAATGTCCATTTTGAGCCGGGCCATTTCCAGCTCGTGTAGTCGGGTTTTCTCTCGTTCCTGGATCTCGTCTTGCGAGAGACCCGTTCTTCGCTCCTCAGGTGCCGTGGTGGTTTTGCTGCGATGCTTTGATCCGAGGTTCCGGCAGCCCCGGTTTCTGCCCAAGATTCTAGGGCCTGCTTAAAATCGTCTTTGGTACTTAGTCCGGTGGTAGCGATACCTAGTTCGATGCAGAACTGCTTTAGTTCACGATGGCTGTACTCGTCCAATTTCTCCATCTGGAATTTCTCCGTTGATCCGCTTTCTTTAGTTGACATCGTGATTCGCCGTGGGGTGAGCTACTCTCTGTACGGTTATGCGGTGATTCGGATCGCGCCGCTGGCCACCAATGTTGGACGGACCGGGAGGGTCGGCCGAGGATAAGGGGAGAGGTCTCCGGGGAGAGCCGTCTCCAGCGATCGTACAGACAAGTAACTTCCCCCCCACAGACGGACACCACACAAGGGTAAAGTTCAACGAGACTTTATAGGCAATTCTTTAAGTTTACGATGGAATGGTACAAGGAGGTCTGGACTCAGGGGTCCCCTCGGTTCTGGTCTCTGGCTTGGGAAAAGGGTAGCGGGACAGTCTTGTTACCAAAAGATGAAACTAGCTCTCAATCCTCGAGCTCGGCGTTCTAGATGATCGGGCCGCGGCGGAGCCAGCAGGTCCCGAGATGGACGAAGGAAACGACGGTCCGCGGCGGAGCCAGCAGGTCCCGATGAAGATGGTGAATGCAAACGGTCCGCGGCCACGCCAGCAGGTCCCGACGACGATGAAGGATATGAAGGTTACGAAGGTTGCGGCAGCGCCAGCAGGCAAGACGATGGTGCACGAGACAGAGCTATGGCAGCGCCAGTAGTCCGTCAAGGATGAGTTCTTCTCTGCGTCTCTCGACTCCAAGATACAACTGCCTTCCTGCTCTGGAGCTGCCCCAGTTATAGGGCTGGTGTTCTTTGATGTCCGGACCCTCGCACTTGGAGGTCGGGAGGTCCGGGATGAGGGAGTTCAGACACCCAGCAGGGGGGTGGAGCCAGCGCCCGGGGAGGCGATGGGCGAGCGGCACCTGGCGGGGGAGGGCCATCGACACCTCTTTCCCCCAGTGACTTGCCAAGTAGCCCGCTCACCTCCTGGGTGGATGGTGGTGCCGGGATGTCTGAGACCTGGCCAGGCCCAGGGTTGAGGTCGATCTGGGGCCAGGCGGCCTCGTGGTGGAGTGTCCAAGATGGCGCCCAGGATGGGCGCGCAGGCCGGCAGTGGATCAGGCCCACGAGGTCGACATGTTCGAGGGTAGGGGTCCCGGAGGGGACGGAGGACGTGTAATGGTGGTGTGTGGTACCTGCGTGACCGGGCTCGGGCCTGGTCGGGCCGGGGGAGAGTGGCCCTTCATGTGGCCTGTCCAACACTCACACTCTGCAGTCACTCACACTCTGCACTCTTACTCTGCACTCGAACTCTGCACTCAAACTCTACACTCACTCTGCACTCATTCTGCATTCACTCTCACTCTGCACTCACACTGCAGTCACACTCACTCTGCACTCACACTGCAGTCACACTCACTCTGCACTCACTCTGCACTCACTCTGTAGTCACACTCACTCTGCACTCACTCTGCACTCACTCTTCAGTCACACTCACTCTTCACTCACTCTGCATTCACTCTCACTCTGCAGTCACTCTCACTCTGCAGTCACTCACACTCTGCAGTCACTCACACTCTGCACTCACACTCTGCACTCAAACTCTGCACTCAAACTCTACACTCACTCTGCACTCACTCTGCACTCACACTCACTCTGCACTCACTCTACACTCACTTTGCACTCACACTGCAGTCACACTCACACTGCACTCACTCTGCACTCACTCTATAGTCACACTCACTCTGCTCTCTTACTCTGCACTCGAACTCTGCACTCAAACTCTACACTCAAACTCTACACTCACTCTGCACTCATTCTGCACTCACTCTCACTCTGCACTCACACTGCAGTCACACTCACTCTGCACTCACTCTGCACTCACTCTGTAGTCACACTCACTCTGCACTCACTCTTCAGTCACACTCACTCTTCACTCACTCTGCATTCACTCTCAGTCTGCAGTCACTCTCACTCTGCAGTCACTCACACTGTGCAGTCACTCACACTCTGCACTCACACTCTGGACTCAAACTCTGCAATCAAACTCTACACTCACTCTGCACTCACTCTGCACTCACACTCACTCTGCACTCACTCTGCACTCACTCTCACTCTGCTCTCATTCTGCACTCACACTGCAGTCACACTCACTCTGCACTCACTCTGCACTCACTCTGTAGTCACACTCACTCTGCACTCACTCTGCACTCACTCTGAAGTCACACTCACTCTTCACTCACTCTGCATTCCCTCTCACTCTGCAATCACTCTCACTCTGCAGTCACTCACACTCTGCAGTCACTCACACTCTGCACTCACACTCTGCACTTGAACTCTGCACTCAAACTCCACTCTCACTCTGCACTCACACTCACTCTGCACTCAAACTGCAGTCACACTCACTCTGCACTCACTCAGCACTCACTCTGTAGTCACACTCACTCTGCACTCACTCTGCACTCACTCTGCATTCACTCTCACTCTGCAGTCACTCTCACTCTGCAGTCACTCACACTCTGCAGTCACTCACACTCTGCACTCTTACTCTGCACTCAAACTCTGCACTCAAACTCTACACTCACTCTGCACTCATTCTGCACTCACTCTCACTCTGCACTCACACTGCAGTCACACTCACTCTGCACTCAGACTGCAGTCACACTCACTCTGCACTCACTCTGCACTCACTCTGTAGTCACACTCACTCTGTACTCACTCTGCACTCACCCTGCAGTCACACTCACTCTTCACTCACTCTGCATTCACTCTCACTCTGCAGTCACTCTCACTCTGCAGTCACTCACACTCTGCACTCACACTGCAGTCAAACTCACTCTGCACTCACTCTGCACTCTCTCTGCACTCACTCTCACTCTGCACTCATTCTGCACTCACTCTTCAGTCACACTCACTCTTCACTCACTCTGCATTCACTCTCACTCTGTAGTCACTCTCACTCTGCAGTCACTCACACTCTGCAGTCACTCACACTCTGCACTCACACTCTGCACTCGAACTCTGCACTCAAACTCTACACTCACTCTGCACTCATTCTGCACTCACTCTCACTCTGCACTCACACTGCAGTCACACTCACTCTGCACTCACACTGCAGTCACACTCACTCTGCACCCACTCTGCACTCACTCTGTAGTCACACTCACTCTGCACTCACTCTGCACTCACTCTGTAGTCACACTCACTCTGCACTCACTCTGCAGTCACACTCACTCTTCACTCACTCTGCACTCACTCTGCACTCACACTCACTCTGCACTCACACTCACTCTGCACTCACTCTGCACTCACTCTGCACTCACTCTGTAGTCACACTCACTCTGCACTCACTCTGCACTCACTCTGCAGTCACACTCACTCTTCACTACTCTGCATTCACTCTCATTCTGCATTCATTCTCACTCTGCAGTCACTCACACTCTGCAGTCACTCACACTCTGCACTCACACTCTGCATTCGAACTCTGCACTCAAACTCTACACTCACTCTGCACTCATTCTGCACTCACTCTCACTCTGCACTCACACTGCAGTCACACTCACCCTGCACTCACACTGCAGTCACACTCACTCCGCACTCACTCTGCACTCACTCTGTAGTCACACTCACTCTGCACTCACTCTGCACTCACTCTGCAGTCACACTCACTCTTCACTCACTCTGCATTCACTCTCACTCTGCAGTCACTCTCACTCTGCAGTCACTCACACTCTGCAGTCACTCACACTCTGCACTCACACTCTGCACTCGAACTTTGCACTCAAACTCTACACTCACTCTGCACTCACTTTGCACTCACACTCACTCTGCACTCACTCTGCACTCGCTCTCACTCTGCTCTCACTCTGCACTCACACTGCAGTCACACTCACTCTGCACCAACACTGCAGTCACACTCATTCTGCACTCACTCCGCACTCACTCTCACTCTACACTCACTCTCACTCTGCACTCACACTGCAGTCACACTCACTCTGCATTCACTCTGCACTCTCTCTGCACTCACTCTCACTCTGCACTCATTCTGCACTCACTCTCACTCTGCACTCACACTGCAGTCACACTCACTCTGCACTCACACTGCAGTCAAACTCACTCTGCACTCACTCTGTAGTCACACTCACTCTACACTCACTCTGCACTCACTCTGCAGTCACACTCACTCTTCACTCACTCTGCATTCACTCTCACTCTGCATACACTCTCACTATGCATTCACTCTCACTCTGCAGTCACTCACACTCTGCAGTCACTCACACTCTGCACTCGAACTCTGCACTCAAACTCTACACTCACTCTGCACTCACTCTGCACTCCCACTCATTCTGCACTCACTCTGCACTCACTCTCACTCTGCTCTCACTCTGCACTCACACTGCAGTCACACTCACTCTGCACCAACACTGCAGTCACACTCATTCTGCACTCACTCTGCACTCACTCTCACTCTACACTCACTCTCACTCTGCACTCACACTGCAGTCACACTCACTCTGCACTCACACTGCAGTCACACTCACTCTGCACTCACTCTGCACTCTCTCTGCACTCACTTTCACTCTGCACTCATTCTGCACTCACTCTTACTCTGCACTCACACTGCAGTCAAACTCACTCTGCACTCACACTGCAGTCACACTCACTCTGCACCCACACTGCAGTCACTCTCATGCTGCACTCACTCTGCACTCACTCTCACTCTGCACACATTCTGCACTCACTCTCACTCTGCACTCACACTCACTCTGGACTCACACTGCAGTCACACTCACTCTGCACTCACTCTGCAGTCACACTCACTCTTCACTCACTCTGCATTCACTCTCACTCTGCAGTCACTCTCACTCTGCAGTCACTCACACTCTGCAGTCACTCACACTCTGCACTCTTACTCTGCACTCGAACTCTGCACTCAAACTCTACACTCACTCTGCACTCATTCTGCACTCACTCTCACTCTGCACTCACACTGCAGTCACACTCACTCTGCACTCACACTGCAGTCACACTCACTCTGCACTCACTCTGCACTCACTCTGTAGTCACACTCACTCTGCACTCACTCTGCACTCACTCTTCAGTCACACTCACTCTTCACTCACTCTGCATTCACTCTCACTCTGCAGTCACTCTCACTCTGCAGTCACTCACACTCTGCAGTCACTCACACTCTGCACGCACACTCTGCACTCAAACTCTGCACTCAAACTCTACACTCACTCTACACTCACTCTGCACTCACACTCACTCTGCACTCACTCTACACTCACTCTGCACTCACACTGCAGTCACACTCACACTGCACTCACTCTGCACTCACTCTATAGTCACACTCACTCTGCTCTCTTACTCTGCACTCGAACTCTGCACTCAAACTCTACACTCAAACTCTACACTCACTCTGCACTCATTCTGCACTCACTCTCACTCTGCACTCACACTGCAGTCACACTCACTCTGCACTCACTCTGCACTCACTCTGTAGTCACACTCACTCTGCACTCACTCTTCAGTCACACTCACTCTTCACTCACTCTGCATTCACTCTCAGTCTGCAGTCACTCTCACTCTGCAGTCACTCACACTCTGCACTCACACTCTGGACTCAAACTCTGCACTCAAACTCTACACTCACTCTGCACTCACTCTGCACTCACACTCACTCTGCACTCACTCTACACTCACTCTGCACTCACACTGCAGTCACACTCACTCTGCACTCACTCTGCACTCACTATCACTCTGCTCTCATTCTGCACTCACAATGCAGTCACACTCACTCTGCACTCACTCTGCACTCACTCTGTAGTCACACTCACTCTGAACTCACTCTGCACTCACTCTGAAGTCACACTCACTCTTCACTCACTCTGCATTCCCTCTCACTCTGCAATCACTCTCACTCTGCAGTCACTCACACTCTGCAGTCACTCACACTCTGCACTCACACTCTGCACTTGAACTCTGCACTCAAACTCCACTCTCACTCTGCACTCACACTCACTCTGCACTCACACTGCAGTCACACTCACTCTGCACTCACTCTGCACTCACTCTGTAGTCACACTCACTCTGCACTCACTCTGCACTCACTCTGCATTCACTCTCACTCTGCAGTCACTCTGCAGTCACACTCACTCTTCACTCACTCTGCACTCACTCTGCACTCACACTCACTCTGCACTCACACTCACTCTGCACTCACTCTGCACTCACTCTGTAGTCACACTCACTCTGCACTCACTCTGCACTCACTCAGCAGTCACACTCACTCTTCACTCACTCTGCATTCACTTTCACTCTGCAGTCACTCTCACTCTGCAGTCACTCACACTCTGCAGTCACTCACACTCTGCACTCGAACTCTGCACTCAAACTCTACATTCACTCTGCACTCATTCTGCACTCACTCTCACTCTGCACTCACACTGCATTCACACTCACTCTGCACTCACACTGCAGTCACACTCACTCTGCACTCACTCTGCACTCACTCTGTAGTCACACTCACTCTGCACTCACTCTGCACTCACTCTGCAGTCACACTCACTCTTCACTACACTGCATTCACTCTCACTCTGCATTCACTCTTACTCTGCAGTCACTCACACTCTGCAGTCACTTACACTCTGCACTCGAACTCTGCACTCACACTCACTCTGCACTCACTCTGCACTCACTCTCACTCTGCTCTCACTCTGCACTCACACTGCAGTCACACTCACTCTACACTCACTCTGCACTCACTCTGCACTCACACTCACTCTGCACTCACTCTGCACTCACTCTCACTCTGCTCTCACTCTGCACTCACACTGCAGTCACACTCACTCTGCACCAACACTGCAGTCACACTCATTCTGCACTCACTCCGCACTCACTCTCACTCTACACTCACTCTCACTCTGCACTCACACTGCAGTCACACTCACTCTGCACTCACACTGCAGTCACACTCACTCTGCACCCACACTGCAGTCACTCTCATGCTGCACTCACTCTGCACTCACTCTCACTCTGCACTCATTCTGCACTCACTCTCACTCTGCACTCACACTCACTCTGCACTCACACTGCAGTCACACTCACTCTGCACTCACTCTGCACTCACTCTGTAGTCACACTCACTCTGCACTCACTCTGCACTCACTCTGCAGTCACACTCACTCTTCACTCACTCTGCATTCACTCTCACTCTGCAGTCACTCTCACTCTGCAGTCACTCACACTCTGCAGTCACTCACACTCTGCACTCTTACTCTGCACTCGAACTCTGCACTCAAACTCTACACTCACTCTGCACTCATTCTGCACTCACTCTCACTCTGCACTCACACTGCAGTCATACTCACTCTGCACTCACACTGCAGTCACACTCACTCTGCACTCACTCTGCACTCACTCTCACTCTGCAGTCACTCACACTCTGCAGTCACTCACACTCTGCACTCACACTCTGCACTCAAACTCTGCACTCAAACTCTACACTCACTCTGCACTCACTCTGCACTCACACTCACTCTGCACTCACTCTACACTCACTCTGCACTCACACTGCAGTCACACTCACTCTGCACTCACTCTGCACTCACTCTGTAGTCACACTCACTCTGCACTCACTCTGCACTCACTCTGCAGTCACACTCAGTCTTCACTCACTCTGCATTCACTCTCACTCTGCAGTCACTCTCACTCTGTAGTCACTCACACTCTGCAGTCACACACACTCTGCACTCACACTCTGCACTTGAACTCTGCACTCAAACTCTACACTCACTCTGCACTCACTCTGCACTCACACTCACTCTGCACTCACTCTGCACTCACTCTCACTCAGCTCTCATTCTGCACTCACACTGCAGTCACACTCACTCTGCACCAACACTGCAGTCACACTCATTCTGCACTAACTCTGCACTCACTCTCACTCTACACTCACTCTCACTCTGCACTCACACTGCAGTCACACTCACTCTGCACTCACACTGCAGTCACACTCACTCTGCACTCACTCTGCACTCTCTCTGCACTCACTCTCACTCTCCACTCATTCTGCACTCACTCTCACTCTGCACTCACACTGCAGTCACACTCACTCTGCACTCACACTGCAGTCACACTCACTCTGCACTCACTCTGTAGTCACACTCACTCTGCACTCAATCTGAAGTCACACTCATTATTCACTCACTCTGCATTCACTCTCACTCTGCAGTCACTCTCACTCTGCAGGCACTCACACCCTGCAGTCACTCACACTCTGCACTCACACTCTGCACTCGAACTCTGCACTCAAACTCTACACTCACTCTGCACTCATTCTGCACTCACTCTCACTCTGCACTCACACTGCAGTCACACTCACTCTGCACTCACACTCACTCTGCACTCACTCTGCACTCACTCTCACTCTGCTCTCACTCTGCACTCACACTGCAGTCACACTCACTCTGCACCAACACTGCAGTCACACTCATTCTGCACTCACTCCGCACTCACTCTCACTCTACACTCACTCTCACTCTGCACTCACACTGCAGTCACACTCAATCTGCACTCACTCTGCACTCTCTCTGCAATCACTTTCACTCTGCACTCATTCTGCACTCACTCTTACTCTGCACTCACACTGCAGTCACACTCACTCTGCACCCACACTGCAGTCACTCTCATGCTGCACTCACTCTGCACTCACTCTCACTCTGCACTCATTCTGCACTCACTCTCACTCTGCACTCACACTCACTCTGCACTCACACTGCAGTCACACTCACTCTGCACTCACTCTGCACTCACTCTGTAGTCACACTCACTCTGCACTCACTCTGCACTCACTCTGCACTCACTCTGCAGTCACACTCACTCTTCACTCACTCTGCATTCACTCTCACTCTGCAGTCACTCTAACTCTGCAGTCACTCACACTCTGCAGTCACTCACACTCTGCACTCTTACTCTGCAATCGAACTCTGCACTCTAACTCTACACTCACTCTGCACTCATTCTGCACTCACGCTCACTCTGCACTCACACTGCAGTCATACTCACTCTGCACTCACACTGCAGTCACACTCACTCTGCACTCACTCTGCACTCACTCTGTAGTCACACTCACTCTGCACTCACTCTGCAGTCACACTTACTCTTCACTCACTCTGCATTCACTCTCACTCTGCAGTCACTCACACTCTGCAGTCACTCACACTCTGCACTCAAACTCTACACTCACTCTGCACTCACTCTGCACTCACACTCACTCTGCACTCACTCTACACTCACTCTGCAATCACACTGCAGTCAAACTCACTCTGCACTCACTCTGCAGTCACACTTACTCTTCACTCACTCTGCATTCACTCTCACTCTGCAGTCACTCACACTCTGCAGTCACTCACACTCTGCACTCAAACTCTACACTCACTCTGCACTCACTCTGCACTCACACTCACTCTGCACTCACTCTACACTCACTCTGCAATCACACTGCAGTCACACTCACTCTGCACTCACTCTGCACTCACTCTGTAGTCACACTCACTCTGCACTCACTCTGCACTCACTCTGCAGTCACACTCAGTCTTCACTCACTCTGCATTCACTCTCACTCTGCAGTCACTCACACTCTGCAGTCACTCACACTCTGCACTCACACTCTGCACTTGAACTCTGCACTCAAACTCTACACTCACTCTGCACTCACTCTGCACTCACACTCACTCTGCACTCACTCTGCACTCACTCTCACTCTGCTCTCATTCTGCACTCACACTGCAGTCACACTCACTCTGCACCAACACTGCAGTCACACTCACTCTGCACTCACACTGCAGTCACACTCACTCTGCACTCACTCTGCACTCTCTCTGCACTCACTCTCACTCTGCACTCATTCTGCACTCACTCTCACTCTGCACTCACACTGCAGTCACACTCACTCTGCACTCACACTGCAGTCACACTCACTCTGCACTCACTCTGTAGTCACAATCACTCTGCACTCACTCTGCACTCAATCTGAAGTCACACTCACTATTCACTCACTCTGCATTCACTCTCACTCTGCAGTCACTCTCACTCTGCAGGCACTCACACTCTGCAGTCACTCACACTCTGCACTCACACTCTGCACTCGAACTCTGCACTCAAACTCTACACTCACTCTGCACTCATTCTGCACTCACTCTCACTCTGCACTCACACTGCAGTCACACTCACCCTGCACTCACACTGCAGTCACACTCACTCTGCACTCACTCTGTAGTCACACTCACTCTGCACTCACTCTGCAGTCTCACTCACTCTTCACTCACTCTGCATTCACTCTCACTCTAGAGTCACTCTCACTCTGCAGTCACTCACACTCTGCAGTCACTCACACTCTGCACTCACACTCTGCACTCGAACTCTGCACTCAAACTCTACACTCACTCTGCACTCACTTTGCACTCACACTCACTCTGCACTCACTCTGCACTCGCTCTCACTCTGCTCTCACTCTGCACTCACACTGCAGTCACACTCACTCTGCACCAACACTGCAGTCACACTCATTCTGCACTCACTCCGCACTCACTCTCACTCTCACTCTACACTCACTCTCACTCTGCACTCACACTGCAGTCACACTCACTCTGCACTCACTCTGCACTCTCTCTGCACTCACTCTCACTCTGCACTCATTCTGCACTCACTCTCACTCTGCACTCACACTGCAGTCACACTCACTCTGCACTCACACTGCAGTCAAACTCACTCTGCACTCACTCTGTAGTCACACTCACTCTACACTCACTCTGCACTCACTCTGCAGTCACACTCACTCTTCACTCACTCTGCATTCACTCTCACTCTGCATTCACTCTCACTATGCATTCACTCTCACTCTGCAGTCACTCACACTCTGCAGTCACTCACACTCTGCACTCGAACTCTGCACTCAAACTCTACACTCACTCTGCACTCACTCTGCACTCACACTCACTCTGCACTCACTCTGCACTCACTCTCACTCTGCTCTCACTCTGCACTCACACTGCAGTCACACTCACTCTGCACCAACACTGCAGTCACACTCATTCTGCACTCACTCTGCACTCACACTGCAGTCACACTCACTCTGCACTCACACTGCAGTCACACTCACTCTGCACTCACTCTGCACTCTCTCTGCACTCACTTTCACTCTGCACTCATTCTGCACTCACTCTTACTCTGCACTCACACTGCAGTCACACTCACTCTGCACTCACACTGCAGTCACACTCACTCTGCACCCACACTGCAGTCACTCTCATGCTGCACTCACTCTGCACTCACTTTCACTCTGCACACATTCTGCACTCACTCTCACTCTGCACTCACACTCACTCTGGACTCACACTGCAGTCACACTCACTCTGCACTCACACTCACTCTGCACTCACACTCACTCTGCACTCACTCTGCACTCACTCTGTAGTCACACTCACTCTGCACTCACTCTGCACTCACTCAGCAGTCACACTCACTCTTCACTCACTCTGCATTCACTCTCACTCTGCAGTCACTCTCACTCTGCAGTCACTCACACTCTGCAGTCACTCACACTCTGCACTCGAACTCTGCACTCAAACTCTACATTCACTCTGCACTCATTCTGCACTCACTCTCACTCTGCACTCACACTGCATTCACACTCACTCTGCACTCACACTGCAGTCACACTCACTCTGCACTCACTCTGCACTCACTCTGTAGTCACACTCACTCTGCACTCACTCTGCACTCACTCTGCAGTCACACTCACTCTTCACTACACTGCATTCACTCTCACTCTGCATTCACTCTTACTCTGCAGTCACTCACACTCTGCAGTCACTTACACTCTGCACTCGAACTCTGCACTCAAACTCTACACTCACTCTGCACTCACTCTGCACTCACACTCACTCTGCACTCACTCTGCACTCACTCTCACTCTGCTCTCACTCTGCACTCACACTGCAGTCACACTCACTCTGCACCAACACTGCAGTCACACTCATTCTGCACTCACTCCGCACTCACTCTCACTCTACACTCACTCTCACTCTGCACTCACACTGCAGTCACACTCACTCTGCACTCACACTGCAGTCACACTCACTCTGCACCCACACTGCAGTCACTCTCATGCTGCACTCACTCTGCACTCACTCTCACTCTGCACTCATTCTGCACTCACTCTCACTCTGCACTCACACTCACTCTGCACTCACACTGCAGTCACACTCACTCTGCACTCACTCTGCACTCACTCTGTAGTCACACTCACTCTGCACTCACTCTGCACTCACTCTGCAGTCACACTCACTCTTCACTCACTCTGCATTCACTCTCACTCTGCAGTCACTCTCACTCTGCAGTCACTCACACTCTGCAGTCACTCACACTCTGCACTCTTACTCTGCACTCGAACTCTGCACTCAAACTCTACACTCACTCTGCACTCATTCTGCACTCACTCTCACTCTGCACTCACACTGCAGTCATACTCACTCTGCACTCACACTGCAGTCACACTCACTCTGCACTCACTCTGCACTCACTCTCACTCTGCAGTCACTCACACTCTGCAGTCACTCACACTCTGCACTCACACTCTGCACTCAAACTCTGCACTCAAACTCTACACTCACTCTGCACTCACTCTGCACTCACACTCACTCTGCACTCACTCTACACTCACTCTGCACTCACACTGCAGTCACACTCACTCTGCACTCACTCTGCACTCACTCTGTAGTCACACTCACTCTGCACTCACTCTGCACTCACTCTGCAGTCACACTCAGTCTTCACTCACTCTGCATTCACTCTCACTCTGCAGTCACTCTCACTCTGTAGTCACTCACACTCTGCAGTCACACACACTCTGCACTCACACTCTGCACTTGAACTCTGCACTCAAACTCTACACTCACTCTGCACTCACTCTGCACTCACACTCACTCTGCACTCACTCTGCACTCACTCTCACTCAGCTCTCATTCTGCACTCACACTGCAGTCACACTCACTCTGCACCAACACTGCAGTCACACTCATTCTGCACTAACTCTGCACTCACTCTCACTCTACACTGTTAGACGGACCGGGAGGGTCGGCCGAGATTACGGGGAGAGGTCTCCAGGGAGAGCCGTCTCCAACGACTGTACAGATAAGTAACTTCCCCCCCCACAGACGGACACCACACAAGATTGAAGGTTAACGAGACTTTATATGCACTTCTTAGGTTACGTTGATATAATACAAGGAGGTCTGGACTCAGGGGTCCCCTCGGTTCTGATCTCTGGTTGAGGAAAAGGGTAGCGGGACAGTCTTAGTTACCAATGAGTTCAATAGCTCTCAATCCTCGAGCTCGGCGTGGTTGCTGGTCGGGCCGTGGAGGAGCCAAGCAGGTCCCGAGATGGCTGAAGGGTGGTCGGCGGGCCGTGGAGAAGCCAAGCAGGTCCCGATATGGATGAAGGATGGTCGACGGGCCGTGGAGAAGCCAAGCAGGTCCCGATGCAGATGACAGTTACAACGGTCCGCGGCCTCGCCAGCAGATCCGGACGACGGTGAAGGATGAAGGTTACGACGGCTGTGGCAGCGCCAACAGGCAGGATGATGGTGCACAGGACAGAGCTACGGCAGCGCCAGTAGTCCGTCCAGGATGAGTTCTTCTTTCGTCTCTCGACTCCAAGATACAACTGCCTTCCTGTTCTGGAGCTGCCCCAGTTATAGGGCTGGCGTGCTTTGATGTCCGGACCCTCGCACTTGGAGGTCGGGAGGTCCGGGATGAGGGAGTCCAGACACCCAGCAGGGGGGTGGAGCCAGCGCCCGGGGAGGCGATGGGCGAGCGGCACTGGCCGGGGGAGAACCATCGACACCTCTTTCTCCCATTGACTGGCCAAGTAGCTCGCTCGCCTCCTGGGTGGAGGGTGGTGCCGGAATGTCTGAGGCCGGGCTAGGCCCAGGGTTGAGGTCGATCGGGGGCCAGGCGGCCTCGTGGCGAAGTGTCCAAGATGGCGGCCCGGGCTGGGCGCGTGGGTCGGCCGTGGATCGGACCCACGAGGTTATCATGCTTGAGGGCAGGTGTCCCTGAGGGGACGTAGGACGTGCAATGGTGGTGTGTGGTGCTTGTATGACTGGCTCGGGCTTGGTCGAGCCGGGGGAGAGCGGCCCGTCATGTGGCCTGTCCAACATGCGTCCCCCCCAGCTGAAGGCGGGGAGAGTTACCCATCCTCTTGGGGACTCTCTTCGTCGAGGCGGAAAAACCGGGACAGGCCATCCGCGTTGGCGTGGTCAGACCCAGGCCGGTGTTCAACGGTAAAGTCCATACCTTGCAAGGAGATGGACCAGCGTAGCAGTTTTGGGTTTTCCCCCCGCATATGCATCAACCACTGCAGGGGTCGGTGGTCAGTCTGCACCCGGAAGTGGGTGCCAAAAAGGTAGGGTCGGAGCTTCTTGAGGGCCCATACCACAGCGAAGGCTTCCCTCTCTATGGTGCTCCAGCGTTGCTCCCGTGGTAGGAGTCTCCGGCTGATGAAGGCCACCGGTTGATCAAGGCCTTCGGTGTTCACCTGGGACAGGACCGCCCCAATGCCCTGGTCGGAGGCATCCGTCTGGACGACGAACTCCCGGCTGTAGTCTGGGGCCTGGAGTACAGGAGCGGAACACATGGCGGCCTTTAGCTGTTCGAAGGCCGCTTGACACTCTGGGGTCCAGTTCACCTTCTTGGGCTGATTTTTCGACGTGAGTTCGGTGAGAGGCCCCACGATGGTACCATAGTCTTTCACGAACCTTCGGTAGTAGCCCGTGAGGCCCAGGAAGGCTCGCACCTCAGTTTGAGTGTTAGGGGGTTGCCAGTTCTGGATGGCGGCAATTTTCAGTTGAAGAGGGGCCACTAGACCGCTTCCCACTTGGTGTCCGAGGTAGGTCACTGACCCTTGTCCAATTTGACATTTGCTGGCCTTGATCGTGAGGCCAGCTCGCTGAAGGGCTTGCAACACTGCTTGGAGGTGGTGGAGGTGCTCGGTCCAGTGGTGGCTGTACACAGCGATGTCGTCCAGGTAGGCGGCGCTGAACTCTTCGAGCCCCGCCAGGACCTGATTGACGAGCCGTTGGAACGTCGCTGGGGCATTTTTCATGCCGAAGGGCATGACCGTGAAGTGATAGTGGCCATCGGGGGTGGAGAAGGCAGAACGTTCTTGTGCTCGGGGTGTGAGGCCGATCTGCCAATATCCTGCCGTTAGATCGAAGATGCTGAGGTAGCGGGCAGCGCCCATTCGGTCGACCAGTTCATCTGCCCGGGGGATGGGGTGTGCGTCCGTTCTGGTGACTTCATTCAGGCCCCGGTAGTCGACACAGAACCGGAGTTCGGGTGTGGTTCCGGGGGCGGCTGCTTTGGGGACCAGTACGACCGGGCTGGCCCATGGACTGTCGGAGGGCTCGATGACCCCGAGCGTGAGCATCTTAGTTACTTCCGCCTGGATGCAGGCCCGTACCCGATCAGGTACGCGGTAGGCCCGGTGGCGGATAGGAGGGCTGTCTCCGGTGTCCACATCGTGCACACACCAGGAAGTGACACCTGGGGTGAGGGAGAACAGGCTGGCAAACCGTGATAGGAGGGCTTGGCACTCTTGGCGTTGTTCCTGGGAGAGGGTCTCCGAGAGTCGGACCCCATCCACGGAGCCGTCTTGCTCCTGGGTCCGCAAGAGGTCAGGGAGAGGCTCGGAGTCGTCCTCAACCCCGTTGTCTGTGGCCATCAAGAGGCTGAGTTCTGTTCGTGCAAAGTGGGGTTTCAGTCTGTTGGTGTGGAGGACTCGGAGCGGATTCCGGGCGGACTCCATATCGATCAGATAGGTGGCGGGTCCCTTGCGCTCGATTACTTTGAAGGGTCCCGTCCATTTGTCTTGGAGAGCGCACGGTTCTGTGGGGGACATTACCCAGACCTGTTGCCCCGGCTCGAATTCAATAGATGAGGCGTTCTGGTCATACCATCTCTTCATGTCCTCTTGACTGGCCTCTAGGTTGGCTTTCGCTAGGTCTCTGAACCGCTGGGACTGGTTGCGGAGGGTGAGGAGGTACCGGAAGACATCTGGAGGACTCTTGGCCGGAGGCAACTCCCAGCCTTCTTTGATCAGGCTGAGTGGCCCCCGTACCGGGTGCCCATAGAGCAGCTCGAATGGGCTGAAGCCTAGGGACTTCTGTGGGACCTCCCGGTAGGCGAAGAGGAGGCACGGCAGCAGCACGTCCCACTGGCGACGGAGGGGTTCTTCCAATCCCCCGATCATCCCTTTTAGAGTGCGATTGAACCGCTCAACAAGTCCGTTTCCTTGGGGGTGATAGGGGGTCGTGAAGCGGTAGGTGACCCCACACTGTTGCCAGAGGGACTTCATGTATTTGGAAATAAAGTTCGTGCCTCTGTCACTGACGACTTCTCGGGGGAACCCCACACGGGAGAAGATCCCCATCAGGGCCCTGCCGACCACTGGGGCTGTGACGGTCCGGAGAGGAATAGCCTCAGGGTAGCGGGTGGCGTGGTCCACTAGTACTAGGATGAAGCGATGGCCTTGTCTTGTACGTGGGTCTAGGGGTCCCACAATGTCTATTCCGACCCTCTCAAATGGGGTCGTGACTACGGGAAAGGGTTGCAGGGGGGCCTTTAATTTGCGGCCGCTCTTCCCACTGGCTTGGCACGTGGGGCAAGATCGGCAATGCTGGTGCACATCGTTTCTCATTTTCGGCCAGAAGAAGTGGGTCACTAGGCGGCTGTAGGTTTTATCTTGTCCCAGGTGCCCTGCCAGGGGGACATCGTGGGCCAGATTTAGCAGGAAGTCTCTAAAGCGGAGTGGCACCACTAGTACTCGGTTGGCCCCCAGCTCGGCGATTCGTTGCTCGCTGTACAGTAGGTCATTGTCCCAGTAGACCCAATGAGTTCCGGAGGTATCCCCTGCGCTTTGGGCGAGCGCTTGTTGTCGGAGTCCCTCAAGGGAGGGACAGGTCTTCTGCTCCTGACGAAATTGTTCTTGTGTGGGCCCCCCTTCTTGAGCCCACTGGTCGAGATTAGCAAGGTCGGAAGGTTGAGCAGGTTCGAGGGGGATGCCCTGGTCGGGGGTCTCGGCGGGGGCGACCGGAGGCGGAGGCGCCGGCCATTCTGGTTCTTCCGGGTGATGGTTGGCACGGGCGGCCATAGACCGGGTGGTGACGCACGCCCAGTCTGGGACGCCCAACATCCCCAAGTGTTCTTTTCGCTCCACGGCTGCCCACGGGGAGCTTTCCAGGTCATTTCCGAGGAGGCAGTCCACGGGGGCGTCGTCTCGGACCGTTACTTTCAACATGCCGGAGACCCCTCCCCACTCAAAGGGGACGCAGGCCATCCGACACAGACTCTCCGAGTTGTCGGCTGATCGTACAGGGCAGAGAATGTTCGGTAGATATTGTTCTGGGGTCACCAGATGACAGCGGACGGCTGTCACACTGGCCCCGGTGTCTCGAAGGGCTTCGGCCCGTTGTCCATTGATGCTCACCCATTGGCTGTACTTCTGGGTGTTAGCGGGTAGGGGGACCCGCGGGACCATGTCTCTTCCCCCTAAGCACGCGAGAGTCATGGCGGCTGGCTCCCACCCTTGATACTCTTGCTCGTCTGTTTCTGGTTCCTCGGAGATCTGTTCTTCCCCTAGTGCCGCGGCGGCCACCTGGCGGGGTCTTGGGCTCGGATACTGCGGGCAGCTTGGGTCATTTGCATAGTGGCCTACTCGTTGGCATCGGTGACATGTAACATTGGCTCTGTATCCCGGTCGCGCCGGGGCGCTGCCCCGGTTGGCCGGGGGGGTGGTGCTGGTAGTGGGGGCGGCCGGAGTGTTGTCTCTTCCTCGTCCTTGGCCCCCTCCTCCTCCTCTGGATCGGTGGTGACCATTGTTGTTCCTGTTCTGCTCGTAGGACCCATTCCGGCCCACTCGGGTGATCTCCCACCGGTCAGCTTCGGCTGCGAGCTGCCGGGGATCGGTTAACTTGCTGTCGAGGAGGTGTTGGCGTAGTTCAATGAAGCAGTTGTTGGACAGATGCTCCCATACCATCAGATTGAACAACTGCTCGTAGGTCGTGACGTTGTTCCCTCTGATCCAGCCTTCGAAGGCTCGGCTGAAGTACGTTACATAGTCCACCCAAGTTGTACCTGGAATGCGTGTGCAGTCTCGGAACCTCTGACGGTACATCTCGGGCGTGAGGCCATAGCGAGTGAGGAGGGCCGCTTTCATATGGTCGTAGGAGGTCATCTGGTGGTCTGGGAGCTGTAACAGAGTATCGCGGCCCTCATTGAGGAATTTGCCCCATAGGCCGGCTCCCCAGTCGGCTCTATCGATCCGGTGCGCAGTCATCGCGATTTCATATGCCTTAAACCATTGCTGGATGTCGTCTTCTCGAAAATATTCTCGGACCACATCCTTGGGGATGTGCACTTTTTTGTCCGTGGTCCCGGGGGTGGACGGTCTGTCGGGCACCCCTAATTCTTTATTCTGTTTGCGCAGGTTGATCTCGGCTAGGTTCCGCTCGTGCTCGTACGTTAGTCTTTTTTCCTCGAGCTCCCTTTGCCTCTGTTTCTCCTCTCTTTCTTCTCGGAGGCGAAGGTGCTCTAAGTTTATTTTTTGCTCGGCCAATTTGAGTTCTATGTCCATCTTGAGTCGGGCCATTTCAAGTTCGTGTAGTCGGGCTTTTTCTCTTTCTTGGATCTCGTCTTGCGAGAGACCCGTTCTTTGCTCTTCAGGGGCCGTGTTGGTCTTTTTCGCGGTGCTTTGCTCCGGGGCTTCGACATCCCCGGTCTCTGCCCAAGATTCTAGGGCATGCTTAAAATCGTCCTTGGTACTTAGTCCGGTGGTAGCGATACCTAGTTCGATGCAGAACTGCTTTAGTTCACGATGGCTGTATTCCTCTAGTTTTTCCATTTGGAACTTCTCAGTTGATCCGCTCTCTTTAGTCGACATTGTTGTTCGTTGTGGGGTGAGCTACTCTCTGTACGTTATGCGGTGATTCGGATCGCGCCGCTGGCCACCAATGTTAGACGGACCGGGAGGGTCGGCCGAGATTACGGGGAGAGGTCTCCAGGGAGAGCCGTCTCCAACGACTGTACAGATAAGTAACTTCCCCCCCCCACAGACGGACACCACACAAGATTGAAGGTTAACGAGACTTTATATGCACTTCTTAGGTTACGTTGATATAATACAAGGAGGTCTGGACTCAGGGGTCCCCTCGGTTCTGATCTCTGGTTGAGGAAAAGGGTAGCGGGACAGTCTTAGTTACCAATGAGTTCAATAGCTCTCAATCCTCGAGCTCGGCGTGGTTGCTGGTCGGGCCGTGGAGGAGCCAAGCAGGTCCCGAGATGGCTGAAGGGTGGTCGGCGGGCCGTGGAGAAGCCAAGCAGGTCCCGATATGGATGAAGGATGGTCGACGGGCCGTGGAGAAGCCAAGCAGGTCCCGATGCAGATGACAGTTACAACGGTCCGCGGCCTCGCCAGCAGATCCGGACGACGGTGAAGGATGAAGGTTACGACGGCTGTGGCAGCGCCAACAGGCAGGATGATGGTGCACAGGACAGAGCTACGGCAGCGCCAGTAGTCCGTCCAGGATGAGTTCTTCTTTCGTCTCTCGACTCCAAGATACAACTGCCTTCCTGTTCTGGAGCTGCCCCAGTTATAGGGCTGGCGTGCTTTGATGTCCGGACCCTCGCACTTGGAGGTCGGGAGGTCCGGGATGAGGGAGTCCAGACACCCAGCAGGGGGGTGGAGCCAGCGCCCGGGGAGGCGATGGGCGAGCGGCACTGGCCGGGGGAGAACCATCGACACCTCTTTCTCCCATTGACTGGCCAAGTAGCTCGCTCGCCTCCTGGGTGGAGGGTGGTGCCGGAATGTCTGAGGCCGGGCTAGGCCCAGGGTTGAGGTCGATCGGGGGCCAGGCGGCCTCGTGGCGAAGTGTCCAAGATGGCGGCCCGGGCTGGGCGCGTGGGTCGGCCGTGGATCGGACCCACGAGGTTATCATGCTTGAGGGCAGGTGTCCCTGAGGGGACGTAGGACGTGCAATGGTGGTGTGTGGTGCTTGTATGACTGGCTCGGGCTTGGTCGAGCCGGGGGAGAGCGGCCCGTCATGTGGCCTGTCCAACATACACTCACTCTCACTCTGCACTCACACTGCAGTCACACTCACTCTGCACTCACACTGCAGTCACACTCACTCTGCACTCACTCTGCACTCTCTCTGCACTCACTCTCACTCTCCACTCATTCTGCACTCACTCTCACTCTGCACTCACACTGCAGTCACACTCACTCTGCACTCACACTGCAGTCACACTCACTCTGCACTCACTCTGTAGTCACACTCACTCTGCACTCAATCTGAAGTCACACTCATTATTCACTCACTCTGCATTCACTCTCACTCTGCAGTCACTCTCACTCTGCAGGCACTCACACCCTGCAGTCACTCACACTCTGCACTCACACTCTGCACTCGAACTCTGCACTCAAACTCTACACTCATTCTGCACTCATTCTGCACTCACTCTCACTCTGCACTCACACTGCAGTCACACTCACCCTGCACTCACACTGCAGTCACACTCACTCTGCACTCACACTCACTCTGCACTCACTCTGCACTCACTCTCACTCTGCTCTCACTCTGCACTCACACTGCAGTCACACTCACTCTGCACCAACACTGCAGTCACACTCATTCTGCACTCACTCCGCACTCACTCTCACTCTACACTCACTCTCACTCTGCACTCACACTGCAGTCACACTCAATCTGCACTCACTCTGCACTCTCTCTGCAATCACTTTCACTCTGCACTCATTCTGCACTCACTCTTACTCTGCACTCACACTGCAGTCACACTCACTCTGCACCCACACTGCAGTCACTCTCATGCTGCACTCACTCTGCACTCACTCTCACTCTGCACTCATTCTGCACTCACTCTCACTCTGCACTCACACTCACTCTGCACTCACACTGCAGTCACACTCACTCTGCACTCACTCTGCACTCACTCTGTAGTCACACTCACTCTGCACTCACTCTGCACTCACTCTGCACTCACTCTGCAGTCACACTCACTCTTCACTCACTCTGCATTCACTCTCACTCTGCAGTCACTCTCACTCTGCAGTCACTCACACTCTGCAGTCACTCACACTCTGCACTCTTACTCTGCAATCGAACTCTGCACTCAAACTCTACACTCACTCTGCACTCATTCTGCACTCACTCTCACTCTGCACTCACACTGCAGTCATACTCACTCTGCACTCACACTGCAGTCACACTCACTCTGCACTCACTCTGCACTCACTCTGTAGTCACACTCACTCTGCACTCACTCTGCAGTCACACTTACTCTTCACTCACTCTGCATTCACTCTCACTCTGCAGTCACTCACACTCTGCAGTCACTCACACTCTGCACTCACACTCTGCCCTCAAACTCTGCACTCAAACTCTACACTCACTCTGCACTCACTCTGCACTCACACTCACTCTGCACTCACTCTACACTCACTCTGCAATCACACTGCAGTCACACTCACTCTGCACTCACTCTGCACTCACTCTGTAGTCACACTCACTCTGCACTCACTCTGCACTCACTCTGCAGTCACACTCAGTCTTCACTCACTCTGCATTCACTCTCACTCTGCAGTCACTCACACTCTGCAGTCACTCACACTCTGCACTCACACTCTGCACTTGAACTCTGCACTCAAACTCTACACTCACTCTGCACTCACTCTGCACTCACACTCACTATGCACTCACTCTGCACTCACTCTCACTTTGCTCTCATTCTGCACTCACACTGCAGTCACACTCACTCTGCACCAACACTGCAGTCACACTCACTCTGCACTCACACTGCAGTCACACTCACTCTGCACTCACTCTGCACTCTCTCTGCACTCACTCTCACTCTGCACTCATTCTGCACTCACTCTCACTCTGCACTCACACTGCAGTCACACTCACTCTGCACTCACACTGCAGTCACACTCACTCTGCACTCACTCTGTAGTCACAATCACTCTGCACTCACTCTGCACTCAATCTGAAGTCACACTCACTATTCACTCACTCTGCATTCACTCTCACTCTGCAGTCACTCTCACTCTGCAGGCACTCACACTCTGCAGTCACTCACACTCTGCACTCACACTCTGCACTCGAACTCTGCACTCAAACTCTACACTCACTCTGCACTCATTCTGCACTCACTCTCACTCTGCACTCACACTGCAGTCACACTCACCCTGCACTCACACTGCAGTCACACTCACTCTGCACTCACTCTGTAGTCACACTCACTCTGCACTCACTCTGCACTCACTCTGCAGTCACACTCACTCTTCACTCACTCTGCATTCACTCTCACTCTAGAGTCACTCTCACTCTGCAGTCACTCACACTCTGCACTCACACTCTGCACTCACACTCTGCACTCGAACTCTGCACTCAAACTCTACACTCACTCTGCACTCACTTTGCACTCACACTCACTCTGCACTCACTCTGCACTCGCTCTCACTCTGCTCTCACTCTGCACTCACACTGCAGTCACACTCACTCTGCACCAACACTGCAGTCACACTCATTCTGCACTCACTCCGCACTCACTCTCACTCTCACTCTACACTCACTCTCACTCTGCACTCACACTGCAGTCACACTCACTCTGCACTCACTCTGCACTCTCTCTGCACTCACTCTCACTCTGCACTCATTCTGCACTCACTCTCACTCTGCACTCACACTGCAGTCACACTCACTCTGCACTCACAATGCAGTCAAACTCACTCTGCACTCACTCTGTAGTCACACTCACTCTACACTCACTCTGCACTCACTCTGCAGTCACACTCACTCTTCACTCACTCTGCATTCACTCTCACTCTGCATTCACTCTCACTATGCATTCACTCTCACTCTGCAGTCACTCACACTCTGCAGTCACTCACACTCTGCACTCGAACTCTGCACTCAAACTCTACACTCACTCTGCACTCACTCTGCACTCACACTCACTCTGCACTCACTCTGCACTCACTCTCACTCTGCTCTCACTCTGCACTCACACTGCAGTCACACTCACTCTGCACCAACACTGCAGTCACACTCATTCTGCACTCACTCTGCACTCACACTGCAGTCACACTCACTCTGCACTCACACTGCAGTCACACTCACTCTGCACTCACTCTGCACTCTCTCTGCACTCACTTTCACTCTGCACTCATTCTGCACTCACTCTTACTCTGCACTCACACTGCAGTCACACTCACTCTGCACTCACACTGCAGTCACACTCACTCTGCACCCACACTGCAGTCACTCTCATGCTGCACTCACTCTGCACTCACTCTCACTCTGCACACATTCTGCACTCACTCTCACTCTGCACTCACACTCACTCTGGACTCACACTGCAGTCACACTCACTCTGCACTCACTCTGCACTCACTCTGCAGTCACACTCACTCTTCACTCACTCTGCATTCACTCTCACTCTGCAGTCACTCTCACTCTGCAGTCACTCACACTCTGCAGTCACTCACACTCTGCACTCTTACTCTGCACTCGAACTCTGCACTCAAACTCTACACTCACTCTGCACTCATTCTGCACTCACTCTTACTCTGCACTCACACTGCAGTCACACTCACTCTGCACTCACACTGCAGTCACACTCACTCTGCACTCACTCTGTAGTCACACTCACTCTGCACTCACTCTGCACTCACTCTTCAGTCACACTCACTCTTCACTCACTCTGCATTCACTCTCACTTTGCAGTCACTCTCACTCTGCAGTCACTCACACTCTGCAGTCACTCACACTCTGCACTCACACTCTGCACTCAAACTCTGCACTCAAACTCTACACCCACTCTGCACTCACTCTGCACTCACACTCACTCTGCACTCACTCTACACTCACTCTGCACTCACACTGCAGTCACACTCACACTGCACTCACTCTGCACTCACTCTATAGTCACACTCACTCTGCACTCACTCTGCACTCACTCTGCCGTCACACTCACTCTTCACTCACTCTGTATTCACTCTCACTCTGCAGTCACTCTCACTCTGCAGTCACTCACACTCTGCAGTCACTCACACTCCGCACTCACACTCTGCACTTGAACTCTGCACTCAAACTCTACACTCACTCTGCACTCACTCTGCACTCACACTCACTCTGCACTCACTCTACACTCACTCTGCACTCACACTGCACTCACAGTCACTCTGCACTCACTCTGCACTCACTCTCACTCTGCTCTCATTCTGCACTCACACTGCAGTCACACTCACTCTGCACCAACACTGCAGTCACACTCATTCTGCACTAACTCTGCACTCACTCTCACTCTACACTCACTCTCACTCTGCACTCACACTGCAGTCACACTCACTCTGCACTCACACTGCAGTCACACTCACTCTGCACTCACTCTGCACTCTCTCTGCACTCACTCTCACTCTGCACTCATTCTGCACTCACTCTCACTCTGCACTCACACTGCAGTCACACTCACTCTGCACTCACACTGCAGTCGCACTCACTCTGCACTCACTCTGCACTCACTCTGTAGTCACACTCACTCTGCACTCACTCTGCACTCACACTCACTCTTTACTCACTCTGCATTCACTCTCACTCTGCAGTTACTCACACTCTGCACTCACACTCTGCACTCGAACTCTGCACTCAAACTCTACACTCACTCTACACTCACTCTGCACTCAGACTCACTCTGCACTCACTCTGCACTCACTCTCACTCTGCTCTCACTCTGCACTCACACTGCAGTCACACTCACTCTGCACCAACACTGCAGTCACACTCATTCTGCACTCACTCCGCACTCACTCTCACTCTACACTCACTCTCACTCTGCACTCACACTGCAGTCACACTCACTCTGCACTCACACTGCAGTCACACTCACTCTGCACTCACTCTGCACTCTCTCTGCACTCACTCTCACTCTGCACTCATTCTGCACTCACTCTCACTCTGCACTTACACTGCAGTCACACTCACTCTGCACTCACACTGCAGTCACACTCACTCTGCACCCACACTGCAGTCACTCTCATGCTGCACTCACTCTGCACTCACTCTCACTCTGCACTCATTCTGCACTCACTCTCACTCTGCACTCACACTGCAGTCACACTCACTCTGCACTCACACTGCAGTCACACCCACTCTGCACTCACTCTGCACTCACTCTGCACTCACTCCGTAGTCATACTCACTCTGCACTCACTCTGCAGTCACACTCACTCTTCACTCATTCTGCATTCACTCTCACTCTGCAGTCACTCTCACTCTGCAGTCACTCACACTCTGCAGTCACTCACACTCTGCAGTCACTCACACTCTGCACTCACACTCTGCACTCGAACTCTGCACTCAAACTCTACACTCACTCTGCACTCATTCTGCACTCACTCTCACTCTGCACTCACACTGCAGTCACACTCACTCTATACTCACACTGCAGTCACACTCACTCTGCACTCACTCTGCACTCACTCTGCACTCACTCTGTAGTCACAATCACTCTGCACTCACTCTGCAGTCACACTCACTCTTCACTCACTCAGCATTCACTCTCACTCTGCAGTCACTCTCACTCTGCAGTCACTCACACTCTGCAGTCACTCACACTCTGCACTCACACTCTGCACTCGAACTCTGCACTCAAACTTTACACTCACTCTGCACTCACTCTGCACTCACACTCACTCTGCACTCACTCTACACTCACTCTGCACTCACACTGCAGTCACACTCACTCTGCACTCACTCTGTACTCACTCTATAGTCACACTCACTCTGCACTCACTCTGCACTCACTCTGCAGTCACACTCACTCTTCACTCACTCTGCATTCACTCTCACTCTGCAGTCACTCTCACTCTGCAGTCACTCACACTCTGCAGTCACTCACACTCTGCACTCACACTCTGCACTTGAACTCTGCACTCACTCTGCACTCACTCTGCACTCACACTCACTCTACACTCACTCTGGACTCACACTGCACTCACACTCACTCTGCACTCACTCTGCACTCACTCTCACTCTGCTCTCATTCTGCACTCACACTGCAGTCACACTCACTCTGCACCAACACTGCAGTCACACTCATTCTGCACTAACTCTGCACTCACTCTCACTCTACACTCACTCTCACTCTGCACTCACACTGCAGTCACACTCACTCTGCACTCACACTGCAGTCACACTCACTCTGCACTCACTCTGCACTCACTCTGTAGTCACACTCACGCTGCACTCACTCTGCACTCACTCTGCACTCACACTCACTCTTTACTCACTCTGCATTCACTCTCACTCTACAGTCACTCTCACTCTGCAGTCACTCACACTCTGCAGTCACTCACACTCTGCAGTCACTCACACTCTGCACTCACACTCTGCACTCGAACTCTGCACTCAAACTCTACACTCACTCTGCACTCATTCTGCACTCACTCTCACTCTGCACTCACACTGCAGTCACACTCACTCTGCACTCACACTGCAGTCACACTCACTCTGCACTCACTCTGCACTCACTCATTAGTCACACTCACTCTGCACTCACTCTGCAGTCACACTCACTCTTCACTCAATCTGCATTCACTCTCACTCTGCAGTCACTCTCACTCTGCAGTCACTCACACTCTGCACTCACACTCTGCACTCGAACTCTGCACTCAAACTTTACACTCACTCTGCACTCACTCTGCACTCACACTCACTCTGCACTCACTCTACACTCACTCTGCACTCACACTGCAGTCAAACTCACTCTGCACGCACTCTGCACTCTCTCTGCACTCACTCTCACTCTGCACTCATTCTGCACTCACTCTTCAGTCACACTCACTCTTCACTCACTCTGCATTCACTCTCACTCTGTAGTCACTCTCACTCTGCAGTCACTCACACTCTGCAGTCACTCACACTCTGCACTCACACTCTGCACTCGAACTCTGCACTCAAACTCTGCACTCACTCTGCACTCATTCTGCACTCACTCTCACTCTGCACTCACACTGCAGTCACACTCACTCTGCACTCACACTGCAGTCACACTCACTCTGCACTCACTCTGCACTCACTCTGTAGTCACACTCACTCTGCACTCACTCTGCACTCACTCTGTAGTCACACTCACTCTGCACTCACTCTGCAGTCACACTCACTCTTCACTCACTCTGCACTCACTCTGCACTCACACTCACTCTGCACTCACACTCACTCTGCACTCACTCTGCACTCACTCTGTAGTCACACTCACTCTGCACTCACTCTGCACTCACTCAGCAGTCACACTCACTCTTCACTCACTCTGCATTCACTCTCACTCTGCAGTCACTCTCACTCTGCAGTCACTCACACTCTGCAGTCACTCACACTCTGCACTCGAACTCTGCACTCAAACTCTACACTCACTCTGCACTCATTCTGCACTCACTCTCACTCTGCACTCACACTGCATTCACACTCACTCTGCACTCACACTGCAGTCACATTCACTCTGCACTCACTCTGCACTCACTCTGTAGTCACACTCACTCTGCACTCACTCTGCAGTCACACTCACTCTTCACTACTCTGCATTCACTCTCACTCTGCATTCACTCTCACTCTGCAGTCACTCACACTCTTGAGGTTCCGTGACGATTTGAACCCGTGTTTTCAACATTGTCGTAAATACATAATTTTGGTATCAGCGAACCGCAAATGGTCCATTTAGCATATCCGGGTGTTTTCGCTATGCTACGAGCAATAGTACTCCTGTTACAAACACATTTCTGATCTACCCATGGCATCCATCTTAGAATATGGCAGCCATTTTGTGTTTCTTGCCCTCACATAGACAATGGACACGCAATGACCTCTGATTACTTCATTTCGATTAAGGACACGTAGGCTTGGCCGGCGATTCACCTCTCTAGTGACACGTGCACCTTAGAACAGAACACGCCATGGCTGCATGACTCGGCAGAAGCTGCCTCCTCTGCCTGAGGCCAGTCCTGCTATACTGGTTCTCGTGTTCGTTGGCCTGATCATGATTAGGTGGCCGAAGCTGGTAGCCTTGCCCATTTACGACCCACAAACATCTCTTATCCTGCTTTTCTATCTTCTGCACCTGGCGCTGCTCCTTTCCTTCTGGGCCTTTATTAGGGGGAGGTAACGAAATTTACGATGAGGCGGTCCGGGTCTCGAATGAAAAGTTGACATGAGATTATGATGGAAAAGTGGGAACCCCTCGTTCGTAATGTTTTGACATCAGATATTGTCGACGATTCCTGTGCAACGCCAAATATTTATTGTTTAGGACACAAAGGTTTGGGAATGTACTAACATGTAAAGAATTTGCCTGAAGCCCAATTTTTTGTATATAAGGAGCAACCCTTTCTGTACAATTCGAACAGGCTCCTAGACACTGCCCGTGTGTAGTTTCTGTGACTTCTGTGTCCCTGCAGTAATAAACCTTTGGTCTTTGACGCCACCATCGAGAAGCCCGTGTTTCTGTTTATTTGTGCACCGAGACAGGTAGAACTCCGGGGTCTTCGGGTGTTATCCCTGACACCTCTGGACGGAACCAAAAAGTCCAGAACTCCAATTGGCGCCCAACGTGGGGCGACGTCATTTGGTACCGGTCCAAAAGCCTGAAGAGTTCGAGAAGCTTCGTGTGAAGATTCCTGAGGGAGGCGCCCCACTTCATCGATCCCGGCATATCGCAAAAGTGGCCCTACGTTCTCTTCCTCGAGGGTTCCCGTTCAGGACGGCTGCAGTGGTCCGTTGCCTTGACCGTCGCCCTGTCTTGGACCCGAGGTGCAGTCCTTAGTACGGCGAGACAAGACGGGTTTCTCCTTGGTGACGTCTTCAGTGCCTCAGTTAAGTATTAAGTGGTTGCTAGTTGGTTACTTCGTAAGGGTTGTAAATTCCTTTTAGTTCTTGGTTTGGTTTGGTTTCGTAAGATTATCACTGGTTGTTCTGGTTACGATAATCTATTGGTTTGGTTTGGGTATCGATACATTGGTTCGCTTTGGTAGGCCTAAGTTCTTGGTTCGAGTGCACACTTCTGTTTTGTGTTTTTGTTCGTTCTGTGTTCCGGATTATAAAATGGTAAGTGTTGGACAGGCCACATGAAGGGCCGCTCTCCCCCGGCCCAACCAGGCCTGAACCCAGTCCCGCAAGTACCACACACCACCATTGCACGTCCTCCGTCCCCTCAGGGACCCCTGCCCTCGAGCCTGCCGACCTCGTGGGTCCGATCCACTGCCGGCCCACGCGCCCAGCCTGGGGCGCCATCTTGGACACTCCACCACGAGGCCGCCTGGCCCCCGATCGACCTCAACCCTGGGCCTGGCCCGGCCGCAGACATTCCGGCACCACCCTCCACCCAGGAGGTGAGCGGACTACTTGGCAAGTCAATGGGAGAAAGAGGTGCCGATGGCTCTCCCCCACCAAGTGCCGCTCGCCCATCACCTCCCCGGGCGCTGGCTCCACCCCCCTGCTGGGTGTCTGGACGCCCCCATCCCGGACCTCCCGACCTCCAAGTGCGAGGGTCCGGACATCAAAGCACACCAGCCCTATAACTGGGGCAGCTCCAGAGCAGGAAGGCAGTTGTATCTTGGAGTCGAGAGACGTAAAGAGGAACTCATCCTGGACGGACTACTGGCGCTGCCATAGCTCTGTCCTGTGCACCATCGTCCTGCCTGTTGGCGCTGCCACAGTCGTCGTAACCTTCATCCTTCATCGTCGTCGGGATCTGCTGGCGTGGCCGCGGACCGTTGTAACCGTCATCTTCCACCGGGACCTGCAGGCTCCGCCGCGGACCGTCGTCCTTCCTTCATCCATCTCGGGACCTGCTTGGCTCCTCCACGGCCCGATCATCTAGAACGCCGAGCTCGAGGATTGAGAGCTATTTTGTACTCATTGGTAACTAAGACTGTCCCGCTACCCCTTTCCTAAACCAGAGACTAGAACCGAGGGGACCCCTGAGTCCAGACCTCCTTGTATCCATCATCGTAACCTAAGAATTGCATATAAAGTCTCGTTAACCTTCAACCTTGTGTGGTGTCCGTCTGTGGGGGGGAAGTTACTTATCTGTACAGTCGTTGGAGAAGGCTCTCCCTGGAGACCTCTCCCCGTAACCTCGGCCGACCCTCCCGGTCCGTCTAACATTGGTGGCAGCGGCGGGATCCGAATCACCGCATAAACGTACAGAGAGTAGCTCACCCCACGACGGAGTCACAATGACCACGAAAGAGAGCGGATCAACCGAGAAATTCCAAATGGAGAAATTGGGGGAGTACAACCATCGTGAACTTAAACAATTCTGCATCGAACTGGGTATCGCTACCACCGGACTGAGTACCAAGGACGATTTTAAGCATGCCCTAGAATCTTGGGCAGAAACCGGGGCTGCCGGAACCCCTGATCAAAGCACCGTAGAAAAAACGACCACGGCCCCGGAAGAGCAAAGAACGGGTCTCTCGCAAGACGAGATCCAGGAAAGAGAAAGGACCCGACTACACGAACTCGAAATGGCCCGACTTAAAATGGACGTTGAACTTAAGTTGGCCGAACAAAAAATCAACTTAGAGCACCTGCGTCTCCGAGAAGAAAGAGAGGAGAAACAGAGACAAAGGGAGCTCGAGGAAAAAAAACTAGCGTACGAACACGAACGAAACCTAGCCGAGATCAACCTACGCAAGCAGAATAAAGAAGCAGGGGTGCCCGAGCGACCCCCCACCCCAGGGGCCACAGACAAAAAGGTACACATCCCCAAAGATGTTGTCCGAGAATACTTCAGAGAGGACGACATCCAGCAATGGTTTAAAGCCTATGAAATCGCTATGACTGCACACCGGATCGATAGAAGCGACTGGGGAGCCGGTCTCTGGGGAAGATTCCTCAATGAGGGCCGCGACACCCTACTACAGCTCCCGGACCACCAGATGACCTCCTACGACCATATGAAAGCGGCCCTCCTCACCCGCTATGGTCTCACACCCGAGATGTACCGTCAGAGGTTCCGAGACTGCACCCGCATCCCGGGTACAACTTGGGTGGACTATGTAACATACTTTAGCCGAGCCTTCGAGGGCTGGATCCGAGGAAGCAACGTCACGACCTACGAGCAACTATTTAACCTGATGGTATGGGAGCATCTGTCGAACAATTGCTTCATTGAACTCCGCCAACACCTCCTCGACAGCAAGTTAACGGATCCCCGGCAGCTCGCAGCCGAAGCTGACCGGTGGGAGATCACCAGAGTGGGCCGGAATGGGTCCTACGAACAGAACCGGAACAACAATGGTCAGCACCGACCCAGAGGAGGAGGAGGGGGCCAAGGGCGAGGAAGAGACAACGCCCCGGTCGCCCCCGCTACCAACACCACCCCCCCCGGCCAACCGGGGCAGCACCCCAGCGCGACCGGGGTACAGAGCCAATGTCACGTGTCACCGATGTCAACGAGTCGGCCACTATGCGAACGACCCAAACTGCCCGCAGTACCAGAGCCCAAAACCCCGCCAAGTGGCCGCTGCAGCCCTAGGGGAAGAACAGATCTCCGAGGAACAGGAAGAGTACGAACAAGAGCATCAAGAGTGGGAACCAGCCGCCATGACTCTAGCCTGCTTAGGGGGGAAAGACATGGTCCCGCGGGTCCCCCTACCCGCTAACACCCAGAAGTACAGCCAATGGGTGAGCATCAATGGACACCAGGCCGAAGCCCTTCGTGACACCGGGGCCAGTGTGACAGCCGTCCGCTGTCACCTGGTGGCCCCAGAACAGTATCTACCGAACATTCTCTGCCCTGTACGATCAGCCGATAACTCGGAGAGCCTGTGTCGGATGGCCTGCGTCCCCTTCGAGTGGGGGGGGGTCTCCGGCATGTTGAAAGTGACGGTCCGAGACGATGCCCCCGTAGACTGCCTCCTGGGCAATGACCTGGAAAGCTCTCCGTGGGCCGCCGTGGAGCGAAAGGAACACCTGGGGATGTTGGGCATCCCAGACTGGGCGTGCGTCACCACCCGTTCCATGGCCGCCCGTGCCAACCACCAGCCAGAAGAACCCGAATGGCCGGCGCCACCGCCTCCGGTCGCCCCGACCGAAAACACCGACCGTAACATTCCCGCCGAACCAGCTCAATCTACCGACCTCGCTAACCTCGACCAGTGGCCTCAAGAAGGGGGGCCCACGCAAGAACAATTTCGCAAAGAACAGAAGACCTGTCCCTCCCTCGAGGGACTCCGCCAGCAAGCGCTCGCCCAAAGCGCAGGGGATACCCCCGGAACTCATTGGGTCTACTGGGACAATGATCTGCTGTACAGCGAGCAAAGAATCGCCGAGCTGGGGAGCAACCGAGTACTAGTGGTACCCCTCCGTTTCAGAGACTTCCTGTTAAACCTGGCCCACGATGTTCCCCTGGCAGGACATCTGGGACAAGATAAAACCTACAGTCGCCTAGTGACCCACTTCTTCTGGCCCAAAATGAGAAACGATGTGCACCAGCATTGCCGATCTTGCCCCACGTGCCAAGCCAGTGGGAAGAGCGGCCGCAAACTAAAGGCTCCCCTGCAACCTTTTCCCGTGGTCACTACCCCGTTTGAGAGAGTCGGAATAGACATTGTGGGGCCCTTGGACCCACGCACAAAACAAGGCCATCGATTCATCCTGGTGCTAGTGGACCACGCCACCCGCTACCCTGAGGCTGTTCCTCTGCGAACTGTGACAGCCCCGGTGGTCGGCCGGGCCCTGATGGGGATCTTCTCCCGTGTGGGCTTCCCCCGAGAAGTCGTCAGCGACAGAGGCACGAACTTTATTTCCAAATACATGAAGTCCCTCTGGCAACAGTGCGGGGTCACCTACAGATTCACAACCCCCTATCACCCTCAAGGGAACGGACTCGTTGAGCGGTTCAACCGCACGCTAAAGGGAATGATCGGGGGGTTGGAAGAGCCCCTCCGTCGCCAGTGGGATGTGCTGCTGCCGTGCCTCCTCTTCGCGTATCGAGAAGTCCCCCAGAAATCCCTGGGCTTCAGCCCATTTGAACTGCTATATGGACACCCAGTGCGAGGGCCGCTCAGTCTCGTCAAAGAAGGCTGGGAGATGCCTCCGCTAAAGAACCCTCCAGATGTCTTCCGGTACCTCCTCACCCTCCGCAACCAGACCCGGCGGTTCAGAGAACTAGCGAAGGCCAACCTAGAGGCCAGTCAAGAGGACATGAAAAAATGGTATGACCAGAACGCCTCATCCATTGAATTCGAACCTGGCCAACAGGTATGGGTGATGTCCCCCACTGAGCCATGCGCCCTGCAAGACAAATGGACGGGGCCCTTCAAAGTAATAGAGCGCAAGGGTCCTGCCACTTATCTCATCGACATGGAATCCTCCCGGAACCCTCTCCGGGTCCTCCATGCTAACAGACTAAAGCCCCACTTTGTGCGAACAGAGCTCAGCCTCCTGATGGCCACAGACACTGGGGTTGAAGAAGACTCCGAGCCTCTCCCTGACCTCCTCCGGACTCAAGAGCAAGACGGCTCCGTGGATGGGGTCCGGCTCTCAGAGGCCCTCACCAGAGAACAACGCCAGGAGTGTCAAGCCCTCCTATCACAGTTCGCCAGCCTGTTCTCCCTCACCCCGGGTGTCACTTCCTGGTGTGTGCACGATGTGGATACCGGGGACAGCCCCCCTATCCGCCACCGAGCCTACCGCGTGCCAGACCGGGTACGGGCCTGCATCCAGGAAGAAATAGCCAAGATGCTCACGATCGGGGTCATCGAGCCTTCAGACAGTCCCTGGGCCAGCCCTGTCGTACTGGTCCCCAAAGCAGCTGCCCCCGGCACCACACCAGAACTCCGGTTCTGCGTCGACTACCGGGGCTTGAATGCGGTCACCAGAACCGACGCGCACCCCATCCCCCGGGCAGATGAACTAGTCGACCGAATGGGAGCTGCCCGCTACCTCAGCATCTTCGACCTGACAGCAGGCTATTGGCAGATCGGCCTCACACCCCGGGCGCAAGAACGTTCTGCCTTCTCCACCCCCGATGGCCATTACCATTTCACGGTCATGCCCTTCGGCATGAAGAATGCCCCAGCAACATTCCAACGGCTCGTCAATCAGGTCCTAGCGGGGCTCGAAGGATTCAGCGCCGCCTACCTAGACGACATCGCTGTATACAGCCACCATTGGACCGAGCACCTCCACCACCTCCGAGCAGTGCTGCAAGCCCTTCAGCGAGCTGGCCTCACGATCAAGGCCAGCAAGTGTCAAATTGGGCAAGGGTCTGTAACCTACCTCGGACACCAGGTGGGAAGCGGCCTGGTGGCCCCGCTACAGCTGAAAATTGCCGCCATCCAGGCCTGGCAGCCCCCCATCACCCAAACCGAGGTACGAGCCTTCCTGGGCCTCACGGGCTACTACCGAAGGTTCGTGAAAGACTATGGTACCATAGTGGGGCCCCTCACAGAACTCACGTCAAAAAACCAACCCAAGAAAGTCACCTGGACCCCAGAGTGTCAAAATGCATTTGAACAATTAAAAGCCGCCATGTGTTCCGCCCCTGTGCTCCAGGCCCCAGACTACAGCCGGGAGTTCGTCGTCCAGACGGACGCCTCCGACCAGGGCATTGGGGCAGTCCTGTCTCAAGTGAACACCGAAGGCCTTGATCAACCGGTGGCCTTCATCAGCCGGAGACTCCTACCACGGGAGCAACGCTGGAGCACCATAGAGAGGGAGGCCTTCGCTGTGGTATGGGCCCTCAAGAAACTCCGGCCCTACCTTTTCGGCACCCACTTTCGGGTGCAGACCGACCACCGACCCCTGCAATGGCTGATGCATATGCGGGGGGAGAACCCAAAGTTGCTACGCTGGTCCATCTCCTTGCAAGGTATGGACTTCACAGTCGAACACCGGCCTGGGCCAGATCACGCCAACGCGGATGGCCTGTCCCGGTTTTTCCGCCTCGACGAGGAGAGTCCCCAAGAGGATGGGTAACTCTCCCCGCCTTCAGCTGGGGGGGACGCATGTTGGACAGGCCACATGAAGGGCCGCTCTCCCCCGGCCCAACCAGGCCTGAACCCAGTCCCGCAAGTACCACACACCACCATTGCACGTCCTCCGTCCCCTCAGGGACCCCTGCCCTCGAGCCTGCCGACCTCGTGGGTCCGATCCACTGCCGGCCCACGCGCCCAGCCTGGGGCGCCATCTTGGACACTCCACCACGAGGCCGCCTGGCCCCCGATCGACCTCAACCCTGGGCCTGGCCCGGCCGCAGACATTCCGGCACCACCCTCCACCCAGGAGGTGAGCGGACTACTTGGCAAGTCAATGGGAGAAAGAGGTGCCGATGGCTCTCCCCCACCAAGTGCCGCTCGCCCATCACCTCCCCGGGCGCTGGCTCCACCCCCCTGCTGGGTGTCTGGACGCCCCCATCCCGGACCTCCCGACCTCCAAGTGCGAGGGTCCGGACATCAAAGCACACCAGCCCTATAACTGGGGCAGCTCCAGAGCAGGAAGGCAGTTGTATCTTGGAGTCGAGAGACGTAAAGAGGAACTCATCCTGGACGGACTACTGGCGCTGCCATAGCTCTGTCCTGTGCACCATCGTCCTGCCTGTTGGCGCTGCCACAGTCGTCGTAACCTTCATCCTTCATCGTCGTCGGGATCTGCTGGCGTGGCCGCGGACCGTTGTAACCGTCATCTTCCACCGGGACCTGCAGGCTCCGCCGCGGACCGTCGTCCTTCCTTCATCCATCTCGGGACCTGCTTGGCTCCTCCACGGCCCGATCATCTAGAACGCCGAGCTCGAGGATTGAGAGCTATTTTGTACTCATTGGTAACTAAGACTGTCCCGCTACCCCTTTCCTAAACCAGAGACTAGAACCGAGGGGACCCCTGAGTCCAGACCTCCTTGTATCCATCATCGTAACCTAAGAATTGCATATAAAGTCTCGTTAACCTTCAACCTTGTGTGGTGTCCGTCTGTGGGGGGGAAGTTACTTATCTGTACAGTCGTTGGAGAAGGCTCTCCCTGGAGACCTCTCCCCGTAACCTCGGCCGACCCTCCCGGTCCGTCTAACAGTAAGTCGGAAAAATTGTATGTTGTCGTGTTTTGGTTGCAACAGTGATTCCCAGTTGGAGGACTCATGTCTGGTTCCTCCGATCGGAACTCCTCTATATGATCTTTATTGTAAACACGGTGTGGGTCCTATATCTTATAATGAGGTGTGGGTCCGATATACGGAAAAAGACGGTGTCCTTAGTTGGCCACTGCATGGTAGTTTTGAACCCGAAGTTCTTGATAATTTGGAAGTGAAATTGTTTAAGAAGAAAGCCCGGCCGGCAATGTTTGATTCTTTCCGTTACTGGCGAAAAGAATCTAAACAGAGAGAAATTAAAAGATTGAAGAAAGAACAGAAAGAGCAAGAGTTGACTTTAGAACAGGCTGCTAAGCAGCTGCAACTCAACGAGTCTGAGAAGGCAATGGAGGTGGCTACTAGAGAGCGTAATTTAGCGATAGACAAGTGCTATCCTGCCTTGCCATCGAGTACGGCTAAGATAGTAGAGGACCCCGAAAACGATCCTCTGTTATCTTACTTGTTACGGTCACCCCCACCGTATGCACAGGGTGCTACGGCTCTGCCTTTACCGAATGTTCAATTGCCGGTTGCTGGACAACCTGGTATTCCTGCTCCTGTTCCCCTGAATCAAGCTCCTGTACCTCCTGTGGCCAATGTTAATGTTCCTTCGGCACCCCCTCTTCCTGGGTTGCCGGCTTCTTTGCCTATACCTGTATCACTTATACCTACTGTTTCACAAGCTACCTTGCCTGATACTCCTACTGTTCCTGTTATATCTGTTCCAACTGCTACTGTGTTTTCTACTTCTGCTAGTATTATGACTCCACTTTCTGTTCGTCGAAGAATCACTGATTCTGTCTCTAATATTCTGTCTCCCTTCTATAAAACTTTAATTAAGACTCCTACCTCTGACTCTGTACAGAGACGTAGTCAGCTTCCAAGTACTGAGGAACGGGGAATATTAGATTCCACAGCTCTTAGATGGATTTCGAAGAGTAGGAGATATAGTACTAGAGATGTATTAGATACATTTATGCAATGGAAAGAACCGACACAACGATATGTGTTCGACGAAATGTGCTCCCTTTTACGTGAGGAATTAGAAGAAGATGACTCTGAATCAAATCTGGAAGAATTAATTAATGTTCAGAAAGAGTTTGCTGCTGGTACGATAGTTGGTCAGGATATAAAGGAAGCGATAGAGCTCATTTTAAGCTATAGGAATGATCCATCTCTTCGTTCACCGAGAGATTTAGAAAGACATAGTACGAAGCAGAATCGCCAATATCCAATGAGGGAGGTTCCTCCAATTTGGCGTGAAGCTGTGCAAGCTGACGCACTGAATGGTATTGTTGCCGCTCCGGCGCAATTCCAGAGAGTGTGGATACACATTCCGTGGAAGCGAGCCGAAGTGTTAGCAGTGAAGCAGGCCTTGCCAGATCCGCGTAAAAATCCAGCCGGATATTATAAGGAGTTAGCGCAGACAGTAGAAGCTTGCGTGATGAATTTAGCGGACATTGATATGTTATTTGGGAATGTAGTTCCGCAACCAATTTGGGCTAAAATTCGTAAAGAGAATCATCCAGTTGCCCTAGGTGGTGATTGGGCAGCTATCATAGCGGCAGATGGTCAGCAAATAGGTGGTTCCAAACCCGAACCTCTAATTGCTAATCTTCCAGGTAGGATAATTGAATTAATGAAGACTCTGATGCCAGCATTGCGCGTTAACTGGGACAAGTTGTCCGCATGCAGGCAGAAGAAGGACGAAAGTGTCTCCGACTTTTTCACAAGGTTCGAAGAGACTTTTGTAGATCACAGTGGTCAGGATATGAGCACGGAGGGAAGACAGAGACTGTTTGTCAATCAGTTTGTACACAATCTGCTACCAGAGCTCAGTAATAAATTGAAAGATTCCGAGAGTGCGTGGGCTGTCTCTACAACTGCGCAAATACTTGCAACTGCCCAGTATTATGAAAATAGGGATAAAGAGGAGAAAGAGAAATCAGATAAGAAGACGAAAGACTTAAAAACTAAAGTTCTTTTGCAGCAAGCATATCCGCCTCGTATGAATCAGACTAATACACAGCAAGGGTCATATCAAAGGACAGATTATAGTTCACCGAGACCGCAATATCAGTGGAACCAGTGTGCGTACTGTAAGAAAGAGGGTCATTATAAGAATGACTGTCCGATCTTAGCGCAAAATAATGCTGCAGCAGCTCAGAGAGGTCGTGGTGGTTCCATGCAAAATTCTAGAGGTCGAGGACGAGGTGCTATGCCTCCACAAACGAATGATCGCCCTTCTAATCATTTTGATCAGCGAAATGGACAGTCTGCCCAACAAAATAGGTCTCAACAGTATCATGTTGAAGACTATTGTGAAGTTGATGAGGGATTTCAACAAACTGAATACTAGGACAGCCATGGACAGAGAGAGGGAGTAGTATCAGTTCCAGTGGATCAGAGTGGGCCTTATGTCGCAGTAGGAACATCAGGTGTAGTCGAACCGTTTCTGTTGGATACTGGTGCCGCAAAAAGTTCTATCATTCATGCGAAACTCCCTGGCGCACCTTTGTCTGGCTTAACAAATGTTTCTGTAGGTTTTTCAGGCGCCCCTGTTTACAACCCCGTATCTGGTCCCTTGTCTATTTCTGTTGGACCGTGTCAATTAAAAGCACCCTTGATTTTGACAACCGGTTGTAATGAAAATCTGCTTGGTTTAGACTTGTTAAAACGCCTATATGCGACATTGTACTGTTCTCCGTCAGGAGTACAGCTTACATTGGGTAAAAGAATCACCTCTCCGATGTATTTGTCAATGGATGCACTCCCGCCAGAGCTGCGTTCACTCCCTGATACTCTTTGGGCGACTGGTCCTAATGATGTAGGCCTTTTGAAAATCCCACCATATGTAGTCACTTAGAAAGCAAATGTAAAATTTCCACGAATTCCTCAGTACAAGATTTCTAGTGAAGGTGAACGTGCGCTTTTATTGATTGTGCAAGATTTGATTAAGAAAGGCGTGGTTGAAGAAACTAGAGGGAATGTCTGTAATAGTCCTGTATTACCAATTTTGAAACGTACTGATCCTTCAAAGCCTCCAGTGTATAGGTATGTTATCGATCTTAGGGAGGTTAATAAAATTGTGGTTCCGCAATTTCCTGTGGTTCCAGATATAACTGCATTGTTAACGTTGATTCCTGCTACAGCCACATGGTTTTCAGTTATCGACTTGAAGAATGCCTTTTTCAGCATTCCGATAGCTGAAGAAAGCAGAGATATTTTTGGCTTCTCTATAGGAGGTCGAAGCTTCAGGTTTAAACGTGCTCCACAAGGCTATTGTGAGAGCCCATCCATTTACAGTCAGGCATTAAAAAGTCAGTTAGATTCCTTTGTGCTTCCTCCTGGTTCTGCCCTAGTGCAGTATGTAGATGATCTTCTAGTGGCTGCCGATGACAAGGAAACTTGCAAAGCAGCTACAATTTCCTTATTGCACCATTTGTCTAATTTGAATCACAAGGTGTCACCTTCGAAAATGCAATACTGCTGCCAAGAAGTGACCTACCTAGGTCATCTCTTGTCAAAGGAGGGAAGGAAGTTGACCCCAGAGAGAATAAAAGCAATTACGCAGATGAGTGTTCCCCGCACACAGAGAGAAGTACGTGCCTTTTTAGGTATTACCTCATACTGTAGGCAGTGGATCCCAAATTTTTCTCTTTTGGCAAAACCATTGGTAGCTTTGACTGGGAAAAATGTTCTGAGTCCGGTGCCATGGTCTGCTGAATGTCAGGAGAGTTTTTCTGAGTTACGAAATGCACTGTGTTCAGCTCCAGTGTTGGGTACACCCGACTACAGTAAACCATTCACGCTCTATGTTCACGAAAGAGAAGGTTGTGCATTGAGTGTCCTGACACAGAGATTTGGTGATAAACAACGCCCTTGCGTGTATTTTTCATCAACATTAGATCCGGTAGCTAGAGCGTTGCCTAGTTGTTTGAGAGCTACAGCGGCAGCTGCGGCTTCCATTCGACAATCTGCTGGTTTGGTGCTGAACAACATGCTATTTGTTATGGTTCCTCATGCTGTGGATACACTCATGAACCGAACCAAGACACAGCATCTTACCAGTGCTAGGTTATCAGGCTATGAACTGACACTGTTAGCGAGTCATATTCAGATCAAAAGATGCAATGTATTGAATCCAGCAACATTGTTGCCGACTAATCAGGAGTCGAGTGATTCCGAACCCCATGATTGCTGTTTCAGAACCGAGGAGGAGACAAAAGGACGAATTGATTTAAAAGACACTCCGTTGTCAGATCCAGATGGCACGTTGTATGTTGATGGGTCATGCTTTAAATTGGAGAATGGTGATGTGACTGCCGCTTACGCAGTAACGACTTTGAGTACGATTGTGGAGACTGCAAGAGTGAGTCAGAATTCTGCCCAAGCTGCAGAATTGATCGCGTTAACGAGAGCGTGTGTTTTAGCAAAGGGAAAGAGAGTGAATGTGTTCACAGATAGTCAGTATGCGTTTGGTGTGGCCCATAGTTTTGGCCGTTTGTGGAAAGAAAGAGGTTTCATTACGTCCCATGGGACTAAGATTCAACATGGTCAGCTAGTTAACGACTTGTTGGAATCTCTAACCTTGCCGACTGAAGTTGCGATTGTGAAATGCAGTGCTCATAAAGCAATCACGGATGATGTTGGTCGTGGAAATGCTTTTGCTGATGAAACCGCTAAACAGACAGCTAGAAATATGATGAGTAGAATGTATGTTGCTACATCTGCGAGATGGATTTCTGAGTCTGGAATGTGTGAAGACACAGTGGAAAGTGTGAAAGAAATTCAGAAAGAGGCGACTGAGGAGGAAAAGCTGGCATGGAAAGAGAGTACGGGTAAATTGGATTCGAGTGGATGTTGGATTGATTTGTCGGAACAACAGCGTTGGATGTTGCCTGATGCGTACGTGCTTGCAGTGGTGACGATGGCGCATGGAGCAGCGCACATCAGTTCTAAAGGGATTTGTAAGATGTTGGCTCCAGTCTGGAAGAATGATGGGATTAGTAAGTGTGCAGAGAGAGTGGTGAAAAATTGTATGGTATGCCTGATGCATAATCCTGGCAAGGGAGTCCCTACACCCGCTGGTCACTTCGCTCCTCCTTCCTGCCCCTTTGAAGTGATTCAGTTAGACTTCATTCACATGGATCGTTGCAACAACCTAAAGTACGTCCTAGTGGTAGTTTGTGCTTTCTCCAGATGGATCGAAGCATATCCACTGAAGGACAACACTGCCCTGTCTACTGCCAAAATTCTTCTCAAAGAATATTTCCCTAGGTATGGAATGCCACGGATTGTATGGTCAGATAACGGAAGTGAGTTCGTAGGGAAAGTTATGCAGAGTGTGTGTGCCGGTTTAGGGATCAAGCAGAAATTTCACAGTGCGAACCATCCCCAGTCTGCTGGTTTAGTTGAGGGTTATAATGGCACCCTCAAACTAAAACTTGCTAAAATACAGGCATCCACGGGTTTGTCCTGGCCAGACGCACTACCCTTGGCTTTGTTATCCACGAGAGCGACTGTACATTCTAGAGTAGGGCTTAGTCCTTATGAAATAGTTTTTGGTCGTCCCGCTAACGTTTGGGGAGTGCCAAGGCCAAAAGAATTCTGTTCTCTAGAATATCCAATGTTGATTGATTACCTTTACGACTTGACTGCTAAATTGAGTCTTATTCACCAACAGGTTTTCGATGCATTGCCAAAGCCACCGGAGAGTCCAGGTCATCAGCTGAAACCTGGAGATCACGTTGTTGTTCGGAACTTTGCAAGGACGAAAAATCTTCAACCCAGATTCGTCGGCCCCTTCCAGGTGCTGCTAGCGACGAGAACTGCTATTCGTGTGGCTGGTCGCAAGAAGTGGATACACACGACGCACGTCAAACGTGTGCCCCTGCCACTTCCTTACGATAACTGGGTGAAGAAGGGAATTGGTGCCTCTGAGTTTGAACGAACACCCAGGTTTATCCTTTTCAGCGATGCCGAACTAATAACTGACACATCGAACTCTGGCTCTCCTCCTGAAACTGTTCCTTTGAATTCTGAACGTTTGTCCTCTGCATCAGAAGACTTTGCCATCTGCGAACTTGAACATTACAACCCCTGCTGAAAATACACTGTTTCCAGATCAAACAGCTCCTGCAAAACTGAGATACAATTTACGGTCTCGCAATATGGACAAATAAAGCAGGAAACTGCCTATTTTACATATTTGAAATTTGACACTTTGCCTCCAGCCAGGAAGTTTGCTATTGTTTTATTGTTTTAAAATTGCCTTGCCGTCTGGGTAGCCGTAGGGTCGTGGCTGTGTGCCTAGTTGAATCTGCGGGGGTCAGACACTAGGTCGATCTTTCTGTTAGTTCTGGGAACTCCCAGGGCTGATAGAGGCATTTTCATCTACGTACACATCATCAGTGGTCGCGAGCGGATTGTAGAAGATGGAGCTTCCTGAGCTGCAACGAGAAAATGTAATTTATGTTCGCAGAAATAGACTTTACAGAATTCTTCACAGCAAATGCTTTCTGATGCAATGTGCCATTACATTTTTGATTGTTTTGATAACGTTGGTGGGTGGAATCGTCTTTGGTGTGAATTTAATTTTTATGCCAGTAACTACAGTACCTCCCCTTGATCCTGCTACTTCTACTGTTTCTTCTATGCATTCTTTTCACTCATTTCCTGAACATGAGCAAGCTCGACGCTCAGAATTCATCAATAACACTTTTGTACAGCTCTTGCATCAACACCAACTGGTAGTTAACACTACAGACTGCTGGGTGTGTGGCTTGATACCCCACACTATGGATAAAGGCATTCCCTATCTAGTTTTGCCTTTTAGCTATAATGGATCATTTCAGGCCTTCCAGACCATTTTTGCCTATGCCCTTGAAACCTATCCTCCGCGTCCACCACGTTCCACTAAATACAACTCTGTTAACAAAGCTCTAGTCCAGGGAATTATTGACATGATCAAGGACGTCAATAATACTCCATCTTACCCTAGAGATGAATTACGGGTATATTTGAGTTGGAACTCTACAGAGTATCGCCTTAGTTTGGGAGAAAGCAAGCGTAAAAGCTCAACTCCAGTCTGGGTCGTACCTCACCGAGGTCAGGTCTGTTTGCAAGGAAATGGGAGAAATCCGAGAGCTCAGCTAGGGAGGAGTGAGTGCGTTGAGACTTACGTGTTTCCGTCCAACTCTTCCCCTGCCTTTCTTACTGCTAGGGGTACCTACTTCATCTGTCTGAGGAAATATAAATTTTATGGTCGAGAAATGTTCCCTAACGTGTACCCCACCGTCTCCATGTGCCAGCTTAAAGTGCATGTAACTTCCCTCCTGTGCCAGCTATGAAGACGCAAATACATTTGCGTCCACCGTTAACATGTCCTCTTTCAGAAACACCCTGAATGGGTTGAATATTCTGTTCCTAAGTATGCCATGCTGGAGTTCTGGACTTTTTGGTTCCGTCCAGAGGTGTCAGGGTACAACACCCAAAGACCCCGGAGTCCCACCTGCCTTGGTGCACAAATGAACAGAAACACGGGCTTCTCGATGGTGGCGTCAAAGACCAAAGGTTTATTACTGCAGGGACACAGAAGTCACAGAATCTACACACGGGCAGAATCTAGGAGACTGTTCGATTTGTACAAAGTGGGTTGCTCCTTATATACTAAAAATTGTGCTCTAGGCAAATATTTCACATGTCGGTACATTCCCAAACCTTTGTGTCTCTAAACAATAAATATTTGGCGTTACACAGGAACTGTCGATAATATCTGATACCAAACATCACGAAGAGGGGTTCCCACCAGTCCATCACAATCCCTTGTCAATATTGCATTCAAGACCCGGACCGCCTCATCGTAAAGTTCGTTACCTCCCCCTAATAAAGGCCCAGAAGGAAAAGGAGCAGAGCCAGGTGCAGAAGATAGAAAACGGGATAAGAGATGTTTGTGGGTTGTAAATGGGCAAGGCTACCGGCTTCGGCCGCCTAATCATGATCAGGTACAATGGACAGGAAAACCAGTTCAGGTGGGCTGGCCTCGGGCAGAGGAGGCAGCCTTTGTCGAGTCATGCAGCTTCAGCGTGATCTGGTTTAAGGTGCACGTGTCATGTAAGAGGTGAATCTCCGGCTAAGGCTACGTGTCCTTAATCAAAGTGGAGTGAATGAAATGATCAGAGGCTATTGCATATGTGAGGGCAAGGAACCACAAAATGGCGGCCACGATCTAAGATGGATGCCGTGTGTATATCAGAAATGTGTCAGTGGAAGGAGTGCTCTTGCTCGTAGCGTAGCGAAAACACTAGGATATACTAAATGGATCATTTGCGGTTCGCTGATACTAATTTTATGTATTTCCGACAAACTTGAAAACACGGGTTCAAGTCGTCACGGAACCGTCACGGAACCTCAGACCCTCCTTTTGCCCTTACATAGGCAATTACTCAATCTATGTCTGAATCTAGTTCTATGCTCATCAGGTCAGTGACATGCTGTTGTATCATCATCCTTTCTCGTGTCTTTTCTCCAAATGCAGGTGGTTTCCTAAAACAGGTTGTAGCACAAAGACTACACAGAGCAGGACCACACTGGATAATCAGACAACATGAGAATAGTAATATTAAGATGACACCAATGACCATTAGAACCTTCCATCCCCACGCTGAGATCAGAGTCCAAACCCACTCCATAAAGGACCAGTTTCCCTCATCTACATGTATGGAGTCCGAAATCTTGTGCAACTTAGAGATCGCCTCGTAAACTGTTGGAGCATTATTAGGAATAAAGACACAGCAGCTCGATTGGATCATTCTGCATACCCCACCTCGATCTGCAAGTATAACATCTAGAACCATACGGTTCTGCAATGTCATGAGCCTATCCGCCTGAAGCTCAGCTGTCAGATTGCTAAGGGCACCAGCAGTTTCGGTAATAGTAGATTCAACTACCCGTGTTAGCTGACGTATGTTTCTACTATTGGCCATAGGCCCCCAGAACGGAAGGAAGCCTTTGAAGAAGTCTCCAGCTTCCTGACCAGCTGTATCTTCCTTGCTGAAGACACCTCTCGCTACTCTTGTTCTGTGGTAATCAGGTGAAGCAGTGTATGTCGGAGGCAATAATCGAGCAATATAACATGATCCTGAGAAGTCGGCAGGCAACCATGTATAAGCTCTGTCTCGACAAATGAAGTAGGTACCCCTGGCAGTAAGGAAGGCAGGGGAAGAGTTAGCCGGAAACACATAAGTCTCTACGCACTCACTCCTCCCTAGCTGAGCTCTCGGATTTCTCCCATTACCTTGCAAACAGACCTGACCTCGGTGAGGTACGACCCAGATTGGAGTTGAGCTTTTACGCTTGCTTTCTCCTAAACTAAGGCGATACTCTGAAGTATTCCAACTTAAATATACTCGCAATTCGTCTCTAGGGTAAGATGGAGTATTATTGACGTCTTTGACCATGTCAATAATTCCCTGGACTAAAGCTTTGTTGGCAGAGTTATATTTAGTGGAGCGTGGTGGACGTGGAGGATAGGTCTCAAGAGCATAAGCAAAGATGGTTTGAAGGGCCTGAAATGATCCATTGTAGCTGAAAGGCAAAACCAGATAGGGAATACCTTTATCCATAGTGTGAGGTATCAAGCCACACACCCAACAGTCTGTCGTGTTAACTACCAGTTGGTGTTGGTGCAAGAGCTGTACAAAAGTATTATTAATGAATTCTGAGCGTCGAGCTTGCTCATGTTCCGGAAACGAGTGAAAAGAGTGTATAGAAGAAACAGTAGAAATAGCAGGATCAAGGGGAGGTACTGTAGATACTGGCACAAAAATCAAATTTATGCTAAAGACAATTCCACCCACCAGTGTTGCTAAAACAATCAAAAATGTAATGGCACATTGCATCAAGAAACATTTGCTATGAAGAATTCTATTTAGTCTGTTTCTGCGAACGTAAATCACATTTTCTCGTTGCAGCGCAGGAAGTTCCATCTTCTACAATCCGCTCGCGACCACTGATGATGTGTACGTAGATGAAAATGCCTCTGTCAGCCCTGGGAGTTCCCAGTACTAACAGAAAGATCGACCTTGTGTCAGACCCCTGCAAATTCAAACTAGGCACACAGCCACGACCCTACGGCTACCCAGACGGCAAGGCAATTTATTAAAAACAATAAACAATAGCAAACTTCCTGGCTGAAGGCAAAAGTTCAAAATATATATAAATATATCAAAATCACAGTATGCAGTTGCCTGCTTTATAAGTTCGTTTTATGGCTTCTAAGGTGGTATCTTTTCTTCGCTGGTACTGTTTGATCGGAAAATAGTGTATCACTAGCAGCTGTTGCAGAGTTTACGTTCGCAGATGACAAAGTTTCTTCTGATGCTGGAGACAAATGTTCAATGTTCAAAGTAGTCTTTTCAAGAGGAGAGTCACGTTTCAAAGTGTCAGAAATCAAATCGGCATCGCTGAAAGGGACAAATTTTGGAGTTATTTCAGATTCGGAGGCACCAATTCCCTTCTTCACCCAGTCGTCGTAGGGCAGCGGCAGTGGAACACGCTTTACGTGAGAAGCGTGGATCCAGTGCTTGCGACCAGCAACACGTACAGCTGTCCTCGTCGCCAGCAGGATTTGGAAGGGGCCGATGTAGCGAGGCTGAAGATTCTTTGTCCTCGCAAAATTTCTGACCACCACGTGGTCGCCGGGTTTCAGCTGATGCCCTGGACTCTCCGGAGGTTTTGGCAAAGCATCAAAGACCTGTTGATGAATAAGACTTAATTTAGCAGTCAAGTCGTAAAGATAGTCTATCAACATAGGATATTCAATGGAGCAGAATTGTTTAGGCCTTGGCACACCCCAGACATTTGCCGGGCGGCCAAATACAATCTCATATGGAGAAAGCCCTATTCTAGAATGCACTGTTGCTCTCGTTGATAACAAGGCCAAAGGAAGTGCGTCTGGCCAAGCCAAACCTGTGGATGCTTGAATTTTGGCTATTTTAAGCTTGAGGGTGCCATTGTAACCCTCGACTAAACCAGCAGACTGGGGATGGTTCGCACTATGAAATTTTTGTTTCAATCCTAGACCAGCACACACACTCTGCATAACTTTCCCTATAAACTCACTTCCGTTATCTGACCATACAATCCGTGGCATTCCAAACCTAGGGAAAAATTCTTTGAGAAGAATTTTGGCAGTTGATAAAGCAGTGTTGTCCTTTAGTGGGTATGCTTCTATCCACCTGGAAAAAGCACAAACTACCACCAGGACGTATTTTAAATTGTTGCAGCGTTCCATGTGAATGAAGTCTAACTGTATTACTTCAAAGGGACAGGAAGGAGGAGCAAAATGACCAGCTGGAGTTGGAGTTCCCTTGCCAGGATTATGCATCAAGCACACCATACAATTTTTCACCACTCTCTCTGCACACTTACTGATTCCCTCATTCTTCCAAACCGGAGCTAACATCTTACATATCCCTTTAGAACTTATGTGCGCCACTCCATGCGCCATCGTTACTACTGCAAGCACATACGCATCAGGCAACATCCAACGCTGCTGTTCTGTCAAATCGATCCAACATCCATTCGAGTCCAATTTGCCCGTACTTTCTCTCCATACGCGTTTCTCTTCCTCAGTCGCTTCTTTCTGAATCTCTTTCACACTTTCCATTGTGTCCTCACACATTCCAGACTCAGCAATCCATCTTGCAGACGTAGCAACATACATTCTACTCATCATGTCTCTAGCTGTCTGTTTAGCGGTTTCATCAGCAAAGGCATTTCCCCGACCAACATCATCCGTGATTGCTTTATGAGCACTGCACTTCACAATCGCAACTTCAGTCGGTAAGGTTAGAGATTCTAACAAGTCGTTAACTAGCTGACCATGTTGAATCTTAGTCCCATGGGACGTAATGAAACCCCTTTCTCTCCACAACCGGCCAAAACTATGGGCCACGCCAAATGCGTACTGACTATCTGTAAACACATTCACTCTCTTTCCCTCAGCTAAAACACACGCTCTCGTAAGAGCTATTAACTCTGCAGCTTGGGCAGAATTCTGACTCACTCTTGCAGTCTCCACAATCGTCTTCAAAGTCGTTACCGCGTAGGCAGCAGTCACATCACCATTCTCCAATTTAAAACATGACCCGTCCACATACAGCGTACCATCTGGGTCGGATAGAGGAGTATCTCTCAAGTCGATACGACCTTTTGTCTCTTCCTCCGTTTTGAAATAACAGTCATGTGGCTCAGAATCACTCGACTCTTGATCAGTCGGCAACAATGTTGCTGGGTTCAATACATTGCATCTTTTGATCTGAATATGACTCGCTAATAACGTCAGCTCGTAACCAGATAATCTCGCACTAGTAAGGTGTTGAGTCTTCGTTCGGTTCATGAGTGTGTCCACTGCATGAGGAACCATGACCACTAGCATATTGTTCATCACCAAACCAGCAGATTGTCGAATGGAAGCTGCAGCTGCCGCTGTAGCCCTCAAACAACTAGGCAATGCTCTAGCTACCGGATCTAATGTTGATGAGAAATACGCACAAGGGCGTTGTTTATCACCAAACTTCTGTGTCAAGACACTCAACGCGCAACCTTCTCTTTCGTGAACGTAGAGCGTGAATGGCTTACTGTAATCAGGTGTGCCCAATACAGGAGCTGAACACAAAGCTTTTCGTAATTCAGCAAAACTCTCTTGACATTCATCAGACCATGGCACCGGACTCGGAACATTTTTCCCAGTCAAAGCTACCAACGGTTTTGCTAAAAGTGAAAAATTTGGGATCCATTGCCTACAGTAAGAGGTAATACCTAGAAAGGCACGTACTTCCCTCTGTGTGCGTGGAACACTCATCTGCGTAATTGCTTTTATTCTTTCTGGGGTCAACTTCCTTCCCTCCTTTGACAAGAGATGACCTAAGTAGGTTACTTCTTGGCAGCAATATTGCATTTTGGAAGGTGACACCTTATGATTCAAATTAGACAAATGATGCAATAGTGAAATTGTAGCTGCCTTGCAAGTTTCCTTGTCATCGGCAGCCACCAAAAGATCATCTACGTACTGTACTAGGGCAGAACCTGGAGGAAGGACAAAAGAATCTAACTGGCTTTTTAAAGCTTGACTGTAAATAGATGGACTTTCACAGTAGCCTTGTGGAGCGCGTTTAAATCTGAAACTGCGACCTCCTAAACAGAAGCCAAAAATATCTCTGCTTTCCTCGGCTATCGGAATGCTGAAAAAGGCATTCTTCAAGTCGATGACTGAGAACCAATTGGCTGTAGCGGGAATCAATGTTAGCAAGGCAGTAATGTCTGGCACTACAGGAAACTGCGGAATTACAATCTTATTAACTTCTCTAAGGTCTATGACAAACCTATAGACTGGAGGCTTTGTAGGATCTGTTCGTTTCAAAATCGGCAATACAGGACTATTACAAACATTTCCTCGCGTTTCTTCAACCACACCTTTTTTAATCAAATCTTGCACAATCAATAAGAGTGCACGCTCACCTTCATTCGATATTTTATATTGAGGAATTCTTGGAAATTTCACATTCGCTTTCAAAGTTACTACATACGGTGGAATCTCTAGTAGACCTACATCATTGGGATCAGTCGCCCAAAGAGAATCAGGGAGTGAACGTAGCTCCGGCGGGAGTTTGTCCATTGACAAGTACATCGGAGAGGTGAGTCTTTTACCCAAAGTAAGCTGTACTCCTTCCGGAGAACAGTACAATGTCGCATATAGTCGTTTTAACAAATCTAAACCAAGCAGATTTTCATTACAACCTGTCGTCAAAATTAAGGGTGCTTTCAATTGACACGGTCCAACAGAAATAGACAAAGGACCAGATATCGGGTTGTACACAGGGGCGCCTGAAAAACCTACGGAAACATTTGTTGAGCCAGACAAAGGTGCGCCAGGGAGTTTCGCATGCATGATAGAACTTTTTGCGGCACCAGTATCCAACAGAAACGGTTCGACTACACCTGATGTCGCTACTGTGACATAAGGCCCACTCTGATCCACTGGAACTGATACTACTCCCTCTCTCTGTCCATGGCTGTCCTAGTACCCATTTTGTTGAAATCCCTCTTCAACTTCACAATAATCCTCAACAAGATATTGCTGAGATCTATTCTGTTGAGCTGACTGTACATTTCGCTGATCAAAGTGATTAGAAGGACGATCATTAGTTTGTGGAGGCATAGCACCTCGTCCCCGACCTCTAGAATTCTGTGCAAAACCACCACGACCTCTCTGAGCTGCTGCCGCATTATTTTGCGCTAAGATCTGACAATCATTTTTATAGTGACCCTCTTTCTTACAGTACGCACACTGATTCCACTGGTATTGAGGCCTGGTCGAATTATAATCTGTCTTTTGATACGAATTCTGTTGCATATTAGTCTGATTCGTGCGAGGCGGATACGCCTGCTGTAAAAGAACTTTAGTCTTTAAATCTTTCGTTTTCTTCTCTGATTTCTCCTTTTCCTCTTTATCCCTATTTTCATAGTACTGTGCAGTCGCAAGTATTTGCGCTGTCGTAGATACAGCCCACGCACTTTCTGAGTCTTTCAATTTATTGCATAATTCGGGTAACAAATTATGCACGAATTTATCGACAAACAATCTCTGTCCTCCTTCAGTGCTCATATCCTGACCACTATGGTCTACAAAAGTCTCTTCGAACCTCGTGAAGAAGTCGGAGACACTTTCGTCTTTCTTCTGCTTGCATGCGGATAATTTATCCCAATTAACACGCAATGCTGGCATCAGAGTCTTCATTAAATCTATTATTCTGCCAGGAAGATTAGCAATTAGGGGTTCGGGTTTCGCACCACCTGTTTGTTGAGCATCTGCTGCAGTGATAGCTGCCCAATCACCACCTAAAGCAGCCTGATGATCCTCTCTACGAATTTTAGCCCACACTGGTTGTGGAACTACATTACCAAACAACATATCAAGGTCGGCTAAGTTCATTATACAAGCCTCAACTGTCTGTGTCAATTCCTTGTAATATCCGGCTGGATTCTTACGTGGATCTGGCAAGGCCTGTTTCACTGCTAACACTTCTGCTCGCTTCCACGGAATATGTATCCATACTCTTTGGAACTGTGCTGGAGCAGCTGCAATACCCGCATTATCATCACGTTGTACTGCCTCGCGCCAAATTGGAGGAACCTCCCTCATAGGATATTGGCGACTTGGCTTCATTCTACCTTTCTCTAAATCTCTCGGGGAACGAAGAGATGGATCATTCCTAAAACTCAAAATGAGTTCCATCGCTTCCTTTATATTATCGCCCACTATCATTCCAGCAGCAAACTCTTTTTGAATTTTAATTAAATCTTCCAAATCTGATTCGACATCGTCTTCTTCTATTTCCTCACGCAACAACGAGCACATCTCGTCGAAGACGTATCGCTGTGTTGGCTCTCCCCATTGCATAAATGTCTCTAACACATCTTTCGTATTATATCTTCTAACTTTTGTAATCCATCTGAGAGCTGTGGAGTCTAAAACTCCCCGTTCCTCAGTACTTGGAAGCTGACTCCGTCTCTGAACAGAGTCAGGAGTAGGAGTCTTAATCAAGGTTTTATATATAGGAGACAGCATATTAGTAACAGAATCAGTAATTCTTCGACGAACAGAAAGTGGAGTTAGTACACTCGCAGACATAGAGAACGCAGTAGAGGTAGGAATAGATGACGAAACAGTAGGAGTATCGAGGAAAATAGTTTGAGGACCAATAGGTACAGTGGTAGATATAGGAGCGGGCAGTGCGGGAAGAGGAGGAGCTGTAGGAACATTTACATTCACCACAGGAAGTAAAGGAACTTGATTCTGAGGAACAAGAGCAGGAGCACCAGGTTGTCCAGCAACCGGCAATTGAACATTCGGTATAAGTGGAGCCGCAGCACCTTGTGCATACGGTGGAGGCGACCGTAACAGATAAGATAGCAGAGGATCGTTTTCGGAATCCTCCAGTATCTTAGCCATTTTCGATGGCAAGGCAGGATAGCACTTGTCAATCGCTAAGTTACGCTCTCTAATGGCTACATCTATGGCTTTCTCACACTCGTCAGCCTGCAACTGCTTAGTCGCTTGCTCTAGAGTTAACTCTTCTAGTTCTTTCTGTTCTTTCTTCAACCTTTTCATTTCTCTCTGTTTGGATTCTTTCCGCCAATAACGAAAAGAGTCAAACATTGCCGGCCGGGCTTTCTTCCTAAACAATTTCGCTTCTAAATTGTCGAGAATCTCTTGTTCAAAACTACCATGCAGTGGCCAACTAAGGACACCATCCTTCTTACAATAACGGACCCATATCTCATTATAAGTTATAGGACCCACACCATACTTACAATATAGGTCATATAGGGGAGTCCCAATCGGAGGAACCAGACAGGAATCCTCTAATTGTGAGTCACTGTTGCAACTAAAACAAGACAACATTTTCCGACTTACCATTCTCAGTCCGGAACACAAAACAAACAAAACACGAAACAAATTGTGCACTTGAACCAAGAACTTAGGCCTACCAAAACGAACTGATGTATCGATACCCAAAACTGAACCAAATAGATTATCGTAACTAGAACAACTAGTGATAATCTTACAAAACCAAACAAAACCAAGAACCGATCAAGGATTTTTAACAATCCTCACAAAAGTAACCAGCTAGCTATCACTAAATACTTAACTGAGTCACTGAAGACGTCACCAAGGAGAAACCCGTCACGTTTCGCCGTACTAAGGACTGCACCACTTCGGGTCCAAGACAGGGCGACGGTCAAGGCAACGGCCCACTGCAGCCGTCCTGAACGGGAACCCTCGTGGAAGAGAACTTCAGGGCCACTTTTGCGATATGCCGGGATCGATGAAGTGGGGCGCCTCCCTCAGGAATCTTCACACGAAGCTTCTCGAACTCTTCAGGCTTTTGGACCGGTACCGAATGACGTCGCCCCACGTTGGGCGCCAATTGGAGTTCTGGACTTTTTGGTTCCGTCCAGAGGTGTCAGGGTACAACACCCAAAGACCCCGGAGTCCCACCTGCCTTGGTGCACAAATGAACAGAAACACGGGCTTCTCGATGGTGGCGTCAAAGACCAAAGGTTTATTACTGCAGGGACACAGAAGTCACAGAATCTACACACGGGCAGAATCTAGGAGACTGTTCGATTTGTACAAAGTGGGTTGCTCCTTATATACTAAAAATTGTGCTCTAGGCAAATATTTCACATGTCGGTACATTCCCAAACCTTTGTGTCTCTAAACAATAAATATTTGGCGTTACACAGGAACTGTCGATAATATCTGATACCAAACATCACGAAGAGGGGTTCCCACCAGTCCATCACAATCCCTTGTCAATATTGCATTCAAGACCCGGACCGCCTCATCGTAAAGTTCGTTACCTCCCCCTAATAAAGGCCCAGAAGGAAAAGGAGCAGAGCCAGGTGCAGAAGATAGAAAACGGGATAAGAGATGTTTGTGGGTTGTAAATGGGCAAGGCTACCGGCTTCGGCCGCCTAATCATGATCAGGTACAATGGACAGGAAAACCAGTTCAGGTGGGCTGGCCTCGGGCAGAGGAGGCAGCCTTTGTCGAGTCATGCAGCTTCAGCGTGATCTGGTTTAAGGTGCACGTGTCATGTAAGAGGTGAATCTCCGGCTAAGGCTACGTGTCCTTAATCAAAGTGGAGTGAATGAAATGATCAGAGGCTATTGCATATGTGAGGGCAAGGAACCACAAAATGGCGGCCACGATCTAAGATGGATGCCGTGTGTATATCAGAAATGTGTCAGTGGAAGGAGTGCTCTTGCTCGTAGCGTAGCGAAAACACTAGGATATACTAAATGGATCATTTGCGGTTCGCTGATACTAATTTTATGTATTTCCGACAAACTTGAAAACACGGGTTCAAGTCGTCACGGAACCGTCACGGAACCTCAATGCCAACGTCTTTTTGTGGTGTACTCTACACGTTTTTCAGCTCTGGCGAAGTAGGCCCTGAATTCTGCCATCGAGCCTTTTCCTGCCTTCTGATTCTGAACGCCTCAGCCTGGGCTGCCTCTGTACCCGTGACCTCTGCCTTACTCCCTGTGCGGCTAACGGCGCTTAGCTCGGCCTGCTGCCTGCCAAGACTGTATTCAACCTTCGAATTATCTGTTCCGCTCCTCAAACATACATTCCTGCCTACCAGTTCAAGTAAACATCTTCCAGCTGCAGAGCAAAGGGCCCGGCCTCACTGTCTCCGTGCAAGTAATTCATAGCCTCTGTTACCATGGTAGGCCCATGCCCCCTCGCATCTCATGCAGACACGTAGACGCTTATACACGCACTCACAGTCAGTATAGAATAGCCTCTGCCCAAGAGACCTTTTCCTTCTAGATAATATGGTTCCCAAACATCAGATATTAGATATGATATAGGAACAAGTTGATCTGACATGCCAGACTTCTGTCTCTTTCCGTTAGCGTAAATGTCAAGTCCCCATGCACCCTTCAGTTCCACGTCATTCACGCGTCATGCAGCTGCGCGCGCATCTAGGCCTCAGATTTCTGCTGACATTGCCAAATTCTGCTATGACTCCACCTACTTGTGACACTTACATGTGACGTTTTCTAGCACACACCTCTATGTTCATGCCTAGTTCACGCCTTCTAATTACGTATCACTACCACGTGTGTGCTCTTATCTTGTTTCCCTCAGCTGTTACGCCTACTGTATTCGTTTCTATTGTATGATTTAAGTATATAAGCTATGTACTGTCAATAAAGTATGGCTCTCTCTATCCCTTCATGCGGCTCTATCCCTTCCTGCACCCCAGTGGTAGCAGGAACAAGATATCCGATCTGGTACCATGACCATTCCTTTTTAAGGAATAAAACCCCTAAGAACTCTAACACCACGGACTCTGCCTCTTTCTTTCCGATTGAGTTATTTTTGTTAAGTACTTACCTGCATAGAAATTAGGACGGTAAATCAAATATTTACCACATTATTTTGGCGCCCGAACAGGGACCCCTCCCCCACCCCACGCGCCGGATGGTGCGTTGCAAGCTTTGCCCCCTGCCGTCAGACAAGACGGAACTACGCGTACCCGCAGGATTTCCTGTTTCTCCCTCTGGCCCACGGAGGTGACGGAGACTGCGATCAGCACCCAGACGAGGCGGTGAGGAGTGTGGAGGATCCCGACCAGAGCCTAGCCGAAAGAAGCAAGGTCCGAGGTGTCAAGAGGCCCACCAGTTTCCGAAGTATCCACGTGTCAAGTCGAGTCGAGTCCAGTCCGGTCCAGTCCAGTCAAGTTTTCCGAGGCCTTCCGATTCCGTGCTTCCCGGTGAGTACCATTGCTGGGACGTATCTAGACGGATGCATTATTATGTATCCGGTAAAGACGGGTTTGGGTACATGTAGGAGAGTAGGGTCTGCTATCCTATGGTCACCCCAATTTTTGCTTTTTGCTTCACTGGTTTTCGACTTACTGAGGCTGTGGGCCTGCTAATCAGACCCCCAGCCTGCTGTTCTCTCTCTAAATTTATAATACATGTGCTATAGGTACATACCACAATTGGAAATGGACTCCTTGTCAGCCCCTGTACCATGCACTATAGGTGCCCAGGGCATAGGTGCCACCAAGGCCTACCAGGGGCTGAAGCATAGCTTTTGCCACCCCTGGCTGGTTCTTAAATTGACACAACTGGCTGAACACTCAGCTGGGGCAAGTGGGTGTAATCACCCCTTGCTTAGATATAGTATACCTATATCTAAACCTATATCTGGACACATATATAGCCTGTAAGCCACTCCTATGGAAGGCCTCATCAATCCTGGAGGCAGAGTGCGTGGTTTTATGTGAGATGGTGCTCTGGCATGAGCTGGGCCTGTCTGCAGCTGTCGGGAACAACTCCCTAAGCTGATCCGGGATAATGCCATACCATATACTCTTAAGCGCATTATAATCCTCGCGGTTATATAGCAACTTTGGTTTGGCTTTATCAAAACATGTCGTGTAAGGTGTCATACGAATTGGAATACTATCCCCTCGCCAGTTCTGGCGACGGGGATAGCATTCCACCCTTCTAGAGGGAGAAGACATGTTACTTTACTGAAACGCGGCTGATTTAAAATGAGCCTCAGATCCACAAAATGGATGCCCCTGCCACAGACACGGGTCTGACCTCCTGCTGCTGACCGAAACCCGGCAGAGGAGGCCTGGACAAAGAGTTTCCTGTCACAGGGCGGTGTCAAACCACCCCAGACAGGAGATAGTGGATTGGAGTAGGGAGGTTTCAATGAAACCAGACACTGCCTGGGGAGCACAAGGCTGCCCCTTGCAGGATCCGGCCAAACCGGTTCTGGGGCCTCCCAGCCCCTGTCCCAGCGCGGCCAGGATCAAAGGAGAGGGGTGTAACCACCCCCTTCCTGGGTCCCACCCATAGGAGGGGACCTAGCAGGATGTCCAACCCCCTAGATTCGAATAAGAGGGGGAGCAGTCCCAACGGACCTCAGATCATCCTGAAGAAACATAAGAAACGAAATCTGGACCCTTCGACTTTCTACACGACGTGAGAAGACTGAAGAATCTCCCTTGTGGTCAAGGAGTGACCACCCTGTGCAAACAGGCACCATCCAGCCCTCGACCCTTGCTTTGTTGCAGTTCCCGCCGGAACTCGAGCGACAGAGATCGACGAGATCAAGCTTGCCTGCCTTCTACCTGCCCGATCCACAGTCCCTGCAGAGCTGAGACCCGTGGAGGCGACCGGAAGCGTGGGGCACGCCATCTTGAAAAGGCCACGAGACGCTGACCGTGCAGCCCACGAGTGACCCTCGAAGCTGTACACCGGGGTTTGAGAAGCCCCAGCCCCGAGCTCCACTTGCACCAAAGCTCACCCCTCCACACTCGCTGAGTGCTGCGTGGGGCCCTTCTGCTTGTGTGCGCTCGACGCGTTGGCCCGGTCACTTGCCAGCTGGCTTGTGGCCCCTGTGCCGACGAACTTCGAAATACGACTTGCTTTTCTGGTTGCTCCAGATCTGCACCAGCTCCTGTGAAAAGGAGCACCCCCTCTGACCCTCCTGGTTCGAGTGATAAGCAATCTCCCGGTTCCGCGTGGATTGCTTTTGCCAAGTGCTGTTTGCTACAATCTTCAAGCCGACGGTGCTGACGGCGAGAGCCTACGTGGGACAGATCGTGACCTGCTCCTGGACGTCGCAGATGCCCCAGAGCCCACGTGACAGCGGAGAGAAGCCTATCGACAACTGCCTGATTGCGCCCGACATTGCCTGGTTCCGTCCTGGTTCCACCCTGGTCACTGCTGAGTGACCCAGACTCTGTCCCCTCTGCTTTCAGGTACTTTTCTACATCGATCCACCCTTGGATCGCACCGGACACTTCTGCTTCACAGCGCCTGCAGCTGCAACAGCTCCAAGCACCCAGAACCTGCGTGACAGAACCCGACGCCACTTCGACCCTGTGCACCCACGGCCTGTGGGTGAGGTAACTTTGCAACGCCGGTGTCTTTACACTGGTACACACCTCTAGGGTCTGTGTCTAAAGTTTTGTGTTCCTAGGTTCAGCGGAAGTATCTTTTTATTCACTTTAATTGACTTTTACGCACCATTGACAGTGCATTGGTGCGCGCTGCACTTTCCGTGCTGCATCCGTCTCCTGTGGGCTACTCCCGACTTCTTCATTGCTTGTCCTGACTGCTCCCAGCGAATCTCTAGGCCCTAGGCCTAACCATTGTTCGTAAAGTGTTACTTATACCACTTTTTTGATATATGGTCTGAGTGGCCACCCGCCCTCATCCATAAACGTGCAACTTTATATGTGTAACAGTGCTTTTGATTTAACGCTTGTGCCCCTTTCCTCATAAAGAGTACTGGGGAGTAATTTAGTAATAAATACATATATTTTTATAATATATACTTGTGTGGTGTCCTTTCATTTGATTACAGGATTGTATGTGGTAAAACAAGCTCGCTTAACACGACCTCTTAAGTTAAGCCTTTAAGGCTGCTTAGTCCATGCTACCACTAGGATAGCTTGTCTACAAGGTTGACTTACAACCTGACATCTTTGGGGTTGTTTGGACTGATACCCAGTGGTTCCAGAATTGGAAACACTACATATCAGGCCAACTTCTCACATTGGTGTGCAGCGGTGCGGATTTGAGCTTGCTGTTTGTTTTACCATTGCAATCTTTATCAAATTGAAAGATCACATCAAGTACCTCTAGGTACATATAAATCAAAAGCTTAGCATATTAAGTTCTACTGAACTTAGTAGTTGTAGATTAAAGGGATTAGCACACCCTGACTACAACTCACTAGCAAGGTACAGTAGGAAACCACTTAGTGTAGGTAAGTGCACCACTTACACCTCACTAGCAGTCATGTCTGATACAGGTAGAGCTTCAGGCTCTGCTCCTGTAATAGTTGATCCTATAGGGACAACATCCAGATATGACAACCTTAGCCACAAAGACCTGAGTGCCTTGTGCACAGCCAGGGGGCTAAAAAAGGGCAGAGGCCCTACCATTCCTTCCCTAATAGCTCTCCTAGAAAAGGATGACCTAGATAAGGCGATTCAGACTCCCTTAGAAACAGAGGAAGGGATAAACTCCCCTGAGAATGAGGATCTTCAAGAAGGAATAGAGGAGGAAGAGGAAGACCCAGAGGAAGGCTCTGATGTAGAAGAGCCTGAAGATCAGGATCAGGTGGGAAACCAGGTACAGGTTGCCAGGCTTAACCAGGCCAACTTGGACCTACATGGGAATGGAGGGGGCCAGCACCACTCCAGATCTCATAACCAAATTCTCCCAGGTAATAGAAGGGAGAGATCTCTGTCAAGGGACTCTCACCTTTCTAGTGCCTCAAGAGAATCTCAAAGAGGAATGACTTCCTCCCAGAGAATAGAGCATAGGGCCAGAATGAGGGCTGTCCAACTCCAAATAGAAAGGGAAGAGGTAGCCTTGGCTCAAGCTAAACTTGCTTTAGCAAGAGAGAAAAAATTGTGTGGCTTAGATGCCACTGGTGGCAGCAAAGTTCCTAAAGAAAAAGACAGGGCCTATGACAATAGAAACCTGACAAAAATTGTGCCCCCCTACAAGGAAGGGGATGATATCCACAAATGGATGACTGCTCTTGAGAGGGCCTGCATGGTACAGCAGGTCCCTGAGGATCAGTGGGCAGCAATTTTATGGTACTCCTTTTCTGAGAAAGGGAGGGACAGGCTCCTCACTGTTAGACCTGAGGATGCCAAAAACTACTCTGTTCTGAAGAGTGCTCTTATTGAAGGGTTTGGCCTAACCACTGAGCAATACAGGTTGTTGTTCAGAGACACCCAAAAAGCACAGACTCAGGACTGGACTGATTTTGTAGATTGTGCCACTAAGGCTCTGGAGGGTTGGCTGCAGGGAAGTAAAGTTTCAGACTATACAGGATTGTACAATCTTATGATGAGAGAACAGATCCTTAATAACTGTCAGAACCAGCTGTTGCATCAATACCTTGTTGACTCTGATTTGACCTCTCCCCAAGAATTGGGAAAGAAGGCAGACAAATGGGTCAGAACAAGGATTAAGCAGAAAAACCAGAACCAAGGTGACCAGAAGAAAACAGACCAGAAGGGTGGGAATCAGAAAGATAAAGAAAAGGACCAGAAGTCTTCAGGCCCCCAAACTAGCAATAAGGAGGGGGGTTCCCAAAATGGAAACAAGAAAAAGAAGAACGATGGCCCAAAGAAACCTTGGTGTAATACCTGCAAATCAGTTTCACACTGGGGCAGTGAATGCACTAAGAAAAATCCAGTCCCCACCACTGCAGCTCCTAACGCAACTGCACCCCCTAGTACAGTCAGCAGTGGTGGTACACAGCCAAAGGGTTTAGTAGGGTTGACCCTGGGTACTGAGGTGGAATCTGGCCTAGTCAGAATCCCCACACAGGCAGTTCTCCTATATGATGTGGACATATCTTTGCCCACTGCAGTAAGCCCCAGTAACCTGGGCAAATATAGGCAGACTCCCTTAATCAATGAGAAACTGGCTCAGGCCTACAGGGACACTTGTGCCAGTGTCACAATGGTGGCACCTGGCTTTGTGGACCCTGGACAAATTGTACTAGGTGAAAGTTACCTAGTGACCAATGCAAGCAACTCCACTACTTCCCATAGTGTGGCTGTTGTGAACTTCTCCTGGGGAGGGGTAGATGGCCTAAAGAAAGTTGTTGTGAGTGCAGACCTCCCAGTAGACTGTCTGTTAGGCAATGATCTTGAAAGCTCAGTTTGGTCAGAAGTGGAGTACAGGACTCATGCAGAAATGCTAGGGATTTCAGCTCATGTCCTTGCAGTGACAAGGTCTCAGGCTAAGAAGTGCCTTCCTGAACCAGTGGTGGATCTTGAAACAATAGACCAACCACAACCCAAGAGAAGGAGCAAGAGGGTTAAGGCTGTGCCTTCCCACTTGCCCCAGGTTGAGGATCAGGTTTCACAGGAAACTGATTCTGCAGTCCAAGAGGAGACTGTCTCTGAGGAGCTTGAACCTGATCAGGTTGAGTTTCTGGGGACAGGGGGACCCTCAAGGGCAGACCTGGGGCAGGCCCAATTAGATTGCCCTTCACTTGAACCCCTCAGACAGCAAGCTGCTGCTGAGGCTGCAGGGAATGCTCAAGGTACCCATAAAGTGTATTGGGATGAAGGACTCCTTTATTCAGAGGCTAGAGACCCCAAGCCTGGCACAACCAGGAGGTTGGTTATACCTTTGAAGTTTAGGGGCTTCCTTCTTACCTTGGCCCATGATATTCCCCTTGCAGGACACTTAGGCCAGAATAAGACTTGGGACAGGCTTGTTCCACACTTTCACTGGCCTCACATGTCAGAAAATGTCAAGGAGTTTTGTCGCTCCTGTGTCACTTGCCAAGCCAGTGGTAAGTCAGGTGGCACAACAAAGGCCCCCCTGATACCACTACCTGTGGTGGGGGTACCCTTTGAAAGAGTTGGAATAGACATTGTGGGTCCCATGGATCCTCAAACAGCATCTGGGCACAGATTTATACTGGTGGTAGTGGATCATGCCACCAGGTACCCAGAAGCAATTCCCCTGAGGACCACCACAGCTCCTGTGGTGGCAAAGGCCCTCATTGCAGTTTTCTCAAGAGTGGGCTTTCCAAAGGAGGTTCTTTCAGACAGAGGTACCAACTTCATGTCTGGATACTTAAAAGCAATGTGGAAAGAGTGTGGAGTAAACTATAAGTTTACCACACCCTACCATCCACAGTGCAATGGGCTTGTGGAAAGGTTCAACAAGACCCTAAAGGGAATGATAAAAGGGTTACCAGAGAAGCTTAGGCGGAAATGGGACATCCTTTTACCCTGCTTGCTCTTTGCTTACAGAGAGGTCCCACAGAAGGGGGTTGGCTACAGCCCTTTTGAACTTTTGTTTGGCCACCCTGTAAGAGGTCCATTGAGTTTGGTGAAGGAAGGATGGGAGTTACCTCTCAAAAAGCCTAAACTAGACATTGTGGACTATGTACTTGGTCTCCGCTCCAGGATGGCTGAATACATGGAGAGAGCATCCAAAAACCTTGAGGCAAGTCAGGAATTACAGAAAGCCTGGCATGACCAAAAGGCTGTTCTGGTTGAGTACCAGCCAGGGCAGAAGGTGTGGGTGTTGGACCCAGTGGGGCCAGCAGCTCTCCAGGACCAATGGACTGGACCCTACCCTATCATTGAAAAGAAGGGAGAAGTCACCTACCTGGTTGACTTTGGCACCCCTAGGAGCCCCCACAGGGTGCTCCATGTCAATCGTTTGAAAGCATTTGTTGACAGGGAGGACATGAGTCTCCTCATGGCCACAGATGGGGAACAGGAGGAAGAGAGTGACCCTCTCCCAGACCTGCTTTCCCAGAACCCTGATGATGGTTCAGTTGATGGAGTAGCCTTGGCAGGCAGCCTCACTGAACAGCAACAGGTGGACTGCAGACAGGTGTTGCAGGCCCACAGACACTTGTTTTCACTCACACCCAGTCAGACTAGCTGGTGCACCCATGAGGTGGATACTGGTGACAATCTGCCTGTGAAGAATAAGATCTACAGGCAACCTGACCATGTCAGGGATTGTATAAAGGCTGAGGTGCAAAAGATGTTGGAGCTTGGAGTGATTGAGCCATCAGAGAGCCCATGGGCTAGCCCAGTGGTCCTTGTGCCAAAACCTCATACCAAAGATGGAAAGAGAGAAATGAGGTTTTGTGTGGACTACAGAGGTCTCAATGCTGTCACTAGGACAGATGCTCATCCCATTCCAAGAGCAGATGAGCTCATTGATAAATTGGCTTCTGCCAAGTTTCTGAGCACATTTGATTTGACAGCTGGCTACTGGCAAATCAGACTAGCTGAAGAGTCAAAAGCCAAAACAGCATTCTCTACCCCTAGTGGGCATTATCAGTTTGTGGTAATGCCCTTTGGTTTGAAGAATGCACCTGCCACTTTCCAAAGGTTGGTGAACCAAGTCCTTGCTGGGCTGGATGACTTTTGTGCAGCATATCTAGATGATATTGCTGTCTTTAGCTCCACCTGGGAGGATCACCTGATCCACCTGAAGAAGGTTCTGGAGGCCCTGCAAAAGGCAGGCCTGACTATCAAGGCTACTAAGTGCCAGATAGGGCAGAGCAAGGTTGTGTACTTGGGCCACCTAGTAGGTGGGGGTCAAGTTCAACCACTGGAGAGCAAGATCCAGACCATACAGGACTGGACTCCTCCAACTACCCAGACACAAGTCAGAGCCTTCTTGGGCCTGACTGGGTATTACAGAAAATTTGTAAAGAACTATGGGTCCATTGTGACACCATTGAATGACTTGACATCCAAGAAGATGCCCAAAAAGGTTCAGTGGACAGTTAGCTGTCAAAAGGCATTTGATGACCTGAAGAAGGCCATGTGCTCTGCACCTATCCTGAAGAGTCCTGACTACTCCAAACAGTTCATTGTACAGACAGATGCTTCTGAGTTGGGGGTGGGAGCTGTGCTTTCACAACTTAATCAAGATGGTCAAGACCAGCCCATTGCTTTTATTAGCAGAAGGCTGACCCCCAGGGAGAAACGTTGGTCAGCTATTGAGAGGGAGGCCTTTGCTGTGGTTTGGGCCCTGAAGAAGTTGAGGCCATACTTGTTTGGTACTCACTTCCTAATTCAGACAGACCATAAGCCCCTCTTGTGGCTAAATCAGATGAAGGGTGAAAATCCCAAACTGCTCAGGTGGTCCATTTCCCTACAGGGGATGGACTTTACAGTGGAGCACCGCCCAGGGACTGACCATGGTAATGCAGATGGTCTCTCCCGGTACTTCCACTTAGAACATGAAGACTTATCTGGTCAAGGTTAAGTTTAATGTCCCTGCGTTTGGGGGGGGGTTATGTAGGAGAGTAGGGTCTGCTATCCTATGGTCACCCCAATTTTTGCTTTTTGCTTCACTGGTTTTCGACTTACTGAGGCTGTGGGCCTGCTAATCAGACCCCCAGCCTGCTGTTCTCTCTCTAAATTTATAATACATGTGCTATAGGTACATACCACAATTGGAAATGGACTCCTTGTCAGCCCCTGTACCATGCACTATAGGTGCCCAGGGCATAGGTGCCACCAAGGCCTACCAGGGGCTGAAGCATAGCTTTTGCCACCCCTGGCTGGTTCTTAAATTGACACAACTGGCTGAACACTCAGCTGGGGCAAGTGGGTGTAATCACCCCTTGCTTAGATATAGTATACCTATATCTAAACCTATATCTGGACACATATATAGCCTGTAAGCCACTCCTATGGAAGGCCTCATCAATCCTGGAGGCAGAGTGCGTGGTTTTATGTGAGATGGTGCTCTGGCATGAGCTGGGCCTGTCTGCAGCTGTCGGGAACAACTCCCTAAGCTGATCCGGGATAATGCCATACCATATACTCTTAAGCGCATTATAATCCTCGCGGTTATATAGCAACTTTGGTTTGGCTTTATCAAAACATGTCGTGTAAGGTGTCATACGAATTGGAATACTATCCCCTCGCCAGTTCTGGCGACGGGGATAGCATTCCACCCTTCTAGAGGGAGAAGACATGTTACTTTACTGAAACGCGGCTGATTTAAAATGAGCCTCAGATCCACAAAATGGATGCCCCTGCCACAGACACGGGTCTGACCTCCTGCTGCTGACCGAAACCCGGCAGAGGAGGCCTGGACAAAGAGTTTCCTGTCACAGGGCGGTGTCAAACCACCCCAGACAGGAGATAGTGGATTGGAGTAGGGAGGTTTCAATGAAACCAGACACTGCCTGGGGAGCACAAGGCTGCCCCTTGCAGGATCCGGCCAAACCGGTTCTGGGGCCTCCCAGCCCCTGTCCCAGCGCGGCCAGGATCAAAGGAGAGGGGTGTAACCACCCCCTTCCTGGGTCCCACCCATAGGAGGGGACCTAGCAGGATGTCCAACCCCCTAGATTCGAATAAGAGGGGGAGCAGTCCCAACGGACCTCAGATCATCCTGAAGAAACATAAGAAACGAAATCTGGACCCTTCGACTTTCTACACGACGTGAGAAGACTGAAGAATCTCCCTTGTGGTCAAGGAGTGACCACCCTGTGCAAACAGGCACCATCCAGCCCTCGACCCTTGCTTTGTTGCAGTTCCCGCCGGAACTCGAGCGACAGAGATCGACGAGATCAAGCTTGCCTGCCTTCTACCTGCCCGATCCACAGTCCCTGCAGAGCTGAGACCCGTGGAGGCGACCGGAAGCGTGGGGCACGCCATCTTGAAAAGGCCACGAGACGCTGACCGTGCAGCCCACGAGTGACCCTCGAAGCTGTACACCGGGGTTTGAGAAGCCCCAGCCCCGAGCTCCACTTGCACCAAAGCTCACCCCTCCACACTCGCTGAGTGCTGCGTGGGGCCCTTCTGCTTGTGTGCGCTCGACGCGTTGGCCCGGTCACTTGCCAGCTGGCTTGTGGCCCCTGTGCCGACGAACTTCGAAATACGACTTGCTTTTCTGGTTGCTCCAGATCTGCACCAGCTCCTGTGAAAAGGAGCACCCCCTCTGACCCTCCTGGTTCGAGTGATAAGCAATCTCCCGGTTCCGCGTGGATTGCTTTTGCCAAGTGCTGTTTGCTACAATCTTCAAGCCGACGGTGCTGACGGCGAGAGCCTACGTGGGACAGATCGTGACCTGCTCCTGGACGTCGCAGATGCCCCAGAGCCCACGTGACAGCGGAGAGAAGCCTATCGACAACTGCCTGATTGCGCCCGACATTGCCTGGTTCCGTCCTGGTTCCACCCTGGTCACTGCTGAGTGACCCAGACTCTGTCCCCTCTGCTTTCAGGTACTTTTCTACATCGATCCACCCTTGGATCGCACCGGACACTTCTGCTTCACAGCGCCTGCAGCTGCAACAGCTCCAAGCACCCAGAACCTGCGTGACAGAACCCGACGCCACTTCGACCCTGTGCACCCACGGCCTGTGGGTGAGGTAACTTTGCAACGCCGGTGTCTTTACACTGGTACACACCTCTAGGGTCTGTGTCTAAAGTTTTGTGTTCCTAGGTTCAGCGGAAGTATCTTTTTATTCACTTTAATTGACTTTTACGCACCATTGACAGTGCATTGGTGCGCGCTGCACTTTCCGTGCTGCATCCGTCTCCTGTGGGCTACTCCCGACTTCTTCATTGCTTGTCCTGACTGCTCCCAGCGAATCTCTAGGCCCTAGGCCTAACCATTGTTCGTAAAGTGTTACTTATACCACTTTTTTGATATATGGTCTGAGTGGCCACCCGCCCTCATCCATAAACGTGCAACTTTATATGTGTAACAGTGCTTTTGATTTAACGCTTGTGCCCCTTTCCTCATAAAGAGTACTGGGGAGTAATTTAGTAATAAATACATATATTTTTATAATATATACTTGTGTGGTGTCCTTTCATTTGATTACAGGATTGTATGTGGTAAAACAAGCTCGCTTAACACGACCTCTTAAGTTAAGCCTTTAAGGCTGCTTAGTCCATGCTACCACTAGGATAGCTTGTCTACAAGGTTGACTTACAACCTGACATCTTTGGGGTTGTTTGGACTGATACCCAGTGGTTCCAGAATTGGAAACACTACATATCAGGCCAACTTCTCACAGTACACAAACACGGTCTGCACTGTTTTAGACAGTGTATCTGTACTGTTTAGCAGTATATCCGTTATTCAAGTTCTTGCACTGTTTTCGACAGTGTATCTGTGCTGTTTAGCAGTACATCCAGTATCTAGGGTAGAGATATATGTTCAAAATGTTTTTCATGTGATTAATGTCGTGGTATGAGTGATTGTTTAATGTGCACTATTGTGTTTTTGTGTAATTAGCTGTGTTCAGAATAAGTAATCAGTACCAAGTATCCAGTACTAAGTAACAAGATGCCGTTCTTCAATAAACTAAGACAGATAGGAACTAGGAAAGGGATACTAGAGGAAGAAATTCCTATCCCCCCTAGGGACACGCCTGGAAACTTTATGTACCATAAGCATGGCTTAGATGCCATACTGTATCTAGATTTATGGGCCGATTATACTAAACACCTAGAAGGAAGACACAGATGGCCTGCTACAGGAACGTGGGATGCTGAGTACATCCTGAAAGTAGAAGAAGCACTATGGAGAAAGAAAGCCAGACAGTCACAGAAAGATGCCATAGAATTGTGGCGTAAAGAATCACATAAACGAACCGAGAAAGAGCTCCGTAGAGAAGACAGACATAGAGAAGAGTCAGATAGAGCCCGAGAGAACGAATTAGTTAATGAAGGAATCCGAGTAAAAGCAGAACAAGTAGACCGCGCACGAAACAATCTTGTAAATGGCATGTATCTTGTGGCCGAGTGTGAGAAGTTGGCCTGATAGGTAGTGTTTCCAATTCTGGAACCACTGGTTATCAGTCCAAGCAAACCCCAAAGATGTCAGGTTGTAAGTCAACCTTGTAGACAAGCTATCCTAGTGGTAGCATGGACTAAGCAGCCTTAAAGGCTTAACTTAAGAGGTCGTGTTAAGCGAGCTTGTTTTACCACATACAATCCTGTAATCAAATGAAAGGACACCACACAAGTATATATTATAAAAATATATGTATTTATTACTAAATTACTCCCCAGTACTCTTTATGAGGAAAGGGGCACAAGCGTTAAATCAAAAGCACTGTTACACATATAAAGTTGCACGTTTATGGATGAGGGCGGGTGGCCACTCAGACCATATATCAAAAAAGTGGTATAAGTAACACTTTACGAACAATGGTTAGGCCTAGGGCCTAGAGATTCGCTGGGAGCAGTCAGGACAAGCAATGAAGAAGTCGGGAGTAGCCCACAGGAGACGGATGCAGCACGGAAAGTGCAGCGCGCACCAATGCACTGTCAATGGTGCGTAAAAGTCAATTAAAGTGAATAAAAAGATACTTCCGCTGAACCTAGGAACACAAAACTTTAGACACAGACCCTAGAGGTGTGTACCAGTGTAAAGACACCGGCGTTGCAAAGTTACCTCACCCACAGGCCGTGGGTGCACAGGGTCGAAGTGGCGTCGGGTTCTGTCACGCAGGTTCTTGGTGCTTGGAGCTGTTGCAGCTGCAGGCGCTGTGAAGCAGAAGTGTCCGGTGCGATCCAAGGGTGGATCGAAGTAGAAAAGTACCTGAAAGCAGAGGGGACAGAGTCTGGGTCACTCAGCAGTGACCAGGGTGGAACCAGGACGGAACCAGGCAATGTCGGGCGCAATCAGGCGGTTGTCGATAGGCTTCTCTCCGCTGTCACGTGGGCTCTGGGGCATCTGCGACGTCCAGGAGCAGGTCACGATCTGTCCCACGTAGGCTCTCGCCGTCAGCACCGTCGGCTTGAAGATTGTAGCAAACAGCACTTGGCAAAAGCAATCCACGCGGAACCGGGAGATTGCTTATCACTCGAACCAGGAGGGTCAGAGTGGGTGCTCCTTTTCACAGGAGCTGGTGCAGATCTGGAGCAACCAGAAAAGCAAGTCGTATTTCGAAGTTCGTCGGCACAGGGGCCACAAGCCAGCTGGCAAGTGACCGGGCCAACGCGTCGAGCGCACACAAGCAGAAGGGCCCCACGCAGCACTCGTCGAGTGTGGAGGGGTGAGCTTTGGTGCAAGTGGAGCTCGGGGCTGGGGCTTCTCAAACCCCGGTGTACAGCTTCGAGGGTCACTCGTGGGCCGCACGGTCAGCGTCTCGTGGCCTTTTCAAGATGGCGTGCCCCACGCTTCCGGTCGCCTCCACGGGTCTCAGCTCTGCAGGGACTGTGGATCGGGCAGGTAGAAGGCAGGCAAGCTTGATCTCGTCGATCTCTGTCGCTCGAGTTCCGGCGGGAACTGCAACAAAGCAAGGGTCGAGGGCTGGATGGTGCCTGTTTGCACAGGGTGGTCACTCCTTGACCACAAGGGAGATTCTTCAGTCTTCTCACGTCGTGTAGAAAGTCGAAGGGTCCAGATTTCGTTTCTTATGTTTCTTCAGGATGATCTGAGGTCCGTTGGGACTGCTCCCCCTCTTATTCGAATCTAGGGGGTTGGACATCCTGCTAGGTCCCCTCCTATGGGTGGGACCCAGGAAGGGGGTGGTTACACCCCTCTCCTTTGATCCTGGCCGCGCTGGGACAGGGGCTGGGAGGCCCCAGAACCGGTTTGGCCGGATCCTGCCAGGGGCAGCCTTGTGCTCCCCAGGCAGTGTCTGGTTTCATTGAAACCTCCCTACTCCAATCCACTATCTCCTGTCTGGGGTGGTTTGACACCGCCCTGTGACAGGAAACTCTTTGTCCAGGCCTCCTCTGCCGGGTTTCGGTCAGCAGCAGGAGGTCAGACCCGTGTCTGTGGCAGGGGCATCCATTTTGTGGATCTGAGGCTCATTTTAAATCAACCGCGTTTCAGTAAAGTAACATGTCTTCTCCCTCTAGAAGGGTGGAATGCTATCCCCGTCGCCAGAACTGGCGAGGGGATAGTATTCCAATTCGTATGACACCTTACACGACATGTTTTGATAAAGCCAAACCAAAGTTGCTATATAACCGCGAGGATTATAATGCGCTTAAGAGTATATGGTATGGCATTATCCCGGATCAGCTTAGGGAGTTGTTCCCGACAGCTGCAGACAGGCTCAGCTCATGCCAGAGCACCATCTCACATAAAACCACGCACTCTGCCTCCAGGATTGATGAGGCCTTCCATAGGAGTGGCTTACAGGCTATATATGTGTCCAGATATAGGTTTAGATATAGGTATACTATATCTAAGCAAGGGGTGATTACACCCACTTGCCCCAGCTGAGTGATCAGCCAGTTGTGTCAATTTAGATAGCCAGCCAGGGGTGGCAAAAGATATGCTGCAGCCCCTGGTAGGCCTTGGATGCACCTATGCCCTGGGCACCTATAGTGCTCTGTACAGGGGCTGATAAGGTGACCCAAGCCAATCTAGTTATGCACCTAGGGTACATGGAATCCATTTTACAGAGAGAGCAGATAGCCTGGGGCCCTGATTAGCAGGGAACCAGGCCAACTAAGTCGAAAACCAGCTAAACACAGGGCAAAAAGTCTGGGGTAACCATAGTCAGGTAGCCACCTTCCTACATAACCCCCCCCCAAACGAAAGGAGATAAGGCTATCCTTGGCCAGGTAAGCCTTTATTGCCTGAGTGGCCATATAAGGAAGTACCTGCACTAGCATGGGTACCCCCTGTCTCATGGTCCACTAAGCAGTCCCTCACCCTAGGGGTATTAGAGGGTCTCCACCATAGGGAATCACTACCTTGGGTGTGTTTATGCAAAGTTAAAGGCTGGTTTGGATATGGAGTATTGAAGTGAGGCTCCACTATTTTTGGGCTCAACTTCCTCCAATTATCTTCCACCATATGTGCCTTTCTTTCTTCAACCGAGTTGCACTGAGCTCTCAGGGTCAACCTCTGGCTACCTAAAGCTGGAGGCTGGGTCCCTCTGTTTGGCTTGCTGGAGGGACAGCTCAGGTTTGGGCCCTTTGGGTCCCAGGTTTGGCTGTGCCCAACAGAATCCATCTGTGGGAGGTCCCTAACTGTTTTTAAGGGGGCTCCCTCAGGAGTTTTTAAAGTTTTCACCTTACTAGGCCTACTAGTTTTGGTGCCCCTAATCTGTTGATGGGGGTGCTTTATTTGACAGGGGGCCCTCTGGGTCTCACTGTCCTTCTTGTCCTCTGCAGCCCTGGGCTGACTGAGGCAAGGTAGAGAGGGGCAGGTTACCTGCTCCAGACTGGATCCCACCTGAGAAGGGTCCACTGCCATCAGAGGCTCTGTCAGGCCAGGCCTAACAACCTCTGGGGCAGTTCCTTCATCAGGGGTAAGATCAGTTCCCTGAGGAGGCTGATCCTGTCCTACTGTCTGGTGAGGGGGAGATTTCTCTTCCTCCTCCATGCTCTCAGTTTGGGTGGAGTGATCCATCATTTCAGGCTTCACAACACACATATCTGTTTGAGTTTGGGCTGTGGCCATCACAGCCCCACCAACCTTTTCAGGAGGAGACTCAGTTTGGGTTTCTGCTGTTATCATAACAGCTTTGCTATTCTGTCTGGGAAGAGCTTCTGGTAAAGATGGGGCAGAGAGTTGCTCAGCCCTACCAACCTTTTCAGGAAGGACATCTTGAATTGGGGCTATAGCCAGTACAGCCCCACTAACCTTTCCATTGGAATTTACCATTCTAGAATGGATTTTCTGTTCAACCTCAGCCCAGGCTGAGATTTCCAAATCATTACCCAGTAGACAGTCTACAGGCAAGTTTGGTGACACTGCCACTCTTTTTGGGCCAATGACACCTCCCCAGCTGAGACTTACTACTGCCATGGGATGATTTGTTTGGATGCCATCAATGTTTGTTACCTGGTATGTGGCACCAGGTAAAAGTTGCTTAGAGGGGACTATACAGTCAGCCACCATGGTGATGCTAGCCCCTGTGTCTCTAAAAGCTTCAACTTTCAAACCATTGATGATGGGTTCCTGCCTATATTTGCTCAAGGTATTTGGGCAAACAGAGAAGTTGGCAAACCCCATGCCAGTCTCATAGACAAGATCATTTGGGGATGGAGACCTGGATAGGCCAGGGTCCCCTTGGGCTCCAAAAGTAAACCCACCCAGATTCCTGGGTGTGCTCCCACTTCCTGGGGGATTACTGCTGACAGTAACAGGAGGTGTTGGAGCTGGCTTTGGAGGTATGTTTTCTTTATTGCCATTCTTGGGACAACAGCTGTCTGTTTTGTAATGCCCAACCTGTTTACAGGCATGGCAATAAGGCTTTTTCTCTGTTGAAGAAGTGTCTTGGGACCCACCCCCCTTCTTGGAGTTTTGGGGCCCTGGGGAAGTGTTTTCTTTACTTTTATCCCCACCCTTATCTTGAGGCTTGGTAGACTCCTTCTTCTGGTTATTGTCCTGATTCTTAGGCCTAATCCTGGTTCTGACCCACTTATCTGCCCTCTTTCCCAATTCTTGGGGAGAGGTCAAATCTGAGTCCACCAGGTGCTGGTGTAAGAGCTGGTTCTGACAATTACTAAGGATCTGCTCCCTCATAATCAAATTATACAATCCTGTGAAGTCATGTACTTTGCTGCCATTCAGCCAACCCTCCAGAGCCTTAGTTGCACAATCAACAAAATCAGTCCAGTCCTGAGTCTGTGTCTTCTGGGTATCTCTGAACTTTAACCTGTACTGTTCAGTGGTTAAGCCAAACCCATCTATCAGAACACTCTTCAGGACTTTGTAATTGCTGGCATCCTCATGTCTGACAGTGAGGAGCCTATCCCTCCCTTTCTCTGAAAAGGAGTACCATAAGATTGCTGCCCACTGTTCCTCAGGAACCTGCTGTACCATGCAGGCTCTCTCCAGAGCAGTCATCCATTTGTGGATGTCATCCCCTTCCTGATAGGGGGGCACAATCTTTGTCAGGTTTCTACTATCATAGGACCTGGGTTTCTCTTTAGGAATTTTGCTGCAACCAGTGGCATCTAAGCCACACAATTTTTTTTCTCTTGCTAAAGCAAGTTTAGCTTGAGCCAAGGCTACCTCTTCCCTTTCTATTTGGAGTTGGACAGCCCTCATCCTGGCCCTATGCTCTTTTCTCTGGGAGGAAGTCATTCCTCTTTGAGATTCTCTTGAGGCACTAGAAAGGTGAGAGTCCCTTGACAGAGATCTCTCCCTTCTATTACCTGGGAGAATTTGGTTATGAGATCTGGAGTGGTGCTGGCCCCCTCCATTCCCATGTAGGTCCAAGTTGGCCTGGTTAAGCCTGGCAACCTGTACCTGGTTTCCCACCTGATCCTGATCTTCAGGCTCTTCTACATCAGAGCCTTCTTCTGGGTCTTCCTCTTCCTCCTCTATTCCTTCTTGAAGATCCTCATTCTCAGGGGAGTTTATCCCTTCCTCTGTTTCTAAGGGAGTCTGAATCGCCTTGTCTAGGTCATCCTTTTCTAGGAGAGCTATTAGGGAAGGAATGGTAGGGCCTCTGCCCTTTTTTAGCCCCCTGGCTGTGCACAAGGCACTCAGGTCTTTGTGGCTAAGGTTGTCATATCTGGATGTTGTCCCCATAGGATCAACTATTACAGGAGCAGAGCCTGAAGCTCTACCTGTATCAGACATGACTGCTAGTGAGGTGTAAGTGGTGCACTTACCTACACTAAGTGGTTTCCTACTGTACCTTGCTAGTGAGTTGTAGTCAGGGTGTGCTAATCCCTTTAATCTACAACTACTAAGTTCAGTAGAACTTAATATGCTAAGCTTTTGATTTATATGTACCTAGAGGTACTTGATGTGATCTTTCAATTTGATAAAGATTGCAATGGTAAAACAAACAGCAAGCTCAAATCCGCACCGCTGCACACCAATGTGAGAAGTTGGCCTGATAGGTAGTGTTTCCAATTCTGGAACCACTGGTTATCAGTCCAAGCAAACCCCAAAGATGTCAGGTTGTAAGTCAACCTTGTAGACAAGCTATCCTAGTGGTAGCATGGACTAAGCAGCCTTAAAGGCTTAACTTAAGAGGTCGTGTTAAGCGAGCTTGTTTTACCACATACAATCCTGTAATCAAATGAAAGGACACCACACAAGTATATATTATAAAAATATATGTATTTATTACTAAATTACTCCCCAGTACTCTTTATGAGGAAAGGGGCACAAGCGTTAAATCAAAAGCACTGTTACACATATAAAGTTGCACGTTTATGGATGAGGGCGGGTGGCCACTCAGACCATATATCAAAAAAGTGGTATAAGTAACACTTTACGAACAATGGTTAGGCCTAGGGCCTAGAGATTCGCTGGGAGCAGTCAGGACAAGCAATGAAGAAGTCGGGAGTAGCCCACAGGAGACGGATGCAGCACGGAAAGTGCAGCGCGCACCAATGCACTGTCAATGGTGCGTAAAAGTCAATTAAAGTGAATAAAAAGATACTTCCGCTGAACCTAGGAACACAAAACTTTAGACACAGACCCTAGAGGTGTGTACCAGTGTAAAGACACCGGCGTTGCAAAGTTACCTCACCCACAGGCCGTGGGTGCACAGGGTCGAAGTGGCGTCGGGTTCTGTCACGCAGGTTCTTGGTGCTTGGAGCTGTTGCAGCTGCAGGCGCTGTGAAGCAGAAGTGTCCGGTGCGATCCAAGGGTGGATCGAAGTAGAAAAGTACCTGAAAGCAGAGGGGACAGAGTCTGGGTCACTCAGCAGTGACCAGGGTGGAACCAGGACGGAACCAGGCAATGTCGGGCGCAATCAGGCGGTTGTCGATAGGCTTCTCTCCGCTGTCACGTGGGCTCTGGGGCATCTGCGACGTCCAGGAGCAGGTCACGATCTGTCCCACGTAGGCTCTCGCCGTCAGCACCGTCGGCTTGAAGATTGTAGCAAACAGCACTTGGCAAAAGCAATCCACGCGGAACCGGGAGATTGCTTATCACTCGAACCAGGAGGGTCAGAGTGGGTGCTCCTTTTCACAGGAGCTGGTGCAGATCTGGAGCAACCAGAAAAGCAAGTCGTATTTCGAAGTTCGTCGGCACAGGGGCCACAAGCCAGCTGGCAAGTGACCGGGCCAACGCGTCGAGCGCACACAAGCAGAAGGGCCCCACGCAGCACTCGTCGAGTGTGGAGGGGTGAGCTTTGGTGCAAGTGGAGCTCGGGGCTGGGGCTTCTCAAACCCCGGTGTACAGCTTCGAGGGTCACTCGTGGGCCGCACGGTCAGCGTCTCGTGGCCTTTTCAAGATGGCGTGCCCCACGCTTCCGGTCGCCTCCACGGGTCTCAGCTCTGCAGGGACTGTGGATCGGGCAGGTAGAAGGCAGGCAAGCTTGATCTCGTCGATCTCTGTCGCTCGAGTTCCGGCGGGAACTGCAACAAAGCAAGGGTCGAGGGCTGGATGGTGCCTGTTTGCACAGGGTGGTCACTCCTTGACCACAAGGGAGATTCTTCAGTCTTCTCACGTCGTGTAGAAAGTCGAAGGGTCCAGATTTCGTTTCTTATGTTTCTTCAGGATGATCTGAGGTCCGTTGGGACTGCTCCCCCTCTTATTCGAATCTAGGGGGTTGGACATCCTGCTAGGTCCCCTCCTATGGGTGGGACCCAGGAAGGGGGTGGTTACACCCCTCTCCTTTGATCCTGGCCGCGCTGGGACAGGGGCTGGGAGGCCCCAGAACCGGTTTGGCCGGATCCTGCCAGGGGCAGCCTTGTGCTCCCCAGGCAGTGTCTGGTTTCATTGAAACCTCCCTACTCCAATCCACTATCTCCTGTCTGGGGTGGTTTGACACCGCCCTGTGACAGGAAACTCTTTGTCCAGGCCTCCTCTGCCGGGTTTCGGTCAGCAGCAGGAGGTCAGACCCGTGTCTGTGGCAGGGGCATCCATTTTGTGGATCTGAGGCTCATTTTAAATCAACCGCGTTTCAGTAAAGTAACATGTCTTCTCCCTCTAGAAGGGTGGAATGCTATCCCCGTCGCCAGAACTGGCGAGGGGATAGTATTCCAATTCGTATGACACCTTACACGACATGTTTTGATAAAGCCAAACCAAAGTTGCTATATAACCGCGAGGATTATAATGCGCTTAAGAGTATATGGTATGGCATTATCCCGGATCAGCTTAGGGAGTTGTTCCCGACAGCTGCAGACAGGCTCAGCTCATGCCAGAGCACCATCTCACATAAAACCACGCACTCTGCCTCCAGGATTGATGAGGCCTTCCATAGGAGTGGCTTACAGGCTATATATGTGTCCAGATATAGGTTTAGATATAGGTATACTATATCTAAGCAAGGGGTGATTACACCCACTTGCCCCAGCTGAGTGATCAGCCAGTTGTGTCAATTTAGATAGCCAGCCAGGGGTGGCAAAAGATATGCTGCAGCCCCTGGTAGGCCTTGGATGCACCTATGCCCTGGGCACCTATAGTGCTCTGTACAGGGGCTGATAAGGTGACCCAAGCCAATCTAGTTATGCACCTAGGGTACATGGAATCCATTTTACAGAGAGAGCAGATAGCCTGGGGCCCTGATTAGCAGGGAACCAGGCCAACTAAGTCGAAAACCAGCTAAACACAGGGCAAAAAGTCTGGGGTAACCATAGTCAGGTAGCCACCTTCCTACACCGAGGGTTCGCCTGAAGCCACTTCAGTAATACCGAAAAATCTGCCGCCACCATTGGTTCCGACTAAAGTAAATCACAGGACCTCCAAAGATATATTCCTTGCTTCCTATCTAGACGATGTAGCACCCGCTTACACCAACGCACGTGCCCACGTACCGCCTACTGACGGTGACGGAAGTGGCGACCTACTCCAAGACAATGTCCAGTCATTACCGCAACAAAGTTCACCCGTTCGACAGTCTGTTCCGCCTGCTCCTCCACCCCCACCACTTCCCACACCTAAGATTAATATACCGAATCCGATTGCGTCTGACCCCAGTAAGAGACAAGTTCAAGTACACATACAGACTCCACAGAGGGATAATGTCCAGGCCTCCGCCTCAGGAGGTACAATCGGGGGTTACCAGACCCCGCCAGCAACACACAGATTACACCTTAGAGACATGCAGAAGCACCCTACACTCCAGTCACCCCGTCTCGACATATTCAAAGAACCACTTCCAGTTTGCAGATACGATCGAGTACCCGGCAAAGACGATAGAATGTTGATAGCGTCACTACGCTTACGACAAGCTACAGATTACTTAGTGTTATTTCCAGGGATGACTGATCACCTAGATAGGATATATCATTTTGTCCAGACTGGGGAAAATCCCGAAAGTATTAAGGAGGCCCTGGCACATCAAAAAGTTGACACTCAAGCATATGTATTACGTTTTTTCATAAATTGCTTAATAAGAGACCGAGACAGGCCTGAGACAGAACAGGATGAAATGGAAGCACTAAACAAGTGGGGTCAAAATATAGCCGAAGGAAAACATGATAAGGTGAATTGTATATCAAGCATGTACAAGAAAATCAGAAAGGCAGTAATAGAAATACACGAAAAAGAAAAAGAAAATGCTTCCTCCGAAGAGGAGGAAGGACCTGAAGAACCAGAAATAACTACCGATACGATAGCGTATGTAGGTAAGGGAACTTACCTTAGGAAAGTCATTCGTCCAGAAAGCAAGAGAGTTTTTCTCTCTGGCATATCAAAACCGAATTCTCCTGAATATCTGTTTCAAGACACTGATAAAATGCTTCGAGAACGAATGGGGTACCATGTACTCAATTCTATGGATGAACAAGAACTAGCCCGGTCAGCAGTACTATGGGCTGACAATCCTAATATATATAATGATGATACAGTAGCGCAGACATTTCTGAACCTATCCCCAGGCTGAGGAGAAATTAGCAGGTATATATATGATTCAGCACCTCCTCACGTTATACAGAAATAAACATACTGATCCAGGTCCCTTACACGATACATTAGAAGCACTACTCATGGATAGATGGAGAGGCCTAAGTACCAAGTTAATCCAAATAATTCTAGAACAACGGCACAGATATAACACTTTCTTAGGCCCACAATATGTTCCCGCTCCGCCTCCAGAAAGAAAAATGTATCATATGGAACGTTTAGAAAGGCAGAACCCTTTACGAGAAGTACATCCAGTTATGGGTACCGATAATACCTTGAAACGTGTGTATGTACACACACCTCTGACCAAGTTAGAACTATTGGAGATGAAGAAACTAGTACCCTGTCACGATAAAGACCCTGCAGGTTTTCACAGAGAACTTAAAGACATGTTACTGATGGGAGACTACACATATGCAGATATCATGAAAATGTTAAAGGTACTGCTGCCCACCGGCATCTACGAGAAACTCAAGGAAAGAGAATGGGAGGTGGGAGACAAAAAGATGATATGGACAGAAATAGAAGACGAGGAGAAAACCCGTACCCCAGGGCTAGGCCTTGGGGAGAAAGCTAAAGCATTACCAGGTTTGATAGTACAGGTTCTGCCAAGATTACTGACCACCAAAAAGGAAGACTGGGACGCAATCTCAGCCTGTAAACAGAAACACGATGACGATACTAGTGACTTCTATTCAAGATTCGAGAAATGTTTCATTATTAATAGTGGCCTAAAACCAGGTAGCGAGTCGTACCCACATCTTTTTGTATCAAAGTTAGTCGAGAATTCCTTGACAGCAGTCAAAAACCGTGTATATAAAGTTGAAAGTACATGGCAAGCAAATACGCCATCCCAGATGTTACAAATGTTACAATACCATCAGAACAGAATTAGAGAAGAACAGGATCACGAACAGAAACGCATGAAAGACACGAAAATGAAAATGTTAGTGGCCCAGTCGGTTCCAGCCGACGGCCAGAGAAAGGGTACGACCCAGACAGGTAATGCCGCAGCTCCCGTTAAAGGGACATGCAATTATTGCAAGCAGCCAGGTCACTACGTACATGAATGCCCAGTCCTGAAACACAATATAGCACCAGGTAAAACTAAAGACAAGATCAGGGTCAGCAACAGACTTCACAGAATTCACAACCTATGCATGCTCCACCACATACAGCACAGACAGCAGCGGTATCACAGCCACAGCCCATAGCCGCAACGCAGCAAGTTTCACGGCAGATGTGCCAGTATGCCCAATCTGATTATCTCGATTATCAGCGATACACATGAAACAGCCTAGAGAGGGAGGTTGGCTTGCCTCTTATTGAGATTCCTGTAGATCAAGAGGGTCCTTATGTACACAGTCAAGTATTGGGAAAAGATAGAAAGTTTTTAATTGACACAGGGGCAAGCCGCACAACAATCAGCCATAATGAAGTCCCAGGGGCACCCCTCTCAGGCTCACAGAATGTTTCCCTTGGTTTTTCAGGACAGCCTATTGTAAATGAGGTATCGAAACCAGTCCCCCTAGCTGTAGGTCCATTATCACGTGTTACAGACTTGTTACTCACGAAATCATGTCCCGAAAATCTGTTAGGTATCAAAACATTGAAGGCTCTAGGAGCTGTGATATGTTGTTCTCCGGAAGGAGTTAGACTCTTTTTGCGTGACTTCAAGGGCCACTATGTATTACGAGAGTTTGATGTCAGATTAAAGAATGTACCGAAACACCTGTGGGCACAAGGCCCGACCGATGTAGGTTGCATGCACATCACACCATACCGTGTTACACTCAAACAAGGAGTTGTTTTACCAAGAATCAGACAATACAAGTTACCACCCGATGCTGTAGTGGCTTTACTGGAAATCATTGAAGAGCTCATTGCCCAAGGAGTGGTCGTAGAGACCGACTCCAATATCTGTAATTCCCCTATCATTCCGATTCTTAAACGTACTGATCCCAATGCACCGCCAGTATATCGGTTGGTGATTGATTTACGAGAACTGAACAAATGCATTGTTCCACAGTACCCTGTGGTTCCCGCCATCTCTTCCCTATTGACTGCTATTGACTCAGAAGCAACGTTCTTTACTGTAATTGATCTCAAGAACGCCTTCTTCAGTGTGCCCATTGATCCAGAGAGCCAATACCTCTTCGGATTCAGTTTAAATGGACGAAGTTTCAAATTTTCACGCGCACCTCAAGGATTCACAGAAAGCCCCAGCATCTATAGTCAAGCACTGAAAAGACAACTCGATTGTATTCAAATGCCAGTTAACACCGCTTTATTGCAATACGTCGATGATCTGCTGATCACCGCACGAAGTGAGCCCGAATGTGAACAAGCATCACTGACAGTTTTGCATTTTCTGGCCGACAAGGGACACAAGGTGTCTCCTTCGAAGCTACAATTCTGTGTTCAGCAAGTTGTGTACTTGGGTCACTTGCTGTCCAAAGTGGGGAGACAGCTCACTCCTGATCGCATTCAGTTAATTATGAATATGCCACAACCCCAGACACAAAAGGAAGTGCGGGCCTTTATAGGCCTCACCTCGTACTGCAGACAATGGATTCCTCAGTATGCATTTCTAGCTAAACCACTCATTCAGTTGACAACACAGGAGGCAGCGACCTCGACTGCCCTTCCTTGGACTCAGGAACATACACAGGCCTTTGAGGAATTAAAGAAAGCTTTATGTCAAGCACCAGTTTTAGCGACACCATGTTACAGCAAACCTTTTACACTTTTTGTTACAGAACGTGATGGTACAGCATTGTCTGTCCTCACTCAAGATCAAGCAGGTTCACATAAGCCTTGCGCTTATTTTTCAAGTACATTGGATTCAGTAGCCCAGGCACTCCCTGCGTGCTTAAAGTCAGTAGCAGCAACAGCCCTAGCAATCAGACAGAGCGATTCAATTGTTTTAGGACATCAATTAACAGTACAAGTTCCACATTCTGTAGAGGTTCTTCTAAACCGAACTCAGACTCAACACTTGACTATAGCACGACTGACAGGTTATGAACTGACACTATTCCAGCCACACATAGAAATCAGACGCTGTAACATCCTGAACCCCGCAACATTGTTACCTTCGATTATGACTAATTCAGCCCCGCATGATTGTATAGAGATGATTAATGCAGTAACAAAGCCCCGACGAGACTTAACTGATGTTCCACTGACAAATCCAGACCTGACACTTTATGTGGATGGTTCATGTATGAGAACAAACACAGGAGAATTAGTGGCCGCCTATGCAGTGACCACTGAAACTGAAGTTAAAGAAACATATCGTATTGATACACTGTCCGCTCAAGCAGCAGAGCTCATCGCTCTGACCCGAGCCTGTATACTAGCCAAGAACAGAAATGTTAACATATACACAGATTCCCGTTATGCTTTCGGAGTTGTACACGACTTCGGAGTGTTATGGCAAGAACGAGGTTTCCTGACCTCTCACGGTGCCAAGATCCAACACGGTCCCCTCATTCAAGCACTGTTAGAAGCAATGCATCTGCCTTCAGGCATATCCATCATGAAGTGCAAAGCACATACTAAAGTTACAGATTCCATTTCCCAGGGTAACGACCTGGCAGACCAAACAGCAAAACATACAGCATTGACTCACACCCAGACAATTGATATGACAAAGACAATAGTACCGACACATTGTATGACAGTTAGGGATCCCACACTAGATATAATCGATATTCAGACACACGCTACTCCAGATGAAATGAAGAAATGGACTGAACTAGGAGGGATCCGGACAGATCAAGGTTGGATGACGAAGGGAAAATCTACATGGTTTCTCCCCGACTCTATGGTTCAAGTCATAATAAATACAGCACATAGTCCAGCACATCTAGGAGAAAAAGCTATGTTAGACAGTTTACAGAATCTCTGGTACAACAAACACTTACGAGCCGCAGCAAAACAGAAAGTGCGTACTTGCATGATCTGTTGTCAGTTCAATCCAGGTAAAAGCGTCCCTGTAGAGCAAGGTGGATTCCATCCTCCTGATCACCCTTTTGAAGTCCTCCAGATGCATTATATCCAGATGGACCGTTGTCGAGGATTTAAGTACGTCCTCGTAGTTGTTTGTGCACTTTCCCGTTGGACCGAAGCATATCCAGTCCCAGATTACACTGCCCCGACCACTGCCAGGCAGCTGGTTCGAGAATTCTTCCCACGATACGGCTTGCCTCGTGTCGTGTATTCAGATAACGGACAGCCATTCTCATCCGAGCTCATGAAACAGGTTTCCCTTCTGCTAGGATATCAGTGGAAATTCCACTGCGTCCGACATCCCGAAGCCGCTGGCCTTGTAGAGAGGCATAACCAGACACTGAAAACACGCCTTGCAAAAATATGTAAAGAAAAAGGGGTCGACTGGATAGTCGCCCTGCCAGTTGCACTGTTCTATATGAGAATGGTCCCCCATTCGAGATCAGGACTATCACCGTATGAAGTGGTCTTTGGCAGACCACCGAATATGTGGGGGACGCCCATGCCTAAGAAAATAACCGATGTTGATTGTAACATGTTGACAGATTACCTTGCCTCCTTGATGTCTGCACTCCAATCATGTCGTTCACAGGTTGCCGCAGCTTTCCCCGACAACACTGATGTAAAGCCACACGATGTCCGTCCCGGGGATACAGTCCTAATTCGTAACTTCGACAGGAAAAGCCCGCTGGAGCCCCGCTGGAAGGAGCCGAAGATCGTCCTTCTTACCACGAGGACCGCTATCAAAGTGGAAGGCCGAAAGGGGTGGATCCACACGAGTCATATTAAAAAATGTAATGAACTGTTGCCAGAAACTGACTCGTCCACCCCCTCCAAGGACTGCCTCGATACTAAAGACTTCAAAGTTCCAAAAAGAGAGAAAACTCCCCAAGAGGAGTATCGAACTAAACTTCGATCTAGCAAGTCAGACAGTTTAATTGTTTAAGTCCTCCCCTAGGTGAATCGGTTAAATAGTTTCTGACATGTATCCCCTAGATCGAGATAGAGAGAGAGAGAGACAACTCAAGAAACATGCATATTGTAAATCACTCCGTAGTCACTGTATAGTGACATTATTGATTATGTTTTTTCTAAGTCTTCTGATTATCGTTGCTAGTATATTGCTTCCCATATACTACCCTATCTTCAAACGTGAACAATCTGCTTACAATGTCACTGCCGAACATTCTTTTAGCAAGTTACCCCCTCACGAACTATCTTACAGACTTGCGCTGCGCAACAATACATTCATTAGTATGTTACATCACTCCCATCAGACTAACAATGCTACCAACTGTTGGATATGTGGCCGACTCCCTCCCTATCAGAAATACAAGGGAGTTCTGCCCCTTTTTCCGTACCCGTTCACACACAATGGCTCTTGTGGAGCATGGTTTAGAATAATTAATTCCTTAGATCCTGATATTGCTGTTTTCGAAGGAAACTGGGTTTGGGGAAACTTGAACTTAGTTCTGCTTAATGCCTGTTATCCTGACAAAAAGGGACTTCCCACTAGAATAGGAACTGATCTAGAAAATGAAGTATATGGATTAGGTAATTATACAATTAACCTTATGATTCTTACTGTCGAATCCGAAGCTGCACCAGTTCTCCCTGCTATGTCAGTATTACCAGTCACAGGTGATTTATGTGTCAGAAAGAAGGGTTCAGTACACTTAGGTCATAGCAAATGTACTACTGTGGTCGAATTCAGTGATGAAGGCAAATCTTCCTTTAGAGCTACTCGTCATTCCTATTTTGTTTGTGGCCATACCGCATACATACGCTTACCTCTAGATTGGGATGGTACCTGTTACATTGCATTCCTTCTGCCACCTGTTTTCCTAGCCCCTCCTGATTATCACAGAAATACAAATCTAGTAAAGAATAGACTCCGAAGAGATCTCCCGATTGTCGACTATACTGAAACGGCATGGGAGCAATACACAGATTTCAATAAAGGATTCTTTTTCTTCACAGGCCCCGTCCAAAATAGTAAACTAATACGCAGATTAACTAGAACACTCGAAGCAGTAGTGAATGAAACTACCTCCGCTCTAGGCAACTTAACAGAGGAGCAATCTGCCATGCGGGTTGTTGTTCTCCAGAATCGTCTTGTTATTGACGTCATCCTAGCAGATAGAGGCGGAGCTTGTAAGGTCATCGGGTCAAGTTGCTGTGTTTTCATTCCAGAAAACGTGCCTACAGTATACAAAGCTATTACACGTCTTCATAAGATTGCAAGTTTGATACATCAGAATCCAGGCACCTGGACTTGGTCCGGTTGGTTCTGGACAACGTTGACCGCTTGGGGATGGAAGATCCTATCCTTCCTAGGCATTGCCCTTGTCATAGTATTCAGTTGCTGCCTGTGCCTACAGTGTGGGCCAGCGATTTGTGGTCTGTGCGCCACTTCATGTATTGCACATTCCAGTTTTCACCTAAACCGCGAAAAGAAGAAAGAAGAGCAAATAATGTTACAAGAACAGACTGATCGGTTTATGAGAATCGATATATCATGAAAGGTCCGTAGGGAACAAGGAGGGAATGAGGAAATATAAATTTTATGGTCGAGAAATGTTCCCTAACGTGTACCCCACCGTCTCCATGTGCCAGCTTAAAGTGCATGTAACTTCCCTCCTGTGCCAGCTATGAAGACGCAAATACATTTGCGTCCACCGTTAACATGTCCTCTTTCAGAAACACCCTGAATGGGTTGAATATTCTGTTCCTAAGTATGCCATGCCAACGTCTTTTTGTGGTGTACTCTACACGTTTTTCAGCTCTGGCGAAGTAGGCCCTGAATTCTGCCATCGAGCCTTTTCCTGCCTTCTGATTCTGAACGCCTCAGCCTGGGCTGCCTCTGTACCCGTGACCTCTGCCTTACTCCCTGTGCGGCTAACGGCGCTTAGCTCGGCCTGCTGCCTGCCAAGACTGTATTCAACCTTCGAATTATCTGTTCCGCTCCTCAAACATACATTCCTGCCTACCAGTTCAAGTAAACATCTTCCAGCTGCAGAGCAAAGGGCCCGGCCTCACTGTCTCCGTGCAAGTAATTCATAGCCTCTGTTACCATGGTAGGCCCATGCCCCCTCGCATCTCATGCAGACACGTAGCCGCTTATACACGCACTCACAGTCAGTATAGAATAGCCCCTGCCCAAGAGACCTTTTCCTTCTAGATAATATGGTTCCCAAACATCAGATATTAGATATGATATAGGAACAAGTTGATCTGACATGCCAGACTTCTGTCTCTTTCCGTTAGCGTAAATGTCAAGTCCCCATGCACCCTTCAGTTCCACGTCATTCACGCGTCATGCAGCTGCGCGCGCATCTAGGCCTCAGATTTCTGCTGACATTGCCAAATTCTGCTATGACTCCACCTACTTGTGACACTTACATGTGACGTTTTCTAGCACACACCTCTATGTTCATGCCTAGTTCACGCCTTCTAATTACGTATCACTACCACGTGTGTGCTCTTATCTTGTTTCCCTCAGCTGTTACGCCTACTGTATTGGTTTCTATTGTATGATTTAAGTATATAAGCTATGTACTGTCAATAAAGTATGGCTCTCTCTATCCCTTCATGCGGCTCTATCCCTTCCTGCACCCCAGTGGTGGCAGGAACAAGATATCCGATCTGGTACCATGACCATTCCTTTTTAAGGAATAAAACCCCTAAGAACTCTAACACCACGGACTCTGCCTCTTTCTTTCCGATTGAGTTATTTTTGTTAAGTACTTACCTGCATAGAAATTAGGACGGTAAATCAAATATTTACCACATGTCAAGACAGAGCGTATACATGGTTGCCTGCTGACTTCACAGGTTCGTGTTATATTGATCGACTGTTGCCTCCAACTTACACTGCTTCTTCTGATTATCACAAGACCAGAGTAGCAAGAGGTGTCTTCAGCAAGGAAGATACCGCTGGTCAGGAAGCTGGAGACTTCTTCAAAGGTTTCCTTCCGTTCTGGGGGCCTATGGCCAATAGTAGAAATATACGTCAGCTAACACGGGTAGTTGAATCTACTATTACGGAAACTGCTGGTGCCCTTAGTAACTTAACAGCTGAGCTTCAGGCGGATCGTCTCATGACGTTGCAGAACCGTATGGTTCTAGACGTAATACTTGCAGATCGAGGTGGGGTATGCAGAATGATCCAATCGAGCTGCTGTGTTTTTATTCCCAATAATGCTCCAACGGTCTATGAGGCGATCTCTAAGCTACACAAGATTTCCGACTCTATACATGTAGACAAGGGAAACTGGTCCTTCATGGAGTGGTTTTGGACTCTGATATCAGCATGGGGATGGAAGGTTCTGATGGTCATTGGTGTCATCTTAGTATTCCTATTCTCATGCTGCCTGATTATCCAGTGTGGTCCAGCTTTGTGTAGTCTCTGTGCTGCAACCTGTTTCAGAAAACCACCTGCGTTTGGAGAAAAGGCGCGAGAGAGGATGATGATACAACAGCATGTCACTGACCTGATGAGCATAGAATTAGACTCTGACATAGACTGAGTAATTGCCTATGTAAGGGCAAAAGGAGGGTCTGAGGTTCCGTGACGATTTGAACCCGTGTTTTCAACATTGTCGTAAATACATAATTTTGGTATCAGCGAACCGCAAATGGTCCATTTAGCATATCCTGGTGTTTTCACTATGCTACGAGCAAGAGTACTCCTGTTACAAACACATTTCTGATCTACCCATGGCATCCATCTTAGATTATGGCAGCCATTTTGTGTTTCTTGCCCTCACATAGACAATGGACACGCAATGACCTCTGATTACTTCATTTCGATTAAGGACACGTACGCTTGGCCGGCGATTCACCTCTCTAGTGACACGTGCAACTTAGAACAGAACACGCCATGGCTGCATGACTCGGCAGAAGCTGCCTCCTCTGCCTGAGGCCAGTCCTGCTATACTGGTTCTCGTGTTCGTTGGCCTGATCATGATTAGGTGGCCGAAGCTGGTAGCCTTGCCCATTTACGACCCACAAACATCTCTTATCCTGCTTTTCTATCTTCTGCACCTGGCTCTGCTCCTTTCCTTCTGGGCCTTTATTAGGGGGAGGTAACGAAATTTACGATGAGGCAGTCCGGGTCTCGAATGAAAAGTTGACATGAGATTATGATGGAAAAGTGGGAACCCCTCGTTCGTAATGTTTTGACATCAGATATTGTCGACGATTCCTGTGCAACGCCAAATATTTATTGTTTAGGACACAAAGGTTTGGGAATGTACTAACATGTAAAGAATTTGCCTGAAGCCCAATTTTTAGTATATAAGGAGCAACCCTTTCTGTACAATTCGAACAGGCTCCTAGACACTGCCCGTGTGTAGTTTCTGTGACTTCTGTGTCCCTGCAGTAATAAACCTTTGGTATTTGATGCCACCATCGAGAAGCCCGTGTTTCTGTTTATTTGTGCACCGAGACAGGTAGAACTCCGGGGTCTTCGGGTGTTATCCCTGACACCTCTGGACGGAACCAAAAAGTCCAGAACTCCACTCTGCAGTCACTCACACTCTGCACTCGAACTCTGCACTCAAACTCTACACTCACTCTGCACTCACTCTGCACTCACACTCACTCTGCACTCACTCTCACTCTGCTCTCACTCTGCACTCACACTGCAGTCACACTCACTCTGCACCAACACTGCAGTCACACTCATTCTGCACTCACTCCGCACTCACTCTCACTCTACACTCACTCTCACTCTGCACTCACACTGCAGTCACACTCACTCTGCACTCACACTGCAGTCACACTCACTCTGCACTCTCTCTGCAATCACTTTCACTCTGCACTCATTCTGCACTCACTCTTACTCTGCACTCACACTGCAGTCACACTCACTCTGCACCCACACTGCAGTCACTCTCATGCTGCACTCACTCTGCACTCACTCTCACTCTGCACTCATTCTGCACTCACTCTCACTCTGCACTCACACTCACTCTGCACTCACACTGCAGTCACACTCACTCTGCACTCACTCTGCACTCACTCTGTAGTCACACTCACTCTGCACTCACTCTGCACTCACTCTGCAGTCACACTCACTCTTCACTCACTCTGCATTCACTCTCACTCTGCAGTCACTCTCACTCTGCAGTCACTCACACTCTGCAGTCACTCACACTCTGCACTCTTACTCTGCACTCGAACTCTGCACTCAAATTCTACACTCACTCTGCACTCATTCTGCACTCACTCTCACTCTGCACTCACACTGCAGTCATACTCACTCTGCACTCACACTGCAGTCACACTCACTCTGCACTCACTCTGCACTCACTCTGCAGTCACACTCACTCTTCACTCACTCTGCATTCACTCTCACTCTGCAGTCACTCACACTCTGCAGTCACTCACACTCTGCAGTCACTCACACTCTGCACTCACACTCTGCACTTGAACTCTGCACTCAAACTCTACACTCACTCTGCACTCACTCTGCACTCACACTCACTCTGCACTCACTCTACACTCACTCTGCACTCACACTGCACTCACACTCACTCTGCACTCACTCTGCACTCACTCTCACTCTGCTCTCATTCTGCACTCACACTGCAGTCACACTCACTCTGCACCAACACTGCAGTCACACTCATTCTGCACTAACTCTGCACTCACTCTCACTCTACACTCACTCTCACTCTGCACTCACACTGCAGTCACACTCACTCTGCACTCACACTGCAGTCACACTCACTCTGCACTCACTCTGCACTCTCTCTGCACTCACTCTCACTCTGCACTCATTCTGCACTCACTCTCACTCTGCACTCACACTGCAGTCACACTCACTCTGCACTCACACTGCAGTCGCACTCACTCTGCACTCACTCTGCACTCACTCTGTAGTCACACTCACTCTGCACTCACTCTGCACTCACACTCACTCTTTACTCACTCTGCATTCACTCTCACTCTGCAGTCACTCTCACTCTGCAGTCACTCACACTCTGCAGTTACTCACACTCTGCACTCACACTCTGCACTCAAACTCTGCACTCAAACTCTACACTCACTCTACACTCACTCTGCACTCACACTCACTCTGCACTCACTCTGCACTCACTCTCACTCTGCTCTCACTCTGCACTCACACTGCAGTCACACTCACTCTTCACCAACACTGCAGTCACACTCATTCTGCACTCACTCCGCACTCACTCTCACTCTACACTCACTCTCAATCTGCACTCACACTGCAGTCACACTCACTCTGCACTCACACTGCAGTCACACTCACTCTGCACTCACTCTGCACTCTCTCTGCACTCACTCTCACTCTGCACTCATTCTGCACTCACTCTCACTCTGCACTTACACTGCAGTCACACTCACTCTGCACTCACACTGCAGTCACACTCACTCTGCACCCACACTGCAGTCACTCTCATGCTGCACTCACTCTGCACTCACTCTCACTCTGCACTCACACTGCAGTCACACTCACTCTGCACTCACTCTGCACTCACTCTGCACTCACTCTGTAGTCATACTCACTCTGCACTCACTCTGCAGTCACACTCACTCTTCACTCACTCTGCATTCACTCTCACTCTGCAGTCACTCTCACTCTGCAGTCACTCACACTCTGCAGTCACTCACACTCTGCAGTCACTCACACTCTGCACTCACACTCTGCACTCGAACTCTGCACTCAAACTCTACACTCACTCTGCACTCATTCTGCACTCACTCTCACTCTGCACTCACACTGCAGTCACACTCACTCTACACTCACACTGCAGTCACACTCACTCTGCACTCACTCTGCACTCACTCTGTAGTCACAATCACTCTGCACTCACTCTGCAGTCACACTCACTCTTCACTCACTCTGCATTCACTCTCACTCTGCAGTCACTCTCACTCTGCAGTTACTCACACTCTGCAGTCACTCACACTCTGCACTCACACTCTGCACTCGAACTCTGCACTCAAACTTTACACTCACTCTGCACTCACTCTGCACTCACACTCACTCTGCACTCACTCTACACTCACTCTGCACTCACACTGCAGTCACACTCACTCTGCACTCACTCTGTACTCACTCTATAGTCACACTCACTCTGCACTCACTCTGCACTCACTCTGCAGTCACACTCACTCTTCACTCACTCTGCATTCACTCTCACTCTGCAGTCACTCTCACTCTGCAGTCACTCACACTCTGTAGTCACTCACACTCTGCACTCACACTCTGCACTTGAACTCTGCACTCACTCTGCACTCACTCTGCACTCACACTCACTCTGCACTCACTCTACACTCACTCTGCACTCACACTGCACTCACACTCACTCTGCACTCACTCTGCACTCACTCTCACTCTGCTCTCATTCTGCACTCACACTGCAGTCACACTCCCTCTGCACCAACACTGCAGTCACACTCATTCTGCACTAACTCTGCACTCACTCTCACTCTACACTCACTCTCACTCTGCACTCACACTGCAGTCACACTCACTCTGCACTCACACTGCAGTCACACTCACTCTGCACTCACGCTGCACTCTCTCTGCACTCACTCTCACTCTGCACTCATTCTGCACTCACTCTCACTCTGCACTCACACTGCAGTCACACTCACTCTGCACTCACACTGCAGTCACACTCACTCTGCACTCACTCTGCACTCACTCTGTAGTCACACTCACTCTGCACTCACTCTGCACTCACACTCACTCTTTACTCACTCTGCATTCACTCTCACTCTGCAGTCAATCTCACTCTGCAGTCACTCACACTCTGCAGTTACTCACACTCTGCACTCACACTCTGCACTCGAACTCTGCACTCAAACTCTACACTCACTCTACACTCACTCTGCACTCACTCTCACTCTGCAGTTACTCACACTCTGCACTCACACTCTGCACTCGAACTCTGCACTCAAACTCTACACTCACTCTACACTCACTCTGCACTCACTCTCACTCTGTAGTCACACTCACTCTGCACTCACTCTGCACTCACTCTGCAGTCACACTCACTCTTCACTCACTCTGCAGTCACTCTCACTCTGCAGTCACTCTCACTCTGCAGTCACTCACACTCTGCACTCACACTGCAGTCACACTCACTCTGCACTCACTCAGCACTCACTATGTAGTCACACTCACTCTGCACTCACTCTGCACTCACTCTGCAGTCACACTCACTCTTCACTCACTCTGCATTCACTCTCACTCTGCAGTCACTCTCACTCTGCAGTCACTCACACTCTGCAGTCACTCACACTCTGCACTCACACTCTGCACTCACACTCTGCACTCGAACTCTGCACTCAAACTCTACACTCACTCTGCACTCATTCTGCACTCACTCTCACTCTGCACTCACACTACACTCACTCTGCACTCACACTGCAGTCACACTCACTCTGCACTCACTCTGCACTCACTCTGTAGTCACACTCACTCTGCACTCACTCTGCACTCACTCTACACTCACTCTGCACTCACACTGCAGTCACACTCACTCTGCACTCACTCTGCACTCACTCTGTAGTCACACTCACTCTGCACTCACTCTGCACTCACTCTGCAAGTCACACTCACTCTTCACTCACTCTGCATTCACTCTCACTCTGCAGTCACTCTCACTCTGCAGTCACTCACACTCTGCAGTCACTCACACTCTGCACTCACACTCTGCACTTGAATTCTGCACTCAAACTCTACACTCACTCTGCACTCACACTCACTCTGCACTCACTCTACACTCACTCTGCACTCACTCTGCACTCACAACCACACTCACTCTGCACTCTGCACTCACTCTGCACTTTCTCTGCAGGCACATTGCATCTGCCCTCACTCTGCCCTCTCTGCACTCACTCTGCACTCACACTCACTCTGTACTCACTCTGCACTCACTCTGCACTTACTCTGCACTCTCACTCACTCTGCACTAACTCTGCACTCACACCCACACTCACTCTGCACTCACTCTGCACTCACTCTCACTCTGCACTCACTCTGCAGTCACTCTCTCTGCATTCACTCTGCACTCACTCTGCATTCACTCTCACTCTGCACTCACTCTCACTCTGCACTCACACTGCAGTCACTCTCTCTGCATTCACTCTGCACTCACTCTGCATTCACTCTCACTCTGCACTCACTCTCACTTTGCACTCACTCTGTAGTCACACTCACTCTTCACTCACTCTGCATTCACTCTCACTCTGCAGTCACTCTCACTCTGCAGTCACTCACACTCTGCAGTCACTCACACTCTGCACTCACACTCTGCACTCAAACTCTGCACTCAAACTCTACACTCACTCTGCACTCACTCTGCACTCACACTCACTCTGCACTCACTCTACACTCACTCTGCACTCACTCTGCACTCACAACCACACTCACTCTGCACTCTGCACTCACTCTGCACTTTCTCTGCAGGCACATTGCATCTGCCCTCACTCTGCCCTCTCTGCACTCACTCTGCACTCACACTCACTCTGTACTCACTCTGCACTCACTCTGCACTTACTCTGCACTCACACTCACTCTGCACTAACTCTGCACTCACACCCACACTCACGCTGCACTCACTCTGCACTCACTCTCACTCTGCACTCACTCTGCAGTCACTCTCTCTGCATTCACTCTGCACTCACTCTGCATTCACTCTCACTCTGCACTCACTCTCACTCTGCACTCACACTGCAGTCACACTCACTCTGCACCCACACTGCAGTCACTCTCATGCTGCGCTCACTCTGCACTCACTCCCACTCTGCACTCATTCTGCACTCACTCTCACTCTGCACTCACACTGCAGTCACACTCACTCTGCACTCACTCGGAATCACTCTGTAGTCACACTCACTCTGCACTCACTCTGCACTAACTCTGCAGTCACACTCACTCTTCACTCACTCTGCAGTCACTCTCACTCTGCAGTCACTCTCACTCTGCAGTCACTCACACTCTGCACTCACACTGCAGTCACACTCACTCTGCACTCACACTGCAGTCACACTCACTCTGCACTCACTCAGCACTCACTATGTAGTCACACTCACTCTGCACTCACTCTGCACTCACTCTGCAGTCACACTCACTCTTCACTCACTCTGCATTCACTCTCACTCTGCAGTCACTCTCACTCCGCAGTCACTCACACTCTGCAGTCACTCACACTCTGCACTCACACTCTGCACTCACACTCTGCACTCGAACTCTGCACTCAAACTCTACACTCACTCTGCACTCATTCTGCACTCACTCTCACTCTGCACTCACACTGCAGTCACACTCACTCTGCACTCACACTGCAGTCACACTCACTCTGCACTCACTCTGCACTCACTCTGTAGTCACACTCACTCTGCACTCACTCTGCACTCACTCTGCAGTCACACTCACTCTTCACTCACTCTGCATTCACTCTCACTCTGCAGTCACTCTCACTCTGCAGTCACTCACACTCTGCAGTCACTCACACTCTGCACTCAAACTCTGCACTCAACTCTACACTCACTCTGCACTCATGCTGCACTCGCACTCACTCTGCACTCACTCTACACTCACTCTGCACTCACTCTGCACTCACAACCACTCACTCTGCACTCTGCACTCACTCTGCACTCACTCTGCACTTTCTCTGCAGGCACATTGCATCTGCCCTCACTCTGCCCTCTCTGCACTCACTGTGAGAAGTTGGCCTGATAGGTAGTGTTTCCAATTCTGGAACCACTGGTTATCAGTCCAAACAAACCCCAAAGATGTCAGGTTGTAAGTCAACCTTGTAGACAAGCTATCCTAGTGGTAGCATGGACTAAGCAGCCTTAAAGGCTTAACTTAAGAGGTCGTGTTAAGCGAGCTTGTTTTACCACATACAATCCTGTAATCAAATGAAAGGACACCACACAAGTATATATTATAAAAATATATGTATTTATTTCTAAATTACTCCCCAGTACTCTTTATGAGGAAAGGGGCACAAGCGTTAAATCAAAAGCACTGTTACACATATAAAGTTGCACGTTTATGGATGAGGGCGGGTGGCCACTCAGACCATATATTAAAAAAGTGGTATAAGTAACACTTTACGAACAATGGTTAGGCCTAGGGCCTAGAGATTCGCTGGGAGCAGTCAGGACAAGCAATGAAGAAGTCGGGAGTAGCCCACAGGAGACGGGTGCAGCACGGAAAGTGCAGCGCGCACCAATGCACTGTCAATGGTGCGTAAAAGTCAATTAAAGTGAATAAAAAGATACTTCCGCTGAACCTAGGAACACAAAACTTTAGACACAGACCCTAGAGGTGTGTACCAGTGTAAAGACACCGGCGTTGCAAAGTTACCTCACCCACAGGCCGTGGGTGCACAGGGTCGAAGTGGCGTCGGGTTCTGTCACGCAGGTTCTTGGTGCTTGGAGCTGTTGCAGCTGCAGGCGCTGTGAAGCAGAAGTGTCCGGTGCGATCCAAGGGTGGATCGAAGTAGAAAAGTACCTGAAAGCAGAGGGGACAGAGTCTGGGTCACTCAGCAGTGACCAGGGTGGAACCAGGACGGAACCAGGCAATGTCGGGCGCAATCAGGCGGTTGTCGATAGGCTTCTCTCCGCTGTCACGTGGGCTCTGGGGCATCTGCGACGTCCAGGAGCAGGTCACGATCTGTCCCACGTAGGCTCTCGCCGTCAGCACCGTCGGCTTCAAGATTGCAGCAAACAGCACTTGGCAAAAGCAATCCACGCGGAACCGGGAGATTGCTTATCACTCGAACCAGGAGGGTCAGAGTGGGTGCTCCTTTTCACAGGAGCTGGTGCAGATCTGGAGCAACCAGAAAAGCAAGTCGTATTTCAAAGTTCGTCGGCACAGGGGCCACAAGCCAGCTGGCAAGTGACTGGGCCAACGCGTCGAGCGCACACAAGCAGAAGGGCCCCACGCAGCACTCGTCGAGTGTGGAGGGGTGAGCTTTGGTGCAAGTGGAGCTCGGGGCTGGGGCTTCTCAAACCCCGGTGTACAGCTTCGAGGGTCACTCGTGGGCCGCACGGTCAGCGTCTCGTGGCCTTTTCAAGATGGCGTGCCCCACGCTTCCGGTCGCCTCCACGGGTCTCAGCTCTGCAGGGACTGTGGATCGGGCAGGTAGAAGGCAGGCAAGCTTGATCTCGTCGATCTCTGTCGCTCGAGTTCCGGCGGGAACTGCAACAAAGCAAGGGTCGAGGGCTGGATGGTGCCTGTTTGCACAGGGTGGTCACTCCTTGACCACAAGGGAGATTCTTCAGTCTTCTCACGTCGTGTAGAAAGTCGAAGGGTCCAGATTTCGTTTCTTATGTTTCTTCAGGATGATCTCAGTTGCATTGGCACTGCTCCCCCTCTTATTCCAATCTGAGGGGTGGATCTCCTGCTAGGTCCCTCCCCTATGGGTGGGACCAGGAAGGGGGGTGGTTACACCCCCTTTCCTTTGTCCAGGTCTCACTGGAGCTGGGGCTGGGCTGCCCCAGAACCGGTTTGACCGGATTATGCAAGGGGAAGCCTTGTGCTCCCCAGGCACTGTCTGGTTTCATTCAAACCTCCCTGCTACAATCCACTATCTCCTGTCTGGGGTGGTGTCACACCTCCCTGTGACAGGAAATCCTTTGTCCAGGCCTCCTCTGCTGAGTTTCGGTCAGCAGCAGGAGGTCAGACATGTGTCTGTGGCAGAAGCATCCATTTTGTGGATCTGAGGCTCTTTTAAAAATCAACCGCGTTTTAGCAAAAGTAACATGTCGTCCCCTCTAGAGGGGTGGAATGCTACCCCCGTCGCCAGGACTGGCAAGGGGGTAGTATTCCAAATCGTATGACACCTTACACGACATGTTTTGATAAAGTCAAACCAAAGTTGACATATAACCGCGAGGATTATAATGCACTTAATAGTATATGGTTTGGCATTATCCCGGAACAGCTAAGGGAATTGGTCCCGACCGCTGCAGACAGGCTCAGCTCATGCTAGAGCACCATCTCACATTAAACCACGCACTCTGCCTCCAGGATTGATGAGGCCTTCCATAGGAGTGGCTTACAGGCTATATATGTGTCCAGATATAGGTTTAGATATAGGTATACTATATCTAAGCAAGGGGTGATTACACCCACTTGCCCCAGCTGAGTGATCAGCCAGTTGTGTCAATTTAGATAGCCAGCCAGGGGTGGCAAAAGATATGCTGCAGCCCCTGGTAGGCCTTGGATGCACCTATGCCCTGGGCACCTATAGTGCTCTGTACAGGGGCTGATAAGGTGACCCAAGCCAATCTAGTTATGCACCTAGGGTACATGGAATCCATTTTACAGAGAGAGCAGATAGCCTGGGGCCCTGATTAGCAGGGAACCAGGCCAACTAAGTCGAAAACCAGCTAAACACAGGGCAAAAAATCTGGGGTATCCATAGTCAGGTAGCCACCTTCCTACATAACCCCCCCCCAAACGAAAGGAGATAAGGCTATCCTTGGCCAGGTAAGCCTATATTGCCTGAGTGGCCATATAAGGAAGTACCTGCACTAGCATGGGTACCCCCTGTCTCATGGTCCACTAAGCAGTCCCTCACCCTAGGGGTATTAGAGGGTCTCCACCATAGGGAATCACTACCTTGGGTGTGTTTATGCAAAGTTAAAGGCTGGTTTAGATATGGAGTATTGAAGTGAGGCTCCACTAATTTTGGGCTCAACTTCCTCCAATTATCTTCCACCATGTGGGCCTTTCTTTCTTCAACTGAGTTGCACTGAGCTCTCAGGGTCAACCTCTGGCTACCTAAAGCTGGAGGCTGGGTCCCTCTGTTTGGCTTGCTGGAGGGACAGTTCAGGTTTGGGCCCTTTGGGTCCCAGGTTTGGCTGTGCCCAACAGAATCCATCTGTGGGAGGTCCCTAACTACTTTTAAGGGGGCTCCCTCAGGAGTTTTTAAAGTTTTCACCTTACTAGGGCTACTAGTTTTGGTGCCCCTAATCTGTTGATGGGGGTGCTTTATTTGACAGGGGGCCCTCTGGGTCTCACTGTCCTTCTTGTCCTCTGCAGCCCTGGGCTGACTGAGGCAAGGTAGAGAGGGGCAGGTTACCTGCTCCAGACTGGATCCCACCTGAGAAGGGTCCACTGCCATCAGAGGCTCTGTCAGGCCAGGCCTAACAACCTCTGGGGCAGTTCCTTCATCAGGGGTAAGATCAGTTCCCTGAGGAGGCTGATCCTGTCCTACTGTCTGGTGAGGGGGAGATTTCTCTTCCTCCTCCATGCTCTCAGTTTGGGTGGAGTGATCCATCATTTCAGGCTTCACAACACACATATCTGTTTGAGTTTGGGCTGTGGCCATCACAGCCCCACCAACCTTTTCAGGAGGAGACTCAGTTTGGGTTTCTGCTGTTATCATAACAGCTTTGCTATTCTGGTTTGGAAGAGCTTCTGGTAAAGATGGGGCAGAGAGTTGCTCAGCCCTACCAACTTTGTCAGGAAGGACATCTTGAATTGGGGCTATAGCCAGTACAGCCCCACTAACCTTTCCATTGGAATTTACCATTCTAGAATGGATTTCCTGTTCAACCTCAGCCCAGGCTGAGATTTCCAAATCATTACCCAGTAGACAGTCTACAGGCAAGTTTGGTGACACTGCCACTCTCTTTGGGCCAATGACACCTCCCCAGCTGAGACTTACTACTGCCATGGGATGATTGGTTTGGATGCCATCAATGTTTGTTACCTGGTATGTGGCACCTGGTAAAAGTTGCTTAGAGGGGACTATACAGTCAGCCACCATGGTGATGCTAGCCCCTGTGTCTCTAAAAGCTTCAACTTTCAAACCATTGATGATGGGTTCCTGTCTATATTTGCTCAAGGTATTTGGGCAAACAGAGAAGTTGGCAAACCCCATGCCAGTCTCATAGACAAGATCATTTGGGGATGGAGACCTGGATAGGCCAGGGTCCCCTTGGGCTCCAAAAGTAAACCCACCCAGATTCCTGGGTGTGCTCCCACTTCCTGGGGGATTACTGCTGACAGTAACAGGAGGTGTTGGAGCTGGCTTTGGAGGTATGTTTTCTTTATTGCCATTCTTGGGACAACAGCTGTCTGTTTTGTAATGCCCAACCTGTTTACAGGCATGGCAATAAGGCTTTTTCTCTGTTGAAGAAGTGTCTTGGGACCCACCCCCCTTCTTGAAGTTTTGGGGCCCTGGGGAAGTGTTTTCTTTACTTTTATCCCCACCCTTATCTTGAGGCTTGGTAGACTCCTTCTTCTGGTTATTGTCCTGATTCTTAGGCCTAATCCTGGTTCTGACCCACTTATCTGCCCTCTTTCCCAATTCTTGGGGAGAGGTCAAATCTGAGTCTACCAGGTGCTGGTGTAAGAGCTGGTTCTGACAATTACTAAGGATCTGCTCCCTCATAATCAAATTATACAATCCTGTGAAGTCATGTACTTTGCTGCCATTCAGCCAACCCTCCAGAGCCTTAGTTGCACAATCAACAAAATCAGTCCAGTCCTGAGTCTGTGTCTTCTGGGTATCTCTGAACTTTAACCTGTACTGTTCAGTGGTTAAGCCAAACCCATCTATCAGAACACTCTTCAGGACTTTGTAATTGCTGGCATCCTCATGTCTGACAGTGAGGAGCCTATCCCTCCCTTTCTCTGAAAAGGAGTACCATAAGATTGCTGCCCACTGTTCCTCAGGAACCTGCTGTACCATGCAGGCTCTCTCCAGAGCAGTCATCCATTTGTGGATGTCATCCCCTTCCTGATAGGGGGGCACAATCTTTGTCAGGTTTCTACTATCATAGGACCTGGGTTTCTCTTTAGGAATTTTGCTGCCACCAGTGGCATCTAAGCCACACAATTTTCTCTCTCTTGCTAAAGCAAGTTTAGCTTGAGCCAAGGCTACCTCTTCCCTTTCTATTTGGAGTTGGACAGCCCTCATCCTGGCCCTATGCTCTTTTCTCTGGGAGGAAGTCATTCCTCTTTGAGATTCTCTTGAGGCACTAGAAAGGTGAGAGTCCCTTGACAGAGATCTCTCCCTTCTATTACCTGGGAGAATTTGGTTATGAGATCTGGAGTGGTGCTGGCCCCCTCCATTCCCATGTAGGTCCAAGTTGGCCTGGTTAAGCCTGGCAACCTGTACCTGGTTTCCCCCCTGATCCTGATCTTCAGGCTCATCTAAATCAGAGCCTTCTTCTTCTTCTTCCTCCTCCACTACATCATCTTGAAGATCCTCATTCTCAGGGGAGTTTATCCCTTCCTCTGTTTCTAAGGGAGTCTGACTCACCTTATCTAGGTCATCCTTTTCTAGGAGAGCTACTAGGGAAGGAATGGTAGGGCCTCTGCCCTTTTTTAGCCCCCTGGCTGTGCACAAGGCACTCAGGTCTTTGTGGCTAAGGTTGTCATATCTGGATGTTGTCCCTATAGGATCAACTATTACAGGAGCAGAGCCTGAAGCTCTACCTGTATCAGACATGACTGCTAGTGAGGTGTAAGTGGTGCACTTACCTACACTAAGTGGTTTCCTACTGTACCTTGCTAGTGAGTTGTAGTCAGGGTGTGCTAATCCCTTTAATCTACAACTACTAAGTTCAGTAGAACTTAATATGCTAAGCTTTTGATTTATATGTACCTAGAGGTACTTGATGTGATCTTTCAATTTGATAAAGATTGCAATGGTAAAACAAACAGCAAGCTCAAATCCGCACCGCTGCACACCAATGTGAGAAGTTGGCCTGATAGGTAGTGTTTCCAATTCTGGAACCACTGGTTATCAGTCCAAACAAACCCCAAAGATGTCAGGTTGTAAGTCAACCTTGTAGACAAGCTATCCTAGTGGTAGCATGGACTAAGCAGCCTTAAAGGCTTAACTTAAGAGGTCGTGTTAAGCGAGCTTGTTTTACCACATACAATCCTGTAATCAAATGAAAGGACACCACACAAGTATATATTATAAAAATATATGTATTTATTTCTAAATTACTCCCCAGTACTCTTTATGAGGAAAGGGGCACAAGCGTTAAATCAAAAGCACTGTTACACATATAAAGTTGCACGTTTATGGATGAGGGCGGGTGGCCACTCAGACCATATATTAAAAAAGTGGTATAAGTAACACTTTACGAACAATGGTTAGGCCTAGGGCCTAGAGATTCGCTGGGAGCAGTCAGGACAAGCAATGAAGAAGTCGGGAGTAGCCCACAGGAGACGGGTGCAGCACGGAAAGTGCAGCGCGCACCAATGCACTGTCAATGGTGCGTAAAAGTCAATTAAAGTGAATAAAAAGATACTTCCGCTGAACCTAGGAACACAAAACTTTAGACACAGACCCTAGAGGTGTGTACCAGTGTAAAGACACCGGCGTTGCAAAGTTACCTCACCCACAGGCCGTGGGTGCACAGGGTCGAAGTGGCGTCGGGTTCTGTCACGCAGGTTCTTGGTGCTTGGAGCTGTTGCAGCTGCAGGCGCTGTGAAGCAGAAGTGTCCGGTGCGATCCAAGGGTGGATCGAAGTAGAAAAGTACCTGAAAGCAGAGGGGACAGAGTCTGGGTCACTCAGCAGTGACCAGGGTGGAACCAGGACGGAACCAGGCAATGTCGGGCGCAATCCGGCGGTTGTCGATAGGCTTCTCTCCGCTGTCACGTGGGCTCTGGGGCATCTGCGACGTCCAGGAGCAGGTCACGATCTGTCCCACGTAGGCTCTCGCCGTCAGCACCGTCGGCTTCAAGATTGCAGCAAACAGCACTTGGCAAAAGCAATCCACGCGGAACCGGGAGATTGCTTATCACTCGAACCAGGAGGGTCAGAGTGGGTGCTCCTTTTCACAGGAGCTGGTGCAGATCTGGAGCAACCAGAAAAGCAAGTCGTATTTCAAAGTTCGTCGGCACAGGGGCCACAAGCCAGCTGGCAAGTGACCGGGCCAACGCGTCGAGCGCACACAAGCAGAAGGGCCCCACGCAGCACTCGTCGAGTGTGGAGGGGTGAGCTTTGGTGCAAGTGGAGCTCGGGGCTGGGGCTTCTCAAACCCCGGTGTACAGCTTCAAGGGTCACTCGTGGGCCGCACGGTCAGCGTCTCGTGGCCTTTTCAAGATGGCGTGCCCCACGCTTCCGGTCGCCTCCACGGGTCTCAGCTCTGCAGGGACTGTGGATCGGGCAGGTAGAAGGCAGGCAAGCTTGATCTCGTCGATCTCTGTCGCTCGAGTTCCGGCGGGAACTGCAACAAAGCAAGGGTCGAGGGCTGGATGGTGCCTGTTTGCACAGGGTGGTCACTCCTTGACCACAAGGGAGATTCTTCAGTCTTCTCACGTCGTGTAGAAAGTCGAAGGGTCCAGATTTCGTTTCTTATGTTTCTTCAGGATGATCTCAGTTGCATTGGCACTGCTCCCCCTCTTATTCCAATCTGAGGGGTGGATCTCCTGCTAGGTCCCTCCCCTATGGGTGGGACCAGGAAGGGGGGTGGTTACACCCCCTTTCCTTTGTCCAGGTCTCACTGGAGCTGGGGCTGGGCTGCCCCAGAACCGGTTTGACCGGATTATGCAAGGGGAAGCCTTGTGCTCCCCAGGCACTGTCTGGTTTCATTCAAACCTCCCTGCTACAATCCACTATCTCCTGTCTGGGGTGGTGTCACACCTCCCTGTGACAGGAAATCCTTTGTCCAGGCCTCCTCTGCTGAGTTTCGGTCAGCAGCAAGAGGTCAGACATGTGTCTGTGGCAGAAGCATCCATTTTGTGGATCTGAGGCTCTTTTAAAAATCAACCGCGTTTTAGCAAAAGTAACATGTCGTCCCCTCTAGAGGGGTGGAATGCTACCCCCGTCGCCAGGACTGGCAAGGGGGTAGTATTCCAAATCGTATGACACCTTACACGACATGTTTTGATAAAGCCAAACCAAAGTTGACATATAACCGCGAGGATTATAATGCACTTAATAGTATATGGTTTGGCATTATCCCGGAACAGCTAAGGGAATTGGTCCCGACCGCTGCAGACAGGCTCAGCTCATGCTAGAGCACCATCTCACATTAAACCACGCACTCTGCCTCCAGGATTGATGAGGCCTTCCATAGGAGTGGCTTACAGGCTATATATGTGTCCAGATATAGGTTTAGATATAGGTATACTATATCTAAGCAAGGGGTGATTACACCCACTTGCCCCAGCTGAGTGATCAGCCAGTTGTGTCAATTTAGATAGCCAGCCAGGGGTGGCAAAAGATATGCTGCAGCCCCTGGTAGGCCTTGGATGCACCTATGCCCTGGGCACCTATAGTGCTCTGTACAGGGGCTGATAAGGTGACCCAAGCCAATCTAGTTATGCACCTAGGGTACATGGAATCCATTTTACAGAGAGAGCAGATAGCCTGGGGCCCTGATTAGCAGGGAACCAGGCGAACTAAGTCGAAAACCAGCTAAACACAGGGCAAAAAATCTGGGGTAACCATAGTCAGGTAGCCACCTTCCTACACTCACTCTGCACTCACACTCACTCTGTACTCACTCTGCACTCACTCTGCACTTACTCTGCACTCACACTCACTCTGCACTCACACTGCACTCACACCCACACTCACACTCACTCTGCACTCACTCTGCACTCACTCTCACTCTGCACTCACTCTGCAGTCACTCTCTCTGCATTCACTCTGCACTCACTCTGCAGTCACTCTCACTCTGCACTCACTCTCACTCTGCACTCACACTGCAGTCACACTCACTCTGCACCCACACTGCAGTCACTCTCATGCTGCACTCACTCTGCACTCACTCCCACTCTGCACTCATTCTGCACTCACTCTCACTCTGCACTCACACTGCAGTCACACTCACTCTGCACTCATTCTGCACTCACTCTCACTCTGCACTCACACTGCAGTCACACTCACTCTGCACTCACACTGCAGTCACACTCACTCTGCACTCACTCAGCACTCACTCTGTAGTCATACTCACTCTGCACTCACTCTGCAGTCGCACTCACTCTGCACTCACTCTGCAGTCACTCTCTCTGCATTCACTCTGCACTCACTCTGCATTCACTCTCACTCTGCACTCACTCTCACTCTGCACTCACACTGCAGTCACACTCACTCTGCACCCACACTGCAGTCACTCTCATGCTGCGCTCACTCTGCACTCACTCCCTGTTAGACGGACCGGGAGGGTCGGCCGAGATTACGGGGAGAGGTCTCCAGGGAGAGCCGTCTCCAACGACTGTACAGGTAAGTAACTTCCCCCCCACAGACGGACACCACACAAGATTGAAGGTTAACGAGACTTTATATGCAATTCTTAGGTTACGTCGCTATGATACAAGGAGGTCTGGACTCAGGGGTCCCCTCGGTTCTGATCTCTGGTTGAGGAGAAAGGGTAGCGGGACAGTCTTAGTTACCAATGAGTTAAATAGCTCTCAATCCTCGAGCTCGGCGTGGTTGCTGATCGGGCCGTGGAGGAGCCAAGCAGGTCCCGAGATGGATGAAGGATGGTCGACGGGCCGTGGAGAAGCCAAGCAGGTCCCGATGAAGATGATGGTTACAACGGTCCGCGGCCTCGCCAGCAGATCCGGACGACGGTGAAAAATGAAGGTTACGACGGCTGTGGCAGCGCCAACAGGCAGGACGATGGTGCACAGGACAGGGCTACGGCAGCGCCAGTAGTCCGTCCAGGATGAGTTCCTCTTACGTCTCTCGACTCCAAGATACAACTGACTTCCTGCTCTGGAGCTGTCCCAGTTATAGGGCTGGCGTGCTTTGATGTCCGGACCCTCGCACTTGGAGGTCGGGAGGTCCGGGATGAGGGAGTCCAGACACCCAGCAGGGGGGTGGAGCCAGCGCCCGGGGAGGCGATGGGCGAGCGGCACTGGGCGGGGGGAGAGCCATCGGCACCTCTCTCTCCCATTGACTTGCCAAGTAGCCCGCTCACCTCCTGGGTGGAGGGTGGTGCCGGATTGTCTGAGGCTGGGCTAGGCCCAGGGTTGAGGTCGATCGGGGGCCAGGCGGCCTCGTGGCGAGGCGTCCAAGATGGCGGCCCGGGCTGGGTGCATGGGCCGGCAGTGGATCGGACCCACGAGGTTATCATGTTCGAGGGCAGGGGTCCCTGAGGGGACGTAGGGCGTGCAATGGTGGTGTGTGGTGCTTGCGTGACTGGGCTCGGGCCTGGTCGAGCCGGGGGAGAGCGGCCCGTCATGTGGCCTGTCCAACATGCGTCCCCCCCAGCTGAAGGCGGGGAGAGTTACCCATCCTCTTGGGGACTCTCCTCGTCGAGGCGGAAAAACCGGGACAGGCCATCGGCGTTGGCGTGGTCGGACCCAGGCCGGTGTTCGACTGTGAAGTCCATACCTTGTAAGGAGATGGACCAGCGTAGCAATTTTGGGTTTTCCCCCCGCATCTGCATCAACCACTGCAGGGGTCGGTGGTCAGTCTGCACCCGAAAGTGGGTGCCAAAAAGGTAGGGCCGGAGCTTCTTGAGGGCCCATACCACAGCGAAGGCTTCCCTCTCTATGGTGCTCCAGCGTTGTTCCCGGGGTAGGAGTCTCCGGCTGATGAAGGCCACCGGTTGATCGAGGCCTTCGGTGTTCACTTGGGACAGGACCGCCCCAATGCCCTGGTCGGAGGCGTCCGTCTGGACGACGAACTCCCGGCTGTAGTCTGGGGCCTGGAGCACAGGAGCGGAACACATGGCGGCCTTTAACTGTTCGAATGCCGCTTGACACTCTGGGGTCCAGTTCACCTTCTTGGGCTGATTTTTTTGACGTGAGTTCGGTGAGAGGCCCCACGATGGTACCATAATCTTTCACGAACCTTCGGTAGTAGCCCGTGAGGCCCAGGAAGGCTCGCACCTCAGTTTGAGTGATAGGGGGTTGCCAGTTCTGGATGGTGGCAATTTTCAGCTGTAGGGGGGCCACTAGGCCGCTTCCCACCTGGTGTCCGAGGTAGGTCACCGACCCTTGTCCAATTTGGCATTTGCTGGCCTTGATCGTGAGGCCAGCTCGCTGAAGGGCTTGCAGCACTGCTTGGAGGTGGTGGAGGTGCTCGGTCCAATGGTGGCTGTACACAGCGATGTCGTCCAGGTAGGCGGCGCTGAACTCTTCGAGCCCCGCCAGGACCTGATTGACGAGCCGTTGGAACGTCGCTGGGGCGTTCTTCATGCCGAAGGGCATGACCGTAAAGTGATAGTGGCCATCGGGGGTGGAGAAGGCAGAGCGTTCTTGTGCTCGGGGTGTGAGGCCGATCTGCCAATAACCTGCCGTCAGGTCGAAGATGCTGAGGTAGCGGGCAGCGCCCATTCGGTCGACCAGTTCATCTGCCCGGGGGATGGGGTGTGCGTCCGTTCTGGTGACTTCATTCAGACCCCGGTAGTCGACACAGAACCGGAGTTCTGGTGTGGTCCCGGGGGCGGCTGCTTTGGGGACCAGTACGACCGGGCTGGCCCATGGACTGTCTGAGGGCTCGATGACCCCGAGCGTGAGCATCTTAGCTACTTCCGCCTGGATGCAGGCCCGTACCCGATCAGGTACGCGGTAGGCCCGGTGGCGGATAGGAGGGCTGTCTCCGGTGTCCACATCGTGCACACACCAGGAAGTGACACCCGGGGTGAGGGAGAACAGACTGGCGAACCGTGATAGGAGGGCTTGGCACTCTTGCCGTTGTTCTCTGGTGAGGGTCTCCGAGAGTCGGACCCCATCCACGGAGCCGTCTTGCTCCTGGGTCCGCAAGAGGTCAGGGAGAGGCTCGGAGTCGTCTTCAACCCCATTGTCTGTGGCCATCAAGAGGCTGAGTTCTGTTCGTGCAAAGTGGGGTTTCAGTCTGTTGGTGTGGAGGACTCGGAGCGGATTCCGGGCGGACTCCATATCGATCAGATAGGTGGCAGGACCCTTGCGCTCGATTACCTTGAAGGGTCCCGTCCATTTGTCTTGGAGAGCGCACGGTTCGGTGGGGGACATTACCCAGACCTGTTGCCCCGGCTCGAATTCAATGGATGAGGCGTTCTGGTCATACCATTTCTTCATGTCCTCTTGACTGGCCTCTAGGTTGGCTTTTGCTAGGTCTCTGAACCGCCGGGACTGGTTGCGGAGGGTGAGGAGGTACCGGAAGACATCTGGAGGACTCTTGGCCGGAGGCATCTCCCAGCCTTCTTTGATCAGGCTGAGTGGCCCCCGTACTGGGTGCCCATAGAGCAGCTCGAAGGGGCTGAAGCCTAGGGACTTCTGTGGGACCTCCCGGTAGGCGAAGAGGAGGCACGGCAGCAGCACGTCCCACTGGCGACGGAGGGGCTCTTCCAATCCCCCGATCATCCCTTTTAGCGTGCGATTGAACCGCTCAACAAGTCCGTTTCCTTGGGGGTGATAGGGGGTCGTGAAGCGGTAGGTGACCCCACACTGTTGCCAGAGGGACTTCATATATTTAGAAATGAAGTTCGTGCCTCTGTCACTGACGACTTCTCGGGGGAACCCCACACGGGAGAAGATCCCCATCAGGGCCCGGCCGACCACTGGGGCTGTCACGGTCCGGAGAGGAATAGCCTCAGGGTAGCGGGTGGCGTGGTCCACTAGTACCAGGATGAAGCGATGGCCTTGTCTTGTACGCGGGTCCAGGGGTCCCACAATGTCTATCCCGACCCTCTCAAATGGGGTTGTGACTACTGGAAAGGGTTGCAGGGGAGCCTTTAATTTGCGGCCGCTCTTCCCACTGGCTTGGCACGTGGGGCAAGATCGGCAATGCTGGTGCACATCGTTTCTCATTTTGGGCCAGAAGAAGTGGGTCACTAGGCGGCTGTAGGTTTTATCCTGTCCCAGGTGCCCTGCCAGGGGGGCATCGTGGGCCAGGTTTAGCAGGAAGTCTCTAAAGCGGAGGGGCACCACTAGTACTCGGTTGGCCCCCAGCTCGGCGATTCGTTGCTCGCTGTACAATAGATCATTGTCCCAGTAGACCCAATGAGTTCCGGAGGTATCCCCGGCGCTTTGGGCGAGCGCTTGTTGTCGGAGTCCCTCAAGGGAGGGACAGGTCTTCTGTTCCTGACGAAATTGTTCTTGTGTGGGTCCCCCTTCTTGAGCCCACTGATCAAGATTAGCGAGGTCGGAAGGTTGAGCAAGTTCGAGGGGGATGCCCTGATCGGGGGTCTCGGCGGGGGCGACCGGAGGCGGTGGCGCCGGCCATTCTGGTTCTTCCGGGTGATGGTTGGCACGGGCGGCCATGGACCGGGTGGTGACGCACGCCCAGTCTGGGACGCCCAACATCCCCAAGTGTTCTTTTCGCTCCACGGCTGCCCACGGGGAGCTTTCCAGGTCATTTCCGAGGAGGCATTCCACGGGGGCGTCGTCTCGGACCGTTACCTTCAACATGCCGGAGACCCCTCCCCACTCAAAGGGGACGCAGGCCATCCGACACAGACTTTCCGAGTTGTCGGCTGATCGCACAGGGCAGAGAACGTTCGGTAGATATTGTTCTGGGGTCACCAGATGACAGCGGACGGCTGTCACACTGGCCCCGGTGTCTCGAAGGGCTTCGGCCCGTTGTCCATTGATGCTCACCCATTGGCTGTACTTCTGGGTGTTGGCGGGTAGGGGGACCCGCGGGACCATGTCTCTTCCCCCTAAGCACGCGAGAGTCATGGCGGCTGGCTCCCACTCTTGATACTCTTGCTCGCCTGTTTCTTGTTCCTCGGAGATCTGTTCTTCCCCTAGTGCCGCGGCGGCCACCTGGCGGGGTCTTGGACTCTGATACTGCGGGCAGCTTGGGTCGTTTGCATAGTGGCCGACTCGTTGGCATCGGTGACATGTAACATTGGCTCTGTATCCCGGTCGCGCCGGGGTGCTGCCCCGGTTGGCCGGGGGGGTGGTGCTGGTAGCGGGGGCGGCCGGAGTATTGTCTCTTCCTCGTCCTTGGCCCCCTCCTCCTCCTCTGGGTCGGTAGTGACCATTGTTGTTCCTGTTCTGCTCGTAGGACCCATTCCGGCCCACTCTGGTGATCTCCCACCGGTCAGCTTCGGCTGCGAGCTGCCGGGGATCGGTTAACTTGCTGTCGAGGAGGTGTTGGCGTAGTTCAATGAAGCAATTGTTGGACAGATGCTCCCATACCATCAGATTGAACAGCTGCTCGTAGGTCGTGACGTTGTTCCCTCTGATCCAGCCTTCGAAGGCTCGGCTAAAGTACGTTACATAGTCCACCCAAGTTGTACCTGGAATGCGTGTGCAGTCTCGGAACCTCTGACGGTACATCTCGGGCGTGAGGCCATAGCGGGTGAGGAGGGCCGCTTTCATATGGTCGTAGGAGGTCATCTGGTGGTCTGGGAGCTGTAACAGAGTATCGCGGCCTTCATTGAGGAATTTGCCCCATAGGCCGGCTCCCCAGTCGGTTCTATCGATCCGGTGCGCAGTCATCGCGATTTCATAGGCCTTAAACCATTGCTGGATGTCGTCTTCTCGAAAATATTCTCGGACCACATCCTTGGGGATGTGCACTTTTTTCTCCGCGGTCCCTGGGGTGGACGGTCTGTCGGGCACCCCTAACTCTTTATTTTGTTTGCGCAGGTTGATCTCGGCTAGGTTCCGTTCGTGCTCGTACGTTAGTCTTTTTTCCTCGAGCTCCCTTTGCCTCTGTTTCTCCTCTCTTTCTTCTCGGAGGCGAAGGTGCTCTAAGTTTATTTTTTGCTCGGCCAATTTGAGTTCTATGTCCATCTTGAGTCGGGCCATTTCGAGTTCGTGTAGTCGGGCTTTTTCTCTTTCTTGGATCTCGTCTTGCGAGAGACTGGTTCTTTGCCCCTCAGGGGCCGTGTTGGTATTTTTCGCGGTGCTTTGCTCAGGGGTTTCGACATCCCCGGTCTCTGCCCAAGATTCTAGGGCATGCTTAAAATCGTCCTTGGTACTTAGTCCGGTGGTAGCGATACCTAGTTCGATGCAGAACTGCTTTAGTTCACGATGGCTGTATTCCTCTAGTTTTTCCATTTGGAACTTCTCAGTTGATCCGCTCTCTTTAGTCGACATTGTTGTTCGTTGTGGGGTGAGCTACTCTCTGTACGTTATGCGGTGATTCGGATCGCGCCGCTGGCCACCAATGTTAGACGGACCGGGAGGGTCGGCCGAGATTACGGGGAGAGGTCTCCAGGGAGAGCCGTCTCCAACGACTGTACAGGTAAGTAACTTCCCCCCCACAGACGGACACCACACAAGATTGAAGGTTAACGAGACTTTATATGCAATTCTTAGGTTACGTCGCTATGATACAAGGAGGTCTGGACTCAGGGGTCCCCTCGGTTCTGATCTCTGGTTGAGGAGAAAGGGTAGCGGGACAGTCTTAGTTACCAATGAGTTAAATAGCTCTCAATCCTCGAGCTCGGCGTGGTTGCTGATCGGGCCGTGGAGGAGCCAAGCAGGTCCCGAGATGGATGAAGGATGGTCGACGGGCCGTGGAGAAGCCAAGCAGGTCCCGATGAAGATGATGGTTACAACGGTCCGCGGCCTCGCCAGCAGATCCGGACGACGGTGAAAAATGAAGGTTACGACGGCTGTGGCAGCGCCAACAGGCAGGACGATGGTGCACAGGACAGGGCTACGGCAGCGCCAGTAGTCCGTCCAGGATGAGTTCCTCTTACGTCTCTCGACTCCAAGATACAACTGACTTCCTGCTCTGGAGCTGTCCCAGTTATAGGGCTGGCGTGCTTTGATGTCCGGACCCTCGCACTTGGAGGTCGGGAGGTCCGGGATGAGGGAGTCCAGACACCCAGCAGGGGGGTGGAGCCAGCGCCCGGGGAGGCGATGGGCGAGCGGCACTGGGCGGGGGGAGAGCCATCGGCACCTCTCTCTCCCATTGACTTGCCAAGTAGCCCGCTCACCTCCTGGGTGGAGGGTGGTGCCGGATTGTCTGAGGCTGGGCTAGGCCCAGGGTTGAGGTCGATCGGGGGCCAGGCGGCCTCGTGGCGAGGCGTCCAAGATGGCGGCCCGGGCTGGGTGCATGGGCCGGCAGTGGATCGGACCCACGAGGTTATCATGTTCGAGGGCAGGGGTCCCTGAGGGGACGTAGGGCGTGCAATGGTGGTGTGTGGTGCTTGCGTGACTGGGCTCGGGCCTGGTCGAGCCGGGGGAGAGCGGCCCGTCATGTGGCCTGTCCAACACTCCCACTCTGCACTCATTCTGCACTCACTCTCACTCTGCACTCACACTGCAGTCACACTCACTCTGCACTCACTCGGAATCACTCTGTAGTCACACTCACTCTGCACTCACTCTGCACTCACTCTGCAGTCACACTCACTCTTCACTCACTCTGCAGTCACTCTCACTCTGCAGTCACTCTCACTCTGCAGTCACTCACACTCTGCACTCACACTGCAGTCACACTCACTCTGCACTCACACTGCAGTCACACTCACTCTGCACTCACTCAGCACTCACTATGTAGTCACACTCACTCTGCACTCACTCTGCACTCACTCTGCAGTCACACTCACTCTTCACTCACTCTGCATTCACTCTCACTCTGCAGTCACTCTCACTCTGCAGTCACTCACACTCTGCAGTCACTCACACTCTGCACTCACACTCTGCACTCACACTCTGCACTCGAACTCTGCACTCAAACTCTACACTCACTCTGCACTCATTCTGCACTCACTCTCACTCTGCACTCACACTGCAGTCACACTCACTCTGCACTCACACTGCAGTCACACTCACTCTGCACTCACTCTGCACTCACTCTGTAGTCACACTCACTCTGCACTCACTCTGCACTCACTCTGCAGTCACACTCACTCTTCACTCACTCTGCATTCACTCTCACTCTGCAGTCACTCTCACTCTGCAGTCACTCACACTCTGCAGTCACTCACACTCTGCACTCACACTCTGCACTCAAACTCTGCACTCAACTCTACACTCACTCTGCACTCATGCTGCACTCGCACTCACTCTGCACTCACTCTACACTCACTCTGCACTCACTCTGCACTCACAACCACTCACTCTGCACTCTGCACTCACTCTGCACTCACTCTGCACTTTCTCTGCAGGCACATTGCATCTGCCCTCACTCTGCCCTCTCTGCACTCACTCTGCACTCACACTCACTCTGTACTCACTCTGCACTCACTCTGCACTTACTCTGCACTCACACTCACTCTGCACTCACTCTGCACTCACACCCACACTCACACTCACTCTGCACTCACTCTGCACTCACTCTCACTCTGCACTCACTCTGCAGTCACTCTCTCTGCATTCACTCTGCACTCACTCTGCAGTCACTCTCACTCTGCACTCACTCTCACTCTGCACTCACACTGCAGTCACACTCACTCTGCACCCACACTGCAGTCACTCTCATGCTGCACTCACTCTGCACTCACTCCCACTCTGCACTCATTCTGCACTCACTCTCACTCTGCACTCACACTGCAGTCACACCCACTCTGCACTCACTCTGCACTCACTCTGTAGTCACACTCACTCTTCACTCACTCTGTATTCACTCTCACTCTGCAGTCACTCTCACTCTGCAGTCACTCACACTCTGCAGTCACTCACACTCTGCACTCACACTCTGCACTCGAACTCTGCACTCAAACTCTACACTCACTCTGCACTCATTCTGCACTCACTCTCACTCTGCACTCACACTGCAGTCACACTCACTCTGCACTCACACTGCAGTCACACTCACTCTGCACTCACTCAGCACTCACTCTGTAGTCATACTCACTCTGCACTCACTCTGCAGTCGCACTCACTCTTCACTCACTCTGCATTCACTCTCACTCTGCAGTCACTCTCACTCTGCAGTCACTCACACTCTGCAGTCACTCACACTCTGCACTCACACTCTGCACTCAAACTCTGCACTCAAACTTTACACTCACTCTGCACTCACGCTGCACTCACACTCACTCTGCACTCACTCTACACTCACTCTGCACTCACACTGCAGTCACACTCACTCTGCACTCACTCTGCACTCACTCTGTAGTCACACTCACTCTGCACTCACTCTGCACTCACTCTGCAGTCACACTCACTCTTCACTCACTCTGCATTCACTCTCACTCTGCAGTCACTCTCACTCTGCAGTCACTCACACTCTGCAGTCACTCACACTCTGCACTCGAACTCTGCACTCAAACTCACTCTCCACTCACTCTGCACTCACAACCACACTCACTCTGCACTCTGCACTCACTCTGCACTCACTCTGCACTTTCTCTGCAGGCACATTGCATCTGCCCTCACTCTGCCCTCTCTGCACTCACTCTGCACTCACACTCACTCTGTACTCACTCTGCACTCACTCTGCACTTACTCTGCACTCACACTTACTCTGCACTAACTCTGCACTCACACCCACACTCACTCTGCACTCACTCTGCACTCACTCTCACTCTGCACTCACTCTGCAGTCACTCTCTCTGCATTCACTCTGCACTCACTCTGCATTCACTCTCACTCTGCACTCACTCTCACTCTGCACTCACACTGCAGTCACTCTCTCTGCTTTCACTCTGCACTCACTCTGCATTCACTCTCACTCTGCACTCACTCTCACTTTGCACTCACTCTGTAGTCACACTCACTCTTCACTCACTCTGCATTCACTCTCACTCTGCAGTCACTCTCACTCTGCAGTCACTCACACTCTGCAGTCACTCACACTCTGCACTCACACTCTGCACTCGAACTCTGCACTCACTCAGCACTCACTCTGTAGTCACACTCACTCTGCATTCACTCTCACTCTGCAGTCACTCTGACTCTGCAGTCACTCACACTCTGCAGTCACTCACACTCTGCACTCACACTCTGCACTCGAACTCTGCACTCAAACTCTACACTCACTCTGCACTCACACTCACTCTGCACTCACTCTACACTCACTCTGCACTCACTCTGCACTCTGCACTCACTCTGCACTCACTCTGCACTTTCTCTGCAGGCATATTGCATCTGCCCTCACTCTGCCCTCTCTGCACTCACTCTTCACTCACACTCACTCTGTACTCACTCTGCACTCACTCTGCACTTACTCTGCACTCACACTCACTCTGCACTCACACCCACACTCACTCTTCACTCATTCTGCACTCACTCTCACTCTGCACTCACTCTGCAGTCACTCTCTCTGCATTCACTCTGCACTCACTCTGCAGTCACTCTCACTCTGCACTCACTCTCACTCTGCACTCACACTGCAGTCACACTCACTCTGCACCCACACTGCAGTCACTCTCATGCTGCACTCACTCTGCACTCACTCCCACTCTGCACTCATTCTGCACTCACTCTCACTCTGCACTCACACTGCAGTCACACTCACTCTGCACTCACTCTGCACTCACTCTGCAGTCACACTCACTCTTCACTCACTCTGCATTCACTCTCACTCTGCAGCCACTCTCACTCTGCATTCACTCACACTCTGCACTCACACTCTGCACTCAAACTCTGCACTCAAACTCTACACTCACTCTGCACTCATTCTGCACTCACTCTCACTCTGCACTCACACTGCAGTCACACCCACTCTGCACTCACACTGCAGTCACACTCACTCTGCACTCACACTGCAGTCACACTCACTCTGCACTCACTCAGCACTCACTCTGCAGTCACTCTCACTCTGCAGTCACTCTCACTCTGCAGTCACTCACACTCTGCACTCACACTGCAGTCACACTCACTCTGCACTCACACTGCAGTCACACTCACTCTGCACTCACTCAGCACTCACTCTGTAGTCACACTCACTCTGCACTCACTCTGCACTCACTCTGCAGTCACACTCACTCTTCAATCACTCTGCATTCACTCTCACTCTGCAGTCACTCTCACTCTGCAGTCACTCACACTCTGCAGTCACTCACACTCTGCACTCACACTCTGCACTCGAACTCTGCACTCAAACTCTACACTCACTCTGCACTCATTCTGCACTCACTCTCACTCTGCACTCACACTGCAGTCACACTCACTCTGCACTCACACTGCAGTCACACTCACTCTTCACTCACTCTGCACTCACTCTCACTCTGCAGTCACTCTCACTCTGCAGTCACTCACACTCTGCAGTCACTCACACTCTGCACTCACACTCTGCACTCAAACTCTGCACTCAAACTCTACACTCACTCTGCACTCATGCTGCACTCACACTCACTCTGCACTCACTCTACACTCACTCTGCACTCACTCTGCACTCACAACCACACTCACTCTGCACTCACTCCGTAGTCACACTCACTCTGCACTCACTCTGCACTCACTCTGCAGTCACACTCACTCTTCACTCACTCTGCATTCACTCTCACTCTGCAGTCACTCTCACTCTGCAGTCACTCACACTCTGCAGTCACTCACACTCTGCACTCACACTCTGCACTTGAACTCTGCACTCAAACTCTACACTCACTCTGCACTCACACTCACTCTGCACTCACTCTACACTCACTCTGCACTCACTCTGCACTCACAACCACACTCACTCTGCACTCTGCACTCACTCTGCACTCACTCTGCACTTTCTCTGCAGGCACATTGCATCTGCCCTCACTCTGCCCTCTCTGCACTCACTCTGCACTCACACTCACTCTGTACTCACTCTGCACTCACTCTGCACTTACTCTGCACTCACACTCACTCTGCACTAACTCTGCACTCACACCCACACTCACTCTGCACTCACTCTGCACTCACTCTCACTCTGCACTCACTCTGCAGTCACTCTCTCTGCATTCACTCTGCACTCACTCTGCATTCACTCTCACTCTGCACTCACTCTCACTCTGCACTCACACTGCAGTCACTCTCTCTGCATTCACTCTGCACTCACTCTGCATTCACTCTCACTCTGCACTCACTCTCACTTTGCACTCACTCTGTAGTCACACTCACTCTTCACTCACTCTGCATTCACTCTCACTCTGCAGTCACTCTCACTCTGCAGTCACTCACACTCTGCAGTCACTCACACTCTGCACTCACACTCTGCACTCAAACTCTGCACTCAAACTCTACACTCACTCTGCACTCACTCTGCACTCAAACTCACTCTGCACTCACTCTACACTCACTCTGCACTCACTCTGCACTCACAACCACACTCACTCTGCACTCTGCACTCACTCTGCACTCACTCTGCACTTTCTCTGCAGGCACATTGCATCTGCCCTCACTCTGCCCTCTCTGCACTCACTCTGCACTCACACTCACTCTGTACTCACTCTGCACTCACTCTGCACTTACTCTGCACTCACACTCACTCTGCACTAACTCTGCACTCACACCCACACTCACGCTGCACTCACTCTGCACTCACTCTCACTCTGCACTCACTCTGCAGTCACTCTCTCTGCATTCACTCTGCACTCACTCTGAATTCACTCTCACTCTGCACTCACTCTCACTCTGCACTCACACTGCAGTCACACTCACTCTGCACCCACACTGCAGTCACTCTCATGCTGCGCTCACTCTGCACTCACTCCCACTCTGCACTCATTCTGCACTCACTCTCACTCTGCACTCAAACTGCAGTCACACTCACTCTGCACTCACTCGGAATCACTCTGTAGTCACACTCACTCTGTACTCACTCGGCACTCACTCTGCAGTCACACTCACTCTTCACTCACTCTGCAGTCACTCTCACTCTGCAGTCACTCTCACTCTGCAGTCACTCACACTCTGCACTCACACTGCAGTCACACTCACTCTGCACTCACACTGCAGTCACACTCACTCTGCACTCACTCAGCACTCACTATGTAGTCACACTCACTCTGCACTCACTCTGCACTCACTCTGCAGTCACACTCACTCTTCACTCACTCTGCATTCACTCTCACTCTGCAGTCACTCTCACTCTGCAGTCACTCACACTCTGCAGTCACTCACACTCTGCACTCACACTCTGCACTCACACTCTGCACTCGAACTCTGCACTCAAACTCTACACTCACTCTGCACTCATTCTGCACTCACTCTCACTCTGCACTCACACTGCAGTCACACTCACTCTGCACTCACACTGCAGTCACACTCACTCTGCACTCACTCTGCACTCACTCTGTAGTCACACTCACTTTGCACTCACTCTGCACTCACTCTGCAGTCACACTCACTCTTCACTCACTCTGCATTCACTCTCACTCTGCAGTCACTCTCACTCTGCAGTCACTCACACTCTGTAGTCACTCACACTCTGCACTCACACTCTGCACTCAAACTCTGCACTCAACTCTACACTCACTCTGCACTCATGCTGCACTCGCACTCACTCTGCACTCACTCTACACTCACTCTGCACTCACTCTGCACTCACAACCACTCACTCTGCACTCTGCACTCACTCTGCACTCACTCTGCACTTTCTCTGCAGGCACATTGCATCTGCCCTCACTCTGCCCTCTCTGCACTCACTCTGCACTCACACTCACTCTGTACTCACTCTGCACTCACTCTGCACTTACTCTGCACTCACACTCACTCTGCACTCACTCTGCACTCACACCCACACTCACACTCACTCTGCACTCACTCTGCACTCACTCTCACTCTGCACTCACTCTGCAGTCACTCTCTCTGCATTCACTCTGCACTCATTCTGCACTCACTCTCACTCTGCACTCACACTGCAGTCACACTCACTCTGCACTCACTCTGCACTCACTCTGTAGTCACACTCACTCTGCACTCACTCTGCACTCACTTTGCAGTCACACTCACTCTTCACTCACTCTGCATTCACTCTCACTCTGCAGTCACTCTCACTCTGCAGTCACTCACACTCTGCAGTCACTCACACTCTGCACTCACACTCTGCACTCGAACTCTGCACTCAAACTCTACACTCACTCTGCACTCATTCTGCACTCACTCTCACTCTGCACTCACACTGCAGTCACACTCACTCTGCACTCACACTGCAGTCACACTCACTCTGCACTCACTCAGCACTCACTCTGTAGTCATACTCACTCTGCACTCACTCTGCAGTCACACTCACTCTTCACTCACTCTGCATTCACTCTCACTCTGCAGTCACTCTCACTCTGCAGTCACTCACACTCTGCAGTCACGCACACTCTGCACTCACACTCTGCACTCGAACTCTGCACTCAAACTCTACACTCACTATGCACTCATTCTGCACTCACTCTCACTCTGCACTCACACTGCAGTCACACTCACTCTGCACTCACACTGCACTCACTTTGTAGTCACACTCACTCTGCACTCACTCTGCAGTCACACTCACTCTTCACTCACTCTGCATTCACTCTCACTCTGCAGTCACTCTCACTCTGCAGTCACTCACACTCTGCAGTCACTCACACTCTGCACTCACACTCTGCACTCAAACTCTGCACTCAAACTCTACACTCACTCTGCACTCACGCTGCACTCACACTCACTCTGCACTCACTCTACACTCACTCTGCACTCACACTGCAGTCACACTCACTCTGCACTCACTCTGCACTCACTCTGTAGTCACACTCACTCTGCACTCACTCTGCACTCACTCTGCAGTCACACTCACTCTTCACTCACTCTGCATTCACTCTCACTCTGCATTCACTCTCACTCTGCAGTCACTCACACTCTGCAGTCACTCACACTCTGCACTCGAACTCTGCACTCAAACTCACTCTGCACTCACTCTGCACTCACAACCACACTCACTCTGCACTCTGCACTCACTCTGCACTCACTCTGCACTTTCTCTGCAGGCACATTGCATCTGCCCTCACTCTGCCCTCTCTGCACTCACTCTGCACTCACACTCACTCTGTACTCACTCTGCACTCACTCTGCACTTACTCTGCACTCACACTCACTCTGCACTAACTCTGCACTCACACCCACACTCACTCTGCACTCACTCTGCACTCACTCTCACTCTGCACTCACTCTGCAGTCACTCTCTCTGCATTCACTCTGCACTCACTCTGCATTCACTCTCACTCTGCACTCACTCTCACTCTGCACTCACACTGCAGTCACTCTCTCTGCATTCACTCTGCACTCACTCTGCATTCACTCTCACTCTGCACTCACTCTCACTCTGCAGTCACACTCTGCACTCGAACTCTGCACTCAAACTCTACACTCACTCTGCACTCACACTCACTCTGCACTCACTCTACACTCACTCTGCACTCACTCTGCACTCTGCACTCACTCTGCACTCACTCTGCACTTTCTCTGCAGGCATATTGCATCTGCCCTCACTCTGCCCTCTCTGCACTCACTCTTCACTCACACTCACTCTGTACTCACTCTGCACTCACTCTGCACTTACTCTGCACTCACACTCACTCTGCACTCACACCCATACTCACTCTTCACTCATTCTGCACTCACTCTCACTCTGCACTCACTCTGCAGTCACTCTCTCTGCATTCACTCTGCACTCACTCTGCAGTCACTCTCACTCTGCAGTCACTCTCACTCTGCACTCACACTGCAGTCACACTCACTCTGCACCCACACTGCAGTCACTCTCATGCTGCACTCACTCTGCACTCACTCCCACTCTGCACTCATTCTGCACTCACTCTCACTCTGCACTCACACTGCAGTCACACTCACTCTTCACTCACTCTGCATTCACTCTCACTCTGCATCCACTCTCACTCTGCATTCACTCACACTCTGCACTCACACTCTGCACTCAAACTCTGCACTCAAACTCTACACTCACTCTGCACTCATTCTGCACTAACTCTCACTCTGCACTCACACTCCAGTCACACCCACTCTGCACTCACACTGCAGTCACACTCACTCTGCACTCACACTGCAGTCACACTCACTCTGCACTCACTCAGCCCTCACTCTGCAGTCACTCTCACTCTGCAGTCACTCTCACTCTGCAGTCACTCACACTCTGCACTCACACTGCAGTCACACTCACTCTGCACTCACACTGCAGTCACACTCACTCTGCACTCACTCAGCACTCACTCTGTAGTCACACTCACTCTGCACTCACTCTGCACTCACTCTGCAGTCACACTCACTCTTCAATCACTCTGCATTCACTCTCACTCTGCAGTCACTCTCACTCTGCAGTCACTCACACTCTGCAGTCACTCACACTCTGCACTCACACTCTGCACTCGAACTCTGCACTCAAACTCTACACTCACTCTGCACTCATTCTGCACTCACTCTCACTCTGCACTCACACTGCAGTCACACTCACTCTGCACTCACACTGCAGTCACACTCACTCTTCACTCACTCTGCACTCACTCTCACTCTGCAGTCACTCTCACTCTGCAGTCACTCACACTCTGCAGTCACTCACACTCTGCACTCACACTCTGCACTCAAACTCTGCACTCAAACTCTACACTCACTCTGCACTCATGCTGCACTCACACTCACTCTGCACTCACTCTACACTCACTCTGCACTCACACTGCAGTCACACTCACTCTGCACTCACTCTGCACTCACTCTGTAGTCACACTCACTCTGCACTCACTCTGCACTCACTCTGCAGTCACACTCACTCTTCACTCACTCTGCATTCACTCTCACTCTGCATTCACTCTCACTCTGCAGTCACTCACACTCTGCAGTCACTCACACTCTGCACTCGAACTCTGCACTCAAACTCACTCTGCACTCACTCTGCACTCACAACCACACTCACTCTGCACTCTGCACTCACTCTGCACTCACTCTGCACTTTCTCTGCAGGCACATTGCATCTGCCCTCACTCTGCCCTCTCTGCACTCACTCTGCACTCACACTCACTCTGTACTCACTCTGCACTCACTCTGCACTTACTCTGCACTCACACTCACTCTGCACTAACTCTGCACTCACACCCACACTCACTCTGCACTCACTCTGCACTCACTCTCACTCTGCACTCACTCTGCAGTCACTCTCTCTGCATTCACTCTGCACTCACTCTGCATTCACTCTCACTCTGCACTCACTCTCACTCTGCACTCACACTGCAGTCACTCTCTCTGCATTCACTCTGCACTCACTCTGCATTCACTCTCACTCTGCACTCACTCTCACTCTGCAGTCACACTCTGCACTCGAACTCTGCACTCAAACTCTACACTCACTCTGCACTCACACTCACTCTGCACTCACTCTACACTCACTCTGCACTCTGCACTCACTCTGCACTCACTCTGCACTTTCTCTGCAGGCATATTGCATCTGCCCTCACTCTGCCCTCTCTGCACTCACTCTTCACTCACACTCACTCTGTACTCACTCTGCACTCACTCTGCACTTACTCTGCACTCACACTCACTCTGCACTCACACCCATACTCACTCTTCACTCATTCTGCACTCACTCTCACTCTGCACTCACTCTGCAGTCACTCTCTCTGCATTCACTCTGCACTCACTCTGCAGTCACTCTCACTCTGCAGTCACTCTCACTCTGCACTCACACTGCAGTCACACTCACTCTGCACCCACACTGCAGTCACTCTCATGCTGCACTCACTCTGCACTCACTCCCACTCTGCACTCATTCTGCACTCACTCTCACTCTGCACTCACACTGCAGTCACACTCACTCTTCACTCACTCTGCATTCACTCTCACTCTGCATCCACTCTCACTCTGCATTCACTCACACTCTGCACTCACACTCTGCACTCAAACTCTGCACTCAAACTCTACACTCACTCTGCACTCATTCTGCACTAACTCTCACTCTGCACTCACACTCCAGTCACACCCACTCTGCACTCACACTGCAGTCACACTCACTCTGCACTCACACTGCAGTCACACTCACTCTGCACTCACTCAGCACTCACTCTGCAGTCACTCTCACTCTGCAGTCACTCTCACTCTGCAGTCACTCACACTCTGCACTCACACTGCAGTCACACTCACTCTGCACTCACACTGCAGTCACACTCACTCTGCACTCACTCAGCACTCACTCTGTAGTCACACTCACTCTGCACTCACTCTGCACTCACTCTGCAGTCACACTCACTCTTCAATCACTCTGCATTCACTCTCACTCTGCAGTCACTCTCACTCTGCAGTCACTCACACTCTGCAGTCACTCACACTCTGCACTCACACTCTGCACTCGAACTCTGCACTCAAACTCTACACTCACTCTGCACTCATTCTGCACTCACTCTCACTCTGCACTCACACTGCAGTCACACTCACTCTGCACTCACACTGCAGTCACACTCACTCTTCACTCACTCTGCACTCACTCTCACTCTGCAGTCACTCTCACTCTGCAGTCACTCACACTCTGCAGTCACTCACACTCTGCACTCACACTCTGCACTCAAACTCTGCACTCAAACTCTACACTCACTCTGCACTCATGCTGCACTCACACTCACTCTGCACTCACTCTACACTCACTCTGCACTCACACTGCAGTCACACTCACTCTGCACTCACTCTGCACTCACTCTGTAGTCACACTCACTCTGCACTCACTCTGCACTCACTCTGCAGTCACACTCACTCTTCACTCACTCTGCATTCACTCTCACTCTGCAGTCACTCTCACTCTGCAGTCACTCACACTCTGCAGTCACTCACACTCTGCACTCACACTCTGCACTTGAACTCTGCACTCAAACTCTACACTCACTCTGCACTCACACTCACTCTGCACTCACTCTACACTCACTCAGCACTCACTCTGCACTCACAACCACACTCACTCTGCACTCTGCACTCACTCTGCACTCACTCTGCACTTTCTCTGCAGGCACATTGCATCTGCCCTCACTCTGCCCTCTCTGCACTCACTCTGCACTCACACTCACTCTGTACTCACTCTGCACTCACTCTGCACTTACTCTGCACTCACACTCACTCTGCACTAACTCTGCACTCACACCCACACTCACTCTGCACTCACTCTGCACTCACTCTCACTCTGCACTCACTCTGCAGTCACTCTCTCTGCATTCACTCTGCACTCACTCTGCATTCACTCTCACTCTGCACTCACTCTCACTCTGCACTCACACTGCAGTCACTCTCTCTGCATTCACTCTGCACTCACTCTGCATTCACTCTCACTCTGCACTCACTCTCACTTTGCACTCACTCTGTAGTCACACTCACTCTTCACTCACTCTGCATTCACTCTCACTCTGCAGTCACTCTCACTCTGCAGTCACTCACACTCTGCAGTCACTCACACTCTGCACTCACACTCTGCACTCAAACTCTGCACTCAAACTCTACACTCACTCTGCACTCACTCTGCACTCACACTCACTCTGCACTCACTCTACACTCACTCTGCACTCACTCTGCACTCACAACCACACTCACTCTGCACTCACTCTGCACTCACTCTGCACTTTCTCTGCAGGCACATTGCATCTGCCCTCACTCTGCCCTCTCTGCACTCACTCTGCACTCACACTCACTCTGTACTCACTCTGCACTCACTCTGCACTTACTCTGCACTCACACTCACTCTGCACTAACTCTGCACTCACACCCACACTCACGCTGCACTCACTCTGCACTCACTCTCACTCTGCACTCACTCTGCAGTCACTCTCTCTGCATTCACTCTGCACTCACTCTGCATTCACTCTCACTCTGCACTCACTCTCACTCTGCACTCACACTGCAGTCACACTCACTCTGCACCCACACTGCAGTCACTCTCATGCTGCGCTCACTCTGCACTCACTCCCACTCTGCACTCATTCTGCACTCACTCTCACTCTGCACTCAAACTGCAGTCACACTCACTCTGCACTCACTCGGAATCACTCTGTAGTCACACTCACTCTGTACTCACTCGGCACTCACTCTGCAGTCACACTCACTCTTCACTCACTCTGCAGTCACTCTCACTCTGCAGTCACTCTCACTCTGCAGTCACTCACACTCTGCACTCACACTGCAGTCACACTCACTCTGCACTCACACTGCAGTCACACTCACTCTGCACTCACTCAGCACTCACTATGTAGTCACACTCACTCTGCACTCACTCTGCACTCACTCTGCAGTCACACTCACTCTTCACTCACTCTGCATTCACTCTCACTCTGCAGTCACTCTCACTCTGCAGTCACTCACACTCTGCAGTCACTCACACTCTGCACTCACACTCTGCACTCACACTCTGCACTCGAACTCTGCACTCAAACTCTACACTCACTCTGCACTCATTCTGCACTCACTCTCACTCTGCACTCACACTGCAGTCACACTCACTCTGCACTCACACTGCAGTCACACTCACTCTGCACTCACTCTGCACTCACTCTGTAGTCACACTCACTCTGCACTCACTCTGCACTCACTCTGCAGTCACACTCACTCTTCACTCACTCTGCATTCACTCTCACTCTGCAGTCACTCTCACTCTGCAGTCACTCACACTCTGCAGTCACTCACACTCTGCACTCACACTCTGCACTCAAACTCTGCACTCAACTCTACACTCACTCTGCACTCATGCTGCACTCGCACTCACTCTGCACTCACTCTACACTCACTCTGCACTCACTCTGCACTCACAACCACTCACTCTGCACTCTGCACTCACTCTGCACTCACTCTGCACTTTCTCTGCAGGCACATTGCATCTGCCCTCACTCTGCCCTCTCTGCACTCACTCTGCACTCACACTCACTCTGTACTCACTCTGCACTCACTCTGCACTTACTCTGCACTCACACTCACTCTGCACTCACTCTGCACTCACACCCACACTCACACTCACTCTGCACTCACTCTGCACTCACTCTCACTCTGCACTCACTCTGCAGTCACTCTCTGCATTCACTCTGCACTCATTCTGCACTCACTCTCACTCTGCACTCACACTGCAGTCACACTCACTCTGCACTCACTCTGCACTCACTCTGTAGTCACACTCACTCTGCACTCACTCTGCACTCACTTTGCAGTCACACTCACTCTTCACTCACTCTGCATTCACTCTCACTCTGCAGTCACTCTCACTCTGCAGTCACTCACACTCTGCAGTCACTCACACTCTGCACTCACACTCTGCACTCGAACTCTGCACTTAAACTCTACACTCACTCTGCACTCATTCTGCACTCACTCTCACTCTGCACTCACACTGCAGTCACACTCACTCTGCACTCACACTGCAGTCACACTCACTCTGCACTCACTCAGCACTCACTCTGTAGTCATACTCACTCTGCACTCACTCTGCAGTCACACTCACTCTTCACTCACTCTGCATTCACTCTCACTCTGCAGTCACTCTCACTCTGCAGTCACTCACACTCTGCAGTCACTCACACTCTGCACTCACACTCTGCACTCGAACTCTGCACTCAAACTCTACACTCACTCTGCACTCATTCTGCACTCACTCTCACTCTGCACTCACACTGCAGTCACACTCACTCTGCACTCACACTGCACTCACTCTGTAGTCACACTCACTCTGCAGTCACACTCACTCTTCACTCACTCTGCATTCACTCTCACTCTGCAGTCACTCTCACTCTGCAGTCACTCACACTCTGCAGTCACTCACACTCTGCACTCACACTCTGCACTCAAACTCTGCACTCAAACTCTACACTCACTCTGCACTCACGCTGCACTCACACTCACTCTGCACTCACTCTACACTCACTCTGCACTCACACTGCAGTCACACTCACTCTGCACTCACTCTGCACTCACTCTGTAGTCACACTCACTCTGCACTCACTCTGCACTCACTCTGCAGTCACACTCACTCTTCACTCACTCTGCATTCACTCTCACTCTGCAGTCACTCTCACTCTGCAGTCACTCACACTCTGCAGTCACTCACACTCTGCACTCGAACTCTGCACTCAAACTCACTCTGCACTCACTCTGCACTCACAACCACACTCACTCTGCACTCTGCACTCACTCTGCACTCACTCTGCACTTTCTCTGCAGGCACATTGCATCTGCCCTCACTCTGCCCTCTCTGCACTCACTCTGCACTCACACTCACTCTGTACTCACTCTGCACTCACTCTGCACTTACTCTGCACTCACACTCACTCTGCACTAACTCTGCACTCACACCCACACTCACTCTGCACTCACTCTGCACTCACTCTCACTCTGCACTCACTCTGCAGTCACTCTCTCTGCATTCACTCTGCACTCACTCTGCATTCACTCTCACTCTGCACTCACTCTCACTCTGCACTCACACTGCAGTCACTCTCTCTGCATTCACTCTGCACTCACTCTGCATTCACTCTCACTCTGCACTCACTCTCACTTTGCACTCACTCTGTAGTCACACTCACTCTTCACTCACTCTGCATTCACTCTCACTCTGCAGTCACTCTCACTCTGCAGTCACACTCTGCACTCGAACTCTGCACTCAAACTCTACACTCACTCTGCACTCACACTCACTCTGCACTCACTCTACACTCACTCTGCACTCACTCTGCACTCTGCACTCACTCTGCACTTTCTCTGCAGGCATATTGCATCTGCCCTCACTCTGCCCTCTCTGCACTCACTCTTCACTCACACTCACTCTGTACTCACTCTGCACTCACTCTGCACTTACTCTGCACTCACACTCACTCTGCACTCACACCCACACTCACTCTTCACTCATTCTGCACTCACTCTCACTCTGCACTCACTCTGCAGTCACTCTCTCTGCATTCACTCTGCACTCACTCTGCAGTCACTCTCACTCTGCAGTCACTCTCACTCTGCACTCACACTGCAGTCACACTCACTCTGCACCCACACTGCAGTCACTCTCATGCTGCACTCACTCTGCACTCACTCCCACTCTGCACTCATTCTGCACTCACTCTCACTCTGCACTCACACTGCAGTCACACTCACTCTGCACTCACTCTGCACTCACTCTGCAGTCACACTCACTCTTCACTCACTCTGCATTCACTCTCACTCTGCAGCCACTCTCACTCTGCATTCACTCACACTCTGCACTCACACTCTGCACTCAAACTCTGCACTCAAATTCTACACTCACTCTGCACTCATTCTGCACTCACTCTCACTCTGCACTCACACTGCAGTCACACCCACTCTGCACTCACACTGCAGTCACACTCACTCTGCACTCACACTGCAGTCACACTCACTCTGCACTCACTCAGCACTCACTCTGCAGTCACTCTCACTCTGCAGTCACTCTCACTCTGCAGTCACTCACACTCTGCACTCACACTGCAGTCACACTCACTCTGCACTCACACTGCAGTCACACTCACTCTGCACTCACTCAGCACTCACTCTGTAGTCACACTCACTCTGCACTCACTCTGCACTCACTCTGCAGTCACACTCACTCTTCAATCACTCTGCATTCACTCTCACTCTGCAGTCACTCTCACTCTGCAGTCACTCACACTCTGCAGTCACTCACACTCTGCACTCACACTCTGCACTCGAACTCTGCACTCAAACTCTACACTCACTCTGCACTCATTCTGCACTCACTCTCACTCTGCACTCACACTGCAGTCACACTCACTCTGCACTCACACTGCAGTCACACTCACTCTTCACTCACTCTGCACTCACTCTGTAGTCACACTCACTCTGCACTCACTCTGCACTCACTCTGCAGTCACACTCACTCTTCACTCACTCTGCATTCACTCTCACCCCGCAGTCACTCTCACTCTGCAGTCACTCACACTCTGCAGTCACTCACACTCTGCACTCACACTCTGCACTCAAACTCTGCACTCAAACTCTACACTCACTCTGCACTCATGCTGCACTCACACTCACTCTGCACTCACTCTACACTCACTCTGCACTCACTCTGCACTCACAACCACTCACTCTGCACTCTGCACTCACTCTGCACTCACTCTGCACTTTCTCTGCAGGCACATTGCATCTGCCCTCACTCTGCCCTCTCTGCACTCACTCTGCACTCACACTCACTCTGTACTCACTCTGCACTCACTCTGCACTTACTCTGCACTCACACTCACTCTGCACTCACTCTGCACTCACACCCACACTCACACTCACTCTGCACTCACTCTGCACTCACTCTCACTCTGCACTCACTCTGCAGTCACTCTCTCTGCATTCACTCTGCACTCACTCTGCAGTCACTCTCACTCTGCACTCACTCTCACTCTGCACTCACACTGCAGTCACACTCACTCTGCACCCACACTGCAGTCACTCACATGCTGCACTCACTCTGCACTCACTCCCACTCTGCACTCATTCTGCACTCACTCTCACTCTGCACTCACACTGCAGTCACACTCACTCTGACTCACTCTGCACTCACTCTGTAGTCAAACTCACTCTGCACTCACTTTGCAGTCACACTCACTCTTCACTCACTCTGCATTCACTCTCACTCTGCAGTCACTCTCATTCTGCAGTCACTCACACTCTGCAGTCACTCACACTCTGCACTCACACTGCACTCGAACTCTGCACTCAAACTCTACACTCACTCTGCACTCATTCTGCACTCACTCTCACTCTGCACTCACACTGCAGTCACACTCACTCTGCACTCACACTGCAGTCACACTCACTCTGCACTCACTCAGCACTCACTCTGTAGTCACACTCACTCTGCACTCACTCTGCAGTCACACTCACTCTTCACTCACTCTGCATTCACTCTCACTCTGCAGTCACTCTCACTCTGCAGTCACTCACACTCTGCAGTCACTCACACTCTGCACTCACACTCTGTACTCGAACTCTGCACTCAAACTCTACACTCACTCTGCACTCACTCTCACTCTGCACTCACACTGCAGTCACACTCACTCTGCACTCACACTGCACTCACTCTGTAGTCACACTCACTCTGCACTCACTCTGCAGTCACACTCACTCTTCACTCACTCTGCATTCACGCTCACTCTGCAGTCACTCTCACTCTGCAGTCACTCACACTCTGCAGTCAAACTCTACACTCACTCTGCACTCACGCTGCACTCACACTCACTCTGCACTCACTCTACACTCACTCTGCACTCACACTGCAGTCACACTCACTCTGCACTCACTCTGCACTCACTCTGTAGTCACACTCACTCTGCACTCACTCTGCACTCACTCTGCAGTCACACTCACTCTTCACTCACTCTGCATTCACTCTCACTCTGCAGTCACTCTCACTCTGCAGTCACTCACACTCTGCAGTCACTCACACTCTGCACTCACACTCTGCACTCGAACTCTGCACTCAAACTCTACACTCACTCTGCACTCACACTCACTCTGCACTCACTCTACACTCACTCTGCACTCACTCTGCACTCACAACCACACTCACTCTGCACTCTGCACTCACTCTGCACTCACTCTGCACTTTCTCTGCAGGCACATTGCATCTGCCCTCACTCTGCCCTCTCTGCACTCACTCTGCACTCACACTCACTCTGTACTCACTCTGCACTTACTCTGCACTCACACTCACTCTGCACTAACTCTGCACTCACACCCACACTCACTCTGCACTCACTCTGCACTCACTCTCACTCTGCACTCACTCTGCAGTCACTCTCTCTGCATTCACTCTGCACTCACTCTGCATTCACTCTCACTCTGCAGTCACTCTCACTCTGCAGTCACTCACACTCTGCAGTCACTCACACTCTGCACTCACACTCTGCACTCAAACTCTGCACTCAACTCTACACTCACTCTGCAATCATGCTGCACTCGCACTCACTCTGCACTCACTCTACACTCACTCTGCACTCACTCTGCACTCACAACCACTCACTCTGCACTCTGCAATCACTCTGCACTCACTCTGCACTTTCTCTGCAGGCACATTGCATCTGCCCTCACTCTGCCCTCTCTGCACTCACTCTGCACTCACACTCACTCTGTACTCACTCTGCACTCACTCTGCACTTACTCTGCACTCACACTCACTCTGCACTCACTCTGCACTCACACCCACACTCACACTCACTCTGCACTCACTCTGCACTCACTCTCACTCTGCACTCACTCTGCAGTCACTCTCTCTGCATTCACTCTGCACTCACTCTGCAGTCACTCTCACTCTGCACTCACTCTCACTCTGCACTCACACTGCAGTCACACTCACTCTGCACCCACACTGCAGTCACTCTCATGCTGCACTCACTCTGCACTCACTCCCACTCTGCACTCATTCTGCACTCACTCTCACTCTGCACTCACACTGCAGTCACACTCACTCTGCACTCACTCTGCACTCACTCTGTAGTCACACTCACTCTGCACTCACTCTGCACTCACTTTGCAGTCACACTCACTCTTCACTCACTCTGCACTCACTCTCACTCTGCACTCACACTGCAGTCACACTCACTCTGCACCCACACTGCAGTCACTCACATGCTGCACTCACTCTGCACTCACTCCCACTCTGCACTCATTCTGCACTCACTCTCACTCTGCACTCACACTGCAGTCACACTCACTCTGACTCACTCTGCACTCACTCTGTAGTCAAACTCACTCTGCACTCACTCTGCACTCACTTTGCAGTCACACTCACTCTTCACTCACCCTGCATTCACTCTCACTCTGCAGTCACTCTCACTCTGCAGTCACTCACACTCTGCAGTCACTCACACTCTGCACTCACACTGCACTCGAACTCTGCACTCAAACTCTACACTCACTCTGCACTCATTCTGCACTCACTCTCACTCTGCACTCACATTGCAGTCACACTCACTCTGCACTCACACTGCAGTCACACTCACTCTGCACTCACTCTGTAGTCACACTCACTCTGCACTCACTCTGCAGTCACACTCACTCTTCACTCACTCTGCATTCACTCTCACTCTGCAGTCACTCTCACTCTGCAGTCACTCACACTCTGCAGTCACTCACACTCTGCACTCACACTCTGTACTCGAACTCTGCACTCAAACTCTACACTCACTCTGCACTCATTCTGCACTCACTCTCACTCTGCACTCACACTGCAGTCACACTCACTCTGCACTCACACTGCACTCACTCTGTAGTCACACTCACTCTGCACTCACTCTGCAGTCACACTCACTCTTCACTCACTCTGCATTCACTCTCACTCTGCAGTCACTCTCACTCTGCAGTCACTCACACTCTGCAGTCAAACTCTACACTCACTCTGCACTCACGCTGCACTCACACTCACTCTGCACTCACTCTACACTCACTCTGCACTCACACTGCAGTCACACTCACTCTGCACTCACTCTGCACTCACTCTGTAGTCACACTCACTCTGCACTCACTCTGCACTCACTCTGCAGTCACACTCACTCTTCACTCACTCTGCATTCACTCTCACTCTGCAGTCACTCTCACTCTGCAGTCACTCACACTCTGCAGTCACTCACACTCTGCACTCACACTCTGCACTCGAACTCTGCACTCAAACTCTACACTCACTCTGCACTCACACTCACTCTGCACTCACTCTACACTCACTCTGCACTCACTCTGCACTCACAACCACACTCACTCTGCACTCTGCACTCACTCTGCACTCACTCTGCACTTTCTCTGCAGGCACATTGCATCTGCCCTCACTCTGCCCTCTCTGCACTCACTCTGCATTAACACTCACTCTGTACTCACTCTGCACTTACTCTGCACTCACACTCACTCTGCACTAACTCTGCACTCACACCCACACTCACTCTGCACTCACTCTGCACTCACTCTCACTCTGCACTCACTCTGCAGTCACTCTCTCTGCATTCACTCTGCACTCACTCTGCATTCACTCTCACTCTGCAGTCACTCTCACTCTGCAGTCACTCACACTCTGCAGTCACTCACACTCTGCACTCACACTCTGCACTCAAACTCTGCACTCAACTCTACACTCACTCTGCAATCATGCTGCACTCGCACTCACTCTGCACTCACTCTACACTCACTCTGCACTCACTCTGCACTCACAACCACTCACTCTGCACTCTGCAATCACTCTGCACTCACTCTGCACTTTCTCTGCAGGCACATTGCATCTGCCCTCACTCTGCCCTCTCTGCACTCACTCTGCACTCACACTCACTCTGTACTCACTCTGCACTCACTCTGCACTTACTCTGCACTCACACTCACTCTGCACTCACTCTGCACTCACACCCACACTCACACTCACTCTGCACTCACTCTGCACTCACTCTCACTCTGCACTCACTCTGCAGTCACTCTCTCTGCATTCACTCTGCACTCACTCTGCAGTCACTCTCACTCTGCACTCACTCTCACTCTGCACTCACACTGCAGTCACACTCACTCTGCACCCACACTGCAGTCACTCTCATGCTGCACTCACTCTGCACTCACTCCCACTCTGCACTCATTCTGCACTCACTCTCACTCTGCACTCACACTGCAGTCACACTCACTCTGCACTCACTCTGCACTCACTCTGTAGTCACACTCACTCTGCACTCACTCTGCACTCACTTTGCAGTCACACTCACTCTTCACTCACTCTGCACTCACTCTCACTCTGCACTCACACTGCAGTCACACTCACTCTGCACCCACACTGCAGTCACTCACATGCTGCACTCACTCTGCACTCACTCCCACTCTGCACTCATTCTGCACTCACTCTCACTCTGCACTCACACTGCAGTCACACTCACTCTGACTCACTCTGCACTCACTCTGTAGTCAAACTCACTCTGCACTCACTCTGCACTCACTTTGCAGTCACACTCACTCTTCACTCACCCTGCATTCACTCTCACTCTGCAGTCACTCTCACTCTGCAGTCACTCACACTCTGCAGTCACTCACACTCTGCACTCACACTGCACTCGAACTCTGCACTCAAACTCTACACTCACTCTGCAATCATTCTGCACTCACTCTCACTCTGCACTCACACTGCAGTCACACTCACTCTGCACTCACACTGCAGTCACACTCACTCTGCACTCACTCAGCACTCACTCTGTAGTCACACTCACTCTGCACTCACTCTGCAGTCACACTCACTCTTCACTCACTCTGCATTCACTCTCACTCTGCAGTCACTCTCACTCTGCAGTCACTCACACTCTGCAGTCACTCACACTCTGCACTCACACTCTGTACTCGAACTCTGCACTCAAACTCTACACTCACTCTGCACTCATTCTGCACTCACTCTCACTCTGCACTCACACTGCAGTCACACTCACTCTGCACTCACACTGCACTCACTCTGTAGTCACACTCACTCTGCACTCACTCTGCAGTCACACTCACTCTTCACTCACTCTGCATTCACTCTCACTCTGCAGTCACTCTCACTCTGCAGTCACTCACACTCTGCAGTCAAACTCTACACTCACTCTGCACTCACGCTGCACTCACACTCACTCTGCACTCACTCTACACTCACTCTGCACTCACACTGCAGTCACACTCACTCTGCACTCACTCTGCACTCACTCTGTAGTCACACTCACTCTGCACTCACTCTGCACTCACTCTGCAGTCACACTCACTCTTCACTCACTCTGCATTCACTCTCACTCTGCAGTCACTCTCACTCTGCAGTCACTCACACTCTGCAGTCACTCACACTCTGCACTCACACTCTGCACTCGAACTCTGCACTCAAACTCTACACTCACTCTGCACTCACACTCACTGTGCACTCACTCTACACTCACTCTGCACTCACTCTGCACTCACAACCACACTCACTCTGCACTCTGCACTCACTCTGCACTCACTCTGCACTTTCTCTGCAGGCACATTGCATCTGCCCTCACTCTGCCCTCTCTGCACTCACTCTGCACTCACACTCACTCTGTACTCACTCTGCACTCACTCTGCACTTACTCTGCACTCACACTCACTCTGCACTAACTCTGCACTCACACCCACACTCACTCTGCACTCACTCTTCACTCACTCTCACTCTGCACTCACTCTGCAGTCACTCTCTCTGCATTCACTCTGCTCTCACTCTGCATTCACTCTCACTCTGCAGTCACTCAAACTCTGCAGTCACTCACACTCTGCACTCACACTCTGCACTCAAACTCTGCACTCAACTCTACACTCACTCTGCACTCATGCTGCACTCGCACTCAATCTGCACTCACTCTACACTCACTCTGCACTCACTCTGCACTCACAACCACTCACTCTGCACTCTGCAATCACTCTGCACTCACTCTGCACTTTCTCTGCAGGCACATTGCATCTGCCCTCACTCTGCCCTCTCTGCACTCACTCTGCACTCACACTCACTCTGTACTCACTCTGCACTCACTCTGCACTTACTCTGCACTCACACTCACTCTGCACTCACACCCACACTCACACTCACTCTGCACTCACTCTGCACTCACTCTCACTCTGCACTCACTCTGCAGTCACTCTCTCTGCATTCACTCTGCACTCACTCTGCAGTCACTCTCACTCTGCACTCACTCTCACTCTGCACTCACACTGCAGTCACACTCACTCTGCACCCACACTGCAGTCACTCTCATGCTGCACTCACTCTGCACTCACTCCCACTCTGCACTCATTCTGCACTCACTCTCACTCTGCACTCACACTGCAGTCACACTCACTCTGCACTCACTCTGCACTCACTCTGTAGTCACACTCACTCTGCACTCACTCTGCACTCACTTTGCAGTCACACTCACTCTTCACTCACTCTGCATTCACTCTCACTCTGCAGTCACTCTCACTCTGCAGTCACTCACACTCTGCAGTCACTCACACTCTGCACTCACACTCTGCACTCGAACTCTGCACTCAAACTCTACACTCACTCTGCACTCATTCTGCACTCACTCTCACTCTGCACTCACACTGCAGTCACACTCACTCTGCACTCACACTGCAGTCAAACTCACTCTGCACTCACTCAGCACTCACTCTGTAGTCATACTCACTCTGCACTCACTCTGCAGTCACACTCACTCTTCACTCACTCTGCATTCACTCTCACTCTGCAGTCACTCTCACTCTGCAGTCACTCACACTCTGCAGTCACTCATACTCTGCACTCACACTCTGCACTCGAACTCTGCACTCAAACTCTACACTCACTCTGCACTCATTCTGCACTCACTCTCACTCTGCACTCACACTGCAGTCACACTCACTCTGCACTCACACTGCACTCACTCTGTAGTCACACTCACTCTGCACTCACTCTGCAGTCACACTCACTCTTCACTCACTCTGCATTCACTCTCACTCTGCAGTCACTCTCACTCTGCAGTCACTCACACTCTGCAGTCACTCACACTCTGCACTCACACTCTGCACTCAAACTCTGCACTCAAACTCTACACTCACTCTGCACTCACGCTGCACTCACACTCACTCTGCACTCACTCTACACTCACTCTGCACTCACACTGCAGTCACACTCACTCTGCACTCACTCTGCACTCACTCTGTAGTCACACTCACTCTGCACTCACTCTGCACTCACTCTGCAGTCACACTCACTCTTCACTCACTCTGCATTCACTCTCACTCTGCAGTCACTCTCACTCTGCAGTCACTCACACTCTGCAGTCACTCACACTCTGCACTCGAACTCTGCACTCAAACTCACTCTGCACTCACTCTGCACTCACAACCACACTCACTCTGCACTCAGCACTCACTCTGCACTCACTCTGCACTTTCTCTGCAGGCACATTGCATCTGCCCTCACTCTGCCCTCTCTGCACTCACTCTGCACTCACACTCACTCTGTACTCACTCTGCACTCACTCTGCACTTACTCTGCACTCACACTCACTCTGCACTAACTCTGCACTCACACCCACACTCACTCTGCACTCACTCTGCACTCACTCTCACTCTGCACTCACTCTGCAGTCACTCTCTCTGCATTCACTCTGCACTCACTCTGCATTCACTCTCACTCTGCACTCACTCTCACTCTGCACTCACACTGCAGTCACTCTCTCTGCATTCACTCTGCACTCACTCTGCATTCACTCTCACTCTGCACTCACTCTCACTTTGCACTCACTCTGTAGTCACACTCACTCTTCACTCACTCTGCATTCACTCTCACTCTGCAGTCACTCTCACTCTGCAGTCACACTCTACACTCACTCTGCACTCACACTCACTCTGCACTCACTCTACACTCACTCTGCACTCACTCTGCACTCTGCACTCACTCTGCACTCACTCTGCACTTTCTCTGCAGGCATATTGCATCTGCCCTCACTCTGCCCTCTCTGCACTCACTCTTCACTCACACTCACTCTGTACTCACTCTGCACTCACTCTGCACTTACTCTGCACTCACACTCACTCTTCACTCACACCCATACTCACTCTTCACTCATTCTGCACTCACTCTCACTCTGCACTCACTCTGCAGTCACTCTCTCTGCATTCACTCTGCACTCACTCTGCAGTCACTCTCACTCTGCAGTCACTCTCACTCTGCACTCACACTGCAGTCACACTCACTCTGCACCCACATTGCAGTCACTCTCATGCTGCACTCACTCTGCACTCACTCCCACTCTGCACTCATTCTGCACTCACTCTCACTCTGCACTCACACTGCAGTCACACTCACTCTGCACTCACTCTGCACTCACTCTGCAGTCACACTCACTCTTCACTCACTCTGCATTCACTCTCACTCTGCAGCCACTCTCACTCTGCATTCACTCACACTCTGCACTCACACTCTGCACTCAAACTCTGCACTCAAATTCTACACTCACTCTGCACTCATTCTGCACTCACTCTCACTCTGCACTCACACTGCAGTCACACCCACTCTGCACTCACACTGCAGTCACACTCACTCTGCACTCACACTGCAGTCACACTCACTCTGCACTCACTCAGCACTCACTCTGCAGTCACTCTCACTCTGCAGTCACTCTCACTCTGCAGTCACTCACACTCTGCACTCACACTGCAGTCACACTCACTCTGCACTCACACTGCAGTCACACTCACTCTGCACTCACTCAGCACTCACTCTGTAGTCACACTCACTCTGTACTCACTCTGCACTCACTCTGCAGTCACACTCACTCTTCAATCACTCTGCATTCACTCTCACTCTGCAGTCACTCTCACTCTGCAGTCACTCACACTCTGCAGTCACTCACACTCTGCACTCACACTCTGCACTCGAACTCTGCACTCAAACTCTACACTCACTCTGCACTCATTCTGCACTCACTCTCACTCTGCACTCACACTGCAGTCACACTCACTCTGCACTCACACTGCAGTCACACTCACTCTTCACTCACTCTGTAGTCACACTCACTCTGCACTCACTCTGCACTCACTCTGCAGTCACACTCACTCTTCACTCACTCTGCATTCACTCTCACCCCGCAGTCACTCTCACTCTGCAGTCACTCACACTCTGCAGTCACTCACACTCTGCACTCACACTCTGCACTCAAACTCTGCACTCAAACTCTACACTCACTCTGCACTCATGCTGCACTCACACTCACTCTGCACTCACTCTACACTCACTCTGCACTCACTCTGCACTCACAACCACTCACTCTGCACTCTGCACTCACTCTGCACTCACTCTGCACTTTCTCTGCAGGCACATTGCATCTGCCCTCACTCTGTCCTCTCTGCACTCACTCTGCACTCACACTCACTCTGTACTCACTCTGCACTCACTCTGCACTTACTCTGCACTCACACTCACTCTGCACTCACTCTGCACTCACACCCACACTCACACTCACTTTGCACTCACTCTGCACTCACTCTCACTCTGCACTCACTCTGCAGTCACTCTCTCTGCATTCACTCTGCACTCACTCTGCAGTCACTCTCACTCTGCACTCACTCTCACTCTGCACTCACACTGCAGTCACACTCACTCTGCACCCACACTGCAGTCACTCACATGCTGCACTCACTCTGCACTCACTCCCACTCTGCACTCATTCTGCACTCACTCTCACTCTGCACTCACACTGCAGTCACACTCACTCTGCACTCACTCTGCACTCACTCTGTAGTCACACTCACTCTGCACTCACTCTGCACTCACTTTGCAGTCACACTCACTCTTCACTCACTCTGCATTCACTCTCACTCTGCAGTCACTCTCACTCTGCAGTCACTCACACTCTGCAGTCACTCACACTCTGCACTCACACTGCACTCGAACTCTGCACTCAAACTCTACACTCACTCTGCACTCATTCTGCACTCACTCTCACTCTGCACTCACACTGCAGTCACACTCACTCTGCACTCACACTGCAGTCACACTCACTCTGCACTCACTCAGCACTCACTCTGTAGTCACACTCACTCTGCACTCACTCTGCAGTCACACTCACTCTTCACTCACTCTGCATTCACTCTCACTCTGCAGTCACTCTCACTCTGCAGTCACTCACACTCTGCAGTCACTCACACTCTGCACTCACACTCTGTACTCGAACTCTGCACTCAAACTCTACACTCACTCTGCACTCATTCTGCACTCACTCTCACTCTGCACTCACACTGCAGTCACACTCACTCTGCACTCACTCTGCACTCACTCTGTAGTCACACTCACTCTGCACTCACTCTGCAGTCACACTCACTCTTCACTCACTCTGCATTCACTCTCACTCTGCAGTCACTCTCACTCTGCAGTCACTCACACTCTGCAGTCACTCACACTCTACACTCACACTCTGCACTCGAACTCTGCACTCAAACTCTATACTCACTCTGCACTCACTCTGCACTCACACTCACTCTGCACTCACTCTACACTCACTCTGCACTCACTCTGCACTCTGCACTCACTCTGCACTTTCTCTGCAGGCATATTGCATCTGCCCTCACTCTGCCCTCTCTGCACTCACTCTGCACTCACACTCACTCTGTACTCACTCTGCACTCACTCTGCACTTACTCTGCACTCACACTCACTCTGCACTCACTCTGCACTCACACCCACACTCACTCTTCACTCATTCTGCACTCACTCTCACTCTGCACTCACTCTGCAGTCACTCTCTCTGCATTCACTCTGCACTCACTCTGCAGTCACTCTCACTCTGCACTCACTCTCACTCTGCACTCACACTGCAGTCACACTCACTCTGCACCCACACTGCAGTCACTCTCATGCTGCACTCACTCTGCACTCACTCCCACTCTGCACTCATTCTGCACTCACTCTCACTCTGCACTCACACTGCAGTCACACTCACTCTGCACTCACTCTGCACTCACTCTGCAGTCACACTCACTCTTCACTCACTCTGCATTCACTCTCACTCTGCAGCCACTCTCACTCTGCATTCACTCACACTCTGCACTCACACTCTGCACTCAAACTCTGCACTCAAACTCTACACTCACTCTGCACTCATTCTGCACTCACTCTCACTCTGCACTCACACTGCAGTCACACCCACTCTGCACTCACACTGCAGTCACACTCACTCTGCACTCACACTGCAGTCACACTCACTCTGCACTCACTCAGCACTCACTCTGTAGTCACACTCACTCTGCACTCACTCTGCACTCACTCTGCAGTCACACTCACTCTTCACTCACTCTGCATTCACTCTCACTCTGCAGTCACTCTCACTCTGCAGTCACTCACACTCTGCAGTCACTCACACTCTGCACTCACACTCTGCACTCAAACTCTGCACTCAAACTCTACACTCACTCTGCACTCATTCTACACTCACTCTCACTCTGCACTTACACTGCAGTCACACTCACTCTGCACTCACACTGCAGTCACACTCACTCTGCACTCACTCTGCACTCACTCTGTAGTCACACTCACTCTGCACTCACTCTGCAGTCAGACTCACTCTTCACTCCCTCTGCATTCACTCTCACTCTGCAGTCACTCTCACTCTGCAGTCACTCACACTCTGCAGTCACTCACACTCTGCACTCACACTCTGCACTCAAACTCTGCACTCAAACTCTACACTCACTCTGCACTCACGCTGCACTCACACTCACTCTGCACTCACTCTACACTCACTCTGCACTCACACTGCAGTCACACTCACTCTGCACTCACTCTGCACTCACTCTGTAGTCACACTCACTCTGCACTCACTCTGCAGTCACACTCACTCTTCACTCACTCTGCATTCACTCTCACTCTGCAGTCACTCTCACTCTGCAGTCACTCACACTCTGCAGTCACTCACACTCTGCACTCACACTCTGCACTCGAACTCTGCACTCAAACTCTGCACTCAAACTCTACACTCACTCTGCACTCACTCTGCACTCACACTCACTCTGAACTCACTCTACACTCACTCTGCACTCACTCTGCACTCACGACCACTCACTCTGCACTCACGACCACTCACTCTGCACTCACTCTCACTCTGCACTCACACTGCAGTCACACTCACTCTGCACTCACACTGCAGTCACACTCACTCTGCACTCACTCAGCACTCACTCTGTAGTCACACTCACTCTGCACTCACTCTGCAGTCACACTCACTCTTCACTCACTCTGCATTCACTCTCACTCTGCAGTCACTCTCACTCTGCAGTCACTCACACTCTGCAGTCACTCACACTCTGCACTCACACTCTGCACTCGAACTCTGCACTCAAACTCTACACTCACTCTGCACTCACTCTGCACTCACACTCACTCTGAACTCACTCTACACTCACTCTGCACTCACTCTGCACTCACAACCACTCACTCTGCACTCTGCACTCACTCTGCACTCACTCTGCACTTTATCTGCAGGCACATTGCATCTGCCCTCACTCTGCCCTCTCTGCACTCACTCTGCACTTACACTCACTCTGTACTCACTCTGCACTCACTCTGCACTTACTCTGCACTCACACTCACTCTGCACTCACTCTGCACTCACACCCACACTCACACTCACTCTGCACTCACTCTGCACTCACTCTCACTCTGCACTCACTCTGCAGTCACTCTCTCTGCATTCACTCTGCACTCACTCTGCAGTCTCTCTCACTCTGCACTCACTCTCACTCTGCACTCACACTGCAGTCACACTCACTCTGCACCCACACTGCAGTCACTCACATGCTGCACTCACTCTGCACTCACTCCCACTCTGCACTCATTCTGCACTCACTCTCACTCTGCACTCACACTGCAGTCACACTCACTCTGCACTCACTATGCACTCACTCTGTAGTCACACTCACTCTGCACTCACTCTGCACTCACTTTGCAGTCACACTCACTCTTCACTCACTCTGCATTCACTCTCACTCTGCAGTCACTCGCACTCTGCAGTCACTCACACTCTGCAGTCACTCACACTCTGCACTCACACTGCACTCGAACTCTGCACTCAAACTCTACACTCACTCTGCACTCATTCTGCACTCACTCTCACTCTGCACTCACACTGCAGTCACACTCACTCTGCACTCACACTGCAGTCACACTCACTCTGCACTCACTCAGCACTCACTCTGTAGTCACACTCACTCTGCACTCACTCTGCAGTCACACTCACTCTTCACTCACTCTGCATTCACTCTCACTCTGCAGTCACTCTCACTCTGCAGTCACTCACACTCTGCAGTCACTCACACTCTGCACTCACACTCTGTACTCGAACTCTGCACTCAAACTCTACACTCACTCTGCACTCATTCTGCACTCACTCTCACTCTGCACTCACACTGCAGTCACACTCACTCTGCACTCACACTGCACTCACTCTGTAGTCACACTCACTCTGCACTCACTCTGCAGTCACACTCACTCTTCACTCACTCTGCATTCACTCTCACTCTGCAGTCACTCTCACTCTGCAGTCACTCACACTCTGCAGTCACTCACACTCTGCACTCACACTCTGCACTCAAACTCTGCACTCAAACTCTACACTCACTCTGCACTCACGCTGCACTCACACTCACTCTGCACTCACTCTACACTCACTCTGCACTCACACTGCAGTCACACTCACTCTGCACTCACTCTGTAGTCACACTCACTCTGCACTCACTCTGCACTCACTCTGCAGTCACACTCACTCTTCACTCACTCTGCATTCACTCTCACTCTGCAGTCACTCTCACTCTGCAGTCACTCACACTCTGCAGTCACTCACACTCTGCACTCACACTCTGCACTCGAACTCTGCACTCAAACTCTACACTCACTCTGCACTCACACTCACTCTGCACTCACTCTACACTCACTCTGCACTCACTCTGCACTCACAACCACACTCACTCTGCACTCTGCACTCACTCTGCACTTTCTCTGCAGGCACATTGCATCTGCCCTCACTCTACCCTCTCTGCACTCACTCTGCACTCACACTCACTCTGTACTCACTCTGCACTCACTCTGCACTTACTCTGCACTCACACTCACTCTGCACTAACTCTGCACTCACACCCACACTCACTCTGCACTCACTCTGCACTCACTCTCACTCTGCACTCACTCTGCAGTCACTCTCTCTGCATTCACTCTGCACTCACTCTGCACTCACTCTCACTCTGCACTCACTCTCACTCTGCACTCACACTGCAGTCACTCTCTCTGCATTCACTCTGCACTCACTCTGCATTCACTCTCACTCTGCACTCACTCTCACTCTGCACTCACTCTGTAGTCACACTCACTCTTCACTCACTATGCATTCACTCTCACTCTGCAGTCACTCTCACTCTGCAGTCACTCACACTCTGCAGTCACTCACACTCTGCACTCACACTCTGCACTCGAACTCTGCACTCAAACTCTACACTCACTCTGCACTCACTCTGCACTCACACTCACTCTGCACTCACTCTACACTCACTCTGCACTCACTCTGCACTCTGCACTCACTCTGCACTCACTCTGCACTTTCTCTGCAGGCATATTGCATCTGCCCTCACTCTGCCCTCTCTGCACTCACTCTGCACTCACACTCACTCTGTACAAACTCTGCACTCACTCTGCACTTACTCTGTACTCACACTCACTCTGCACTCACTCTGCACTCACACCCACACTCACTCTTCACTCATTCTGCACTCACTCTCACTCTGCACTCACTCTGCAGTCACTCTCTCTGAATTCACTCTGCACTCACTCTGCAGTCACTCTCACTCTGCACTCACTCTCACTCTGCACTCACACTGCAGTCACACTCACTCTGCACCCACACTGCAGTCACTCTCATGCTGCACTCACTCTGCACTCACTCCCACTCTGCACTCATTCTGCACTCACTCTCACTCTGCACTCACACTGCAGTCACACTCACTCTGCACTCACTCTGCACTCACTCTGCAGTCACACTCACTCTTCACTCACTCTGCATTCACTCTCACTCTGCAGCCACTCTCACTCTGCATTCACTCACACTCTGCACTCACACTCTGCACTCAAACTCTGCACTCAAACTCTACACTCACTCTGCACTCATTCTGCACTCACTCTCACTCTGCACACACACTGCAGTCACACCCACTCTGCACTTACACTGCAGTCACACTCACTCTGCACTCACACTGCAGTCACACTCACTCTGCACTCATTCAGCACTCACTCTGTAGTCACACTCACTCTGCACTCACTCTGCACTCACTCTGCAGTCACACTCACTCTTCACTCACTCTGCATTCACTCTCACTCTGCAGTCACTCTCACTCTGCAGTCACTCACACTCTGCAGTCACTCACACTCTGCACTCACACTCTGCACTCGAACTCTGCACTCAAACTCTACACTCACTCTGCACTCATTCTACACTCACTCTCACTCTGCACTTCCACTGCAGTCACACTCACTCTGCACTCACACTGCAGTCACACTCACTCTGCACTCACTCTGCACTCACTCTGTAGTCACACTCACTCTGCACTCACTCTGCACTCACTCTGCAGTCACACTCACTCTTCACTCACTCTGCATTCACTCTCACTCTGCAGTCACTCTCACTCTGCAGTCACTCACACTCTGCAGTCACTCACACTCTGCACTCACACTCTGCACTCGAACTCTGCACTCAAACTCTACACTCACTCTGCACTCATTCTACACTCACTCTCACTCTGCACTTACACTGCAGTCACACTCACTCTGCACTCACACTGCAGTCACACTCACTCTGCACTCACTCTGCACTCACTCTGCAGTCACTCTCACTCTGCACTCACTCTCACTCTGCACTCACACTGCAGTCACACTCACTCTGCACTCACACTGCACTCACTCTGTAGTCACACTCACTCTGCACTCACTCTGCAGTCACACTCACTCTTCACTCACTCTGCATTCACTCTCACTCTGCAGTCACTCTCACTCTGCAGTCACTCACACTCTGCAGTCACTCACACTCTGCACTCACACTCTGCACTCAAACTCTGCACTCAAACTCTACACTCACTCTGCACTCACGCTGCACTCACACTCACTCTGCACTCACTCTACACTCACTCTGCACTCACACTGCAGTCACACTCACTCTGCACTCACTCTGTAGTCACACTCACTCTGCACTCACTCTGCACTCACTCTGCAGTCACACTCACTCTTCACTCACTCTGCATTCACTCTCACTCTGCAGTCACTCTCACTCTGCAGTCACTCACACTCTGCAGTCACTCACACTCTGCACTCACACTCTGCACTCGAACTCTGCACTCAAACTCTACACTCACTCTGCACTCACACTCACTCTGCACTCACTCTACACTCACTCTGCACTCACTCTGCACTCACAACCACACTCACTCTGCACTCTGCACTCACTCTGCACTCACTCTGCACTTTCTCTGCAGGCACATTGCATCTGCCCTCACTCTGCCCTCTCTGCACTCACTCTGCACTCACACTCACTCTGTACTCACTCTGCACTCACTCTGCACTTACTCTGCACTCACACTCACTCTGCACTAACTCTGCACTCACACCCACACTCACTCTGCACTCACTCTGCACTCACTCTCACTCTGCACTCACTCTGCAGTCACTCTCTCTGCATTCACTCTGCACTCACTCTGCATTCACTCTCACTCTGCACTCACTCTCACTCTGCACTCACACTGCAGTCACTCTCTCTGCATTCACTCTGCACTCACTCTGCATTCACTCTCACTCTGCACTCACTCTCACTCTGCACTCACTCTGTAGTCACACTCACTCTTCTCTCACTCTGCATTCACTCTCACTCTGCAGTCACTCTCACTCTGCAGTCACTCACACTCTGCAGTCACTCACACTCTGCACTCACACTCTGCACTCGAACTCTGCACTCAAACTCTACACTCACTCTGCACTCACTCTGCACTCACACTCACTCTGCACTCACTCTACACTCACTCTGCACTCACTCTGCACTCTGCACTCACTCTGCACTCACTCTGCACTTTCTCTGCAGGCATATTGCATCTGCCCTCACTCTGCCCTCTCTGCACTCACTCTGCACTCACACTCACTCTGTACTCACTCTGCACTCACTCTGCACTTACTCTGTACTCACACTCACTCTGCACTCACTCTGCACTCACACCCACACTCACTCTTCACTCATTCTGCACTCACTCTCACTCTGCACTCACTCTGCAGTCACTCTCTCTGAATTCACTCTGCACTCACTCTGCAGTCACTCTCACTCTGCACTCACTCTCACTCTGCACTCACACTGCAGTCACACTCACTCTGCACCCACACTGCAGTCACTCTCATGCTGCACTCACTCTGCACTCACTCCCACTCTGCACTCATTCTGCACTCACTCTCACTCTGCACTCACACTGCAGTCACACTCACTCTGCACTCACTCTGCACTCACTCTGCAGTCACACTCACTCTTCACTCACTCTGCATTCACTCTCACTCTGCAGCCACTCTCACTCTGCATTCACTCACACTCTGCACTCACACTCTGCACTCAAACTCTGCACTCAAACTCTACACTCAATCTGCACTCATTCTGCACTCACTCTCACTCTGCACACACACTGCAGTCACACCCACTCTGCACTTACACTGCAGTCACACTCACTCTGCACTCACACTGCAGTCACACTCACTCTGCACTCATTCAGCACTCACTCTGTAGTCACACTCACTCTGCACTCACTCTGCACTCACTCTGCAGTCACACTCACTCTTCACTCACTCTGCATTCACTCTCACTCTGCAGTCACTCTCACTCTGCAGTCACTCACACTCTGCAGTCACTCACACTCTGCACTCACACTCTGCACTCGAACTCTGCACTCAAACTCTACACTCACTCTGCACTCATTCTACACTCACTCTCACTCTGCACTTCCACTGCAGTCACACTCACTCTGCACTCACACTGCAGTCACACTCACTCTGCACTCACTCTGCACTCACTCTGTAGTCACACTCACTCTGCACTCACTCTGCACTCACTCTGCAGTCACACTCACTCTTCACTCACTCTGCATTCACTCTCACTCTGCAGTCACTCTCACTCTGCAGTCACTCACACTCTGCAGTCACTCACACTCTGCACTCACACTCTGCACTCGAACTCTGCACTCAAACTCTACACTCACTCTGCACTCATTCTACACTCACTCTCACTCTGCACTTACACTGCAGTCACACTCACTCTGCACTCACACTGCAGTCACACTCACTCTGCACTCACTCTGCACTCACTCTGCAGTCACTCTCACTCTGCAGTCACTCACACTCTGCAGTCACTCACACTCTGCAGTCACTCACACTCTGCAGTCACTCACACTCTGCACTCACACTCTGCACTCGAACTCTGCACTCAAACTCTACACTCACTCTGCACTCACTCTGCACTCACACTCACTCTACTCTCACTCTACACTCACTCTGCACTCACACTGCAGTCACACTCACTCTGCACTCACTCTGCACTCACTCTGTAGTCACATTCACTCTGCACTCACTCTGCAGTCACACTCACTCTTCACTCACTCTGCATTCACTCTCACTCTGCAGTCACTCTCACTCTGCAGTCACTCACACTCTGCAGTCACTCACACTCTGCACTCACACTCTGCACTCGAACTCTGCACTCAAACTCTGCACTCAAACTCTATACTCACTCTGCACTCACACTGCAGTCACACTCACTCTGCACTCACTCTGCACTCACTCTGTAGTCACTCTCACTCTGCAGTCACTCACTCTGCAGTCACTCACACTCTGCAGTCACTCACACTCTGCACTCACACTCTGCACTCGAACTCTGCACTCAAACTCTACACTCACTCTGCACTCATTCTACACTCACTCTCACTCTGCACTCACACTGCAGTCACACTCACTCTGCACTCACTCTGCACTCACCCTGTAGTCACACTCACTCTGCACTCACTCTGCAGTCACACTCACTCTTCACTCACTCTGCATTCACTCTCACTCTGCAGTCACTCTCACTCTGCAGTCACTCACACTCTGCAGTCACTCACACTCTGCACTCACACTCTGCACTCAAACTCTGCACTCAAACTCTACACTCACTCTGCACTCACGCTGCACTCACACTCACTCTGCACTCACTCTACACTCACTCTGCACTCACACTGCAGTCACACTCACTCTGCACTCACTCTGCACTCACTCTGTAGTCACACTCACTCTGCACTCACTCTGCAGTCACACTCACTCTTCACTCACTCTGCATTCACTCTCACTCTGCAGTCACTCTCACTCTGCAGTCACTCACACTCTGCAGTCACTCACACTCTGCACTCACACTCTGCACTCGAACTCTGCACTCAAACTCTATACTCACTCTGCACTCACTCTGCACTCACACTCACTCTGCACTCACTCTACACTCACTCTGCACTCACTCTGCACTCTGCACTCACTCTGCACTCACTCTGCACTTTCTCTGCAGGCATATTGCATCTGCCCTCACTCTGCCCTCTCTGCACTCACTCTGCACTCACACTCACTCTGTACTCACTCTGCACTCACTCTGCACTTACTCTGCACTCACACTCACTCTGCACTCACTCTGCACTCACACCCACACTCACTCTTCACTCATTCTGCACTCACTCTCACTCTGCACTCACTCTGCAGTCACTCTCTCTGCATTCACTCTGCACTCACTCTGCAGTCACTCTCACTCTGCACTCACTCTCACTCTGCACTCACACTGCAGTCACACTCACTCTGCACCCACACTGCAGTCACTCTCATGCTGCACTCACTCTGCACTCACTCCCACTCTGCACTCATTCTGCACTCACTCTCACTCTGCACTCACACTGCAGTCACACTGTTAGACGGACCGGGAGGGTCGGCCGAGGATAAGGGGAGAGGTCTCCGGGGAGAGCCGTCTCCAGCGATCGTACAGACAAGTAACTTCCCCCCCACAGACGGACACCACTCAAGGTTAAAGTTCAACGAGACTTTATAGGCAATTCTTTAGTTTACGATGGAATGGTACAAGTAAGCATGAGCGAATTTTGCGGATCTCGCGTTCGCGAATTTTGCGGATTTGCGGATTCGCAATCCGCAAAATCCGCGAATTCCCGCGAATTTGCGGATTTTTTTTTTTTTTTGTGTTCGCCCGTGTTTCTGCCAGTTCGCGAGGGTTTTTACAATTTAGCAATTTGCGAACTTACCTGTCGGGTCGCAAGTATTGCGAACTTGTTGTTTCTACGTGTCCAACCTGTTTGGGACACTCTTCTTCATCACTGCCACTCTCTGTCACCACTGCCACTCTCTGACTACTCATGCCACCCTCTGGCCCACCCATGCCACCCTCTGTTTCATCACCACACCCTCTGGTTGTCCAGTGTACATTATTTTCGGCAAAGCAAAGCACACCTTCCCTGCCTCAAGTGACCTGAATTAATTTGGGGCTGATTAATGTGTCACAGAATATTTTTTTAGCTGGCACCTGCTTCCTTAGTGCGCCCTGATTAGTGATCTTTTGCACTTGCTAAGTGCTTTCATTGTTGCAAAATTAGTTACAACACCTGCCCTGCCCCAACTGACAATAATGAATTAGGGGCTGATTAATGGATTTTAACTTCCAGCCTGGCTCCTGCTTGTCTCCCTTAGCTGTAATTCATGACCTTTGTGGCATATGTGTAACTATTCTGAGGTTCAGAGCAGGGTCACATAATAGTTTCAACTGGCAACTGAACTCTGGAGGGGCCCCTCAGGAAGCACTACAGGAAATGGCTACTAATGATGTGCCTGAACTTTTGAACCTGGTAAGTAGTTACTTTCAGTTTTGCTTAGATCGTATTTCTGCAATTTCGCACTTATTCGCGGGGCGCGAACTCACGCGAACAGTGCGAGCAGTGCGAGCAAAATCCGCTGCTCGCGGATTTGCGGATTTTTCAGGAAATTCGCAAATCTCGCGGATTGCGGATTTCCCGAAAATCCGCAAAATCCGCGAGCGGAACGGATTTTCCGCCCATGATTAGGTACAAGGAGGTCTGGACTCAGGGGTCCCCTCGATTCTGGTCTCTGGTTTGGGAAAAGGGTAGCGGGACAGTCTTGTTACCAAAAAGATGGAAATAGCTCTCAATCCTCGAGCTCGGCGTTCTAGATGATCGGGCCGCGGCGGAGCCAGCAGGTCCCGAGATGGACGAAGGAAACGACGGTCCGCGGCGGAGCCAGCAGGTCCCGGTGAAGATGATGGTTACAAACGGTCCGCGGCCACGCCAGCAGGTCCCGACGACGATGAAGGATATGAAGGTTACGAAGGTTGCGGCAGCGCCAGCAGGCAAGACGATGGTGCACGAGACAGAGCTATGGCAGCGCCAGTAGTCCGTCACGGATGAGTTCTTCTCTGCGTCTCTCGACTCCAAGATACAACTGCCTTCCTGCTCTGGAGCTGCCTCAGTTATAGGGCTGGTGTTCTTTGATGTCCGGACCCTCGCACTTGGAGGTCGGGAGGTCCGGGATGGGGGAGTCCAGACACCCAGCAGGGGGGTGGAGCCAGCGCCCGGGGAGGCGATGGGCGAGCGGCACTTGGCGGGGGAGAGCCATCGACACCTCTTTCCCCCATGGACTTGCCAAGTAGCCCGCTCACCTCCTGGGTGGAGGGTGGTGCCGGGATGTCTGAGGCCTGGCCAGGCCCAGGGTTGGGGTCGATCGGGGGCCATGCGGCCTCGTGGTGGAGTGTCCAAGATGGCGCCCAGGATGGGCGCGCAGGCCGGCAGTGGATCAGGCCCACGAGGTCGACATGTTCGAGGGTAGGGGTCCCTGAGGGGACGGAGGACGTGTAATAGTGGTGTGTGGTACCTGCGTGACCGGGCTCGGGCCGGGTCGGGCCGGGGGGAGTGGCCCTTCATGTGGCCTGTCCAACATGCGTCCCCCCCAGCTGAAGGCGGGGAGAGTTACCCATCCTCTTGGGGACTCTCCTCGTCGAGGCGGAAGAACCGGGACAGGCCATCCGCGTTGGCGTGATCTGGCCCAGGTCGGTGTTCAACTGTGAAATCCATCCCTTGGAGGGAGATGGACCAACGTAGTAACTTCGGGTTTTCTCCCCGCATCTGCATCAGCCACTGCAGGGGTCGGTGGTCGGTCTGCACCCGAAAGTGTGTGCCAAAGAGGTAGGGCCGGAGTTTCTTGAGGGCCCATACCACGGCGAATGCCTCCCTCTCGATGGTGCTCCAGCGTTGTTCTCGTGGTAGGAGTCGCCTGCTGATGAAGGCCACTGGCTGATCAAGGCCTTCGGTGTTCACTTGAGACAGGACTGCCCCAATGCCATGGTCGGAGGCATCCGTCTGGACGACGAACTCCCGGCTGTAGTCGGGGCCTGGAGCACAGGGGCGGAACACAGGGCGGCTTTCAATTGTTCGAATGCTGTTTGACACTCTGGGGTCCAATTGACTTTCTTGGGTTGATTCTTTGACGTGAGTTCTGTGAGGGGACCCACTATAGTACCATAGTCTTTCACGAACCTTCGGTAATAGCCCGTGAGGCCCAGGAAGGCTCGTACCTCGGTCTGGGTGATGGGGGGCTGCCAGGACTGGATGGCGGCAATTTTGAGCTGCAGAGGGGCCACCAGGCCGCTTCCCACCTGGTGTCTGAGGTAGGTTACAGACCCTTGTGAGAAGTTGGCCTGATATGTAGTGTTTCCAATTCTGGAACCACTGGGTATCAGTCCAAACAAACCCCAAAGATGTCAGGTTGTAAGTCAACCTTGTAGACAAGCTATCCTAGTGGTAGCATGGACTAAGCAGCCTTAAAGGCTTAACTTAAGAGGTCGTGTTAAGCGAGCTGTTTTACCACATACAATCCTGTAATCAAATGAAAGGACACCACACAAGTATATATTATAAAAATATATGTATTTATTTCTAAATTACTCCCCAGTACTCTTTATGAGGAAAGGGGTGTTAGACGGACCGGGAGGGTCGGCCGAGGTTACGGGGAGAGGTCTCCAGGGAGAGCCGTCTCCAACGACTGTACAGATAAGTAACTTCCCCCCCACAGACGGACACCACACAAGGTTGAAGGTTAACGAGACTTTATATGCAATTCTTAGGTTACGAGGATGGATACAAGGAGGTCTGGACTCAGGGGTCCCCTCGGTTCTAGTCTCTGGCTTAGGAAAGGGGTAGCGGGACAGTCTTAGTTACCAATGAGTACAAAATAGCTCTCAATCCTCGAGCTCGGCGTTCTAGATGATCGGGCCGTGGAGGAGCCAAGCAGGTCCCGAGATGGATGAAGGAAGGACGACGGTCCGCGGCGGAGCCTGCAGGTCCCGGTGGAAGATGACGGTTACAACGGTCCGCGGCCACGCCAGCAGATCCCGACGACGATGAAGGATGAAGGTTACGACGGCTGCGGCAGCGCCAACAGGCAGGACGATGGTGCACAGGACAGAGCTATGGCAGCGCCAGTAGTCCGTCCAGGATGAGTTCCTCTTTACGTCTCTCGACTCCAAGATACAACTGCCTTCCTGCTCTGGAGCTGCCCCAGTTATAGGGCTGGCGTGCTTTGATGTCCGGACCCTCGCACTTGGAGGTCGGGAGGTCCGGGATGGGGGAGTCCAGACACCCAGCAGGGGGGTGGAGCCAGCGCCCGGGGAGGCGATGGGCGAGCGGCACTTGGTGGGGGAGAGCCATCGGCACCTCTTTCTCCCATTGACTTGCCAAGTAGCCCGCTCACCTCCTGGGTGGAGGGTGGTGCCGGAATGTCTGAGGCCGGGCCAGGCCCAGGGTTGAGGTCGATCGGGGGCCAGGCGGCCTCGTGGTGGAGTGTCCAAGATGGCGCCCCAGGCTGGGCGCATGGGCCGGCAGTGGATCGGACCCTCGAGGTCGGCAGGCTCGAGGGCAGGGGTCCCTGAGGGGACGGAGGACGTGCAATGGTGGTGTGTGGTACTTGCGGGACTGGGCTCAGGCCTGGTTGGGCCGGGGGGAGCGGCCCTTCATGTGGCCTGTCCAACATGCGTCCCCCCCAGCTGAAGGCGGGGAGAGTTACCCATCCTCTTGGGGACTCTCCTCGTCGAGGCGGAAAAACCGGGACAGGCCATCCGCGTTGGCGTGATCTGGCCCAGGCCGGTGTTCGACTGTGAAGTCCATACCTTGCAAGGAGATGGACCAGCGTAGCAACTTTGGGTTCTCCCCCCGCATATGCATCAGCCATTGCAGGGGTCGGTGGTCGGTCTGCACCCGAAAGTGGGTGCCGAAAAGGTAGGGCCGGAGCTTCTTGAGGGCCCATACCACAGCGAAGGCCTCCCTCTCTATGGTGCTCCAGCGTTGCTCCCGTGGTAGGAGTCTCCGGCTGATGAAGGCCACCGGTTGATCAAGGCCTTCGGTGTTCACTTGAGACAGGACTGCCCCAATGCCCTGGTCGGAGGCGTCCGTCTGGACGACGAACTCCCGGCTGTAGTCTGGGGCCTGGAGCACAGGGGCGGAACACATGGCGGCCTTTAATTGTTCAAATGCAGTTTGACACTCTGGGGTCCAGGTGACTTTCTTGGGCTGGTTCTTTGACGTGAGTTCTGTGAGGGGCCCCACTATGGTACCATAGTCTTTTACGAACCTTCGGTAGTAGCCCGTGAGGCCCAGGAAGGCTCGTACCTCGGTTTGGGTGATGGGGGGCTGCCAGGCCTGGATGGCGGCAATTTTCAGCTGTAGCGGGGCCACTAGGCCGCTTCCCACCTGGTGTCCGAGGTAGGTTACAGACCCTTGCCCAATTTGACACTTGCTGGCCTTGATCGTGAGGCCAGCTCGCTGAAGGGCTTGCAGCACTGCTCGGAGGTGGTGGAGGTGCTCGGTCCAATGGTGGCTGTATACAGCGATGTCGTCTAGGTAGGCGGCGCTGAATCCTTCGAGCCCCGCCAGGACCTGATTGACGAGCCTTTGGAATGTTGCTGGGGCATTCTTCATGCCGAAGGGCATGACCGTGAAATGGTAATGGCCATCGGGGGTGGAGAAGGCAGAACGTTCTTGCGCCCGGGGTGTGAGGCCGATCTGCCAATAGCCTGCTGTCAAGTCGAAGATGCTGAGGTAGCGGGCAGCTCCCATTCGGTCGACTAGTTCATCTGCCCGGGGGATGGGGTGCGCGTCTGTTCTGGTGACCGCATTCAAGCCCCGGTAGTCGACGCAGAACCGGAGTTCGGGTGTGGTGCCGGGGGCAGCTGCTTTGGGGACCAGTACGACAGGGCTGGCCCAGGGACTGTCTGAGGGCTCGATGACCCCGATCGTGAGCATCTTGGCTATTTCTTCCTGGATGCAGGCCCGTACCCGGTCTGGCACGCGGTAGGCCCGGTGGCGGATAGGGGGGCTGTCCCCGGTATCCACATCGTGCACACACCAGGAAGTGACACCCGGGGTGAGGGAGAACAGGCTGGCGAACTGTGATAGGAGGGCTTGACACTCCTGGCGTTGTTCTCTGGTGAGGGCCTCTGAGAGCCGGACCCCATCCACGGAGCCGTCTTGCTCTTGAGTCCGTAGGAGGTCAGGGAGAGGCTCGGAGTCTTCTTCAACCCCAGTGTCTGTGGCCATCAGGAGGCTGAGCTCTGTTCGCACAAAGTGGGGCTTTAGTCTGTTAGCGTGGAGGACCCGGAGAGGGTTCCGGGAGGATTCCATGTCGATGAGATAAGTGGCAGGCCCCTTGCGCTCTATTACTTTGAAGGGCCCTGTCCATTTGTCTTGCAGGGCGCATGGCTCAGTGGGGGACATCACCCATACCTGTTGGCCAGGTTCGAATTCAATGGATGAGGCATTCTGGTCATACCATTTTTTCATGTCCTCTTGACTGGCCTCTAGGTTGGCCTTCGCTAGTTCTCTGAACCGCCGGGTCTGGTTGCGGAGGGTGAGGAGGTACCGGAAGACATCTGGAGGGTTCTTTAGCGGAGGCATCTCCCAGCCTTCTTTGACGAGACTGAGCGGCCCTCGCACTGGGTGTCCATATAGCAGTTCAAATGGACTGAAGCCCAGGGATTTCTGGGGGACTTCTCGATATGCGAAGAGGAGGCACGGCAGCAGCACATCCCACTGGCGACGGAGGGGCTCTTCCAACCCCCCGATCATTCCCTTTAGCGTGCGGTTGAACCGCTCAACGAGTCCGTTCCCTTGAGGGTGATAGGGGGTTGTGAATCTGTAGGTGACCCCGCACTGTTGCCAGAGGGACTTCATGTATTTGGAAATAAAGTTCGTGCCTCTGTCGCTGACGACTTCTCGGGGGAAGCCCACACGGGAGAAGATCCCCATCAGGGCCCGGCCGACCACCGGGGCTGTCACAGTTCGCAGAGGAACAGCCTCAGGGTAGCGGGTGGCGTGGTCCACTAGCACCAGGATGAATCGATGGCCTTGTTTTGTGCGTGGGTCCAAGGGCCCCACAATGTCTATTCCGACTCTCTCAAACGGGGTAGTGACCACGGGAAAAGGTTGCAGGGGAGCCTTTAGTTTGCGGCCGCTCTTCCCACTGGCTTGGCACGTGGGGCAAGATCGGCAATGCTGGTGCACATCGTTTCTCATTTTGGGCCAGAAGAAGTGGGTCACTAGGCGACTGTAGGTTTTATCTTGTCCCAGATGTCCTGCCAGGGGGACATCGTGGGCCAGGTTTAACAGGAAGTCTCTGAAACGGAGGGGTACCACTAGTACTCGGTTGCTCCCCAGCTCGGCGATTCTTTGCTCGCTGTACAGCAGATCATTGTCCCAGTAGACCCAATGAGTTCCGGGGGTATCCCCTGCGCTTTGGGCGAGCGCTTGCTGGCGGAGTCCCTCGAGGGAGGGGCAGGTCTTCTGTTCTTTGCGAAATTGTTCTTGCGTGGGCCCCCCTTCTTGAGGCCACTGGTCGAGGTTAGCGAGGTCGGTGGGTTGAGCTGGTTCGGCGGGAATGTTACGGTCGGTGTTTTCGGCCGGGGCAACCGGAGGCGGTGGCGCCGGCCATTCGGGTTCTTCTGGCTGGTGGTTGGCACGGGCGGCCATGGAACGGGTGGTGACGCACGCCCAGTCGGGGACGCCCAACATCCCCAGGTGTTCCTTTCTCTCCACGGCGGCCCACGGAGAGCTTTCCAGGTCATTGCCCAGGAGGCAGTCTACGGGGGCATCGTCTCGGACCGTCACTTTCAACATGCCGGAGACCCCCCCCCATTCGAAGGGGACGCAGGCCATCCGACACAGGCTCTCCGAGTTATCGGCTGATCGTACAGGGCAGAGAATGTTCGGTAGATACTGTTCTGGGGCCACCAGGTGACAGCGGACGGCTGTTACACTGGCCCCGGTGTCACGAAGGGCTTCGGCCTGGTGTCCATTGATGCTCACCCATTGGCTGTACTTCTGGGTGTTAGCGGGTAGGGGGACCCGCGGGACCATGTCTTTCCCCCCTAAGCAGGCTAGAGTCATGGCGGCCGGCTCCCACTCTTGATGCTCTTGTTCGTACTCTTCTTGTTCCTCGGAGATCTGTTCTTCCCCTAGGGCTGCAGCGGCCACTTGGCGGGGTCTTGGGCTCTGGTACTGCGGGCAGTTTGGGTCGTTCGCATAGTGGCCGACTCGTTGACATCGGTGACACGTGACATTGGCTCTGTACCCCGGTCGCGCTGGGGTGCTGCCCCGGTTGGCCGGGGGGGTGGTGTTGGTAGCGGGGGCGACCAGGGCGTTGTCTCTTCCTCGCCCTTGGCCCCCTCCTCCTCCTCTGGGTCGGTGCTGACCATTGTTGTTCCGGTTCTGTTCGTAGGACCCATTCCGGCCCACTCTGGTGATCTCCCACCGGTCAGCTTCGGCTGCGAGCTGCCGGGGATCCGTTAACTTGCTGTCGAGGAGGTGTTGGCGGAGTTCAATGAAGCAATTGTTCGACAGATGCTCCCATACCATCAGGTTAAATAGTTGCTCGTAGGTCGTGACGTTGCTTCCTCGGATCCAGCCCTCGAAGGCTCGGCTAAAGTATGTTACATAGTCCACCCAAGTTGTACCCGGGATGCGGGTGCAGTCTCGGAACCTCTGACGGTACATCTCGGGTGTGAGACCATAGCGGGTGAGGAGGGCCGCTTTCATATGGTCGTAGGAGGTCATCTGGTGGTCCGGGAGCTGTAGTAGGGTGTCGCGGCCCTCATTGAGGAATCTTCCCCAGAGACCGGCTCCCCAGTCGCTTCTATCGATCCGGTGTGCAGTCATAGCGATTTCATAGGCTTTAAACCATTGCTGGATGTCGTCCTCTCTGAAGTATTCTCGGACAACATCCTTGGGGATGTGTACCTTTTTGTCTGTGGCCCCTGAGGTGGGGGGTCGCTCCGGTACCCCTGCTTCTTTATTCTGCTTGCGTAGGTTGATCTCGGCTAGGTTTCGTTCGTGTTCGTACGCTAGTTTTTTTTCCTCGAGCTCCCTTTGTCTCTGTTTCTCCTCTCTTTCTTCTCGGAGACGCAGGTGCTCTAAGTTGATTTTTTGTTCGGCCAACTTAAGTTCAACGTCCATTTTAAGTCGGGCCATTTCTAGTTCGTGTAGTCGGGTCCTTTCTCTTTCCTGGATCTCGCCTTGCGAGAGACCCGTTCTTTGCCCTTCCGGGGCCGTGGTCGCTTTTTCTACGGTGCTTTGATCAGGGGTTCCGGCAGCCCCGGTTTCTGCCCAAGATTCTAGGGCATGCTTAAAATCGTCCTTGGTACTCAGTCCGGTGGTAGCGATACCCAGTTCGATGCAGAATTGTTTAAGTTCACGATGGTTGTACTCCTCCAATTTCTCCATTTGGAATTTCTCGGTTGATCCGCTCTCTTTCGTGGTCATTGTGACTTCGTCGTGGGGTGAGCTATTCTCTGTACGTTTATGCGGTGATTCGGATCGCGCCGCTGGCCACCAATGTTAGACGGACCGGGAGGGTCGGCCGAGGTTACGGGGAGAGGTCTCCAGGGAGAGCCGTCTCCAACGACTGTACAGATAAGTAACTTCCCCCCCACAGACGGACACCACACAAGGTTGAAGGTTAACGAGACTTTATATGCAATTCTTAGGTTACGAGGATGGATACAAGGAGGTCTGGACTCAGGGGTCCCCTCGGTTCTAGTCTCTGGCTTAGGAAAGGGGTAGCGGGACAGTCTTAGTTACCAATGAGTACAAAATAGCTCTCAATCCTCGAGCTCGGCGTTCTAGATGATCGGGCCGTGGAGGAGCCAAGCAGGTCCCGAGATGGATGAAGGAAGGACGACGGTCCGCGGCGGAGCCTGCAGGTCCCGGTGGAAGATGACGGTTACAACGGTCCGCGGCCACGCCAGCAGATCCCGACGACGATGAAGGATGAAGGTTACGACGGCTGCGGCAGCGCCAACAGGCAGGACGATGGTGCACAGGACAGAGCTATGGCAGCGCCAGTAGTCCGTCCAGGATGAGTTCCTCTTTACGTCTCTCGACTCCAAGATACAACTGCCTTCCTGCTCTGGAGCTGCCCCAGTTATAGGGCTGGCGTGCTTTGATGTCCGGACCCTCGCACTTGGAGGTCGGGAGGTCCGGGATGGGGGAGTCCAGACACCCAGCAGGGGGGTGGAGCCAGCGCCCGGGGAGGCGATGGGCGAGCGGCACTTGGTGGGGGAGAGCCATCGGCACCTCTTTCTCCCATTGACTTGCCAAGTAGCCCGCTCACCTCCTGGGTGGAGGGTGGTGCCGGAATGTCTGAGGCCGGGCCAGGCCCAGGGTTGAGGTCGATCGGGGGCCAGGCGGCCTCGTGGTGGAGTGTCCAAGATGGCGCCCCAGGCTGGGCGCGTGGGCCGGCAGTGGATCGGACCCTCGAGGTCGGCAGGCTCGAGGGCAGGGGTCCCTGAGGGGACGGAGGACGTGCAATGGTGGTGTGTGGTACTTGCGGGACTGGGCTCAGGCCTGGTTGGGCCGGGGGGAGCGGCCCTTCATGTGGCCTGTCCAACAAGGGGCACAAGCGTTAAATCAAAAGCACTGTTACACATATAAAGTTGCACGTTTATGGATGAGGGCGGGTGGCCACTCAGACCATATATTAAAAAAGTGGTATAAGTAACACTTATCGAACAATGGTTAGGCCTAGGGCCTAGAGATTCGCTGGGAGCAGTCAGGACAAGCAATGAAGAAGTCGGGAGTAGCCCACAGGAGACGGGTGCAGCACGGAAAGTGCGGCGCGCACCAATGCACTGTCAATGGTGCGTAAAAGTCAATTAAAGTGAATAAAAAGATACTTCCGCTGAACCTAGGAACACAAAACTTTAGACACAGACCCTAGAGGTGTGTACCAGTGTAAAGACACCGGCGTTGCAAAGTTACCTCACCCACAGGCCGTGGGTGCACAGGGTCGAAGTGGCGTCGGGTTCTGTCACGCAGGTTCTTGGTGCTTGGAGCTGTTGCAGCTGCAGGCGCTGTGAAGCAGAAGTGTCCGGTGCGATCCAAGGGTGGATCGAAGTAGAAAAGTACCTGAAAGTAGAGGGGACAGAGTCTGGGTCACTCAGCAGTGACCAGGGTGGAACCAGGACGGAACCAGGCAATGTCGGGCGCAATCAGGCGGTTGTCGATAGGCTTCTCTCCGCTGTCACGTGGGCTCTGGGGCATCTGCGACGTCCAGGAGCAGGTCACGATCTGTCCCACGTAGGCTCTCGCCGTCAGCACCGTCGGCTTCAAGATTGCAGCAAACAGCACTTGGCAAAAGCAATCCACGCGGAACCGGGAGATTGCTTATCACTCGAACCAGGAGGGTCAGAGTGGGTGCTCCTTTTCACAGGAGCTGGTGCAGATCTGGAGCAACCAGAAAAGCAAGTCGTATTTCAAAGTTCGTCGGCACAGGGGCCACAAGCCAGCTGGCAAGTGACCGAGCCAACGCGTCGAGCGCACACAAGCAGAAGGGCCCCACGCAGCACTCGTCGAGTGTGGAGGGGTGAGCTTTGGTGCAAGTGGAGCTCGGGGCTGGGGCTTCTCAAACCCCGGTGTACAGCTTCGAGGGTCACTCGTGGGCCGCACGGTCAGCGTCTCGTGGCCTTTTCAAGATGGCGTGCCCCACGCTTCCGGTCGCCTCCACGGGTCTCAGCTCTGCAGGGACTGTGGATCGGGCAGGTAGAAGGCAGGCAAGCTTGATCTCGTCGATCTCTGTCGCTCGAGTTCCGGCGGGAACTGCAACAAAGCAAGGGTCGAGGGCTGGATGGTGCCTGTTTGCACAGGGTGGTCACTCCTTGACCACAAGGGAGATTCTTCAGTCTTCTTACGTCGTGTAGAAAGTCGAAGGGTCCAGATTTCATTTCTTATGTTTCTTCAGGATGATCTGAGGTCCGTTGGGACTGCTCCCCCTCTTATTCGAATCTCGGGGGTTGGACATCCTGCTAGGTCCCCTCCTATGGGTGGGACCCAGGAAGGGGGTGGTTACACCCCTCTCCTTTGATCCTGGCCGCGCTGGGACAGGGGCTGGGAGGCCCCAGAACCGGTTTGGCCGGATCCTGCAAGGGGCAGCCTTGTGCTCCCCAGGCAGTGTCTGGTTTCATTGAAACCTCCCTACTCCAATCCACTATCTCCTGTCTGGGGTGGTTTGACACCGCCCTGTGACAGGAAACTCTTTGTCCAGGCCTCCTCTGCCGGGTTTCGGTCAGCAGCAGGAGGTCAGACCCGTGTCTGTGGCAGGGGCATCCATTTTGTGGATCTGAGGCTCATTTTAAATCAACCGCGTTTCAGTAAAGTAACATGTCTTCTCCCTCTAGAAGGGTGGAATGCTACCCCCGTCGCCAGAACTGGCGAGGGGGTAGTATTCCAATTCGTATGACACCTTACACGACATGTTTTGATAAAGCCAAACCAAAGTTGCTATATAACCGCGAGGATTATAAGGCGCTTAAGAGTATATGGTATGGCATTATCCCGGATCAGCCTAGGGAGTTGTTCCCGACAGCTGCAGACAGGCTCAGCTCATGCCAGAGCACCATCTCACATAAAACCACGCACTCTGCCTCCAGGATTGATGAGGCCTTCCATAGGAGTGGCTTACAGGCTATATATGTGTCCAGATATAGGTTTAGATATAGGTATACTATATCTAAGCAAGGGGTGATTACACCCACTTGCCCCAGCTGAGTGATCAGCCAGTTGTGTCAATTTAAGAACCAGCCAGGGGTGGCAAAAGCTATGCTTCAGCCCCTGGTAGGCCTTGGTGGCACCTATGCCCTGGGCACCTATAGTGCATGGTACAGGGGCTGACAAGGAGTCCATTTCCAATTGTGGTATGTACCTATAGCACATGTATTATAAATTTAGAGAGAGAACAGCAGGCTGGGGGTCTGATTAGCAGGCCCACAGCCTCAGTAAGTCGAAAACCAGTGAAGCAAAAAGCAAAAATTGGGGTGACCATAGGATAGCAGACCCTACTCTCCTACATACCCCCCCCCCCAAACGCAGGGACATTAAACTTAACCTTGACCAGATAAGTCTTCATGTTCTAAGTGGAAGTACCGGGAGAGACCATCTGCATTACCATGGTCAGTCCCTGGGCGGTGCTCCACTGTAAAGTCCATCCCCTGTAGGGAAATGGACCACCTGAGCAGTTTGGGATTTTCACCCTTCATCTGATTTAGCCACAAGAGGGGCTTATGGTCTGTCTGAATTAGGAAGTGAGTACCAAACAAGTATGGCCTCAACTTCTTCAGGGCCCAAACCACAGCAAAGGCCTCCCTCTCAATAGCTGACCAACGTTTCTCCCTGGGGGTCAGCCTCCTGCTAATAAAAGCAATGGGCTGGTCTTGACCATCTTGATTAAGTTGTGAAAGCACAGCTCCCACCCCCAACTCAGAAGCATCTGTCTGTACAATGAACTGTTTGGAGTAGTCAGGACTCTTCAGGATAGGTGCAGAGCACATGGCCTTCTTCAGGTCATCAAATGCCTTTTGACAGCTAACTGTCCACTGAACCTTTTTGGGCATCTTCTTGGATGTCAAGTCATTCAATGGTGTCACAATGGACCCATAGTTCTTTACAAATTTTCTGTAATACCCAGTCAGGCCCAAGAAGGCTCTGACTTGTGTCTGGGTAGTTGGAGGAGTCCAGTCCTGTATGGTCTGGATCTTGCTCTCCAGTGGTTGAACTTGACCCCCACCTACTAGGTGGCCCAAGTACACAACCTTGCTCTGCCCTATCTGGCACTTAGTAGCCTTGATAGTCAGGCCTGCCTTTTGCAGGGCCTCCAGAACCTTCTTCAGGTGGATCAGGTGATCCTCCCAGGTGGAGCTAAAGACAGCAATATCATCTAGATATGCTGCGCAAAAGTCATCCAACCCAGCAAGGACTTGGTTCACCAACCTTTGGAAAGTGGCAGGTGCATTCTTCAAACCAAAGGGCATTACCACAAACTGATAATGTCCACTAGGGGTAGAGAATGCTGTTTTGGCTTTTGACTCTTCAGCTAGTCTGATTTGCCAGTAGCCAGCTGTCAAATCAAATGTGCTCAGAAACTTGGCAGAAGCCAATTTATCAATGAGCTCATCTGCTCTTGGAATGGGATGAGCATCTGTCCTAGTGACAGCATTGAGACCTCTGTAGTCCACACAAAACCTCATTTCTCTCTTCCCATCTTTGGTATGAGGTTTTGGCACAAGGACCACTGGGCTAGCCCATGGGCTCTCTGATGGCTCAATCACTCCAAGCTCCAACATCTTTTGCACCTCAGCCTTTATACAATCCCTGACATGGTCAGGTTGCCTGTAGATCTTATTCTTCACAGGCAGATTGTCACCAGTATCCACCTCATGGGTGCACCAGTTAGTCTGACTGGGTGTGAGTGAAAACAAGTGTCTGTGGGCCTGCAACACCTGTCTGCAGTCCACCTGTTGCTGCTCAGTGAGGCTGCCTGCCAAGGCTACTCCATCAACTGAACCATCATCAGGGTTCTGGGAAAGCAGGTCTGGGAGAGGGTCACTCTCTTCCTCCTGTTCCCCATCTGTGGCCATGAGGAGACTCATGTCCTCCCTGTCAACAAATGCTTTCAAACGATTGACATGGAGCACCCTGTGGGGGCTCCTAGGGGTGCCAAAGTCAACCAAGTAGGTGACTTCTCCCTTCTTTTCAATGATAGGGTAGGGTCCAGTCCATTGGTCCTGGAGAGCTGCTGGCCCCACTGGGTCCAACACCCACACCTTCTGCCCTGGCTGGTACTCAACCAGAACAGCCTTTTGGTCATGCCAGGCTTTCTGTAATTCCTGACTTGCCTCAAGGTTTTTGGATGCTCTCTCCATGTATTCAGCCATCCTGGAGCGGAGACCAAGTACATAGTCCACAATGTCTAGTTTAGGCTTTTTGAGAGGTAACTCCCATCCTTCCTTCACCAAACTCAATGGACCTCTTACAGGGTGGCCAAACAAAAGTTCAAAAGGGCTGTAGCCAACCCCCTTCTGTGGGACCTCTCTGTAAGCAAAGAGCAAGCAGGGTAAAAGGATGTCCCATTTCCGCCTAAGCTTCTCTGGTAACCCTTTTATCATTCCCTTTAGGGTCTTGTTGAACCTTTCCACAAGCCCATTGCACTGTGGATGGTAGGGTGTGGTAAACTTATAGTTTACTCCACACTCTTTCCACATTGCTTTTAAGTATCCAGACATAAAGTTGGTACCTCTGTCTGAAAGAACCTCCTTTGGAAAGCCCACTCTTGAGAAAACTGCAATGAGGGCTTTTGCCACCACAGGAGCTGTGGTGGTCCTCAGGGGAATTGCTTCTGGGTACCTGGTGGCATGATCCACTACCACCAGTATAAATCTGTGCCCAGATGCTGTTTGAGGATCCATGGGACCCACAATGTCTATTCCAACTCTTTCAAAGGGTACCCCCACCACAGGTAGTGGTATCAGGGGGGCCTTTGTTGTGCCACCTGACTTACCACTGGCTTGGCAAGTGACACAGGAGCGACAAAACTCCTTGACATTTTCTGACATGTGAGGCCAGTGAAAGTGTGGAACAAGCCTGTCCCAAGTCTTATTCTGGCCTAGGTGTCCTGCAAGGGGAATATCATGGGCCAAGGTAAGAAGGAAGCCCCTAAACTTCAAAGGTATAACCAACCTCCTGGTTGTGCCAGGCTTGGGGTCTCTAGCCTCTGAATAAAGGAGTCCTTCATCCCAATACACTTTATGGGTACCTTGAGCATTCCCTGCGGCCTCAGCAGCAGCTTGCTGTCTGAGGGGTTCAAGTGAAGGGCAATCTAATTGGGCCTGCCCCAGGTCTGCCCTTGAGGGTCCCCCTGTCCCCAGAAACTCAACCTGATCAGGTTCAAGCTCCTCAGAGACAGTCTCCTCTTGGACTGCAGAATCAGTTTCCTGTGAAACTTGATCCTCAACCTGGGGCAAGTGGGAAGGCACAGCCTTAACCCTCTTGCTCCTTCTCTTGGGTTGTGGTTGGTCTATTTTTCAAGATCCACCACTGGTTCAGGAAGGCACTTCTTAGCCTGAGACCTTGTCACTGCAAGGACATGAGCTGAAATCCCTAGCATTTCTGCATGAGTCCTGTACTCCACTTCTGACCAAACTGAGCTTTCAAGATCATTGCCTAACAGACAGTCTACTGGGAGGTCTGCACTCACAACAACTTTCTTTAGGCCATCTACCCCTCCCCATGAGAAGTTCACAACAGCCACACTATGGGAAGTAGTGGAGTTGCTTGCATTGGTCACTAGGTAACTTTCACCTAGTACAATTTGTCCAGGGTCCACAAAGCCAGGTGCCACCATTGTGACACTGGCACAAGTGTCCCTGTAGGCCTGAGCCAGTTTCTCATTAATTAAGGGAGTCTGCCTATATTTGCCCAGGTTACTGGGGCTTACTGCAGTGGGCAAAGATATGTCCACATCATATAGGAGAACTGCCTGTGTGGGGATTCTGACTAGGCCAGATTCCACCTCAGTACCCAGGGTCAACCCTACTAAACCCTTTGGCTGTGTACCACCACTGCTGACTGTACTAGGGGGTGCAGTTGCTTTAGGAGCTGTAGTGGTGGGGACTGGATTTTTCTTAGTGCATTCACTGCCCCAGTGTGAAACTGATTTGCAGGTATTACACCAAGGTTTCTTTGGGCCATCATTCTTCTTTTTCTTGTTTCCATTTTGGGAACCCCCCTCCTTATTGCTAGTTTGGGGGCCTGAAGACTTCTGGTCCTTTTCTTTATCTTTCTGATTCCCACCCTTCTGGTCTGTTTTCTTCTGGTCACCTTGGTTCTGGTTTTTCTGCTTAATCCTTGTTCTGACCCATTTGTCTGCCTTCTTTCCCAATTCTTGGGGAGAGGTCAAATCAGAGTCAACAAGGTATTGATGCAACAGCTGGTTCTGACAGTTATTAAGGATCTGTTCTCTCATCATAAGATTGTACAATCATGTATAGTCTGAAACTTTACTTCCCTGCAGCCAACCCTCCAGAGCCTTAGTGGCACAATCTACAAAATCAGTCCAGTCCTGAGTCTGTGCTTTTTGGGTGTCTCTGAACAACAACCTGTATTGCTCAGTGGTTAGGCCAAACCCTTCAATAAGAGCACTCTTCAGAACAGAGTAGTTTTTGGCATCCTCAGGTCTAACAGTGAGGAGCCTGTCCCTCCCTTTCTCAGAAAAGGAGTACCATAAAATTGCTGCCCACTGATCCTCAGGGACCTGCTGTACCATGCAGGCCCTCTCAAGAGCAGTCATCCATTTGTGGATATCATCCCCTTCCTTGTAGGGGGGCACAATTTTTGTCAGGTTTCTATTGTCATAGGCCCTGTCTTTTTCTTTAGGAACTTTGCTGCCACCAGTGGCATCTAAGCCACACAATTTTTTCTCTCTTGCTAAAGCAAGTTTAGCTTGAGCCAAGGCTACCTCTTCCCTTTCTATTTGGAGTTGGACAGCCCTCATCCTGGCCCTATGCTCTTTTCTCTGGGAGGAAGTCATTCCTCTTTGAGATTCTCTTGAGGCACTAGAAAGGTGAGAGTCCCTTGACAGAGATCTCTCCCTTCTATTACCTGGGAGAATTTGGTTATGAGATCTGGAGTGGTGCTGGCCCCCTCCATTCCCATGTAGGTCCAAGTTGGCCTGGTTAAGCCTGGCAACCTGTACCTGGTTTCCCCCCTGATCCTGATCTTCAGGCTCATCTAAATCAGAGCCTTCTTCTTCTTCTTCCTCCACTACATCATCTTGAAGATCCTCATTCTCAGGGGAGTTTATCCCTTCCTCTGTTTCTAAGGGAGTCTGACTCACCTTATCTAGGTCATCCTTTTCTAGGAGAGCTACTAGGGAAGGAATGGTAGGGCCTCTGCCCTTTTTTAGCCCCCTGGCTGTGCACAAGGCACTCAGGTCTTTGTGGCTAAGGTTGTCATATCTGGATGTTGTCCCTATAGGATCAACTATTACAGGAGCAGAGCCTGAGGCTCTATCTGTATCAGACATGACTGCTAGTGAGGTGTAAGTGGTGCACTTACCTACACTAAGTGGTTTCCTACTGTACCTTGCTAGTGAGTTGTAGTCAGGGTGTGCTAATCCCTTTAATCTACAACTACTAAGTTCAGTAGAACTTAATATGCTAAGCTTTTGATTTATATGTACCTAGAGGTACTTGATGTGATCTTTCAATTTGATAAAGATTGCAATGGTAAAACAAACAGCAAGCTCAAATCCGCACCGCTGCACACCAATGTGAGAAGTTGGCCTGATATGTAGTGTTTCCAATTCTGGAACCACTGGGTATCAGTCCAAACAAACCCCAAAGATGTCAGGTTGTAAGTCAACCTTGTAGACAAGCTATCCTAGTGGTAGCATGGACTAAGCAGCCTTAAAGGCTTAACTTAAGAGGTCGTGTTAAGCGAGCTGTTTTACCACATACAATCCTGTAATCAAATGAAAGGACACCACACAAGTATATATTATAAAAATATATGTATTTATTTCTAAATTACTCCCCAGTACTCTTTATGAGGAAAGGGGCACAAGCGTTAAATCAAAAGCACTGTTACACATATAAAGTTGCACGTTTATGGATGAGGGCGGGTGGCCACTCAGACCATATATTAAAAAAGTGGTATAAGTAACACTTATCGAACAATGGTTAGGCCTAGGGCCTAGAGATTCGCTGGGAGCAGTCAGGACAAGCAATGAAGAAGTCGGGAGTAGCCCACAGGAGACGGGTGCAGCACGGAAAGTGCGGCGCGCACCAATGCACTGTCAATGGTGCGTAAAAGTCAATTAAAGTGAATAAAAAGATACTTCCGCTGAACCTAGGAACACAAAACTTTAGACACAGACCCTAGAGGTGTGTACCAGTGTAAAGACACCGGCGTTGCAAAGTTACCTCACCCACAGGCCGTGGGTGCACAGGGTCGAAGTGGCGTCGGGTTCTGTCACGCAGGTTCTTGGTGCTTGGAGCTGTTGCAGCTGCAGGCGCTGTGAAGCAGAAGTGTCCGGTGCGATCCAAGGGTGGATCGAAGTAGAAAAGTACCTGAAAGTAGAGGGGACAGAGTCTGGGTCACTCAGCAGTGACCAGGGTGGAACCAGGACGGAACCAGGCAATGTCGGGCGCAATCAGGCGGTTGTCGATAGGCTTCTCTCCGCTGTCACGTGGGCTCTGGGGCATCTGCGACGTCCAGGAGCAGGTCACGATCTGTCCCACGTAGGCTCTCGCCGTCAGCACCGTCGGCTTCAAGATTGCAGCAAACAGCACTTGGCAAAAGCAATCCACGCGGAACTGGGAGATTGCTTATCACTCGAACCAGGAGGGTCAGAGTGGGTGCTCCTTTTCACAGGAGCTGGTGCAGATCTGGAGCAACCAGAAAAGCAAGTCGTATTTCAAAGTTCGTCGGCACAGGGGCCACAAGCCAGCTGGCAAGTGACCGAGCCAACGCGTCGAGCGCACACAAGCAGAAGGGCCCCACGCAGCACTCGTCGAGTGTGGAGGGGTGAGCTTTGGTGCAAGTGGAGCTCGGGGCTGGGGCTTCTCAAACCCCGGTGTACAGCTTCGAGGGTCACTCGTGGGCCGCACGGTCAGCGTCTCGTGGCCTTTTCAAGATGGCGTGCCCCACGCTTCCGGTCACCTCCACGGGTCTCAGCTCTGCAGGGACTGTGGATCGGGCAGGTAGAAGGCAGGCAAGCTTGATCTCGTCGATCTCTGTCGCTTGAGTTCCGGCGGGAACTGCAACAAAGCAAGGGTCGAGGGCTGGATGGTGCCTGTTTGCACAGGGTGGTCACTCCTTGACCACAAGGGAGATTCTTCAGTCTTCTTACGTCGTGTAGAAAGTCGAAGGGTCCAGATTTCGTTTCTTATGTTTCTTCAGGATGATCTGAGGTCCGTTGGGACTGCTCCCCCTCTTATTCGAATCTCGGGGGTTGGACATCCTGCTAGGTCCCCTCCTATGGGTGGGACCCAGGAAGGGGGTGGTTACACCCCTCTCCTTTGATCCTGGCCGCGCTGGGACAGGGGCTGGGAGGCCCCAGAACCGGTTTGGCCGGATCCTGCAAGGGGCAGCCTTGTGCTCCCCAGGCAGTGTCTGGTTTCATTGAAACCTCCCTACTCCAATCCACTATCTCCTGTCTGGGGTGGTTTGACACCGCCCTGTGACAGGAAACTCTTTGTCCAGGCCTCCTCTGCCGGGTTTCGGTCAGCAGCAGGAGGTCAGACCCGTGTCTGTGGCAGGGGCATCCATTTTGTGGATCTGAGGCTCATTTTAAATCAACCGCGTTTCAGTAAAGTAACATGTCTTCTCCCTCTAGAAGGGTGGAATGCTACCCCCGTCGCCAGAACTGGCGAGGGGGTAGTATTCCAATTCGTATGACACCTTACACGACATGTTTTGATAAAGCCAAACCAAAGTTGCTATATAACCGCGAGGATTATAAGGCGCTTAAGAGTATATGGTATGGCATTATCCCGGATCAGCCTAGGGAGTTGTTCCCGATAGCTGCAGACAGGCTCAGCTCATGCCAGAGCACCATCTCACATAAAACCACGCACTCTGCCTCCAGGATTGATGAGGCCTTCCATAGGAGTGGCTTACAGGCTATATATGTGTCCAGATATAGGTTTAGATATAGGTATACTATATCTAAGCAAGGGGTGATTACACCCACTTGCCCCAGCTGAGTGATCAGCCAGTTGTGTCAATTTAAGAACCAGCCAGGGGTGGCAAAAGCTATGCTTCAGCCCCTGGTAGGCCTTGGTGGCACCTATGCCCTGGGCACCTATAGTGCATGGTACAGGGGCTGACAAGGAGTCCATTTCCAATTGTGGTATGTACCTATAGCACATGTCTTATAAATTTAGAGAGAGAACAGCAGGCTGGGGGTCTGATTAGCAGGCCCACAGCCTCAGTAAGTCGAAAACCAGTGAAGCAAAAAGCAAAAATTGGGGTGACCATAGGATAGCAGACCCTACTCTCCTACAACCCTTGACCAATTTGACATTTGCTGGCCTTGATCGTGAGGCCAGCTCGCTGAAGGGCTTGTAGTACTGTTCGGAGGTGGTGGAGGTGCTCGGTCCAATGGTGGCTGTATACAGCGATGTCGTCTAGGTAGGCGGCGCTGAACCCTTCGAGCCCCGCCAGGACCTGATTGACGAGCCGCTGAAAGGTTGCTGGGGCATTCTTCATGCCAAAGGGCATGACCTTGAAATGGTAATGGCCATCGGGGGTGGAAAAGGCAGAACGTTCTTGGGCCCGGGGTGTGAGGCCGATTTGCCAGTAGCCCGCCGTCAGGTCGAAAATACTGAGGTAGCTGGCAGCTCCCATGCGGTCGATTAGTTCATCTGCCCGGGGGATGGGATGTGCGTCTGTTCTGGTGACCGCATTTAAGCCCCGGTAGTCGACGCAGAACCGGAGTTCCGGCGTGGTGCCAGGGGCGGCTGCTTTGGGGACCAGTACTACAGGACTGGCCCAGGGGCTCTCTGAGGGCTCGATGACCCCGAGCGTGAGCATTTTTGCTACCTCTTCCTGGATGCAGGCCCGTACCCGATCTGGCACGCGGTAGGCCCGGTGGCGGATAGGGGGGCTGTCCCCCGTGTCCACATCGTGCACACACCAGGAAGTGACACCTGGGGCGAGGGAGAACAGGCTGGCGAACTGTGACAGGAGGACTCGACACTCCTGGCGTTGCTCTCGGGTGAGGGCCTCAGAGAGTCGGACCCCATCCACGGAGCCGTCTTTCTCCTGAGTCCGTAGGAGGTCAGGGAGGGGCTCGGAGTCCTCTTCAGCCCCATTGTCTGTGGCCATCAGGAGGCTGAGTTCTGAACGCACAAAGTGGGGTTTCAGTCTGTTAGCGTGGAGGACCCGGAGGGGGTTCCGGGAAGATTCCATGTCGATGAGATAGGTGGCAGGACCCTTGCGCTCGACCACTTTGAAGGGCCCTGTCCACTTGTCTTGCAGGGCGCAGGGTTCGGTGGGGGACATCACCCATACCTGTTGCCCAGGTTCAAATTCGATGGAGGAGGCATTCCGGTCATACCACTTTTTCATGTCCTCTTGACTGGCTTCTAGGTTGGCTTTTGCCAGCTCTCTGAACCGCCGGGTCTGGTTGCGGAGGGTTAGGAGGTACCGGAAGACATCTGGTGGGTTCTTCAGAGGGGGCATCTCCCAGCCTTCCTTGACTAGGCTGAGCGGCCCCCGCACTTGGTGTCCATATAGCAGTTCAAACGGGCTGAAGCCCAGGGATTTCTGGGGAACCTCTCGGTATGCGAAGAGGAGGCACGGCAGCAGCACGTCCCACTGGCGACGGAGGGGCTCTTCCAACCCCCCGATCATCCCTTTGAGCTTGCGGTTGAACCGCTCAACGAGTCCGTTTCCTTGAGGGTGATAGGGGGTCGTGAATCGGTAGGTAACCCCGCACTGTTGCCAGAGGGACTTCATATATTTAGAAATAAAGTTTGTGCCTCTGTCGCTGACGACTTCTCGGGGGAAGCCCACACGGGAGAAGATCCCCATTAGAGCCCGGCCGACTACCGGGGCTGTCACAGTTCGCAGGGGAACAGCCTCGGGGTAGCGGGTGGCGTGGTCCACTAGCACCAGGATGAATCGATGGCCTTGTTGTGTACGCGGGTCCAGGGGCCCCACGATGTCTATCCCGACCCTCTCGAACGGGGTGGTGACCACGGGAAAAGGTTGCAGGGGGACTTTTAGTTTGCGGCCGCTCTTTCCACTGGCTTGGCACGTGGGGCAAGATCGGCAATGCTGGTGCACATCGTTCCTCATTTTGGGCCAGAAGAAGTGGGTCACCAGACGACTGTATGTTTTATCTTGACCCAGGTGTCCCGCCAGGGGGACATCGTGGGCCAGGTTTAGCAGAAAGTCTCTAAAACGGAGGGGCACCACTAGTACTCGGCTGGCCCCCAGCTCCGCGATTCTTTGCTCACTGTACAGCAGATCATTGTCCCAGTAGACCCAGTGAGTTCCGGAGGTATCCCCTGCGCTTTGGGCGAGCGCTTGCTGGCGGAGTCCCTCGAGGGAGGGACAGGTCTTCTGTTCTTGGCGAAATTGTTCTTGCGTGGGCCCCCCCTCTTGAGGCCACTGGTCGAGGTTAGCGAGGTCTGGAGGTTGAGCTGGTTCTGGGGGGACGTCACGGTCGGTGGTTTCGGCTGGGGCGACCGGAGGCGGTGGCGCCGGCCATTCGGGTTCCTCTGGGCGGGGGTTGGCACGGGCGGCCATGGACCGGGTGGTGACGCACGCCCAGTCCGGGACGCCTAACATCCCCAGGTGTTCTCTTCGTTCTACGGTTGCCCACGGAGAGCTTTCAAGGTCATTCCCCAGGAGGCAGTCTACGGGGGCATCGTCTCGGACCGTTACCTTCAACATGCCGGAGACCCCTCCCCATTCGAAGGGGACGCGGGCCATCCGACACAGACTTTCCGAGTTATCGGCTGAACGTACAGGGCAGAGAATGTTTGGTAGGTATTGTTCTGGGGTCACCAGGTGACAGCGGACGGCTGTTACACTGGCCCCGGTGTCACGAAGGGCTTCGGCCCGGCGTCCATTGATGCTCACCCATTGGCTGTACTTCTGGGTGTTAGCGGGTAGGGGGACTCGCGGGACCATGTCTCTCCCCCCTAAGCAGGCTAGAGCCATGGCGGCTGGCTCCCATTCTTGGTGTTCCTGTTCATATTCCTCTTGTTCCTCTGAGATCTGTTCTTCCCCCAGAGCAGCAGCGGCTACTTGGCGGGGTCTTGGGCTCTGGTACTGGGGGCAGCTTGGGTCGTTTGCATAGTGGCCGACTCGTTGGCATCGATGGCACGTAACATTGGCTCGGTATCCCGGTCGCGCCGGGGTGCTGCCCCGGTTGGCCGGGGGGGTGGTGCTGGTAGCGGGGGCGACCGGAGCGTTGTCTCTTCCGCGTCCTTGGCCTCCTCCTCCTCCTCGGGGACGGTGCTGACCATTGTTGTTCCGGTTCTGTTCGTAGGACCCATTCCGGCCCACTCTGGTGATTTCCCACCGGTCAGCCTCGGCTGCGAGCTGCCGGGGATCCGTTAACTTGCTGTCGAGGAGGTGCTGGCGGAGTTCAATGAAGCAATTGTTCGACAGATGCTCCCATACCATAAGATTGAACAGTTGTTCGTAGGTTGTGACCTTGCTTCCTTTGATCCAGCCTTCAAAGGCTCGGCTGAAGTAGTTTACATAGTCCACCCAAGTTGTACCCGGGATGCGGGTGCAGTCTCGGAACCTCTGACGGTACATCTCGGGTGTGAGGCCATAGCGGGTGAGGAGTGCAGCTTTCATATGGTCATAGGAGGTCATCTGGTGGTCCGGGAGTTGCAGCAGGGCGTCGCGGCCCTCATTGAGGAATCTCCCCCATAGACCGGCTCCCCAATCGCTTCTATCGATCCGGTGTGCAGTCATAGCGATTTCATAGGCCTTAAACCATTGCTGGATGTCGTCCTCTCGGAAGTATTCTCGAACGACATCCTTGGGGATGTGTACCTTTTTCTCTGTTGCCCCTGGGGTGTGGGGTTGCTCGGACACCCCTACTTCTTTATTCTGTTTGCGTAGGTCGATCTCAGCTAGTTTTTGTTCATGTTCATATGCCAGTTTCTTTTCCTCGAGCTCCCTTTGTCTCTGTTTCTCCTCTCTTTCTTCTCGGAGACGCAGGTGCTCTAGGTTGATTTTTTGTTCGGCCAACTTAAGTTCAACGTCCATTTTGAGCCGGGCCATTTCCAGCTCGTGTAGTCGGGTTTTTTCTCGTTCCTGGATCTCGTCTTGCGAGAGACCCGTTCTTTGCTCTTCCGGGGCCGTGATGGTTTTTGCTGCGATGCTTTGATCGGGGGTTCCGGCAGCCCCCGTTTCTGCCCAAGATTCTAGGGCATGCTTAAAATCGTCTTTGGTACTTAGTCCGGTGGTAGCGATACCTAGTTCGATGCAGAACTGCTTTAGTTCACGATGGTTGTACTCGTCCAATTTCTCCATCTGGAATTTCTCGGTTGCTCCGCTTTCTTTAGTTGTCATCGTGATTCGCCGTGGGGTGAGCTACTCTCTGTACGGTTATGCGGGGATTCGGATCCCACCGCTGCCACCAATGTTAGACGGACCGGGAGGGTCGGCCGAGGATAAGGGGAGAGGTCTCCGGGGAGAGCCGTCTCCAGCGATCGTACAGACAAGTAACTTCCCCCCCACAGACGGACACCACACAAGGTTAAAGTTCAACGAGACTTTATAGGCAATTCTTTAGTTTACGATGGAATGGTACAAGGAGGTCTGGACTCAGGGGTCCCCTCGATTCTGGTTTCTTGTTTGGGAAAAGGGTAGCGGGACAGTCTTGTTACCAAAAAGATGGAAATAGCTCTCAATCCTCGAGCTCGGCGTTCTAGATGATCGGGCCGCGGCGGAGCCAGCAGGTCCCGAGATGGACGAAGGAAACGACGGTCCGCGGCGGAGCCAGCAGGTCCCGGTGAAGATGATGGTTACAAACGGTCCGCGGCCACGCCAGCAGGTCCCGACGACGATGAAGGATATGAAGGTTACGAAGGTTGCGGCAGCGCCAGCAGGCAAGACGATGGTGCACGAGACAGAGCTATGGCAGCGCCAGTAGTCCGTCACGGATGAGTTCTTCTCTGCGTCTCTCGACTCCAAGATACAACTGCCTTCCTGCTCTGGAGCTGCCTCAGTTATAGGGCTGGTGTTCTTTGATGTCCGGACCCTCGCACTTGGAGGTCGGGAGGTCCAGGATGGGGGAGTCCAGACACCCAGCAGGGGGGTGGAGCCAGCGCCCGGGGAGGCGATGGGCGAGCGGCACTTGGCGGGGGAGAGCCATCGACACCTCTTTCCCCCATGGACTTGCCAAGTAGCCCGCTCACCTCCTGGGTGGAGGGTGGTGCCGGGATGTCTGAGGCCTGGCCAGGCCCAGGGTTGGGGTCGATCGGGGGCCATGCGGCCTCGTGGTGGAGTGTCCAAGATGGCGCCCAGGATGGGCGCGCAGGCCGGCAGTGGATCAGGCCCACGAGGTCGACATGTTCGAGGGTAGGGGTCCCTGAGGGGACGGAGGACGTGTAATAGTGGTGTGTGGTACCTGCGTGACCGGGCTCGGGCCGGGTCGGGCCGGGGGGGAGTGGCCCTTCATGTGGCCTGTCCAACACACACTCACTCTGCACTCACTCTGCACTCACTCTGCAGTCACACTCACTCTGCAGTCACACTCACTCTGCATTCACTCTCACTCTGCAGCCACTCTCACTCTGCATTCACTCACACTCTGCACTCACACTCTGCACTCAAACTCTGCACTCAAACTCTACACTCACTCTGCACTCATTCTGCACTCACTCTCACTCTGCACTCACACTGCAGTCACACCCACTCTGCACTCACACTGCAGTCACACTCACTCTGCACTCACACTGCAGTCACACTCACTCTGCACTCACTCTGCACTCACTCTGCAGTCACACTCACTCTTCACTCACTCTGCATTCACTCTCACTCTGCAGCCACTCTCACTATGCATTCACTCACACTCTGCACTCACACTCTGCACTCAAACTCTGCACTCAAACTCTACACTCACTCTGCACTCATTCTGCACTCACTCTCACTCTGCACTCACACTGCAGTCACACTCACTCTGCACTCACACTGCAGTCACACTCACCCTGCACTCACTCAGCACTCACTCTGTAGTCACACTCACTCTGCACTCACTCTGCACTCACTCTGCAGTCACACTCACTCTTCACTCACTCTGCATTCACTCTCACTCTGCAGTCACTCTCACTCTGCAGTCACTCAAACTCTGCAGTCACTCACACTCTGCACTCACACTCTGCACTCAAACTCTGCACTAAAAACTCTACACTCACTCTGCACTCATTCTACACTCACTCTCACTCTGCACTTACACTGCAGTCACACTCACTCTGCACTCACACTGCAGTCACACTCACTCTGCACTCACTCTGTAGTCACACTCACTCTGCACTCACTCTGCACTCACTCTGCAGTCACACTCACTCTTCACTCACTCTGCATTCACTCTCACTCTGCAGTCACTCTCACTCTGCAGTCACTCACACTCTGCAGTCACTCACACTCTGCACTCACACTCTGCACTCAAACTCTGCACTCAAACTCCACACTCACTCTGCACTCACGCTGCACTCACACTCACTCTGCACTCACTCTACACTCACTCTGCACTCACACTGCAGTCACACTCACTCTGCACTCACTCTGCACTCACTCTGTAGTCACACTCACTCTGCACTCACTCTGCAGTCACACTCACTCTTCACTCACTCTGCATTCACTATCACTCTGCAGTCACTCTCACTCTGCAGTCACTCACACTCTGCAGTCACTCACACTCTGCACTCACACTCTGCACTCAAACTCTGCACTCAAACTCTACACTCACTCTGCACTCACTCTGCACTAACACTCACTCTGCACTCACTCTACACTCACTCTGCACTCACTCTGCACTCACGACCACTCACTCTGCACTCTGCACTCACTCTGCACTCACTCTCACTCTGCACTCACACTGCAGTCACACTCACTCTGCACTCACACTGCAGTCACACTCACTCTGCACTCACTCAGCACTCACTCTGTAGTCACACTCACTCTGCACTCACTCTGCAGTCACACTCACTCTTCACTCACTCTGCATTCACTCTCACTCTGCAGTCACTCTCACTCTGCAGTCACTCACACTCTGCAGTCACTCACACTCTGTACTCACACTCTGCACTCGAACTCTGCACTCAAACTCTACACTCACTCTGCACTCACTCTGCACTCACACTCACTCTGAACTCACTCTACACTCACTCTGCACTCACTCTGCACTCACAACCACTCACTCTGCACTCTGCACTCACTCTGCACTCACTCTGCACTTTCTCTGCAGGCACATTGCATCTGCCCTCACTCTGTCCTCTCTGCACTCACTCTGCACTCACACTCACTCTGTACTCACTCTGCACTCACTCTGCACTTACTCTGCACTCACACTCACTCTGCACTCACTCTGCACTCACACTGCAGTCACACCCACTCTGCACTCACACTGCAGTCACACTCACTCTGCACTCACACTGCAGTCACACTCACTCTGCACTCACTCTGCACTCACTCTGCAGTCACACTCACTCTTCACTCACTCTGCATTCACTCTCACTCTGCAGCCACTCTCACTATGCATTCACTCACACTCTGCACTCACACTCTGCACTCAAACTCTGCACTCAAACTCTACACTCACTCTGCACTCATTCTGCACTCACTCTCACTCTGCACTCACACTGCAGTCACACTCACTCTGCACTCACACTGCAGTCACACTCACCCTGCACTCACTCAGCACTCACTCTGTAGTCACACTCACTCTGCACTCACTCTGCAGTCACACTCACTCTTCACTCACTCTGCATTCACTCTCACTCTGCAGTCACTCTCACTCTGCAGTCACTCAAACTCTGCAGTCACTCACACTCTGCACTCACACTCTGCACTCAAACTCTGCACTAAAAACTCTACACTCACTCTGCACTCATTCTACACTCACTCTCACTCTGCACTTACACTGCAGTCACACTCACTCTGCACTCACACTGCAGTCACACTCACTCTGCACTCACTCTGTAGTCACACTCACTCTGCACTCACTCTGCACTCACTCTGCAGTCACACTCACTCTTCACTCACTCTGCATTCACTCTCACTCTGCAGTCACTCTCACTCTGCAGTCACTCACACTCTGCAGTCACTCACACTCTGCACTCACACTCTGCACTCAAACTTAGCACTCAAACTCCACACTCACTCTGCACTCACGCTGCACTCACACTCACTCTGCACTCACTCTACACTCACTCTGCACTCACACTGCAGTCACACTCACTCTGCACTCACTCTGCACTCACTCTGTAGTCACACTCACTCTGCACTCACTCTGCAGTCACACTCACTCTTCACTCACTCTGCATTCACTATCACTCTGCAGTCACTCTCACTCTGCAGTCACACTGCAGTCACACTCACTCTGCACTCACACTGCAGTCACACTCACTCTGCACTCACTCAGCACTCACTCTGTAGTCACACTCACTCTGCACTCACTCTGCAGTCACACTCACTCTTCACTCACTCTGCATTCACTCTCACTCTGCAGTCACTCTCACTCTGCAGTCACTCACACTCTGCAGTCACTCACACTCTGCACTCACACTCTGCACTCGAACTCTGCACTCAAACTCTACACTCACTCTGCACTCACTCTGCACTCACACTCACTCTGAACTCACTCTACACTCACTCTGCACTCACTCTGCACTCACAACCACTCACTCTGCACTCTGCACTCACTCTGCACTCACTCTGCACTTTCTCTGCAGGCACATTGCATCTGCCCTCACTCTGTCCTCTCTGCACTCACTCTGCACTCACACTCACTCTGTACTCACTCTGCACTCACTCTGCACTTACTCTGCACTCACACTCACTCTGCACTCACTCTGCACTCACACCCACACTCACACTCACTCTGCACTCACTCTGCACTCACTCTCACTCTGCACTCACTCTGCAGTCACTCTCTCTGCATTCACTCTGCACTCACACTGCAGTCACACTCACTCTGCACCCACACTGCAGTCACTCACATGCTGCACTCACTCTGCACTCACTCCCACTCTGCACTCATTCTGCACTCACTCTCACTCTGCACTCACACTGCAGTCACACTCACTCTGCACTCACTCTGCACTCACTCTGTAGTCACACTCACTCTGCACTCACTCTGCACTCACTTTGCAGTCACACTCACTCTTCACTCACTCTGCATTCACTCTCACTCTGCAGTCACTCTCACTCTGCAGTCACTCACACTCTGCAGTCACTCACACTCTGACTTCAAACTGCACTCGAACTCTGCACTCAAACTCTACACTCACTCTGCACTCATTCTGCACTCACTCTCACTCTGCACTCACACTGCAGTCACACTCACTCTGCACTCACACTGCAGTCACACTCACTCTGCACTCACTCAGCACTCACTCTGTAGTCACACTCACTCTGCACTCACTCTGCAGTCACACTCACTCTTCACTCACTCTGCATTCACTCTCACTCTGCAGTCACTCTCACTCTGCAGTCACTCACACTCTGCAGTCACTCACACTCTGCACTCACACTCTGTACTCGAACTCTGCACTCAAACTCTACACTCACTCTGCACTCATTCTGCACTCACTCTCACTCTGCACTCACACTGCAGTCACACTCACTCTGCACTCACACTGCACTCACTCTGTAGTCACACTCACTCTGCACTCACTCTGCAGTCACACTCACTCTTCACTCACTCTGCATTCACTCTCACTCTGCAGTCACTCTCACTCTGCAGTCACTCACACTCTGCAGTCACTCACACTCTGCACTCACACTCTGCACTCAAACTCTGCACTCAAACTCTGCACTCACTCTGCACTCACGCTGCACTCACACTCACTCTGCACTCACTCTACACTCACTCTGCACTCACACTGCAGTCACACTCACTCTGCACTCACTCTGCACTCACTCTGTAGTCACACTCACTTTGCACTCACTCTGCACTCACTCTGCAGTCACACTCACTCTTCACCCACTCTGCATTCACTCTCACTCTGCAGTCACTCTCACTCTGCAGTCACTCACACTCTGCAGTCACTCACACTCTGCACTCACACTCTGCACTCGAACTCTGCACTCAAACTCTACACTCACTCTGCACTCACACTCACTCTGCACTCACTCTACACTCACTCTGCACTCACTCTGCACTCACAACCACACTCACTCTGCACTCTGCACTCACTCTGCACTCACTCTGCACTTTCTCTGCAGGCACATTGCATCTGCCCTCACTCTGCCCTCTCTGCACTCACTCTGCACTCACACTCACTCTGTACTCACTCTGCACTCACTCTGCACTTACTCTGCACTCACACTCACTCTGCACTAACTCTGCACTCACACCCACACTCACTCTGCACTCACTCTGCACTCACTCTCACTCTGCACTCACTCTGCAGTCACTCTCTCTGCATTCACTCTGCACTCACTCTGCATTCACTCTCACTCTGCAGTCACTCTCACTCTGCAGTCACTCACACTCTGCAGTCACTCACACTCTGCACTCACACTCTGCACTCAAACTCTGCACTCAACTCTACACTCACTCTGCACTCATGCTGCACTCACACTCACTCTGCACTCACTCTACACTCACTCTGCACTCACTCTGCACTCACAACCACTCACTCTGCACTCTGCAATCACTCTGCACTCACTCTGCACTTTCTCTGCAGGCACATTGCATCTTCCCTCACTCTGCCCTCTCTGCACTCACTCTGCACTCACACTCACTCTGTACTCACTCTGCACTCACTCTGCACTTACTCTGCACTCACACTCACTCTGCACTCTTCACCCACACTCACACTCACTCTGCACTCACTCGGCACTCTCACTCTGCACTCACTCTGCAGTCACTCTCTCTGCATTCACTCTGCACTCACTCTGCAGTCACTCTCACTCTGCACTCACTCTCACTCTGCACTCACACTGCAGTCACACTCACTCTGCACCCACACTGCAGTCACTCTCATGCTGCACTCACTCTGCACTCACTCCCACTCTGCACTCATTCTGCACTCACTCTCACTCTGCACTCACACTGCAGTCACACTCACTCTGCACTCACTCTGCACTCACTCTGTAGTCACACTCACTCTGCACTCACTCTGCACTCACTTTGCAGTCACACTCACTCTTCACTCACTCTGCATTCACTCTCACTCTGCAGTCACTCTCACTCTGCAGTCACTCACACTCTGCAGTCACTCACACTCTGCACTCACACTCTGCACTCGAACTCTGCACTCAAACTCTACACTCACTCTGCACTCATTCTGCACTCACTCTCACTCTGCACTCACACTGCAGTCACACTCACTCTGCACTCACACTGCAGTCACACTCACTCTGCACTCACTCAGCACTCACTCTGTAGTCATACTCACTCTGCACTCACTCTGCAGTCACACTCACTCTTCACTCACTCTGCATTCACTCTCACTCTGCAGTCACTCTCACTCTGCAGTCACTCACACTCTGCAGTCACTCATACTCTGCACTCACACTCTGCACTCGAACTCTGCACTCAAACTCTACACTCACTCTGCACTCATTCTGCACTCACTCTCACTCTGCACTCACACTGCAGTCACACTCACTCTGCACTCACACTGCACTCACTCTGTAGTCACACTCACTCTGCACTCACTCTGCAGTCACACTCACTCTTCACTCACTCTGCATTCACTCTCGCTCTGCAGTCACTCTCACTCTGCAGTCACTCACACTCTGCAGTCACTCACACTCTGCACTCACACTCTGCACTCAAACTCTGCACTCAAACTCTACACTCACTCTGCACTCACGCTGCACTCACACTCACTCTGCACTCACTCTACACTCACTCTGCACTCACACTGCAGTCACACTCACTCTGCACTCACTCTGCACTCACTCTGTAGTCACACTCACTCTGCACTCACTCTGCACTCACTCTGCAGTCACACTCACTCTTCACTCACTCTGCATTCACTCTCACTCTGCAGTCACTCTCACTCTGCAGTCACTCACACTCTGCAGTCACTCACACTCTGCACTCGAACTCTGCACTCAAACTCACTCTGCACTCACTCTGCACTCACAACCACACTCACTCTGCCCTCAGCACTCACTCTGCACTCACTATGCACTTTCTCTGCAGGCACATTGCATCTGCCCTCACTCTGCCCTCTCTGCACTCACTCTGCACTCACACTCACTCTGTACTCACTCTGCACTCACTCTGCACTTACTCTGCACTCACACTCACTCTGCACTAACTCTGCACTCACACCCACACTCACTCTGCACTCACTCTGCACTCACTCTCACTCTGCACTCACTCTGCAGTCACTCTCTCTGCATTCACTCTGCACTCACTCTGCATTCACTCTCACTCTGCACTCACTCTCACTCTGCACTCACACTGCAGTCACTCTCTCTGCATTCACTCTGCACTCACTCTGCATTCACTCTCACTCTGCACTCACTCTCACTTTGCACTCACTCTGTAGTCACACTCACTCTTCACTCACTCTGCATTCACTCTCACTCTGCAGTCACTCTCACTCTGCAGTCACACTCTGCACTCGAACTCTGCACTCAAACTCTACACTCACTCTGCACTCACACTCACTCTGCACTCACTCTACACTCACTCTGCACTCACTCTGCACTCTGCACTCACTCTGCACTCACTCTGCACTTTCTCTGCAGGCATATTGCATCTGCCCTCACTCTGCCCTCTCTGCACTCACTCTTCACTCACACTCACTCTGTACTCACTCTGCACTCACTCTGCACTTACTCTGCACTCACACTCACTCTTCACTCACACCCACACTCACTCTTCACTCATTCTGCACTCACTCTCACTCTGCACTCACTCTGCAGTCACTCTCTCTGCATTCACTCTGCACTCACTCTGCAGTCACTCTCACTCTGCAGTCACTCTCACTCTGCACTCACACTGCAGTCACACTCACTCTGCACCCACACTGCAGTCACTCTCATGCTGCACTCACTCTGCACTCACTCCCACTCTGCACTCATTCTGCACTCACTCTCACTCTGCACTCACACTGCAGTCACACTCACTCTGCACTCACTCTGCACTCACTCTGCAGTCACACTCACTCTTCACTCACTCTGCATTCACTCTCACTCTGCAGCCAATCTCACTCTGCATTCACTCACACTCTGCACTCACACTCTGCACTCAAACTTCGCACTCAAATTCTACACTCACTCTGCACTCATTCTGCACTCACTCTCACTCTGCACTCACACTGCAGTCACACCCACTCTGCACTCACACTGCAGTCACACTCACTCTGCACTCACACTGCAGTCACACTCACTCTGCACTCACTCAGCACTCACTCTGCAGTCACTCTCACTCTGCAGTCACTCTCACTCTGCAGTCACTCACACTCTGCACTCACACTGCAGTCAAACTCACTCTGCACTCACACTGCAGTCACACTCACTCTGCACTCACTCAGCACTCACTCTGTAGTCACACTCACTCTGCACTCACTCTGCATTCACTCTCACTCTGCAGTCACTCTCACTCTGCAGTCACTCACACTCTGCAGTCACTCGCACTCTGCACTCACACTCTGCACTCGAACTCTGCACTCAAACTCTACACTCACTCTGCACTCATTCTGCACTCACTCTCACTCTGCACTCACACTGCAGTCACACTCACTCTGCACTCACACTGCAGTCACACTCACTCTTCACTCACTCTGTAGTCACACTCACTCTGCACTCACTCTGCACTCACTCTGCAGTCACACTCACTCTTCACTCACTCTGCATTCACTCTCACCCCGCAGTCACTCTCACTCTGCAGTCACTCACACTCTGCAGTCACTCACACTCTGCACTCACACTCTGCACTCAAACTCTGCACTCAAACTCTACACTCACTCTGCACTCATGCTGCACTCACACTCACTCTGCACTCACTCTACACTCACTCTGCACTCACTCTGCACTCACAACCACTCACTCTGCACTCTGCACTCACTCTGCACTCACTCTGCACTTTCTCTGCAGGCACATTGCATCTGCCCTCACTCTGTCCTCTCTGCACTCACTCTGCACTCACACTCACTCTGTACTCACTCTGCACTCACTCTGCACTTACTCTGCACTCACACTCACTCTGCACTCACTCTGCACTCACACCCACACTCACACTCCCTCTGCACTCACTCTGCACTCACTCTCACTCTGCACTCACTCTGCAGTCACTCTCTCTGCATTCACTCTGCACTCACTCTGCAGTCACTCTCACTCTGCACTCACTCTCACTCTGCACTCACACTGCAGTCACACTCACTCTGCACCCACACTGCAGTCACTCACATGCTGCACTCACTCTGCACTCACTCCCACTCTGCACTCATTCTGCACTCACTCTCACTCTGCACTCACACTGCAGTCACACTCACTCTGCACTCACTCTGCACTCACTCTGTAGTCACACTCACTCTGCACTCACTCTGCACTCACTTTGCAGTCACACTCACTCTTCACTCACTCTGCATTCACTCTCACTCTGCAGTCACTCTCACTCTGCAGTCACTCACACTCTGCAGTCACTCACACTCTGCACTCACACTGCACTCGAACTCTGCACTCAAACTCTACACTCACTCTGCACTCATTCTGCACTCACTCTCACTCTGCACTCACACTGCAGTCACACTCACTCTGCACTCACACTGCAGTCACACTCACTCTGCACTCACTCAGCACTCACTCTGTAGTCACACTCACTCTGCACTCACTCTGCAGTCACACTCACTCTTCACTCACCCTGCATTCACTCTCACTCTGCAGTCACTCTCACTCTGCAGTCACTCACACTCTGCAGTCACTCACACTCTGCACTCACACTCTGTACTCGAACTCTGCACTCAAACTCTACACTCACTCTGCACTCATTCTGCACTCACTCTCACTCTGCACTCACACTGCAGTCACACTCACTCTGCACTCACTCTGCACTCACTCTGTAGTCACACTCACTCTGCACTCACTCTGCAGTCACACTCACTCTTCACTCACTCTGCATTCACTCTCACTCTGCAGTCACTCTCACTCTGCAGTCACTCACACTCTGCAGTCACTCACACTCTGCACTCACACTCTGCACTCGAACTCTGCACTCAAACTCTATACTCACTCTGCACTCACTCTGCACTCACACTCACTCTGCACTCACTCTACACTCACTTTGCACTCACTCTGCACTCTGCACTCACTCTGCACTCACTCTGCACTTTCTCTGCAGGCATATTGCATCTGCCCTCACTCTGCCCTCTCTGCACTCACTCTGCACTCACACTCACTCTGTACTCACTCTGCACTCACTCTGCACTTACTCTGCACTCACACTCACTCTGCACTCACTCTGCACTCACACCCACACTCACTCTTCACTCATTCTGCACTCACTCTCACTCTGCACTCACTCTGCACTCACTCTGCAGTCACACTCACTCTTCGCTCACTCTGCATTCACTCTCACTCTGCAGCCAATCTCACTCTGCATTCACTCACACTCTGCACTCACACTCTGCACTCAAACTTCGCACTCAAATTCTACACTCACTCTGCACTCATTCTGCACTCACTCTCACTCTGCACTCACACTGCAGTCACACCCACTCTGCACTCACACTGCAGTCACACTCACTCTGCACTCACACTGCAGTCACACTCTTTCTGCACTCACTCAGCACTCACTCTGCAGTCACTCTCACTCTGCAGTCACTCTCACTCTGCAGTCACTCACACTCTGCACTCACACTGCAGTCAAACTCACTCTGCACTCACACTGCAGTCACACTCACTCTGCACTCACTCAGCACTCACTCTGTAGTCACACTCACTCTGCACTCACTCTGCAGTCACACTCACTCTTCAATCACTCTGCATTCACTCTCACTCTGCAGTCACTCTCACTCTGCAGTCACTCACACTCTGCAGTCACTCGCACTCTGCACTCACACTCTGCACTCGAACTCTGCACTCAAACTCTACACTCACTCTGCACTCATTCTGCACTCACTCTCACTCTGCACTCACACTGCAGTCACACTCACTCTGCACTCACACTGCAGTCACACTCACTCTTCACTCACTCTGTAGTCACACTCACTCTGCACTCACTCTGCACTCACTCTGCAGTCACACTCACTCTTCACTCACTCTGCATTCACTCTCACCCCGCAGTCACTCTCACTCTGCAGTCACTCACACTCTGCAGTCACTCACACTCTGCACTCACACTCTGCACTCAAACTCTGCACTCAAACTCTACACTCACTCTGCACTCATGCTGCACTCACACTCACTCTGCACTCACTCTACACTCACTCTGCACTCACTCTGCACTCACAACCACTCACTCTGCACTCTGCACTCACTCTGCACTCACTCTGCACTTTCTCTGCAGGCACATTGCATCTGCCCTCACTCTGTCCTCTCTGCACTCACTCTGCACTCACACTCACTCTGTACTCACTCTGCACTCACTCTGCACTTACTCTGCACTCACACTCACTCTGCACTCCCTCTGCACTCACACCCACACTCACACTCCCTCTGCACTCACTCTGCACTCACTCTCACTCTGCACTCACTCTGCAGTCACTCTCTCTGCATTCACTCTGCACTCACTCTGCAGTCACTCTCACTCTGCACTCACTCTCACTCTGCACTCACACTGCAGTCACACTCACTCTGCACCCACACTGCAGTCACTCACATGCTGCACTCACTCTGCACTCACTCCCACTCTGCACTCATTCTGCACTCACTCTCACTCTGCACTCACACTGCAGTCACACTCACTCTGCACTCACTCTGCACTCACTCTGTAGTCACACTCACTCTGCACTCACTCTGCACTCACTTTGCAGTCACACTCACTCTTCACTCACTCTGCATTCACTCTCACTCTGCAGTCACTCTCACTCTGCAGTCACTCACACTCTGCAGTCACTCACACTCTGCACTCACACTGCACTCGAACTCTGCACTCAAACTCTACACTCACTCTGCACTCATTCTGCACTCACTCTCACTCTGCACTCACACTGCAGTCACACTCACTCTGCACTCACACTGCAGTCACACTCACTCTGCACTCACTCAGCACTCACTCTGTAGTCACACTCACTCTGCACTCACTCTGCAGTCACACTCACTCTTCACTCACTCTGCATTCACTCTCACTCTGCAGTCACTCTCACTCTGCAGTCACTCACACTCTGCAGTCACTCACACTCTGCACTCACACTCTGTACTCGAACTCTGCACTCAAACTCTACACTCACTCTGCACTCATTCTGCACTCACTCTCACTCTGCACTCACACTGCAGTCACACTCACTCTGCACTCACTCTGCACTCACTCTGTAGTCACACTCACTCTGCACTCACTCTGCAGTCACACTCACTCTTCACTCACTCTGCATTCACTCTCACTCTGCAGTCACTCTCACTCTGCAGTCACTCACACTCTGCAGTCACTCACACTCTGCACTCACACTCTGCACTCGAACTCTGCACTCAAACTCTATACTCACTCTGCACTCACTCTGCACTCACACTCACTCTGCACTCACTCTACACTCACTCTGCACTCACTCTGCACTCTGCACTCACTCTGCACTCACTCTGCACTTTCTCTGCAGGCATATTGCATCTGCCCTCACTCTGCCCTCTCTGCACTCACTCTGCACTCACACTCACTCTGTACTCACTCTGCACTCACTCTGCACTTACTCTGCACTCACACTCACTCTGCACTCACTCTGCACTCACACCCACACTCACTCTTCACTCATTCTGCACTCACTCTCACTCTGCACTCACTCTGCAGTCACTCTCTCTGCATTCACTCTGCACTCACTCTGCAGTCACTCTCACTCTGCACTCACTCTCACTCTGCACTCACACTGCAGTCACACTCACTCTGCACCCACACTGCAGTCACTCTCATGCTGCACTCACTCTGCACTCACTCCCACTCTGCACTCATTCTGCACTCACTCTCACTCTGCACTCACACTGCAGTCACACTCACTCTGCACTCACTCTGCACTCACTCTGCAGTCACACTCACTCTTCACTCACTCTGCATTCACTCTCACTCTGCAGCCACTCTCACTCTGCATTCACTCACACTCTGCACTCACACTCTGCACTCAAACTCTGCACTCAAACTCTACACTCACTCTGCACTCATTCTGCACTCACTCTCACTCTGCACTCACACTGCAGTCACACCCACTCTGCACTCACACTGCAGTCACACTCACTCTGCACTCACACTGCAGTCACACTCACTCTGCACTCACTCTGCACTCACTCTGCAGTCACACTCACTCTTCACTCACTCTGCATTCACTCTCACTCTGCAGCCACTCTCACTCTGCATTCACTCACACTCTGCACTCACACTCTGCACTCAAACTCTGCACTCAAACTCTACACTCACTCTGCACTCATTCTGCACTCACTCTCACTCTGCACTCACACTGCAGTCACACCCACTCTGCACTCACACTGCAGTCACACTCACTCTGCACTCACACTGCAGTCACACTCACTCTGCACTCACTCAGCACTCACTCTGTAGTCACACTCACTCTGCACTCACTCTGCACTCACTCTGCAGTCACACTCACTCTTCACTCACTCTGCATTCACTCTCACTCTGCAGTCACTCTCACTCTGCAGTCACTCACACTCTGCAGTCACTCACACTCTGCACTCACACTCTGCACTCAAACTCTGCACTCAAACTCTACACTCACTCTGCACTCATTCTACACTCACTCTCACTCTGCACTTACACTGCAGTCACACTCACTCTGCACTCACACTGCAGTCACACTCACTCTGCACTCACTCTGCACTCACTCTGTAGTCACACTCACTCTGCACTCACTCTGCAGTCAGACTCACTCTTCACTCCCTCTGCATTCACTCTCACTCTGCAGTCACTCTCACTCTGCAGTCACTCACACTCTGCAGTCACTCACACTCTGCACTCACACTCTGCACTCAAACTCTGCACTCAAACTCTACACTCACTCTGCACTCACGCTGCACTCACACTCACTCTGCACTCACTCTACACTCACTCTGCACTCACACTGCAGTCACACTCACTCTGCACTCACTCTGCACTCACTCTGTAGTCACACTCACTCTGCACTCACTCTGCAGTCACACTCACTCTTCACTCACTCTGCATTCACTCTCACTCTGCAGTCACTCTCACTCTGCAGTCACTCACACTCTGCAGTCACTCACACTCTGCACTCACACTCTGCACTCGAACTCTGCACTCAAACTCTACACTCACTCTGCACTCACTCTGCACTCACACTCACTCTGAACTCACTCTACACTCACTCTACACTCACTCTGCACTCACGACCACTCACTCTGCACTCTGCACTCACTCTGCACTCACTCTCACTCTGCACTCACACTGCAGTCACACTCACTCTGCACTCACACTGCAGTCACACTCACTCTGCACTCACTCAGCACTCACTCTGTAGTCACACTCACTCTGCACTCACTCTGCAGTCACACTCACTCTTCACTCACTCTGCATTCACTCTCACTCTGCAGTCACTCTCACTCTGCAGTCACTCACACTCTGCAGTCACTCACACTCTGCACTCACACTCTGCACTCGAACTCTGCACTCAAACTCTACACTCACTCTGCACTCACTCTGCACTCACACTCACTCTGAACTCACTCTACACTCACTCTGCACTCACTCTGCACTCACAACCACTCACTCTGCACTCTGCACTCACTCTGCACTCACTCTGCACTTTCTCTGCAGGCACATTGCATCTGCCCTCACTCTGCCCTCTCTGCACTCACTCTGCACTTACACTCACTCTGTACTCACTCTGCACTCACTCTGCACTTACTCTGCACTCACACTCACTCTGCACTCACTCTGCACTCACACCCACACTCACACTCACTCTGCACTCACTCTGCACTCACTCTCACTCTGCACTCACTCTGCAGTCACTCTCTCTGCATTCACTCTGCACTCACTCTGCAGTCACTCTCACTCTGCACTCACTCTCACTCTGCACTCACACTGCAGTCACACTCACTCTGCACCCACACTGCAGTCACTCACATGCTGCACTCACTCTGCACTCACTCCCACTCTGCACTCATTCTGCACTCACTCTCACTCTGCACTCACACTGCAGTCACACTCACTCTGCACTCACTATGCACTCACTCTGTAGTCACACTCACTCTGCACTCACTCTGCACTCACTTTGCAGTCACACTCACTCTTCACTCACTCTGCATTCACTCTCACTCTGCAGTCACTCTCACTCTGCAGTCACTCACACTCTGCAGTCACTCACACTCTGCACTCACACTGCACTCGAACTCTGCACTCAAACTCTACACTCACTCTGCACTCATTCTGCACTCACTCTCACTCTGCACTCACACTGCAGTCACACTCACTCTGCACTCACACTGCAGTCACACTCACTCTGCACTCACTCAGCACTCACTCTGTAGTCACACTCACTCTGCACTCACTCTGCAGTCACACTCACTCTTCACTCACTCTGCATTCACTCTCACTCTGCAGTCACTCTCACTCTGCAGTCACTCACACTCTGCAGTCACTCACACTCTGCACTCACACTCTGTACTCGAACTCTGCACTCAAACTCTACACTCACTCTGCACTCATTCTGCACTCACTCTCACTCTGCACTCACACTGCAGTCACACTCACTCTGCACTCACACTGCACTCACTCTGTAGTCACACTCACTCTGCACTCACTCTGCAGTCACACTCACTCTTCACTCACTCTGCATTCACTCTCACTCTGCAGTCACTCTCACTCTGCAGTCACTCACACTCTGCAGTCACTCACACTCTGCACTCACACTCTGCACTCAAACTCTGCACTCAAACTCTACACTCACTCTGCACTCACGCTGCACTCACACTCACTCTGCACTCACTCTACACTCACTCTGCACTCACACTGCAGTCACACTCACTCTGCACTCACTCTGCACTCACTCTGTAGTCACACTCACTCTGCACTCACTCTGCACTCACTCTGCAGTCACACTCACTCTTCACTCACTCTGCATTCACTCTCACTCTGCAGTCACTCTCACTCTGCAGTCACTCACACTCTGCAGTCACTCACACTCTGCACTCACACTCTGCACTCGAACTCTGCACTCAAACTCTACACTCACTCTGCACTCACACTCACTCTGCACTCACTCTACACTCACTCTGCACTCACTCTGCACTCACAACCACACTCACTCTGCACTCTGCACTCACTCTGCACTCACTCTGCACTTTCTCTGCAGGCACATTGCATCTGCCCTCACTCTGCCCTCTCTGCACTCACTCTGCACTCACACTCACTCTGTACTCACTCTGCACTCACTCTGCACTTACTCTGCACTCACACTCACTCTGCACTAACTCTGCACTCACACCCACACTCACTCTGCACTCACTCTGCACTCACTCTCACTCTGCACTCACTCTGCAGTCACTCTCTCTGCATTCACTCTGCACTCACTCTGCATTCACTCTCACTCTGCACTCACTCTCACTCTGCACTCACACTGCAGTCACACTCACTCTGCACCCACACTGCAGTCACTCACATGCTGCACTCACTCTGCACTCACTCCCACTCTGCACTCATTCTGCACTCACTCTCACTCTGCACTCACACTGCAGTCACACTCACTCTGCACTCACTCTGCACTCACTCTGTAGTCACACTCACTCTGCACTCACTCTGCACTCACTTTGCAGTCACACTCACTCTTCACTCACTCTGCATTCACTCTCACTCTGCAGTTACTCTTACTCTGCAGTCACTCACACTCTGCAGTCACTCACACTCTGCACTCACACTGCACTCGAACTCTGCACTCAAACTCTACACTCACTCTGCACTCATTCTGCACTCACTCTCACTCTGCACTCACACTGCAGTCACACTCACTCTGCACTCACACTGCAGTCACACTCACTCTGCACTCACTCAGCACTCACTCTGTAGTCACACTCACTCTGCACTCACTCTGCAGTCACACTCACTCTTCACTCACTCTGCATTCACTCTCACTCTGCAGTCACTCTCACTCTGCAGTCACTCACACTCTGCAGTCACTCACACTCTGCACTCACACTCTGTACTCGAACTCTGCACTCAAACTCTACACTCACTCTGCACTCATTCTGCACTCACTCTCACTCTGCACTCACACTGCAGTCACACTCACTCTGCACTCACTCTGCACTCACTCTGTAGTCACACTCACTCTGCACTCACTCTGCAGTCACACTCACTCTTCACTCACTCTGCATTCACTCTCACTCTGCAGTCACTCTCACTCTGCAGTCACTCACACTCTGCAGTCACTCACACTCTGCACTCACACTCTGCACTCGAACTCTGCACTCAAACTCTATACTCACTCTGCACTCACTCTGCACTCACACTCACTCTGCACTCACTCTACACTCACTCTGCACTCACTCTGCACTCTGCACTCACTCTGCACTCACTCTGCACTTTCTCTGCAGGCATATTGCATCTGCCCTCACTCTGCCCTCTCTGCACTCACTCTGCACTCACACTCACTCTGTACTCACTCTGCACTCACTCTGCACTTACTCTGCACTCACACTCACTCTGCACTCACTCTGCACTCACACCCACACTCACTCTTCACTCATTCTGCACTCACTCTCACTCTGCACTCACTCTGCAGTCACTCTCTCTGCATTCACTCTGCACTCACTCTGCAGTCACTCTCACTCTGCACTCACTCTCACTCTGCACTCACACTGCAGTCACACTCACTCTGCACCCACACTCCAGTCACTCTCATGCTGCACTCACTCCCACTCTGCACTCATTCTGCACTCACTCTCACTCTGCACTCACACTGCAGTCACACTCACTCTGCACTCACTCTGCACTCACTCTGCAGTCACACTCACTCTTCACTCACTCTGCATTCACTCTCACTCTGCAGCCACTCTCACTCTGCATTCACTCACACTCTGCACTCACACTCTGCACTCAAACTCTGCACTCAAACTCTACACTCACTCTGCACTCATTCTGCACTCACTCTCACTCTGCACTCACACTGCAGTCACACCCACTCTGCACTCACACTGCAGTCACACTCACTCTGCACTCACACTGCAGTCACACTCACTCTGCACTCACTCTGCACTCACTCTGCAGTCACACTCACTCTTCACTCACTCTGCATTCACTCTCACTCTGCAGCCACTCTCACTCTGCATTCACTCACACTCTGCACTCACACTCTGCACTCAAACTCTGCACTCAAACTCTACACTCACTCTGCACTCATTCTGCACTCACTCTCACTCTGCACTCACACTGCAGTCACACCCACTCTGCACTCACACTGCAGTCACACTCACTCTGCACTCACACTGCAGTCACACTCACTCTGCACTCACTCAGCACTCACTCTGTAGTCACACTCACTCTGCACTCACTCTGCACTCACTCTGCAGTCACACTCACTCTTCACTCACTCTGCATTCACTCTCACTCTGCAGTCACTCTCACTCTGCAGTCACTCACACTCTGCAGTCACTCACACTCTGCACTCACACTCTGCACTCAAACTCTGCACTCAAACTCTACACTCACTCTGCACTCATTCTACACTCACTCTCACTCTGCACTTACACTGCAGTCACACTCACTCTGCACTCACACTGCAGTCACACTCACTCTGCACTCACTCTGCACTCACTCTGTAGTCACACTCACTCTGCACTCACTCTGCAGTCAGACTCACTCTTCACTCCCTCTGCATTCACTCTCACTCTGCAGTCACTCTCACTCTGCAGTCACTCACACTCTGCAGTCACTCACACTCTGCACTCACACTCTGCACTCAAACTCTGCACTCAAACTCTACACTCACTCTGCACTCACGCTGCACTCACACTCACTCTGCACTCACTCTACACTCACTCTGCACTCACACTGCAGTCACACTCACTCTGCACTCACTCTGCACTCACTCTGTAGTCACACTCACTCTGCACTCACTCTGCAGTCACACTCACTCTTCACTCACTCTGCATTCACTCTCACTCTGCAGTCACTCTCACTCTGCAGTCACTCACACTCTGCAGTCACTCACACTCTGCACTCACACTCTGCACTCGAACTCTGCACTCAAACTCTACACTCACTCTGCACTCACTCTGCACTCACACTCACTCTGAACTCACTCTACACTCACTCTGCACTCACTCTGCACTCACGACCACTCACTCTGCACTCTGCACTCACTCTGCACTCACTCTCACTCTGCACTCACACTGCAGTCACACTCACTCTGCACTCACACTGCAGTCACACTCACTCTGCACTCACTCAGCACTCACTCTGTAGTCACACTCACTCTGCACTCACTCTGCAGTCACACTCACTCTTCACTCACTCTGCATTCACTCTCACTCTGCAGTCACTCTCACTCTGCAGTCACTCACACTCTGCACTCACACTCTGCACTCGAACTCTGCACTCAAACTCTACACTCACTCTGCACTCACTCTGCACTCAAACTCACTCTGAACTCACTCTACACTCACTCTGCACTCACTCTGCACTCACAACCACTCACTCTGCACTCTGCACTCACTCTGCACTCACTCTGCACTTTCTCTGCAGGCACATTGCATCTGCCCTCACTCTGCCCTCTCTGCACTCACTCTGCACTTACACTCACTCTGTACTCACTCTGCACTCACTCTGCACTTACTCTGCACTCACACTCACTCTGCACTCACTCTGCACTCACACCCACACTCACACTCACTCTGCACTCACTCTGCACTCACTCTCACTCTGCACTCACTCTGCACTCACTCTCTCTGCATTCACTCTGCACTCACTCTGCAGTCACTCTCACTCTGCACTCACTCTCACTCTGCACTCACACTGCAGTCACACTCACTCTGCACCCACACTGCAGTCACTCACATGCTGCACTCACTCTGCACTCACTCCCACTCTGCACTCATTCTGCACTCACTCTCACTCTGCACTCACACTGCAGTCACACTCACTCTGCACTCACTATGCACTCACTCTGTAGTCACACTCACTCTGCACTCACTCTGCACTCACTTTGCAGTCACACTCACTCTTCACTCACTCTGCATTCACTCTCACTCTGCAGTCACTCTCACTCTGCAGTCACTCACACTCTGCAGTCACTCACACTCTGCACTCACACTGCACTCGAACTCTGCACTCAAACTCTACACTCACTCTGCACTCATTCTGCACTCACTCTCACTCTGTATTCACACTGCAGTCACACTCACTCTGCACTCACACTGCAGTCACACTCACTCTGCACTCACTCAGCACTCACTCTGTAGTCACACTCACTCTGCACTCACTCTGCAGTCACACTCACTCTTCACTCACTCTGCATTCACTCTCACTCTGCAGTCACTCTCACTCTGCAGTCACTCACACTCTGCAGTCACTCACACTCTGCACTCACACTCTGTACTCGAACTCTGCACTCAAACTCTACACTCACTCTGCACTCATTCTGCACTCACTCTCACTCTGCACTCACACTGCAGTCACACTCACTCTGCACTCACACTGCACTCACTCTGTAGTCACACTCACTCTGCACTCACTCTGCAGTCACACTCACTCTTCACTCACTCTGCATTCACTCTCACTCTGCAGTCACTCTCACTCTGCAGTCACTCACACTCTGCAGTCACTCACACTCTGCACTCACACTCTGCACTCAAACTCTGCACTCAAACTCTACACTCACTCTGCACTCACGCTGCACTCACACTCACTCTGCACTCACTCTACACTCACTCTGCACTCACACTGCAGTCACACTCACTCTGCACTCACTCTGCACTCACTCTGTAGTCACACTCACTCTGCACTCACTCTGCACTCACTCTGCAGTCACACTCACTCTTCACTCACTCTGCATTCACTCTCACTCTGCAGTCACTCTCACTCTGCAGTCACTCACACTCTGCAGTCACTCACACTCTGCACTCACACTCTGCACTCGAACTCTGCACTCAAACTCTACACTCACTCTGCACTCACACTCACTCTGCACTCACTCTACACTCACTCTGCACTCACTCTGCACTCACAACCACACTCACTCTGCACTCTGCACTCACTCTGCACTCACTCTGCACTTTCTCTGCAGGCACATTGCATCTGCCCTCACTCTGCCCTCTCTGCACTCACTCTGCACTCACACTCACTCTGTACTCACTCTGCACTCACTCTGCACTTACTCTGCACTCACACTCACTCTGCACTAACTCTGCACTCACACCCACACTCACTCTGCACTCACTCTGCACTCACTCTCACTCTGCACTCACTCTGCAGTCACTCTCTCTGCATTCACTCTGCACTCACTCTGCATTCACTCTCACTCTGCACTCACTCTCACTCTGCACTCACACTGCAGTCACTCTCTCTGCATTCACTCTGCACTCACTCTGCATTCACTCTCACTCTGCACTCACTCTCACTCTGCACTCACTCTGTAGTCACACTCACTCTTCACTCACTCTGCATTCACTCTCACTCTGCAGTCACTCTCACTCTGCAGTCACTCACACTCTGCAGTCACTCACACTCTGCACTCACACTCTGCACTCGAACTCTGCACTCAAACTCTACACTCACTCTGCACTCACTCTGCACTCACACTCACTCTGCACTCACTCTACACTCACTCTGCACTCACTCTGCACTCTGCACTCACTCTGCACTCACTCTGCACTTTCTCTGCAGGCATATTGCATCTGCCCTCACTCTGCCCTCTCTGCACTCACTCTGCACTCACACTCACTCTGTACTCACTCTGCACTCACTCTGCACTTACTCTGTACTCACACTCACTCTGCACTCACTCTGCACTCACACCCACACTCACTCTTCACTCACTCTGCACTCACTCTCACTCTGCACTCACTCTGCAGTCACTCTCTCTGAATTCACTCTGCACTCACTCTGCAGTCACTCTCACTCTGCACTCACTCTCACTCTGCACTCACACTGCAGTCACACTCACTCTGCACCCACACTGCAGTCACTCTCATGCTGCACTCACTCTGCACTCACTCCCACTCTGCACTCATTCTGCACTCACTCTCACTCTGCACTCACACTGCAGTCACACTCACTCTGCACTCACTCTGCACTCACTCTGCAGTCACACTCACTCTTCACTCACTCTGCATTCACTCTCACTCTGCAGCCACTCTCACTCTGCATTCACTCACACTCTGCACTCACACTCTGCACTCAAACTCTGCACTCAAACTCTACACTCACTCTGCACTCATTCTGCACTCACTCTCACTCTGCACTCACACTGCAGTCACACCCACTCTGCACTTACACTGCAGTCACACTCACTCTGTACTCACACTGCAGTCACACTCACTCTGCACTCATTCAGCACTCACTCTGTAGTCACACTCACTCTGCACTCACTCTGCACTCACTCTGCAGTCACACTCACCCTTCACTCACTCTGCATTCACTCTCACTCTGCAGTCACTCTCACTCTGCAGTCACTCACACTCTGCAGTCACTCACACTCTGCACTCACACTCTGCACTCGAACTCTGCACTCAAACTCTACACTCACTCTGCACTCATTCTACACTCACTCTCACTCTGCACTTACACTGCAGTCACACTCACTCTGCACTCACACTGCAGTCACACTCACTCTGCACTCACTCTGCACTCACTCTGTAGTCACACTCACTCTGCACTCACTCTGCACTCACTCTGCAGTCACACTCACTCTTCACTCACTCTGCATTCACTCTCACTCTGCAGTCACTCTCACTCTGCAGTCACTCACACTCTGCAGTCACTCACACTCTGCACTCACACTCTGCACTCGAACTCTGCACTCAAACTCTACACTCACTCTGCACTCACACTGCAGTCACACTCACTCTCACTCTGCACTTACACTGCAGTCACACTCACTCTGCACTCATACTGCAGTCACACTCACTCTGCACTCACTCTGCACTCACTCTGCAGTCACTCTCACTCTGCAGTCACTCACACTCTGCAGTCACTCACACTCTGCAGTCACTCACACTCTGCACTCACACTCTGCACTCAAACTCTGCACTCAAACTCTACACTCACTCTGCACTCATGCTGCACTCACACTCACTTTGCACTCACTCTACACTCACTCTGCACTCACACTGCAGTCACACTCACTCTGCACTCACTCTGCACTCACTCTGTAGTCACATTCACTCTGCACTCACTCTGCAGTCACACTCACTCTTCACTCACTCTGCATTCACTCTCACTCTGCAGTCACTCTCACTCTGCAGTCACTCACACTCTGCAGTCACTCACACTCTGCACTCACACTCTGCACTCGAACTCTGCACTCAAACTCTATACTCACTCTGCACTCACACTGCAGTCACACTCACTCTGCACTCACTCTGCACTCACTCTGTAGTCACTCTCACTCTGCAGTCACTCACTCTGCAGTCACTCACACTCTGCAGTCACTCACACTCTGCACTCACACTCTGCACTCGAACTCTGCACTCAAACTCTACACTCACTCTGCACTCATTCTACACTCACTCTCACTCTGCACTCACACTGCAGTCACACTCACTCTGCACTCACTCTGCACTCACTCTGTAGTCACACTCACTCTGCACTCACTCTGCACTCACTCTGCAGTCACACTCACTCTTCACTCACTCTGCATTCACTCTCACTCTGCAGTCACTCTCACTCTGCAGTCACTCACACTCTGCAGTCACTCACACTCTGCACTCACACTCTGCACTCAAACTCTGCACTCAAACTCTACACTCACTCTGCACTCACGCTGCACTCACACTCACTCTGCACTCACTCTACACTCACTCTGCACTCACTCTGTAGTCACACTCACTCTGCACTCACTCTGCAGTCACACTCACTCTTCACTCACTCTGCATTCTCTCTCACTCTGCAGTCACTCTCACTCTGCAGTCACTCACACTCTGCAGTCACTCACACTCTGCACTCACACTCTGCACTCACACTCTGCACTCGAACTCTGCACTCAAACTCTATACTCACTCTGCACTCACTCTGCACTCACACTCACTCTGCACTCACTCTACACTCACTCTGCACTCACTCTGCACTCTGCACTCACTCTGCACTCACTCTGTACTTTCTCTGCAGGCATATTGCATCTGCCCTCACTCTGCCCTCTCTGCACTCACTCTGCACTCACACTCACTCTGTACTCACTCTGCACTCACTCTGCACTTACTCTGCACTCACACTCACTCTGCACTCACTCTGCACTCACACCCACACTCACTCTTCACTCATTCTGCACTCACTCTCACTCTGCACTCACTCTGCAGTCACTCTCTCTGCATTCACTCTGCACTCACTCTGCAGTCACTCTCACTCTGCACTCACTCTCACTCTGCACTCACACTGCAGTCACACTCACTCTGCACCCACACTGCAGTCACTCTCATGCTGCACTCACTCTGCACTCACTCCCACTCTGCACTCATTCTGCACTCACTCTCACTCTGCACTCACACTGCAGTCACACTCACTCTGCACTCACTCTGCACTCACTCTGCAGTCACACTCACTCTTCACTCACTCTGCATTCACTCTCACTCTGCAGCCACTCTCACTCTGCATTCACTCACACTCTGCACTCACACTCTGCACTCAAACTCTGCACTCAAACTCTACACTCACTCTGCACTCATTCTGCACTCACTCTCACTCTGCACTCACACTGCAGTCACACCCACTCTGCACTCACACTGCAGTCACACTCACTCTGCACTCACACTGCAGTCACACTCACTCTGCACTCACTCTGCACTCACTCTGCAGTCACACTCACTCTTCACTCACTCTGCATTCACTCTCACTCTGCAGCCACTCTCACTATGCATTCACTCACACTCTGCACTCACACTCTGCACTCAAACTCTGCACTCAAACTCTACACTCACTCTGCACTCATTCTGCACTCACTCTCACTCTGCACTCACACTGCAGTCACACTCACTCTGCACTCACACTGCAGTCACACTCACCCTGCACTCACTCAGCACTCACTCTGTAGTCACACTCACTCTGCACTCACTCTGCACTCACTCTGCAGTCACACTCACTCTTCACTCACTCTGCATTCACTCTCACTCTGCAGTCACTCTCACTCTGCAGTTACTCAAACTCTGCAGTCACTCACACTCTGCACTCACACTCTGCACTCAAACTCTGCACTAAAAACTCTACACTCACTCTGCACTCATTCTACACTCACTCTCACTCTGCACTTACACTGCAGTCACCCTCACTCTGCACTCACACTGCAGTCACACTCACTCTGCACTCACTCTGTAGTCACACTCACTCTGCACTCACTCTGCACTCACTCTGCAGTCACACTCACTCTTCACTCACTCTGCATTCACTCTCACTCTGCAGTCACTCTCACTCTGCAGTCACTCACACTCTGCAGTCACTCACACTCTGCACTCACACTCTGCACTCAAACTCTGCACTCAAACTCCACACTCACTCTGCACTCACGCTGCACTCACACTCACTCTGCACTCACTCTACACTCACTCTGCACTCACACTGCAGTCACACTCACTCTGCACTCACTCTGCACTCACTCTGTAGTCACACTCACTCTGCACTCACTCTGCAGTCACACTCACTCTTCACTCACTCTGCATTCACTATCACTCTGCAGTCACTCTCACTCTGCAGTCACTCACACTCTGCAGTCACTCACACTCTGCACTCACACTCTGCACTCGAACTCTGCACTCAAACTCTACACTCACTCTGCACTCACTCTGCACTAACACTCACTCTGCACTCACTCTACACTCACTCTGCACTCACTCTGCACTCACGACCACTCACTCTGCACTCTGCACTCACTCTGCACTCACTCTCACTCTGCACTCACACTGCAGTCACACTCACTCTGCACTCACACTGCAGTCACACTCACTCTGCACTCACTCAGCACTCACTCTGTAGTCACACTCACTCTGCACTCACTCTGCAGTCACACTCACTCTTCACTCACTCTGCATTCACTCTCACTCTGCAGTCACTCTCACTCTGCAGTCACTCACACTCTGCAGTCACTCACACTCTGCACTCACACTCTGCACTCGAACTCTGCACTCAAACTCTACACTCACTCTGCACTCACTCTGCACTCACACTCACTCTGAACTCACTCTACACTCACTCTGCACTCACTCTGCACTCACTCTGCACTCACAACCACTCACTCTGCACTCTGCACTCACTCTGCACTCACTCTGCACTTTCTCTGCAGGCACATTGCATCTGCCCTCACTCTGCCCTCTCTGCACTTACTCTGCACTCACACTCACTCTGCACTCACTCTGCACTCACACCCACACTCACACTCACTCTGCACTCACTCTGCACTCACTCTCACTCTGCACTCACTCTGCAGTCACTCTCTCTGCATTCACTCTGCACTCACTCTGCAGTCACTCTCACTCTGCACTCACTCTCACTCTGCACTCACACTGCAGTCACACTCACTCTGCACCCACACTGCAGTCACTCACATGCTGCACTCACTCTGCACTCACTCCCACTCTGCACTCATTCTGCACTCACTCTCACTCTGCACTCACACTGCAGTCACACTCACTCTGCACTCACTCTGCACTCACTCTGTAGTCACACTCACTCTGCACTCACTCTGCACTCACTTTGCAGTCACACTCACTCTTCACTCACTCTGCATTCACTCTCACTCTGCAGTCACTCTCACTCTGCAGTCACTCACACTCTGCAGTCACACTGCACTCGAACTCTGCACTCAAACTCTACACTCACTCTGCACTCATTCTGCACTCACACTCACTCTGCACTCACACTGCAGTCAAACTCTGTGAGAAGTTGGCCTGATATGTAGTGTTTCCAATTCTGGAACCACTGGGTATCAGTCCAAACAAACCCCAAAGATGTCAGGTTGTAAGTCAACCTTGTTAGACAAGCTATCCTAGTGGTAGCATGGACTAAGCAGCCTTAAAGGCTTAACTTAAGAGGTCGTGTTAAGCGAGCTGTTTTACCACATACAATCCTGTAATCAAATGAAAGGACACCACACAAGTATATATTATAAAAATATATGTATTTATTTCTAAATTACTCCCCAGTACTCTTTATGAGGAAAGGGGCACAAGCGTTAAATCAAAAGCACTGTTACACGTATAAAGTTGCACAATTATGGATGAGGGCGGGTGGCCACTCAGACCATATACTAAAAAAGTGGTATAAGTAACACTTATCGAACAATGGTTAGGCCTAGGGCCTAGAGATTCGCTGGGAGCAGTCAGGACTAGCAATGATGAAGTCGGGAGTAGCCCACAGGAGACGGGTGCAGCACGGAAAGTGCGGCGTGCACCAATGCACTGTCAATGGTGCGTAAAAGTCAGTTAACGTGAATTAAAAGATACTTCCGCTGAACCTAGGAACACAAAACTTTAGACACAGACCCTAGAGGTGTGTACCAGTGTATAGACACCGGCGTTGCAATGTTACCTCACCCACAGGCCGTGGGTGCACAGGGTCGAAGTGGCGTCGGGTTCTGTCACGCAGGTTCTTGGTGCTTGAAGCTGTTGCAGCTGCAGGCGCTGTGAAGCAGAAGTGTCCGGTGCGATCCAAGGGTGGATCGAAGTAGAAAAGTACCTGAAAGCAGAGGGGACAGAGTCTGGGTCACTCAGCAGTGACCAGGGTGGAACCAGGACGGAACCAGGCAATGTCGGGCGCAATCAGGCGGTTGTTGATAGGCTTCTCTCCGCTGTCACGTGGGCTCTGGGGCATCTGCGACGTCCAGGAGCAGGTCACGATTTGTCCCACGTAGGCTCTCGCCGTCAGCACCGTTGGCTTCAAGATTGCAGCAAACAGCACTTGGCAAAAGCAATCCACGCGGAACCGGGAGATTGCTTATCACTCGAACCAGGAGGGTCAGAGTGGGTGCTCCTTTTCACAGGAGCTGGTGCAGATCTGGAGCAACCAGAAAAGCGAGTCGTATTTCAAGTTTCGTCGGCACAGGGGCCACAAGCCAGCTGGCAAGTGACCGGGCCAACGCGTCGAGCCCACACAAGCAGAAGGGCCCCACGCAGCACTCGTCAAGTGTGGAGGGGTGAGCTTTGGTGCAAGTGGAGCTCGGGGCTGGGGCTTCTCAAACCCCGGTGTACAGCTTCGAGGGTCACTCGTGGGCTGCACGGTCAGCGTCTCGTGGCCTTTTCAAGATGGCGTGCCCCACGCTTCCGGTCGCCTCCACGGGTCCCAGCTCTGCAGGGACTGTGGATCGGGCAGGTAGAAGGCAGGCAAGCTTGGTCTCGTCGATCTCTGTCGCTCGAGTTCTGGCGGGAACTGCAACAAAGCAAGGGTCGAGGGCTGGATGGTACCTGTTTGCACAGGGTGGTCACTCCTTGACCACAAGGGAGATTCTTCAGTCTTCTCACGTCGTGTAGAAAGTCGAAGGGTCCAGAATTCGTTTCTTATGTTTCTTCAGGATGATCTGAGTTGCATTGGGACTGCTCCCCCTCTTATTCGAATCTGGGGGGTTGGACATCCTGCTAGGTCCCCTCCTATGGGTGGGACCCAGGAAGGGGGTGGTTACACCCCTCTCCTTTGATCCTGGCCGCGCTGGGACAGGGGCTGGGAGGCCCCAGAACCGGTTTGGCCGGATCCTGCAAGGGGCAGCCTTGTGCTCCCCAGGCAGTGTCTGGTTTCTTTGAAACCTCCCTACTCCAATCCACTATCTCCTGTCTGGGGTGGTTTGACACCGCCCTGTGACAGGAAACTCTTTGTCCAGGCCTCCTCTGCCGAGTTTCGGTCAGCAGCAGGAGGCCAGACCCGTGTCTGTGGCAGGGGCATCCATTTTGTGGATCTGAGGCTCATTTTAAATCAACCGCGTTTCAGTAAAGTAACATGTCTTCTCCCTCTAGAAGGGTGGAATGCTACCCCCGTCGCCAGAACTGGCGAGGGGGTAGTATTCCAATTCGTATGACACCTTACACGACATGTTTTGATAAAGCCAAACCAAAGTTGCTATATAACCGCGAGGATTATAAGGCGCTTAAGAGTATATGGTATGGCATTATCCCGGATCAGCTTAGGGAGTTGTTCCCGATAGCTGCAGACAGGCTCAGCTCATGCCAGAGCACCATCTCACATAAAACCACGCACTCTGCCTCCAGGATTGATGAGGCCTTCCATAGGAGTGGCTTACAGGCTATATATGTGTCCAGATATAGGTTTAGATATAGGTATACTATATCTAAGCAAGGGGTGATTACACCCACTTGCCCCAGCTGAGTGATCAGCCAGTTGTGTCAATTTAAGAACCGGTCAGGGGTGGCAAAAGCTATGCTTCAGCCCCTGGTAGGCCTTGGTGGCACCTATGCCCTGAGCACCTATAGTGCATGGTACAGGGGCTGACAAGGAGTCCATTTCCAATTGTGGTATGTACCTATAGCACATGTATTATAAATTTAGAGAGAGAACAGCAGGCTGGGGGTCTGATTAGCAGGCCCACAGCCTCAGTAAGTCGAAAACCAGTGAAGCAAAAAGCAAAAATTGGGGTGACCATAGGATAGCAGACCCTACTCTCCTACATAACCCCCCCCAAACGCAGGGACATTAAACTTAACCTTGACCAGATAAGTCTTCATGTTCTAAGTGGAAGTACCTGGAGAGACCATCTGCATTACCATGGTCAGTCCCTGGGCGGTGCTCCACTGTAAAGTCCATCCCCTGTAGGGAAATGGACCACCTGAGCAGTTTGGGATTTTCACCCTTCATCTGATTTAGCCACAAGAGGGGCTTATGGTCTGTCTGAATTAGGAAGTGAGTACCAAACAAGTATGGCCTCAACTTCTTCAGGGCCCAAACCACAGCAAAGGCCTCCCTCTCAATAGCTGACCAACGTTTCTCCCTGGGGGTCAGCCTTCTGCTAATAAAAGCAATGGGCTGGTCTTGACCATCTTGATTAAGTTGTGAAAGCACAGCTCCCACCCCCAACTCAGAAGCATCTGTCTGTACAATGAACTGTTTGGAGTAGTCAGGACTCTTCAGGATAGGTGCAGAGCACATGGCCTTCTTCAGGTCATCAAATGCCTTTTGACAGCTAACTGTCCACTGAACCTTTTTGGGCATCTTCTTGGATGTCAAGTCATTCAATGGTGTCACAATGGACCCATAGTTCTTTACAAATTTTCTGTAATACCCAGTCAGGCCCAAGAAGGCTCTGACTTGTGTCTGGGTAGTTGGAGGAGCCCAGTCCTGTATGGTCTGGATCTTGCTCTCCAGTGGTTGAACTTGACCCCCACCTACTAGGTGGCCCAAGTACACAACCTTGCTCTGCCCTATCTGGCACTTAGTAGCCTTGATAGTCAGGCCTGCCTTTTGCAGGGCCTCCAGAACCTTCTTCAGGTGGATCAGGTGATCCTCCCAGGTGGAGCTAAAGACAGCAATATCATCTAGATATGCTGCACAAAAGTCATCCAGCCCAGCAAGGACTTGATTCACCAACCTTTGGAAGGTGGCAGGTGCATTCTTCAAACCAAAGGGCATCACCACAAACTGATAATGTCCACTAGGGGTAGAGAATGCTGTTTTGGCTTTTGACTCTTCAGCTAGTCTGATTTGCCAGTAGCCAGCTGTCAAATCAAATGTGCTCAGAAACTTGGCAGAAGCCAATTTATCAATGAGCTCATCTGCTCTTGGAATGGGATGAGCATCTGTCCTAGTGACAGCATTGAGACCTCTGTAGTCCACACAAAACCTCATTTCTCTCTTCCCATCTTTGGTATGAGGTTTTGGCACAAGGACCACTGGGCTAGCCCATGGGCTCTCTGATGGCTCAATCACTCCAAGCTCCAACATCTTTTGCACCTCAGCCTTTATACAATCCCTGACATGGTCAGGTTGCCTGTAGATCTTATTCTTCACAGGCAGATTGTCACCAGTGTCCACCTCATGGGTGCACCAGTTAGTCTGACTGGGTGTGAGTGAAAACAAATGTCTGTGGGCCTGCAACACCTGTCTGCAGTCCACCTGTTGCTGCTCAGTGAGGCTGCCTGCCAAGGCTACTCCATCAACTGAACCATCATCAGGGTTCTGGGAAAGTAGGTCTGGGAGAGGGTCACTCTCTTCCTCCTGTTCCCCATCTGTGGCCATGAGGAGACTCATGTCCTCCCTGTCAACAAATGCTTTCAAACGATTTACATGGAGCACCCTGTGGGGGCTCCTAGGGGTACCAAAGTCAACCAAGTAGGTGACTTCTCCCTTCTTTTCAATGATAGGGTAGGGTCCAGTCCATTGGTCCTGGAGAGCTGCTGGCCCCACTGGGTCCAACACCCACACCTTCTGCCCTGGCTGGTACTCAACCAGAACAGCCTTTTGGTCATGCCAGGCTTTCTGTAATTCCTGACTTGCCTCAAGGTTTTTGGATGCTCTCTCCATGTATTCAGCCATCCTGGAGCGGAGACCAAGTACATAGTCCACAATGTCTAGTTTAGGCTTTTTGAGAGGTAACTCCCATCCTTCCTTCACCAAACTCAATGGACCTCTTACAGGGTGGCCAAACAAAAGTTCAAAAGGGCTGTAGCCAACCCCCTTCTGTGGGACCTCTCTGTAAGCAAAGAGCAAGCAGGGTAAAAGGATGTCCCATTTCCGCCTAAGCTTCTCTGGTAAACCTTTTATCATTCCCTTTAGGGTCTTGTTGAACCTTTCCACAAGCCCATTGCACTGTGGATGGTAGGGTGTGGTAAACTTATAGTTTACTCCACACTCTTTCCACATTGCTTTTAAGTATACAGACATAAAGTTAGTACCTCTGTCTGAAAGAACCTCCTTTGGAAAGCCCACTCTTGAGAAAACTGCAATGAGGGCTTTTGCCACCACAGGAGCTGTGGTGGTCCTCAGGGGAATTGCCTCTGGATACCTGGTGGCATGATCCACTACCACCAGTATAAATCTGTGCCCAGATGCTGTTGGAGGATCCATGGGACCCACAATGTCTATTCCAACTCTTTCAAAGGGTACTCCCACCACAGGTAGTGGTATCAGGGGGGCCTTTGTTGTGCCACCTGACTTACCACTGGCTTGGCAAGTGACACAGGAGCGACAAAACTCCTTGACATTTTCTGACATGTGAGGCCAGTGAAAGTGTGGAACAAGCCTGTCCCAAGTCTTATTCTGGCCTAAGTGTCCTGCAAGGGGAATATCATGGGCCAAGGTAAGAAGGAAGCCCCTAAACCTCAAAGGTATAACCAACCTCCTGGTTGTGCCAGGCTTGGGGTCTCTAGCCTCTGAATAAAGGAGCCCTTCATCCCAATACACTTTATGGGTACCTTGAGCATTCCCTGCAGCCTCAGCAGCAGCTTGCTGTCTGAGGGGTTCAAGTGAAGGGCAATCTAATTGGGCCTGCCCCAGGTCTGCCCTTGAGGGTCCCCCTGTCCCCAGAAACTCAACCTGATCAGGTTCAAGCTCCTCTGAGACAGTCTCCTCTTGGACTGCAGAATCAGTTTCCTGTGAAACTTGATCCTCAACCTGGGGCAAGTGGGAAGGCACAGCCTTAACCCTCTTGCTCCTCCTCTTGGGTTGTGGTTGGTCTATTGTTTCGAGATCCACCACTGGTTCAGGAAGGCACTTCTTAGCCTGAGACCTTGTCACTGCAAGGACATGAGCTGAAATCCCTAGCATTTCTGCATGAGTCCTGTACTCCACTTCTGACCAAACTGAGCTTTCAAGATCATTGCCTAACAGACAGTCTACTGGGAGGTCTGCACTCACAACAACTTTCTTTAGGCCATCTACCCCTCCCCAGGAGAAGTTCACAACAGCCACACTATGGGAAGTAGTGGAGTTGCTTGCATTGGTCACTAGGTAACTTTCACCTAGTACAATCTGTCCAGGGTCCACAAAGTCAGGTGTCACCATTGTGACACTGGCACAAGTGTCCCTGTAGGCCTGAGCCAGTTTCTCATTAATTAAGGGAGTCTGCCTATATTTGCCCAGGTTACTGGGGCTTACTGCAGTGGGCAAAGATAAGTCCACATCATATAGGAGAACTGCCTGTGTGGGGATTCTGACTAGGCCAGATTCCACCTCAGTACCCAGGGTCAACCCTACTAAACCCTTTGGCTGTGTACCACCACTGTTAACTGTACTAGGGGGTGCAGGTGCTTTAGGAGCTGCAGTGGTGGGGACTGGATTTTTCTTAGTGCATTCACTGCCCCAGTGTGAAACTGATTTGCAGGTATTACACCAAGGTTTCTTTGGGCCATCATTCTTCTTTTTCTTGTTTCCATTTTGGGAACCCCCCTCCTTATTGCTAGTTTGGGGGCCTGAAGACTTCTGGTCCTTTTCTTTATCTTTCTGATTCCCACCCTTCTGGTCTGTTTTCTTCTGGTCACCTTGGTTCTGGTTTTTCTGCTTAATCCTTGTTCTGACCCATTTGTCTGCCTTCTTTCCCAATTCTTGGGGAGAGGTCAAATCAGAGTCAACAAGGTATTGATGCAACAGCTGGTTCTGACAGTTATTAAGGATCTGCTCTCTCATCATAAGATTGTACAATCCTGTATAGTCTGAAACTTTACTTCCCTGCAGCCAACCCTCCAGAGCCTTAGTGGCACAATCTACAAAATCAGTCCAGTCCTGAGTCTGTGCTTTTTGGGTGTCTCTGAACAACAACCTGTATTGCTCAGTGGTTAGGCCAAACCCTTCAATAAGAGCACTCTTCAGAACAGAGTAGTTTTTGGCATCCTCAGGTCTAACAGTGAGGAGCCTGTCCCTCCCTTTCTCAGAAAAGGAGTACCATAAAATTGCTGCCCACTGATCCTCAGGGACCTGCTGTACCATGCAGGCCCTCTCAAGAGCAGTCATCCATTTGTGGATATCATCCCCTTCCTTGTAGGGGGGCACAATTTTTGTCAGGTTTCTATTGTCATAGGCCCTGTCTTTTTCTTTAGGAATTTTGCTGCCACCAGTGGCATCTAAGCCACACAATTTTCTTTCTCTTGCTAAAGCAAGTTTAGCTTGAGCCAAGGCTACCTCTTCCCTTTCTATTTGGAGTTGGACAGCCCTCATCCTGGCCCTATGCTCTTTCCTCTGGGAGGGAGTCATCCCTCTTTGAGATTCTCTTGAGGCACTAGAAAGATGAGAATCCCTTGATAGAGATCTCACCCTCCTGTTACCTGGGAGAATAAGGTTATGAGATCTGGAGTGGTGCTGGCCCTCTCCATTCTCATGTAGGTCCAAGTTGGCCTGGTTAAGCCTGGCAACCTGTACCTGGTTTCCCCTCTGATCCTGATCTTCAGACTCTTCTAAATCAGAGCCTTCCTCTGGGTCTTCCTCCTCCTCCTCTACTTCATCTGGAAGATCCTCATTCTCAGGGGAGTTTATCCCTTCACCTGATTCTAAGGGAGCCTGACTCACCTTATCTAGGTCATCCTTTTCTAGGAGAGCTACTAGGGAAGGAATGGTAGGGCCTCTGCCCTTTTTTAGCCCCCTGGCTGTGCACAAGGCACTCAGGTCTTTGTGGCTAAGGTTGTCATATCTGGATGTTGTCCCTATAGGATCAACTATTACAGGAGCAGAGCCTGAGGCTCTACCTGTATCAGACATGACTGCTAGTGAGGTGTAAGTGATGCACTTACCTACACTAAGTGGTTTCCTACTGTACCTTGCTAGTGAGTTGTAGTCAGGGTGTGCTAATCCCTTTAATCTACAACTACTAAGTTCAGTAGAACTTAATATGCTAAGCTTTTGATTTATATGTACCTAGAGGTACTTGATGTGATCTTTCAATTTGATAAAGATTGCAATGGTAAAACAAACAGCAAGCTCAAATCCGCACCGCTGCACACCAATGTGAGAAGTTGGCCTGATATGTAGTGTTTCCAATTCTGGAACCACTGGGTATCAGTCCAAACAAACCCCAAAGATGTCAGGTTGTAAGTCAACCTTGTTAGACAAGCTATCCTAGTGGTAGCATGGACTAAGCAGCCTTAAAGGCTTAACTTAAGAGGTCGTGTTAAGCGAGCTGTTTTACCACATACAATCCTGTAATCAAATGAAAGGACACCACACAAGTATATATTATAAAAATATATGTATTTATTTCTAAATTACTCCCCAGTACTCTTTATGAGGAAAGGGGCACAAGCGTTAAATCAAAAGCACTGTTACACGTATAAAGTTGCACAATTATGGATGAGGGCGGGTGGCCACTCAGACCATATACTAAAAAAGTGGTATAAGTAACACTTATCGAACAATGGTTAGGCCTAGGGCCTAGAGATTCGCTGGGAGCAGTCAGGACTAGCAATGATGAAGTCGGGAGTAGCCCACAGGAGACGGGTGCAGCACGGAAAGTGCGGCGCGCACCAATGCACTGTCAATGGTGCGTAAAAGTCAGTTAACGTGAATTAAAAGATACTTCCGCTGAACCTAGGAACACAAAACTTTAGACACAGACCCTAGAGGTGTGTACCAGTGTATAGACACCGGCGTTGCAATGTTACCTCACCCACAGGCCGTGGGTGCACAGGGTCGAAGTGGCGTCGGGTTCTGTCACGCAGGTTCTTGGTGCTTGAAGCTGTTGCAGCTGCAGGCGCTGTGAAGCAGAAGTGTCCGGTGCGATCCAAGGGTGGATCGAAGTAGAAAAGTACCTGAAAGCAGAGGGGACAGAGTCTGGGTCACTCAGCAGTGACCAGGGTGGAACCAGGACGGAACCAGGCAATGTCGGGCGCAATCAGGCGGTTGTCGATAGGCTTCTCTCCGCTGTCACGTGGGCTCTGGGGCATCTGCGACGTCCAGGAGCAGGTCACGATCTGTCCCACGTAGGCTCTCGCCGTCAGCACCATCGGCTTCAAGATTGCAGCAAACAGCACTTGGCAAAAGCAATCCACGCGGAACCGGGAGATTGCTTATCACTCGAACCAGGAGGGTCAGAGTGGGTGCTCCTTTTCACAGGAGCTGGTGCAGATCTGGAGCAACCAGAAAAGCGAGTCGTATTTCAAGTTTCGTCGGCACAGGGGCCACAAGCCAGCTGGCAAGTGACCGGGCCAATGCGTCGAGCCCACACAAGCAGAAGGGCCCCACGCAGCACTCGTCAAGTGTGGAGGGGTGAGCTTTGGTGCAAGTGGAGCTCGGGGCTGGGGCTTCTCAAACCCCGGTGTACAGCTTCGAGGGTCTCTCGTGGGCTGCACGGTCAGCGTCTCGTGGCCTTTTCAAGATGGCGTGCCCCACGCTTCCGGTCGCCTCCACGGGTCCCAGCTCTGCAGGGACTGTGGATCGGGCAGGTAGAAGGCAGGCAAGCTTGGTCTCGTCGATCTCTGTTGCTCGAGTTCCGGCGGGAACTGCAACAAAGCAAGGGTCGAGGGCTGGATGGTACCTGTTTGCACAGGGTGGTCACTCCTTGACCACAAGGGAGATTCTTCAGTCTTCTCACGTCGTGTAGAAAGTCGAAGGGTCCAGAATTCGTTTCTTATGTTTCTTCAGGATGATCTGAGTTGCATTGGGACTGCTCCCCCTCTTATTCGAATCTGGGGGGTTGGACATCCTGCTAGGTCCCCTCCTATGGGTGGGACCCAGGAAGGGGGTGGTTACACCCCTCTCCTTTGATCCTGGCCGCGCTGGGACAGGGGCTGGGAGGCCCCAGAACCGGTTTGGCCGGATCCTGCAAGGGGCAGCCTTGTGCTCCCCAGGCAGTGTCTGGTTTCTTTGAAACCTCCCTACTCCAATCCACTATCTCCTGTCTGGGGTGGTTTGACACCGCCCTGTGACAGGAAACTCTTTGTCCAGGCCTCCTCTGCCGAGTTTCGGTCAGCAGCAGGAGGCCAGACCCGTGTCTGTGGCAGGGGCATCCATTTTGTGGATCTGAGGCTCATTTTAAATCAACCGCGTTTCAGTAAAGTAACATGTCTTCTCCCTCTAGAAGGGTGGAATGCTACCCCCATCGCCAGAACTGGCGAGGGGGTAGTATTCCAATTCGTATGACACCTTACACGACATGTTTTGATAAAGCCAAACCAAAGTTGCTATATAACCGCGAGGATTATAAGGCGCTTAAGAGTATATGGTATGGCATTATCCCGGATCAGCTTAGGGAGTTGTTCCCGATAGCTGCAGACAGGCTCAGCTCATGCCAGAGCACCATCTCACATAAAACAACGCACTCTGCCTCCAGGATTGATGAGGCCTTCCATAGGAGTGGCTTACAGGCTATATATGTGTCCAGATATAGGTTTAGATATAGGTATACTATATCTAAGCAAGGGGTGATTACACCCACTTGCCCCAGCTGAGTGATCAGCCAGTTGTGTCAATTTAAGAACCGGTCAGGGGTGGCAAAAGCTATGCTTCAGCCCCTGGTAGGCCTTGGTGGCACCTATGCCCTGAGCACCTATAGTGCATGGTACAGGGGCTGACAAGGAGTCCATTTCCAATTGTGGTATGTACCTATAGCACATGTATTATAAATTTAGAGAGAGAACAGCAGGCTGGGGGTCTGATTAGCAGGCCCACAGCCTCAGTAAGTCGAAAACCAGTGAAGCAAAAAGCAAAAATTGGGGTGACCATAGGATAGCAGACCCTACTCTCCTACACACTCACTCTGCACTCACTCAGCACTCACTCTGTAGTCACACTCACTCTGCACTCACTCTGCAGTCACACTCACTCTTCACTCACTCTGCATTCACTCTCACTCTGCAGTCACTCTCACTCTGCAGTCACTCACACTCTGCAGTCACTCACACTCTGCACTCACACTCTGTACTCGAACTCTGCACTCAAACTCTACACTCACTCTGCACTCATTCTGCACTCACTCTCACTCTGCACTCACACTGCAGTCACACTCACTCTGCACTCACACTGCACTCACTCTGTAGTCACACTCACTCTGCACTCACTCTGCAGTCACACTCACTCTTCACTCACTCTGCATTCACTCTCACTCTGCAGTCACTCTCACTCTGCAGTCACTCACACTCTGCAGTCACTCACACTCTGCACTCACACTCTGCACTCAAACTCTGCACTCAAACTCTACACTCACTCTGCACTCACGCTGCACTCACACTCACTCTGCACTCACTCTACACTCACTCTGCACTCACACTGCAGTCACACTCACTCTGCACTCACTCTGCACTCACTCTGTAGTCACACTCACTCTGCACTCACTCTGCACTCACTCTGCAGTCACACTCACTCTTCACTCACTCTGCATTCACTCTCACTCTGCAGTCACTCTCACTCTGCAGTCACTCACACTCTGCAGTCACTCACACTCTGCAGTCACTCACACTCTGCACTCACACTCTGCACTCGAACTCTGCACTCAAACTCTACACTCACTCTGCACTCACACTCACTCTGCACTCACTCTACACTCACTCTGCACTCACTCTGCACTCACAACCACACTCACTCTGCACTCTGCACTCACTCTGCACTCACTCTGCACTTTCTCTGCAGGCACATTGCATCTGCCCTCACTCTGCCCTCTCTGCACTCACTCTGCACTCACACTCACTCTGTACTCACTCTGCACTCACTCTGCACTTACTCTGCACTCACACTCACTCTGCACTAACTCTGCACTCACACCCACACTCACTCTGCACTCACTCTGCACTCACTCTCACTCTGCACTCACTCTGCAGTCACTCTCTCTGCATTCACTCTGCACTCACTCTGCATTCACTCTCACTCTGCACTCACTCTCACTCTGCACTCACACTGCAGTCACTCTCTCTGCATTCACTCTGCACTCACTCTGCATTCACTCTCACTCTGCACTCACTCTCACTCTGCACTCACTCTGTAGTCACACTCACTCTTCACTCACTCTGCATTCACTCTCACTCTGCAGTCACTCTCACTCTGCAGTCACTCACACTCTGCAGTCACTCACACTCTGCACTCACACTCTGCACTCGAACTCTGCACTCAAACTCTACACTCACTCTGCACTCACTCTGCACTCACACTCACTCTGCACTCACTCTACACTCACTCTGCACTCACTCTGCACTCTGCACTCACTCTGCACTCACTCTGCACTTTCTCTGCAGGCATATTGCATCTGCCCTCACTCTGCCCTCTCTGCACTCACTCTGCACTCACACTCACTCTGTACTCACTCTGCACTTACTCTGCACTCACACTCACTCTGCACTCACTCTGCACTCACACCCACACTCACTCTTCACTCATTCTGCACTCACTCTCACTCTGCACTCACTCTGCAGTCACTCTCTCTGTATTCACTCTGCACTCACTCTGCAGTCACTCTCACTCTGCACTCACTCTCACTCTGCACTCACACTGCAGTCACACTCACTCTGCACCCACACTGCAGTCACTCTCATGCTGCACTCACTCTGCACTCACTCCCACTCTGCACTCATTCTGCACTCAATCTCACTCTGCACTCACACTGCAGTCACTCTGCAGTCACACTCACTCTGCATTCACTCACACTCTGCACTCACACTCTGCACTCAAACTCTGCACTCAAACTCTACACTCACTCTGCACTCATTCTGCACTCACTCTCACTCTGCACTCACACTGCAGTCACACCCACTCTGCACTCACACTGCAGTCACACTCACTCTGCACTCACACTGCAGTCACACTCACTCTGCACTCACTCAGCACTCACTCTGTAGTCACACTCACTCTGCACTCACTCTGCACTCACTCTGCAGTCACACTCACTCTTCACTCACTCTGCATTCACTCTCACTCTGCAGTCACTCTCACTCTGCAGTCACTCACACTCTGCAGTCACTCACACTCTGCACTCACACTCTGCACTCGAACTCTGCACTCAAACTCTACACTCACTCTGCACTCATTCTACACTCACTCTCACTCTGCACTTACACTGCAGTCACACTCACTCTGCACTCACACTGCAGTCACACTCACTCTGCACTCACCCTGTAGTCACACTCACTCTGCACTCACTCTGCACTCACTCTGCAGTCACACTCACTCTTCACTCACTCTGCATTCACTCTCACTCTGCAGTCACTCTCACTCTGCAGTCACTCACATTCTGCAGTCACTCACACTCTGCACTCACACTCTGCACTCAAACTCTGCACTCAAACTCTACACTCACTCTGCACTCACGCTGCACTCACACTCACTCTGCACTCACTCTACACTCACTCTGCACTCACACTGCAGTCACACTCACTCTGCACTCACTCTGCACTCACTCTGTAGTCACACTCACTCTGCACTCACTCTGCAGTCACACTCACTCTTCACTCACTCTGCATTCACTCTCACTCTGCAGTCACTCTCACTCTGCAGTCACTCACACTCTGCAGTCACTCACACTCTGCACTCACACTCTGCACTCGAACTCTGCACTCAAACTCTATACTCACTCTGCACTCACTCTGCACTCACACTCACTCTGCACTCACTCTACACTCACTCTGCACTCACTCTGCACTCTGCACTCACTCTGCACTCACTCTGCACTTTCTCTGCAGGCATATTGCATCTGCCCTCACTCTGCCCTCTCTGCACTCACTCTGCACTCACACTCACTCTGTACTCACTCTGCACTCACTCTGCACTTACTCTGCACTCACACTCACTCTGCACTCACTCTGCACTCACACCCACACTCACTCTTCACTCATTCTGCACTCACTCTCACTCTGCACTCACTCTGCAGTCACTCTCTCTGCATTCACTCTGCACTCACTCTGCAGTCACTCTCACTCTGCACTCACTCTCACTCTGCACTCACACTGCAGTCATACTCACTCTGCACCCACACTGCAGTCACTCTCATGCTGCACTCACTCTGCACTCACTCCCACTCTGCACTCATTCTGCACTCACTCTCACTCTGCACTCACACTGCAGTCACACTCACTCTGCACTCACTCTGCACTCACTCTGCAGTCACACTCACTCTTCACTCACTCTGCATTCACTCTCACTCTGCAGCCACTCTCACTCTGCATTCACTCACACTCTGCACTCACACTCTGCACTCAAACTCTGCACTCAAACTCTACACTCACTCTGCACTCATTCTGCACTCACTCTCACTCTGCACTCACACTGCAGTCACACTCACTCTGCACTCACACTGCAGTCACACTCACTCTGCACTCACACTGCAGTCACACTCACTCTGCACTCACTCTGCAGTCACACTCACTCTTCACTCACTCTGCATTCACTCTCACTCTGCAGCCACTCTCACTCTGCATTCACTCACACTCTGCACTCACACTCTGCACTCAAACTCTGCACTCAAACTCTACACTCACTCTGCACTCATTCTGCACTCACTCTCACTCTGCACTCACACTGCAGTCACACCCACTCTGCACTCACACTGCAGTCACACTCACTCTGCACTCACACTGCAGTAACACTCACTCTGCACTCACTCAGCACTCACTCTGTAGTCACACTCACTCTGCACTCACTCTGCACTCACTCTGCAGTCACACTCACTCTTCACTCACTCTGCATTCACTCTCACTCTGCAGTCACTCTCACTCTGCAGTCACTCACACTCTGCAGTCACTCACACTCTGCACTCACACTCTGCACTCAAACTCTGCACTCAAACTCTACACTCACTCTGCACTCATTCTACACTCACTCTCACTCTGCACTTACACTGCAGTCACACTCACTCTGCACTCACACTGCAGTCACACTCACTCTGCACTCACTCTGCACTCACTCTGTAGTCACACTCACTCTGCACTCACTCTGCACTCACTCTGCAGTCAGACTCACTCTTCACTCACTCTGCATTCACTCTCACTCTGCAGTCACTCTCACTCTGCAGTCACTCACACTCTGCAGTCACTCACACTCTGCACTCATACTCTGCACTCAAACTCTGCACTCAAATTCTACACTCACTCTGCACTCACGCTGCACTCACACTCACTCTGCACTCACTCTACACTCACTCTGCACTCACACTGCAGTCACACTCACTCTGCACTCACTCTGCACTCACTCTGTAGTCACACTCACTCTGCACTCACTCTGCAGTCACACTCACTCTTCACTCACTCTGCATTCACTCTCACTCTGCAGTCACTCTCACTCTGCAGTCACTCACACTCTGCAGTCACTCACACTCTGCACTCACACTCTGCACTCGAACTCTGCACTCAAACTCTACACTCACTCTGCACTCACTCTGCACTCACACTCACTCTGAACTCACTCTACACTCACTCTGCACTCACTCTGCACTCACGACCACTCACTCTGCACTCTGCACTCACTCTGCACTCACTCTCACTCTGCACTCACACTGCAGTCACACTCACTCTGCACTCACACTGCAGTCACACTCACTCTGCACTCACTCAGCACTCACTCTGTAGTCACACTCACTCTGCACTCACTCTGCAGTCACACTCACTCTTCACTCACTCTGCATTCACTCTCACTCTGCACTCACACTCTGCACTCGAACTCTGCACTCAAACTCTACACTCACTCTGCACTCACTCTGCACTCACACTCACTCTGAACTCACCCTACACTCACTCTGCACTCACTCTGCACTCACAACCACTCACTCTGCACTCTGCTCTCACTCTGCACTCACTCTGCACTTTCTCTGCAGGCACATTGCATCTGCCCTCACTCTGCCCTCTCTGCACTCATTCTGCACTCACACTCACTCTGTACTCACTCTGCCCTCACTCTGCACTTACTCTGCACTCACACTCACTCTGCACTCACTCTGCACTCACACCCACACTCACACTCACTCTGCACTCACTCTGCACTCACTCTCACTCTGCACTCACTCTGCAGTCACTCTCTCTGCATTCACTCTGCACTCACTCTGCAGTCACTCTCACTCTGCACTCACTCTCACTCTGCACTCACACTGCAGTCACACTCACTCTGCACCCACACTGCAGTCACTCACATGCTGCACTCACTCTGCACTCACTCCCACTCTGCACTCATTCTGCACTCACTCCCACTCTGCACTCACACTGCAGTCACACTCACTCTGCACTCACTCTGCACTCACTCTGTAGTCACACTCACTCTGCACTCACTCTGCACTCACTTTTCAGTCACACTCACTCTTCACTCACTCTGCATTCACTCTCACTCTGCAGTCACTCTCACTCTGCAGTCACTCACACTCTGCAGTCACTCACACTCTGCACTCACACTGCACTTGAACTCTGCACTCAAACTCTACACTCACTCTGCACTCATTCTGCACTCACTCTCACTCTGCACTCACACTGCAGTCACACTCACTCTGCACTCACACTGCAGTCACACTCACTCTGCACTCACTCAGCACTCACTCTGTAGTCACACTCACTCTGCACTCACTCTGCAGTCACACTCACTCTTCACTCACTCTGCATTCACTCTCACTCTGCAGTCACTCTCACTCTGCAGTCACTCACACTCTGCAGTCACTCACACTCTGCACTCACACTCTGTACTCGAACTCTGCACTCAAACTCTACACTCACTCTGCACTCATTCTGCACTCACTCTCACTCTGCACTCACACTGCAGTCACACTCACTCTGCACTCACACTGCACTCACTCTGTAGTCACACTCACGCTGCACTCACTCTGCAGTCACACTCACTCTTCACTCACTCTGCATTCGCTCTCACTCTGCAGTCACTCTCACTCTGCAGTCACTCACACTCTGCAGTCACTCACACTCTGCACTCACACTCTGCACTCAAACTCTGCACTCAAACTCTACACTCACTCTGCACTCACGCTGCACTCACACTCACTCTGCACTCACTCTACACTCACTCTGCACTCACACTGCAGTCACACTCACTCTGCACTCACTCTGCACTCACTCTGTAGTCACACTCACTCTGCACTCACTCTGCACTCACTCTGCAGTCACACTCACTCTTCACTCACTCTGCATTCACTCTCACTCTGCAGTCACTCTCACTCTGCAGTCACTCACACTCTGCAGTCACTCACACTCTGCACTCACACTCTGCACTCGAACTCTGCACTCAAACTCTACACTCACTCTGCACTCACACTCACTCTGCACTCACTCTACACTCACTCTGCACTCACTCTGCACTCACAACCACACTCACTCTGCACTCTGCACTCACTCTGCACTCACTCTGCACTTTCTCTGCAGGCACATTGCATCTGCCCTCACTCTGCCCTCTCTGCACTCACTCTGCACTCAAACTCACTCTGTACTCACTCTGCACTCACTCTGCACTTACTCTGCACTCACTCTGCACTTACTCTGCACTAACTCTGCACTCACACCCACACTCACTCTGCACTCACTCTGCACTCACTCTCACTCTGCACTCACTCTGCAGTCACTCTCTCTGCATTCACTCTGCACTCACTCTGCATTCACTCTCACTCTGCACTCACTCTCACTCTGCACTCACACTGCAGTCACTCTCTCTGCATTCACTCTGCACTCACTCTGCATTCACTCTCACTCTGCACTCACTCTCACTCTGCACTCACTCTGTAGTCACACTCACTCTTCACTCACTCTGCATTCACTCTCACTCTGCAGTCACTCTCACTCTGCAGTCACTCACACTCTGCAGTCACTCACACTCTGCACTCACACTCTGCACTCGAACTCTGCACTCAAACTCTACACTCACTCTGCACTCACTCTGCACTCACACTCACTCTGCACTCACTCTACACTCACTCTGCACTCACTCTGCACTCTGCACTCACTCTGCACTCACTCTGCACTTTCTCTGCAGGCATATTGCATCTGCCCTCACTCTGCCCTCTCTGCACTCACTCTGCACTCACACTCACTCTGTACTCACTCTGCACTCACTCTGCACTTACTCTGCACTCACACTCACTCTGAACTCACTCTGCACTCACACCCACACTCACTCTTCACTCATTCTGCACTCACTCTCACTCTGCACTCACTCTGCAGTCACTCTCTCTGCATTCACTCTGCACTCACTCTGTAGTCACACTCACTCTTCACTCACTCTGCATTCACTCTCACTCTGCAGTCACTCTCACTCTGCAGTCACTCACACTCTGCGGTCACTCACACTCTGCACTCACACTCTGCACTCAAACTCTGCACTCAAACTCTACACTCACTCTGCACTCACGCTGCACTCACACTCACTCTGCACTCACTCTACACTCACTCTGCACTCACACTGCAGTCACACTCACTCTGCACTCACTCTGCACACACTCTGTAGTCACACTCACTCTGCACTCACTCTGCAGTCACACTCACTCTTCACTCACTCTGCATTCACTCTCACTCTGCAGTCACTCTCACTCTGCAGTCACTCACACTCTGCAGTCACTCACACTCTGCACTCACACTCTGCACTCGAACTCTGCACTCAAACTCTATACTCACTCTGCACTCACTCTGCACTCACACTCACTCTGCACTCACTCTACACTCACTCTGCACTCACTCTGCACTCTGCACTCACTCTGCACTCACTCTGCACTTTCTCTGCAGGCATATTGCATCTGCCCTCACTCTGCCCTCTCTGCACTCACTCTGCACTCACACTCACTCTGTACTCACTCTGCACTCACTCTGCACTTACTCTGCACTCACACTCACTCTGCACTCACTCTGCACTCACACCCACACTCACTCTTCACTCATTCTGCACTCACTCTCACTCTGCACTCACTCTGCAGTCACTCTCTCTGCATTCACTCTGCACTCACTCTGCAGTCACTCTCACTCTGCACTCACTCTCACTCTGCACTCACACTGCAGTCACTCTCACTCTGCACCCACACTGCAGTCACTCTCATGCTGCACTCACTCTGCACTCACTCCCACTCTGCACTCATTCTGCACTCACTCTCACTCTGCACTCACACTGCAGTCACACTCACTCTGCACTCACTCTGCACTCACTCTGCAGTCACACTCACTCTTCACTCACTCTGCATTCACTCTCACTCTGCAGCCACTCTCACTCTGCATTCACTCACACTCTGCACTCACACTCTGCACTCAAACTCTGCACTCAAACTCTACACTCACTCTGCACTCATTCTGCACTCACTCTCACTCTGCACTCACACTGCAGTCACACCCACTCTGCACTCACACTGCAGTCACACTCACTCTGCACTCACACTGCAGTCACACTCACTCTGCACTCACTCTGCACTCACTCTGCAGTCACACTCACTCTTCACTCACTCTGCATTCACTCTCACTCTGCAGCCACTCTCACTATGCATTCACTCACACTCTGCACTCACACTCTGCACTCAAACTCTGCACTCAAACTCTACACTCACTCTGCACTCATTCTGCACTCACTCTCACTCTGCACTCACACTGCAGTCACACTCACTCTGCACTCACACTGCAGTCACACTCACTCTGCACTCATTCAGCACTCACTCTGTAGTCACACTCACTCTGCACTCACTCTGCACTCACTCTGCAGTCACACTCACTCTTCACTCACTCTGCATTCACTCTCACTCTGCAGTCACTCTCACTCTGCAGTCACTCAAACTCTGCAGTCACTCACACTCTGCACTCACACTCTGCACTCAAACTCTGCACTCAAACTCTACACTCACTCTGCACTCATTCTACACTCACTCTCACTCTGCACTTACACTGCAGTCACACTCACTCTGCACTCACACTGCAGTCACACTCACTCTGCACTCACTCTGCACTCACTCTGTAGTCACACTCACTCTGCACTCACTCTGCACTCACTCTGCAGTCACACTCACTCTTCACTCACTCTGCATTCACTCTCACTCTGCAGTCACTCTCACTCTGCAGTCACTCACACTCTGCAGTCACTCACACTCTGCACTCACACTCTGCACTCAGTTCAGTTCATAAACTTTATTCGACAGTTTAAAAAAACGTCATAAAAGTACACAGATAAAATCATACATGTGACATTACACAGGGAAAGTACATATCATCATGGGTTGTTTTCAGGGCATACAGAAGTCAGCAATAAAAAAAAAAAAAAAAAAAAAAAAAAGAAAACCAAAAAAAAATAGCTAAAAAACCATACTTTTTCTTGCAGCAACAGATTTCAGGATAAAGGTTGCTATAAAAAAACACAAGTCCGGGCTAGCAAGTGAAAATAACAATTTCATGGCATTTGAAGTAGAAGACACAGAATATTTTTTAAATAACGGTTTCAAGTAAACAATACGTAGGGCTTTATAAAGGGGGCAGATTAACATAAAATGAAGGGTACTTTGCTTGGTTAGTCCATCACATGGACAGGCAGATGTTGTATAATTTTTCATTTTTGGAAAGGCCACAAGGTTGTGGACAATACCAAGTCTAAATCTGGATAGGACGAATTGGTGAGATTGCCTGTAGATTATTTTAAGATAGATAGGCAAACCAGGACCCTCGTTTGCATTGGAGGAATAGAAAGCATGGGTTGAGTAGTTACTTGTATCTGCTTTCTGTTTAACGAATTTTACCCTCATAAATTCTTCTTTCACCTCCTTTTTGGATAAAGTGGTTACAATCTCGGGATCTTTGCGTACATCCAAATCAAAGAGTTCTTTAAAAGTAGTGGTCACATACTTTATCCATGGTATGTTCTTGAAATTATCCAAAGACAGACAATCTTTGATAATGCTCTTTGTGAAACTTGTTTCGTCCTTCAGCCAAATAGACCTCCATACCAGGAGAGGTCTCAATTCGATTAAATCGGCTATATGGTCCAACCTTAGTTCCTCGTGGACCAGGTAGTTAGATGCCGATGAGGGTAAACAAAGTAGCCGTTTCAGAAACAAATTTTCCAGAATTTGCAAATCTTTGTTAAACCCGTACCCCCATACCCCTGAACCATAAAGTGCTATTGATGAACATCTGTGTCTATAAATATTTAGCATTGCCGGAATCCGTCGGCTGCCCAGTTTATTGGCAAATCGGAAGACACCTAGTGTAGCCTTCCCCATCCTGGCTTTTATATTAGTTTGTTCAGGTGTCCATGAGCCCCGACTGTTAAAAGTAATGCCCAGATAACAGAAGTTATCTACAACCTCAATTCTGTTATCTTTAAAATAGAAAGACTTGGGGTGAATCACCTTTTTGCCACAGACCATAACGAATGTTTTAGAGTTGTTAATTTTAAGTTTCTTGCCCTGGATAAAATCATAAAAACAGTTCATTAGCCGCTGTAGGCCGATTGGGGTTCTAGATAATAAAACAGTGTCGTCCGCATATAACAACACTGGAATTGGTAGGCCACCTGCTTGTGGTGCATCTGCTTGGACCTGTTTTAATTCTTGTTCCATAGAATTAATAAAAAGGGAAAAAAGCAAGGGGGCCAATACGCACCCCTGCCTAATGCCTGATTTTACCATAATCTTTCTCGTACACTCTCCTGCTGGTCCATATCGAATCTGAGTGGTAAGGTTGTGTAGGAGAGTAGGGTCTGCTATCCTATGGTCACCCCAATTTTTGCTTTTTGCTTCACTGGTTTTCGACTTACTGAGGCTGTGGGCCTGCTAATCAGACCCCCAGCCTGCTGTTCTCTCTCTAAATTCATAATACATGTGCTATAGGTACATACCACAATTGGAAATGGACTCCTTGTCAGCCCCTGTACCATGCACTATAGGTGCCCAGGGCATAGGTGCCACCAAGGCCTACCAGGGGCTGAAGCATAGCTTTTGCCACCCCTGGCTGGTTCTTAAATTGACACAACTGGCTGAACACTCAGCTGGGGCAAGTGGGTGTAATCACCCCTTGCTTAGATATAGTATACCTATATCTAAACCTATATCTGGACACATATATAGCCTGTAAGCCACTCCTATGGAAGGCCTCATCAATCCTGGAGGCAGAGTGCGTGGTTTTATGTGAGATGGTGCTCTGGCATGAGCTGAGCCTGTCTGCAGCTGTCGGGAACAACTCCCTAAGCTGATCCGGGATAATGCCATACCATATACTCTTAAGCGCATTATAATCCTCGCGGTTATATAGCAACTTTGGTTTGGCTTTATCAAAACATGTCGTGTAAGGTGTCATACGAATTGGAATACTATCCCCTCGCCAGTTCTGGCGACGGGGATAGCATTCCACCCTTCTAGAGGGAGAAGACATGTTACTTTACTGAAACGCGGTTGATTTAGAATGAGCCTCAGATCCACAAAATGGATGCCCCTGCCACAGACACGGGTCTGACCTCCTGCTGCTGACCGAAACCCGGCAGAGGAGGCCTGGACAAAGAGTTTCCTGTCACAGGGCGGTGTCAAACCACCCCAGACAGGAGATAGTGGATTGGAGTAGGGAGGTTTCAATGAAACCAGACACTGCCTGGGGAGCACAAGGCTGCCCCTTGCAGGATCCGGCCAAACCGGTTCTGGGGCCTCCCAGCCCCTGTCCCAGCGCGGCCAGGATCAAAGGAGAGGGGTGTAACCACCCCCTTCCTGGGTCCCACCCATAGGAGGGGACCTAGCAGGATGTCCAACCCCCTAGATTCGAATAAGAGGGGGAGCAGTCCCAACGGACCTCAGATCATCCTGAAGAAACATAAGAAACGAAATCTGGACCCTTCGACTTTCTACACGACGTGAGAAGACTGAAGAATCTCCCTTGTGGTCAAGGAGTGACCACCCTGTGCAAACAGGCACCATCCAGCCCTCGACCCTTGCTTTGTTGCAGTTCCCGCCGGAACTCGAGCGACAGAGATCGACGAGATCAAGCTTGCCTGCCTTCTACCTGCCCGATCCACAGTCCCTGCAGAGCTGAGACCCATGGAGGCGACCGGAAGCGTGGGGCACGCCATCTTGAAAAGGCCACGAGACGCTGACCGTGCGGCCCACGAGTGACCCTCGAAGCTGTACACCGGGGTTTGAGAAGCCCCAGCCCCGAGCTCCACTTGCACCAAAGCTCACCCCTCCACACTCGCTGAGTGCTGCGTGGGGCCCTTCTGCTTGTGTGCGCTCGACGCGTTGGCCCGGTCACTTGCCAGCTGGCTTGTGGCCCCTGTGCCGACGAACTTTGAAATCCGACTTGCTTTTCTGGTTGCTCCAGATCTGCACCAGCTCCTGTGAAAAGGAGCACCCACTCTGACCCTCCTGGTTCGAGTGATAAGCAATCTCCCGGTTCCGCGTGGATTGCTTTTGCCAAGTGCTGTTTGCTACAATCTTCAAGCCGACGGTGCTGACGGCGAGAGCCTACGTGGGACAGATCGTGACCTGCTCCTGGACGTCGCAGATGCCCCAGAGCCCACGTGACAGCGGAGAGAAGCCTATCGACACCCGCCTGATTGCGCCCGACATTGCCTGGTTCCGTCCTGGTTCCACCCTGGTCACTGCTGAGTGACCCAGACTCTGTCCCCTCTGCTTTCAGGTACTTTTCTACATCGATCCACCCTTGGATCGCACCGGACACTTCTGCTTCACAGCGCCTGCAGCTGCAACAGCTCCAAGCCCCCAGAACCTGCGTGATAGAACCCGACGCCACTTCGACCCTGTGCACCCACGGCCTGTGGGTGAGGTAACTTTGCAACGCCGGTGTCTTTACACTGGTACACACCTCTAGGGTCTGTGTCTAAAGTTTTGTGTTCCTAGGTTCAGCGGAAGTATCTTTTTATTCACTTTAATTGACTTTTACGCACCATTGACAGTGCATTGGTGCGCGCTGCACTTTCCGTGCTGCACCCGTCTCCTGTGGGCTACTCCCGACTTCTTCATTGCTTGTCCTGACTGCTCCCAGCGAATCTCTAGGCCCTAGGCCTAACCATTGTTCGTAAAGTGTTACTTATACCACTTTTTTGATATATGGTCTGAGTGGCCACCCGCCCTCATCCATAAACGTGCAACTTTATATGTGTAACAGTGCTTTTGATTTAACGCTTGTGCCCCTTTCCTCATAAAGAGTACTGGGGAGTAATTTAGTAATAAATACATATATTTTTATAATATATACTTGTGTGGTGTCCTTTCATTTGATTACAGGATTGTATGTGGTAAAACAGCTCGCTTAACACGACCTCTTAAGTTAAGCCTTTAAGGCTGCTTAGTCCATGCTACCACTAGGATAGCTTGTCTACAAGGTTGACTTACAACCTGACATCTTTGGGGTTTGTTTGGACTGATACCCAGTGGTTCCAGAATTGGAAACACTACATATCAGGCCAACTTCTCACATTGGTGTGCAGCGGTGCGGATTTGAGCTTGCTGTTTGTTTTACCATTGCAATCTTTATCAAATTGAAAGATCACATCAAGTACCTATAGGTACATATAAATCAAAAGCTTAGCATATTAAGTTCTACTGAACTTAGTAGTTGTAGATTAAAGGGATTAGCACACCCTGACTACAACTCACTAGCAAGGTACAGTAGGAAACCACTTAGTGTAGGTAAGTGCACCACTTACACCTCACTAGCAGTCATGTCTGATACAGATAGAGCCTCAGGCTCTGCTCCTGTAATAGTTGATCCTATAGGGACAACATCCAGATATGACAACCTTAGCCACAAAGACCTGAGTGCCTTGTGCACAGCCAGGGGGCTAAAAAAGGGCAGAGGCCCTACCATTCCTTCCCTAGTAGCTCTCCTAGAAAAGGATGACCTAGACAAGGTGAGTCAGACTCCCTTAGAAACAGAGGAAGGGATAAACTCCCCTGAGAATGAGGATCTTCAAGAAGGAATAGAGGAGGAAGAGGAAGACCCAGAAGACGGCTCTGATATAGATGAGCCTGAAGATCAGGATCAGGGGGGAAACCAGGTACAGGTTGCCAGGCTTAACCAGGCCAACTTGGACCTACATGGGAATGGAGGGGGCCAGCACCACTCCAGATCTCATAACCAAATTCTCCCAGGTAATAGAAGGGAGAGATCTCTGTCAAGGGACTCTCACCTTTCTAGTGCCTCAAGAGAATCTCAAAGAGGAATGACTTCCTCCCAGAGAAAAGAGCATAGGGCCAGGATGAGGGCTGTCCAACTCCAGATAGAGAGGGAGGAGGTAGCTCTGGCTCAAGCTAAACTGACCTTAGCTCAAGCTAAACTTACCTTGGCTAGGGAACAGAAAATAAGTGGCTTAGATGCCACTGGTGGCAGCAAAGTTCCTAAAGAAAAAGACAGGGCCTATGACAATAGAAACCTGACAAAAATTGTGCCCCCCTACAAGGAAGGGGATGATATCCACAAATGGATGACTGCTCTTGAGAGGGCCTGCATGGTACAGCAGGTCCCTGAGGATCAGTGGGCAGCAATTTTATGGTACTCCTTTTCTGAGAAAGGGAGGGACAGGCTCCTCACTGTTAGACCTGAGGATGCCAAAAACTACTCTGTTCTGAAGAGTGCTCTTATTGAAGGGTTTGGCCTAACCACTGAGCAATACAGGTTGTTGTTCAGAGACACCCAAAAAGCACAGACTCAGGACTGGACTGATTTTGTAGATTGTGCCACTAAGGCTCTGGAAGGTTGGCTGCAGGGAAGTAAAGTTTCAGACTATACAGGATTGTACAATCTTATGATGAGAGAACAGATCCTTAATAACTGTCAGAACCAGCTGTTGCATCAGTACCTTGTTGACTCTGATTTGACCTCTCCCCAAGAATTGGGAAAGAAGGCAGACAAATGGGTCAGAACAAGGATTAAGCAGAAAAACCAGAACCAAGGTGACCAGAAGAAAACAGACCAGAAGGGTGGGAATCAGAAAGATAAAGAAAAGGACCAGAAGTCTTCAGGCCCCCAAACTAGCAATAAGGAGGGGGGTTCCCAAAATGGAAACAAGAAAAAGAAGAATGATGGCCCAAAGAAACCTTGGTGTAATACCTGCAAATCAGTTTCACACTGGGGCAGTGAATGCACTAAGAAAAATCCAGTCCCCACCACTGCAGCTCCTAAAGCAACTGCACCCCCTAGTACAGTCAGCAGTGGTGGTACACAGCCAAAGGGTTTAGTAGGGTTGACCCTGGGTACTGAGGTGGAATCTGGCCTAGTCAGAATCCCCACACAGGCAGTTCTCCTATATGATGTGGACATATCATTGCCCACTGCAGTAAGCCCCAGTAACCTGGGCAAATATAGGCAGACTCCCTTAATTAATGAGAAACTGGCTCAGGCCTACAGGGACACTTGTGCCAGTGTCACAATGGTGGCACCTGGCTTTGTGGACCCTGGCCAAATTGTACTAGGTGAAAGTTACCTAGTGACCAATGCAAGCAACTCCACTACTTCCCATAGTGTGGCTGTTGTGAACTTCTCCTGGGGAGGGGTAGATGGCCTAAAGAAAGTTGTTGTGAGTGCAGACCTCCCAGTAGACTGTCTGTTAGGCAATGATCTTGAAAGCTCAGTTTGGTCAGAAGTGGAGTACAGGACTCATGCAGAAATGCTAGGGATTTCAGCTCATGCCCTTGCAGTGACAAGGTCTCAGGCTAAGAAGTGCCTTCCTGAACCAGTGGTGGATCTTGAAACAATAGACCAACCACAACCCAAGAGAAGGAGCAAGAGGGTTAAGGCTGTGCCTTCCCACTTGCCCCAGGTTGAGGATCAGGTTTCACAGGAAACTGATTCTGCAGTCCAAGAGGAGACTGTCTCAGAGGAGCTTGAACCTGATCAGGTTGAGTTTCTGGGGACAGGGGGACCCTCAAGGGCAGACCTGGGGCAGGCCCAATTAGATTGCCCTTCACTTGAACCCCTCAGACAGCAAGCTGCTGCTGAGGCTGCAGGGAATGCTCAAGGTACCCATAAAGTGTATTGGGATGAAGGACTCCTTTATTCAGAGGCTAGAGACCCCAAGCCTGGCACAACCAGGAGGTTGGTTATACCTTTGAAGTTTAGGGGCTTCCTTCTTACCTTGGCCCATGATATTCCCCTTGCAGGACACTTAGGCCAGAATAAGACTTGGGACAGGCTTGTTCCACACTTTCACTGGCCTCACATGTCAGAAAATGTCAAGGAGTTTTGTCGCTCCTGTGTCACTTGCCAAGCCAGTGGTAAGTCAGGTGGCACAACAAAGGCCCCCCTGATACCACTACCTGTGGTGGGGGTACCCTTTGAAAGAGTTGGAATAGACATTGTGGGTCCCATGGATCCTCAAACAGCATCTGGGCACAGATTTATACTGGTGGTAGTGGATCATGCCACCAGGTACCCAGAAGCAATTCCCCTGAGGACCACCACAGCTCCTGTGGTGGCAAAAGCCCTCATTGCAGTTTTCTCAAGAGTGGGCTTTCCAAAGGAGGTTCTTTCAGACAGAGGTACCAACTTTATGTCTGGATACTTAAAAGCAATGTGGAAAGAGTGTGGAGTAAACTATAAGTTTACCACACCCTACCATCCACAGTGCAATGGGCTTGTGGAAAGGTTCAACAAGACCCTAAAGGGAATGATAAAAGGGTTACCAGAGAAGCTTAGGCGGAAATGGGACATCCTTTTACCCTGCTTGCTCTTTGCTTACAGAGAGGTCCCACAGAAGGGGGTTGGCTACAGCCCTTTTGAACTTTTGTTTGGCCACCCTGTAAGGGGTCCATTGAGTTTGGTGAAGGAAGGATGGGAGTTACCTCTCAAAAAGCCTAAACTAGACATTGTGGACTATGTACTTGGTCTCCGCTCCAGGATGGCTGAATACATGGAGAGAGCATCCAAAAACCTTGAGGCCAGTCAGGAATTACAGAAAGCCTGGCATGACCAAAAGGCTGTTCTGGTTGAGTACCAGCCAGGGCAGAAGGTGTGGGTGTTGGACCCAGTGGGGCCAGCAGCTCTCCAGGACCAATGGACTGGACCCTACCCTATCATTGAAAAGAAGGGAGAAGTCACCTACCTGGTTGACTTTGGCACCCCTAGGAGCCCCCACAGGGTGCTCCATGTCAATCGTTTGAAAGCATTTGTTGACAGGGAGGACATGAGTCTCCTCATGGCCACAGATGGGGAACAGGAGGAAGAGAGTGACCCTCTCCCAGACCTGCTTTCCCAGAACCCTGATGATGGTTCAGTTGATGGAGTAGCCTTGGCAGGCAGCCTCACTGAGCAGCAACAGGTGGACTGCAGACAAGTGTTGCAGGCCCACAGACAATTGTTTTCACTCACACCCAGTCAGACTAACTGGTGCACCCATGAGGTGGATACTGGTGACAATCTGCCTGTGAAGAATAAGATCTACAGGCAACCTGACCATGTCAGGGATTGTATAAAGGCTGAGGTGCAAAAGATGTTGGAGCTTGGAGTGATTGAGCCATCAGAGAGCCCATGGGCTAGCCCAGTGGTCCTTGTGCCAAAACCTCATACCAAAGATGGGAAGAGAGAAATGAGGTTTTGTGTGGACTACAGAGGTCTCAATGCTGTCACTAGGACAGATGCTCATCCCATTCCAAGAGCAGATGAGCTCATTGATAAATTGGCTTCTGCCAAGTTTCTGAGCACATTTGATTTGACAGCTGGCTACTGGCAAATCAGACTAGCTGAAGAGTCAAAAGCCAAAACAGCATTCTCTACCCCTAGTGGACATTATCAGTTTGTGGTAATGCCCTTTGGTTTGAAGAATGCACCTGCCACTTTCCAAAGGTTGGTGAACCAAGTCCTTGCTGGGTTGGATGACTTTTGCGCAGCATATCTAGATGATATTGCTGTCTTTAGCTCCACCTGGGAGGATCACCTGATCCACCTGAAGAAGGTTCTGGAGGCCCTGCAAAAGGCAGGCCTGACTATCAAGGCTACTAAGTGCCAGATAGGGCAGAGCAAGGTTGTGTACTTGGGCCACCTAGTAGGTGGGGGTCAAGTTCAACCACTGGAGAGCAAGATCCAGACCATACAGGACTGGACTCCTCCAACTACCCAGACACAAGTCAGAGCCTTCTTGGGCCTGACTGGGTATTACAGAAAATTTGTAAAGAACTATGGGTCCATTGTGACACCATTGAATGACTTGACATCCAAGAAGATGCCCAAAAAGGTTCAGTGGACAGTTAGCTGTCAAAAGGCATTTGATGACCTGAAGAAGGCCATGTGCTCTGCACCTATCCTGAAGAGTCCTGACTACTCCAAACAGTTCATTGTACAGACAGATGCTTCTGAGTTGGGGGTGGGAGCTGTGCTTTCACAACTTAATCAAGATGGTCAAGACCAGCCCATTGCTTTTATTAGCAGAAGGCTGACCCCCAGGGAGAAACGTTGGTCAGCTATTGAGAGGGAGGCCTTTGCTGTGGTTTGGGCCCTGAAGAAGCTGAGGCCATACTTGTTTGGTACTCACTTCCTAATTCAGACAGACCATAAGCCCCTCTTGTGGCTAAATCAGATGAAGGGTGAAAATCCCAAACTGCTCAGGTGGTCCATTTCCCTACAGGGGATGGACTTTACAGTGGAGCACCGCCCAGGGACTGACCATGGTAATGCAGATGGTCTCTCCAGGTACTTCCACTTAGAACATGAAGACTTATCTGGTCAAGGTTAAGTTTAATGTCCCTGCGTTTGGGGGGGGGTTATGTAGGAGAGTAGGGTCTGCTATCCTATGGTCACCCCAATTTTTGCTTTTTGCTTCACTGGTTTTCGACTTACTGAGGCTGTGGGCCTGCTAATCAGACCCCCAGCCTGCTGTTCTCTCTCTAAATTCATAATACATGTGCTATAGGTACATACCACAATTGGAAATGGACTCCTTGTCAGCCCCTGTACCATGCACTATAGGTGCCCAGGGCATAGGTGCCACCAAGGCCTACCAGGGGCTGAAGCATAGCTTTTGCCACCCCTGGCTGGTTCTTAAATTGACACAACTGGCTGAACACTCAGCTGGGGCAAGTGGGTGTAATCACCCCTTGCTTAGATATAGTATACCTATATCTAAACCTATATCTGGACACATATATAGCCTGTAAGCCACTCCTATGGAAGGCCTCATCAATCCTGGAGGCAGAGTGCGTGGTTTTATGTGAGATGGTGCTCTGGCATGAGCTGAGCCTGTCTGCAGCTGTCGGGAACAACTCCCTAAGCTGATCCGGGATAATGCCATACCATATACTCTTAAGCGCATTATAATCCTCGCGGTTATATAGCAACTTTGGTTTGGCTTTATCAAAACATGTCGTGTAAGGTGTCATACGAATTGGAATACTATCCCCTCGCCAGTTCTGGCGACGGGGATAGCATTCCACCCTTCTAGAGGGAGAAGACATGTTACTTTACTGAAACGCGGTTGATTTAGAATGAGCCTCAGATCCACAAAATGGATGCCCCTGCCACAGACACGGGTCTGACCTCCTGCTGCTGACCGAAACCCGGCAGAGGAGGCCTGGACAAAGAGTTTCCTGTCACAGGGCGGTGTCAAACCACCCCAGACAGGAGATAGTGGATTGGAGTAGGGAGGTTTCAATGAAACCAGACACTGCCTGGGGAGCACAAGGCTGCCCCTTGCAGGATCCGGCCAAACCGGTTCTGGGGCCTCCCAGCCCCTGTCCCAGCGCGGCCAGGATCAAAGGAGAGGGGTGTAACCACCCCCTTCCTGGGTCCCACCCATAGGAGGGGACCTAGCAGGATGTCCAACCCCCTAGATTCGAATAAGAGGGGGAGCAGTCCCAACGGACCTCAGATCATCCTGAAGAAACATAAGAAACGAAATCTGGACCCTTCGACTTTCTACACGACGTGAGAAGACTGAAGAATCTCCCTTGTGGTCAAGGAGTGACCACCCTGTGCAAACAGGCACCATCCAGCCCTCGACCCTTGCTTTGTTGCAGTTCCCGCCGGAACTCGAGCGACAGAGATCGACGAGATCAAGCTTGCCTGCCTTCTACCTGCCCGATCCACAGTCCCTGCAGAGCTGAGACCCGTGGAGGCGACCGGAAGCGTGGGGCACGCCATCTTGAAAAGGCCACGAGACGCTGACCGTGCGGCCCACGAGTGACCCTCGAAGCTGTACACCGGGGTTTGAGAAGCCCCAGCCCCGAGCTCCACTTGCACCAAAGCTCACCCCTCCACACTCGCTGAGTGCTGCGTGGGGCCCTTCTGCTTGTGTGCGCTCGACGCGTTGGCCCGGTCACTTGCCAGCTGGCTTGTGGCCCCTGTGCCGACGAACTTTGAAATCCGACTTGCTTTTCTGGTTGCTCCAGATCTGCACCAGCTCCTGTGAAAAGGAGCACCCACTCTGACCCTCCTGGTTCGAGTGATAAGCAATCTCCCGGTTCCGCGTGGATTGCTTTTGCCAAGTGCTGTTTGCTACAATCTTCAAGCCGACGGTGCTGACGGCGAGAGCCTACGTGGGACAGATCGTGACCTGCTCCTGGACGTCGCAGATGCCCCAGAGCCCACGTGACAGCGGAGAGAAGCCTATCGACACCCGCCTGATTGCGCCCGACATTGCCTGGTTCCGTCCTGGTTCCACCCTGGTCACTGCTGAGTGACCCAGACTCTGTCCCCTCTGCTTTCAGGTACTTTTCTACATCGATCCACCCTTGGATCGCACCGGACACTTCTGCTTCACAGCGCCTGCAGCTGCAACAGCTCCAAGCCCCCAGAACCTGCGTGATAGAACCCGACGCCACTTCGACCCTGTGCACCCACGGCCTGTGGGTGAGGTAACTTTGCAACGCCGGTGTCTTTACACTGGTACACACCTCTAGGGTCTGTGTCTAAAGTTTTGTGTTCCTAGGTTCAGCGGAAGTATCTTTTTATTCACTTTAATTGACTTTTACGCACCATTGACAGTGCATTGGTGCGCGCTGCACTTTCCGTGCTGCACCCGTCTCCTGTGGGCTACTCCCGACTTCTTCATTGCTTGTCCTGACTGCTCCCAGCGAATCTCTAGGCCCTAGGCCTAACCATTGTTCGTAAAGTGTTACTTATACCACTTTTTTGATATATGGTCTGAGTGGCCACCCGCCCTCATCCATAAACGTGCAACTTTATATGTGTAACAGTGCTTTTGATTTAACGCTTGTGCCCCTTTCCTCATAAAGAGTACTGGGGAGTAATTTAGTAATAAATACATATATTTTTATAATATATACTTGTGTGGTGTCCTTTCATTTGATTACAGGATTGTATGTGGTAAAACAGCTCGCTTAACACGACCTCTTAAGTTAAGCCTTTAAGGCTGCTTAGTCCATGCTACCACTAGGATAGCTTGTCTACAAGGTTGACTTACAACCTGACATCTTTGGGGTTTGTTTGGACTGATACCCAGTGGTTCCAGAATTGGAAACACTACATATCAGGCCAACTTCTCACAGGTTGGAATATAACCTAGCTAAGAAATGGATAATAGCTGAGGGTGCTCCCATATCGAGAAGGGTTGTCCACAACAGGGAGTGGTTCACCAGGTCGAAGGCACTAGAGAGGTCCGCAAAACAAAGAAATAAGGAGCCCGATTTGACCTTGGTATATTTACCTATTAAAAGGTTGAGGTTAATGCACTGGTCAATAGTCCCCAAACCTTTCTAAAGCCATATTGGGATTGTGCCAGGATATTGTTATTGGTCGCCCACTCCTCCAGGCGTAGTAGTAGTACCCGGCTCATGATTTTAAGGGAGGAGTCTAAAAGGGAGATGGGACGGTAGTTTTTGGCCTCCCCTCTATCTCCCTTCTTATAAATCGGGATAATGACGGATTCACTCCAGGTTGCCGGGGTGGAGACATCAGTGGCAGCATTAAAGACCTGGGTCAATAGGGGGCTCCAAAGGGCCAGATCATATTTGTAAAGATCTATCGGGACCCCGTCAGGTCCCGGGGCTTTACCTCCTTTACTAGAGTTAATTGCCGTGACTACTTCTCGGATGGTGATTCCCAAAGTCTGCGGGGTCAGCTGGGAATTCATACAGATTTTATCATAAGACTCCTCAGGGGGGTCAAATATTCCTGAAAAATATCGGACCCAGCTATCTTCGCTTACTAATGCGGTAAGTACTGGGAAATCTTCTTTCTGGAGGAATGGGGCATTAATCGTACTCCAAAACAATTTACAGTCCCGGAGAGCTGCGGCACAATCCAGATTGTCCCAGGCTTGTTCCCGGAGTTCGTTTTTCCTGCGTTTAAGTTCAATGTTATAATTGGACCGCAAAGTTTTAATCACTTCCCTGTCTCTTGGGAGATTGGACAGTGCTTGCTTAAGGGTTTTTAGCGCTGTTGTACAGGCTTGGTCGAACCAGCCAACCTTATCCCGTCTAGAATTAATCTTATTGTTAGTAAAAATTCTATTAATAATAGTGCCTAGATCCTCAAAATCCGCTATAATACCCTTAGGGAGGGCATTGACTTCCAGACAGCGAAATATCTGCCTGGAACCACCTACCACAACTGCACTATGTAGTTTTTCTGATTTTTCTGTGCACCACTTTATCCGGGTTCCATTAGGCCTACTTGGAACAATATTGTCAACAACCCTGCCTGTAGGCGTAATTCTGGGGCCCCAGATAAGAATAGACATAGTTAGGGCATTATGATCGCTCAGACAATAGTCCTTAATTATTGGCACTGTGCAGAGTGGCACCAAAAGGGTTGAAATCAACAAATGGTCAATAACCGACTCAGTATCCCTCCCTTTGAACGTTGGGACAATGTTGCCCATTTTATCAAGAGCTGGTTGGTGAATAACTAAATCAAATTTTAACAGAAGACCATTAAGGGAAGTCCCATATGGGGTGTGTTGAAAATGTGCTAAATACTCCCCCGAATCCCCGTCAAACCCGCAAACTGGAGTTTGAGAGTGCGGGCACGTTCTGATATTGAAGTCCCCTCCCCATATGATGTCATAAGATATATGGGGTTTATTACAGATTTTATTTAGGAAGGCTTCCAGTTCGTCCACAACCAGGGTGCTGGTCGGATCAAATGTGTTATTGTAATGATTGATCAGTAAAGTGTTCCTACCCTTTTTGGATTGTAATTCCAGGATTTGTGAATGTGAGCCAACAGTAGAATATGAACCTACAGTTATCGGGAGATCAACTGATATAAGAACAAGCAGACCCCCTTTTGCCCTCCCCATAGCAGATTCCTGGGCAACACAGTTATAAGAAACAAAACCATCTAAATGAATGTCTAAAGTGGACCATGTTTCCTGTAAACATAGAATATCAAACCCAAGGATAAGTTCCCTCCACCCTAGAGCCGAAGCTCTCTGACGCCAGCCAGCAATATTCCAGCTCACCATGGAATACCCTTGATCACTTGGGGTAGATATCTCTTCTAAGGGAGAAATCATTGTACATCCCCTATCAGCAATAGCCTCATCGAGTGGTGAAAGGTGGACTTCAGTTGGTTTATTGAGAGTTAAGGGGATCAGATCGGGTAGATCAGAAGTTATTTTGCCAACCGTTACTGGTATGGTATAATACTCCACAGTAGCCCCGCTATCGCCAGGATTAATCTCGATGGGTAGGGGGGTAACAGTGGTGGAAACACTGGGTAGTCAGTCGACTCCCTCTAGCCCATCGAGACAACTATATCGATTATAATCCCAGAAGGTGTTCTGCGGGGGCTGAAATGGGGGCAATCTGGGGTATCTTGGGCGAAAAGGCCTTCCCCTACGTTCAACCCTAGTCCATTCATTGCTTCCATCATAGTACATGGGGTTAATGGGTGGTGGGAAGAAAAAGGAAACAGGGAGAGTCTGGATAGTGGAATCTAATGACCTATTAACACCCGCACATATGTAAGACACAGTACGTGGGTCTCTAAAACTGACAGTGATACAGTCTCCCTTAATGGATTTAGGGGTTTTACCAATCCATGGTACCCTCCTCACCATGATGATTTCATTGTGCAGGTGTGCCGGTAAGGGTCGGTTCCAATTAAGCCATTTTATGACTTGGTTTTTAAGGGAGTTAAAGGTTTCGGTTTCACCCCTATCTAATGGAGGTGCTCCTGCCAGAATTACCATGAACCGGTTGGCCTCCGGTGGTAGGTCAGGCCGTCTAATTCTTGGGGTTTTGAGGTCTTCGGGTGGGGGCCCTTGGGTATCGATAGACATAAGTGCGGGTGGGATATGCGAACCTGGGGGGGGGGGCTTGGATATTCTGAGAGGCAACTAGGCTAACAGAGCTACGAACTTGGGGAACAGGTTGGATGCTTGTGGACGTTGAAACAGGAATTTGGGGCACAGTAGTAGGAGGGATAAATTGGGGGACAGTCATGCTAGGAGGGAGACCAGAACTATTGGGCTTGGAGGAGTTAGCTAAAAGTATAGCAGTTGATTTCTCTATATTAGACATTCTAAAATCAAGCCTATCTAGTTTGGCCTCTAGAGGAAAAATAATCGATTTTAGTAGGGTTACTATTTTATCCATAGAGATATCGTTACTAGGTAAGCTCCCTCCACCGTTGGAATTCAACAATACAGATGCTCCATCTATTCTAGCTGATTTAGATGCCCTCCCGTTATTTTTACCCTTATTGTTATACTGTCTCTTCCGTTTCTTAATAGCCCCTTCTTTTCCCCCCTGAGTTGTAAGGAGGGTAGAATTTCCATCATTTACAGAGGTAAGGGAAACATTTGCACAATCGGAGACATGGCTAGAATCAGCAATGACGATGGAGGGATTGGATATAACAACAGAGTCTACACTTAGCAGGGGGGCAGAATCGGGAAGTAAAAGTTGGGCATCCACCACAGGCAAGCAGTCAGTAGGTCTTTCAGGAGTTTTGGCATTAGCAAAAGGGCCCATACTGGAACGTTTGAGAGACATTAGTTCCTTGGACAATCGTTTCTCCAGTGTGACAATTTCTTTGTCAATAATATTGTTAGCCCTAGTAAGAAACTTCTCCATACCTCCTGCGGCAGATTGTGATCCTCCAGCCAACAGGGATTTGCTCCTGGTTTCACGTCCGACCATGATCCACAGGAAATCAGGCAGCAGGAAGATTCAGGGGGGTAGCCCGGTCCGGTCACTGCCGGTCACGAACAGGCACAAACGGGCCCGCTTATGGCCCGGTCTTCGCCCGCTTCGTCGTCTGCGCGCGTCCCGCGTACGCGTTCCAGGCGTGGTTAAAATAGAGGAGGAGAGAAGGGGGCGGGAAGAGGAACCAGGTGCGCGCGGTGGACGGCGCTAGCACTTCTGGACCTCGCAGTCCCGCTCCCACGGCAGATTGTAGTCCAGGCTCTCCCCCTGCCGAGGTGACCGAGCCGATGTGCTCCCAGGTCGCAAGATATGCTAATTAAGAGGCTCCGTTGCAGGACTTGCCCCCAAAGCGTCCACGAGTGCAGAGCAACACTCCACACACAGCGCGAGCGGCACCCGCGCCAGCGGGGGCCGCGAGGAGTTATGAAGGTTGTCCAGCAGGTCGGAGGGAGAAGGGGGCGGGAAGAGGAACCAGGTGCGCGCGGTGGACGGCGCTAGCACTTCTGGACCTCGCAGTCCCGCTCCCACGGCAGATTGTAGTCCAGGCTCTCCCCCTGCCGAGGTGACCGAGCCGATGTGCTCCCAGGTCGCAAGATATGCTAATTAAGAGGCTCCGTTGCAGTACTTGCCCCCAAAGCGTCCACGAGTGCAGAGCAACACTCCACACACAGCGCGAGCGGCACCCGCGCCAGCGGGGGCCGCGAGGAGTTATGAAGGTTGTCCAGCAGGTCGGAGGGAGAAGGGGGCGGGAAGAGGAACCAGGTGCGCGCGGTGGACGGCGCTAGCACTTCTGGACCTCGCAGTCCCGCTCCCACGGCAGATTGTAGTCCAGGCTCTCCCCCTGCCGAGGTGACCGAGCCGATGTGCTCCCAGGTCGCAAGATATGCTAATTAAGAGGCTCTGTTGCAGTACTTGCCCCCAAAGCGTCCACGAGTGCAGAGCAACACTCCACACACAGCGCGAGCGGCACTCAAACTCTGCACTCAAACTCTACACTCACTCTGCACTCACGCTGCACTCACACTCACTCTGCACTCACTCTACACTCACTCTGCACTCACACTGCAGTCACACTGACTCTGCACTCACTCTGCACTCACTCTGTAGTCACACTCACTCTGCACTCACTCTGCAGTCACACTCACTCTTCACTCACTCTGCATTCACTCTCACTCTGCAGTCACTCTCACTCTGCAGTCACTCACACTCTGCAGTCACTCACACTCTGCACTCACACTCTGCACTCGAACTCTGCACTCAAACTCTACACTCACTCTGCACTCACTCTGCACTCACACTCACTCTGAACTCACTCTACATTCACTCTGCACTCACTCTGCACTCACAACCACTCACTCTGCACTCTGCACTCACTCTGCACTCACTCTGCACTTTCTCTGCAGGCACATTGCATCTGCCCTCACTCTGCCCTCTCTGCACTCACTCTGCACTCACACTCACTCTGTACTCACTCTGCACTCACTCTGCACTTACTCTGCACTCACACTCACTCTGCACTCACTCTGCACTCACACCCACACTCACACTCACTCTGCACTCACTCTGCACTCACTCTCACTCTGCACTCACTCTGCAGTCACTCTCTCTGCATTCACTCTGCACTCACTCTGCAGTCACTCTCACTCTGCACTCACTCTCACTCTGCACTCACACTGCAGTCACACTCACTCTGCACCCACACTGCAGTCACTCACATGCTGCACTCACTCTGCACTCACTCCCACTCTGCACTCATTCTGCACTCACTCTCACTCTGCACTCACACTGCAGTCACACTCACTGCACTCACTCTGCACTCACTCTGTAGTCACACTCACTCTGCACTCACTCTGCACTCACTTTGCAGTCACACTCACTCTTCACTCACTCTGCATTCACTCTCACTCTGCAGTCACTCTCACTCTGCAGTCACTCACACTCTGCAGTCACTCACACTCTGCACTCACACTCTGTACTCGAACTCTGCACTCAAACTCTACACTCACTCTGCACTCATTCTGCACTCACTCTCACTCTGCACTCACACTGCAGTCACACTCACTCTGCACTCACACTGCACTCACTCTGTAGTCACACTCACTCTGCACTCACTCTGCAGTCACACTCACTCTGCACTCACTCAGCACTCACTCTGTAGTCACACTCACTCTGCACTCACTCTGCAGTCACACTCACTCTTCACTCACTCTGCATTCACTCTCACTCTGCAGTCACTCTCACTCTGCAGTCACTCACACTCTGCAGTCACTCACACTCTGCACTCACACTCTGTACTCGAACTCTGCACTCAAACTCTACACTCACTCTGCACTCATTCTGCACTCACTCTCACTCTGCACTCACACTGCAGTCACACTCACTCTGCACTCACACTGCACTCACTCTGTAGTCACACTCACTCTGCACTCACTCTGCAGTCACACTCACTCTTCACTCACTCTGCATTCACTCTCACTCTGCAGTCACTCTCACTCTGCAGTCACTCACACTCTGCAGTCACTCACACTCTGCACTCACACTCTGCACTCAAACTCTGCACTCAAACTCTACACTCACTCTGCACTCACGCTGCACTCACACTCACTCTGCACTCACTCTACACTCACTCTGCACTCACACTGCAGTCACACTCACTCTGCACTCACTCTGCACTCACTCTGTAGTCACACTCACTCTGCACTCACTCTGCACTCACTCTGCAGTCACACTCACTCTTCACTCACTCTGCATTCACTCTCACTCTGCAGTCACTCTCACTCTGCAGTCACTCACACTCTGCAGTCACTCACACTCTGCACTCACACTCTGCACTCGAACTCTGCACTCAAACTCTACACTCACTCTGCACTCACACTCACTCTGCACTCACTCTACACTCACTCTGCACTCACTCTGCACTCACAACCACACTCACTCTGCACTCTGCACTCACTCTGCACTCACTCTGCACTTTCTCTGCAGGCACATTGCATCTGCCCTCACTCTGCCCTCTCTGCACTCACTCTGCACTCACACTCACTCTGTACTCACTCTGCACTCACTCTGCACTTACTCTGCACTCACACTCACTCTGCACTAACTCTGCACTCACACCCACACTCACTCTGCACTCACTCTGCACTCACTCTCACTCTGCACTCACTCTGCAGTCACTCTCTCTGCATTCACTCTGCACTCACTCTGCATTCACTCTCACTCTGCACTCACTCTCACTCTGCACTCACACTGCAGTCACTCTCTCTGCATTCACTCTGCACTCACTCTGCATTCACTCTCACTCTGCACTCACTCTCACTCTGCACTCACTCTGTAGTCACACTCACTCTTCACTCACTCTGCATTCACTCTCACTCTGCAGTCACTCTCACTCTGCAGTCACTCACACTCTGCAGTCACTCACACTCTGCACTCACACTCTGCACTCGAACTCTGCACTCAAACTCTACACTCACTCTGCACTCACTCTGCACTCACACTCACTCTGCACTCACTCTACACTCACTCTGCACTCACTCTGCACTCTGCACTCACTCTGCACTCACTCTGCACTTTCTCTGCAGGCATATTGCATCTGCCCTCACTCTGCCCTCTCTGCACTCACTCTGCACTCACACTCACTCTGTACTCACTCTGCACTCACTCTGCACTTACTCTGCACTCACACTCACTCTGCACTCACTCTGCACTCACACCCACACTCACTCTTCACTCATTCTGCACTCACTCTCACTCTGCACTCACTCTGCAGTCACTCTCTCTGCATTCACTCTGCACTCACTCTGCAGTCACTCTCACTCTGCACTCACTCTCACTCTGCACTCACACTGCAGTCACACTCACTCTGCACCCACACTGCAGTCACTCTCATGCTGCACTCACTCTGCACTCACTCCCACTCTGCACTCATTCTGCACTCACTCTCACTCTGCACTCACACTGCAGTCACACTCACTCTGCACTCACTCTGCACTCACTCTGCAGTCACACTCACTCTTCACTCACTCTGCATTCACTCTCACTCTGCAGCCACTCTCACTCTGCATTCACTCACACTCTGCACTCACACTCTGCACTCAAACTCTGCACTCAAACTCTACACACACTCTGCACTCATTCTGCACTCACTCTCACTCTGCACTAACACTGCAGTCACACCCACTCTGCACTCACACTGCAGTCACACTCACTCTGCACTCACACTGCAGTCACACTCACTCTGCACTCACTCAGCACTCACTCTGTAGTCACACTCACTCTGCACTCACTCTGCACTCACTCTGCAGTCACACTCACTCTTCACTCACTCTGCATTCACTCTCACTCTGCAGTCACTCTCACTCTGCAGTCACTCACACTCTGCAGTCACTCACACTCTGCACTCACACTCTGCACTCGAACTCTGCACTCAAACTCTACACTCACTCTGCACTCATTCTACACTCACTCTCACTCTGCACTTACACTGCAGTCACACTCACTCTGCACTCACACTGCAGTCACACTCACTCTGCACTCACTCTGCACTCACCCTGTAGTCACACTCACTCTGCACTCACTCTGCACTCACTCTGCAGTCACACTCACTCTTCACTCACTCTGCATTCACTCTCACTCTGCAGTCACTCTCACTCTGCAGTCACTCACACTCTGCAGTCACTCACACTCTGCACTCACACTCTGCACTCAAACTCTGCACTCAAACTCTACACTCACTCAGCACTCACGCTGCACTCACACTCACTCTGCACTCACTCTACACTCACTCTGCACTCACACTGCAGTCACACTCACTCTGCACTCACTCTGCACTCACTCTGCACTCACTCTGCAGTCACACTCACTCTTCACTCACTCTGCATTCACTCTCACTCTGCAGTCACTCTCACTCTGCAGTCACTCACACTCTGCAGTCACTCACACTCTGCACTCACACTCTGCACTCGAACTCTGCACTCAAACTCTATACTCACTCTGCACTCACTCTGCACTCACACTCACTCTGCACTCACTCTACACTCACTCTGCACTCACTCTGCACTTTCTCTGCAGGCATATTGCATCTGCCCTGTTGGACAGGCCACATGACGGGCCGCTCTCCCCCGGCTCGACCAGGCCCGAGCCCAGTCACGCAAGCACCACACACCACCATTGCACGCCCTACGTCCCCTCAGGGACCCCTGCCCTCGAACATGATAACCTCGTGGGTCCGATCCACTGCCGGCCCATGCACCCAGCCCGGGCCGCCATCTTGGACGCCTCGCCACGAGGCCGCCTGGCCCCCGATCGACCTCAACCCTGGGCCTAGCCCAGCCTCAGACAATCCGGCACCACCCTCCACCCAGGAGGTGAGCGGGCTACTTGGCAAGTCAATGGGAGAGAGAGGTGCCGATGGCTCTCCCCCCGCCCAGTGCCGCTCGCCCATCGCCTCCCCGGGCGCTGGCTCCACCCCCCTGCTGGGTGTCTGGACTCCCTCATCCCGGACCTCCCGACCTCCAAGTGCGAGGGTCCGGACATCAAAGCACGCCAGCCCTATAACTGGGACAGCTCCAGAGCAGGAAGTCAGTTGTATCTTGGAGTCGAGAGACGTAAGAGGAACTCATCCTGGACGGACTACTGGCGCTGCCGTAGCTCTGTCCTGTGCACCATCGTCCTGCCTGTTGGCGCTGCCACAGCCGTCGTAACCTTCATTCTTCACCGTCGTCCGGATCTGCTGGCGAGGCCGCGGACCGTTGTAACCATCATCTTCATCGGGACCTGCTTGGCTTCTCCACGGCCCGTCGACCATCCTTCATCCATCTCGGGACCTGCTTGGCTCCTCCACGGCCCGATCAGCAACCACGCCGAGCTCGAGGATTGAGAGCTATTTAACTCATTGGTAACTAAGACTGTCCCGCTACCCTTTCTCCTCAACCAGAGATCAGAACCGAGGGGACCCCTGAGTCCAGACCTCCTTGTATCATAGCGACGTAACCTAAGAATTGCATATAAAGTCTCGTTAACCTTCAATCTTGTGTGGTGTCCGTCTGTGGGGGGGAAGTTACTTACCTGTACAGTCGTTGGAGACGGCTCTCCCTGGAGACCTCTCCCCGTAATCTCGGCCGACCCTCCCGGTCCGTCTAACATTGGTGGCCAGCGGCGCGATCCGAATCACCGCATAACGTACAGAGAGTAGCTCACCCCACAACGAACAACAATGTCGACTAAAGAGAGCGGATCAACTGAGAAGTTCCAAATGGAAAAACTAGAGGAATACAGCCATCGTGAACTAAAGCAGTTCTGCATCGAACTAGGTATCGCTACCACCGGACTAAGTACCAAGGACGATTTTAAGCATGCCCTAGAATCTTGGGCAGAGACCGGGGATGTCGAAACCCCTGAGCAAAGCACCGCGAAAAATACCAACACGGCCCCTGAGGGGCAAAGAACCAGTCTCTCGCAAGACGAGATCCAAGAAAGAGAAAAAGCCCGACTACACGAACTCGAAATGGCCCGACTCAAGATGGACATAGAACTCAAATTGGCCGAGCAAAAAATAAACTTAGAGCACCTTCGCCTCCGAGAAGAAAGAGAGGAGAAACAGAGGCAAAGGGAGCTCGAAGAAAAAAGACTAACGTACGAGCACGAACGGAACCTAGCCGAGATCAACCTGCGCAAACAAAATAAAGAGTTAGGGGTGCCCGACAGACCGTCCACCCCAGGGACCGCGGAGAAAAAAGTGCACATCCCCAAGGATGTGGTCCGAGAATATTTTCGAGAAGACGACATCCAGCAATGGTTTAAGGCCTATGAAATCGCGATGACTGCGCACCGGATCGATAGAACCGACTGGGGAGCCGGCCTATGGGGCAAATTCCTCAATGAGGGCCGCGATACTCTGTTACAGCTCCCAGACCACCAGATGACCTCCTACGACCATATGAAAGCGGCCCTCCTCACCCGCTATGGCCTCACGCCCGAGATGTACCGTCAGAGGTTCCGAGACTGCACACGCATTCCAGGTACAACTTGGGTGGACTATGTAACGTACTTTAGCCGAGCCTTCGAAGGCTGGATCAGAGGGAACAACGTCACGACCTACGAGCAGCTGTTCAATCTGATGGTATGGGAGCATCTGTCCAACAATTGCTTCATTGAACTACGCCAACACCTCCTCGACAGCAAGTTAACCGATCCCCGGCAGCTCGCAGCCGAAGCTGACCGGTGGGAGATCACCAGAGTGGGCCGGAATGGGTCCTACGAGCAGAACAGGAACAACAATGGTCACTACCGACCCAGAGGAGGAGGAGGGGGCCAAGGACGAGGAAGAGACAATACTCCGGCCGCCCCCGCTACCAGCACCACCCCCCCGGCCAACCGGGGCAGCACCCCGGCGCGACCGGGATACAGAGCCAATGTTACATGTCACCGATGCCAACGAGTCGGCCACTATGCAAACGACCCAAGCTGCCCGCAGTATCAGAGTCCAAGACCCCGCCAGGTGGCCGCCGCGGCACTAGGGGAAGAACAGATCTCCGAGGAACAAGAAACAGGCGAGCAAGAGTATCAAGAGTGGGAGCCAGCCGCCATGACTCTCGCGTGCTTAGGGGGAAGAGACATGGTCCCGCGGGTCCCCCTACCCGCTAACACCCAGAAGTACAGCCAATGGGTGAGCATCAATGGACAACGGGCCGAAGCCCTTCGAGACACCGGGGCCAGTGTGACAGCCGTCCGCTGTCATCTGGTGACCCCAGAACAATATCTACCGAACGTTCTCTGCCCTGTGCGATCAGCCGACAACTCGGAAAGTCTGTGTCGGATGGCCTGCGTCCCCTTTGAGTGGGGAGGGGTCTCCGGCATGTTGAAGGTAACGGTCCGAGACGACGCCCCCGTGGACTGCCTCCTCGGAAATGACCTGGAAAGCTCCCCGTGGGCAGCCGTGGAGCGAAAAGAACACTTGGGGATGTTGGGCGTCCCAGACTGGGCGTGCGTCACCACCCGGTCCATGGCCGCCCGTGCCAACCATCACCCGGAAGAACCAGAATGGCCGGCGCCACCGCCTCCGGTCGCCCCCGCCGAGACCCCCGACCATGGCATCCCCCTCGAACTTGCTCAACCTTCCGACCTCGCTAATCTTGATCAGTGGGCTCAAGAAGGGGGACCCACACAAGAACAATTTCGTCAGGAACAGAAGACCTGTCCCTCCCTTGAGGGACTCCGACAACAAGCGCTCGCCCAAAGCGCCGGGGATACCTCCGGAACTCATTGGGTCTACTGGGACAATGATCTATTGTACAGCGAGCAACGAATCGCCGAGCTGGGGGCCAACCGAGTACTAGTGGTGCCCCTCCGCTTTAGAGACTTCCTGCTAAACCTGGCCCACGATGCCCCCCTGGCAGGGCACCTGGGACAGGATAAAACCTACAGCCGCCTAGTGACCCACTTCTTCTGGCCCAAAATGAGAAACGATGTGCACCAGCATTGCCGATCTTGCCCCACGTGCCAAGCCAGTGGGAAGAGCGGCCGCAAATTAAAGGCTCCCCTGCAACCCTTTCCAGTAGTCACAACCCCATTTGAGAGGGTCGGGATAGACATTGTGGGACCCCTGGACCCGCGTACAAGACAAGGCCATCGCTTCATCCTGGTACTAGTGGACCACGCCACCCGCTACCCTGAGGCTATTCCTCTCCGGACCGTGACAGCCCCAGTGGTCGGCCGGGCCCTGATGGGGATCTTCTCCCGTGTGGGGTTCCCCCGAGAAGTCGTCAGTGACAGAGGCACGAACTTCATTTCTAAATATATGAAGTCCCTCTGGCAACAGTGTGGGGTCACCTACCGCTTCACGACCCCCTATCACCCCCAAGGAAACGGACTTGTTGAGCGGTTCAATCGCACGCTAAAAGGGATGATCGGGGGATTGGAAGAGCCCCTCCGTCGCCAGTGGGACGTGCTGCTGCCGTGCCTCCTCTTCGCCTACCGGGAGGTCCCACAGAAGTCCCTAGGCTTCAGCCCCTTCGAGCTGCTCTATGGGCACCCAGTACGGGGGCCACTCAGCCTGATCAAAGAAGGCTGGGAGATGCCGTCCGTCTAACATGCCCTCACTCTGCCCTCTCTGCACTCACTCTGCACTCACACTCACTCTGTACTCACTCTGCACTCACTCTGCACTTACTCTGCACTCACACTCACTCTGCACTCACTCTGCACTCACACCCACACCCACTCTTCACTCATTCTGCACTCACTCTCACTCTGCACTCACTCTGCAGTCACTCTCTCTGCATTCACTCTGCACTCACTCTGCAGTCACTCTCACTCTGCACTCACTCTCACTCTGCACTCACACTGCAGTCACACTCACTCTGCACCCACACTGCAGTCACTCTCATGCTGCACTCACTCTGCACTCACTCCCACTCTGCACTCATTCTGCACTCACTCTCACTCTGCACTCACACTGCAGTCACACTCACTCTGCACTCACTCTGCACTCACTCTGCAGTCACACTCACTCTTCACTCACTCTGCATTCACTCTCACTCTGCAGCCACTCTCACTCTGCATTCACTCACACTCTGCACTCACACTCTGCACTCAAACTCTGCACTCAAACTCTACACTCACTCTGCACTCATTCTGCACTCACTCTCACTCTGCACTCACACTGCAGTCACACCCACTCTGCACTCACACTGCAGTCACACTCACTCTGCACTCACACTGCAGTCACACTCACTCTGCACTCACTCAGCCCTCACTCTGTAGTCACACTCACTCTGCACTCACTCTGCACTCACTCTGCAGTCACACTCACTCTTCACTCACTCTGCATTCACTCTCACTCTGCAGTCACTCTCACTCTGCAGTCACTCACACTCTGCACTCACTCACACTCTACACTCTGCACTCGAACTCTGCACTCAAACTCTACACTCACTCTGCACTCATTCTACACTCACTCTCACTCTGCACTTACACTGCAGTCACACTCACTCTGCACTCACACTGCAGTCACACTCACACTGCACTCACTCTGCACTCACCCTGTAGTCACACTCACTCTGCACTCACTCTGCACTCACTCTGCAGTCACACTCACTCTTCACTCACTCTGCATTCACTCTCACTCTGCAGTCACTCTCACTCTGCAGTCACTCACACTCTGCAGTCACTCACACTCTGCACTCACACTCTGCACTCAAACTCTGCACTCAAACTCTACACTCACTCTGCACTCACGCTGCACTCACACTCACTCTGCACTCACTCTACACTCACTCTGCACTCACACTGCAGTCACACTCACTCTGCACTCACTCTGCACTCACTCTGCACTCACTCTGCAGTCACACTCACTCTTCACTCACTCTGCATTCACTCTCACTCTGCAGTCACTCTCACTCTGCAGTCACTCACACTCTGCAGTCACTCACACTCTGCACTCACACTCTGCACTCGAACTCTGCACTCAAACTCTATACTCACTCTGCACTCACTCTGCACTCACACTCACTCTGCACTCACTCTACACTCACTCTGCACTCACTCTGCACTCTGCACTCACTCTGCACTCACTCTGCACTTTCTCTGCAGGCATATTGCATCTGCCCTCACTCTGCCCTCTCTGCACTCACTCTGCACTCACACTCACTCTATACTCACTCTGCACTCACTCTGCACTTACTCTGCACTCACACTCACCCTGCACTCACTCTGCACTCACACCCACACTCACTCTTCACTCATTCTGCACTCACTCTCACTCTGCACTCACTCTGCAGTCACCCTCTCTGCATTCACTCTGCACTCACTCTGCAGTCACTCTCACTCTGCACTCACTCTCACTCTGCACTCACACTGCAGTCACACTCACTCTGCACCCACACTGCAGTCACTCTCATGCTGCACTCACTCTGCACTCACTCCCACTCTGCACTCATTCTGCACTCACTCTCACTCTGCACTCACACTGCAGTCACACTCACTCTGCACTCACTCTGCACTCACTCTGCAGTCACACTCACTCTTCACTCACTCTGCATTCACTCTCACTCTGCAGCCACTCTCACTCTGCATTCACTCACACTCTGCACTCACACTCTGCACTCAAACTCTGCACTCAAACTCTACACTCACTCTGCACTCATTCTGCACTCACTCTCACTCTGCACTCACACTGCAGTCACACCCACTCTGCACTCACACTGCAGTCACACTCACTCTGCACTCACACTGCAGTCACACTCACTCTGCACTCACTCTGCACTCACTCTGCAGTCACACTCACTCTTCACTCACTCTGCATTCACTCTCACTCTGCAGCCACTCTCACTCTGCATTCACTCACACTCTGCACTCACACTCTGCACTCAAACTCTGCACTCAAACTCTACACTCACTCTGCACTCATTCTGCACTCACTCTCACTCTGCACTCACACTGCAGTCACACCCACTCTGCACTCACACTGCAGTCACACTCACTCTGCACTCAAACTGCAGTCACACTCACTCTGCACTCACTCAGCACTCACTTTGTAGTCACACTCACTCTGCACTCACTCTGCACTCACTCTGCAGTCACACTCACTCTTCACTCACTCTGCATTCACTCTCACTCTGCAGTCACTCTCACTCTGCAGTCACTCACACTCTGCAGTCACTCACACTCTGCACTCACACTCTGCACTCAAACTCTGCACTCAAACTCTACACTCACTCTGCACTCATTCTACACTCACTCTCACTCTGCACTTACACTGCAGTCACACTCACTCTGCACTCACACTGCAGTCACACTCACTCTGCACTCACTCTGCACTCACTCTGCAGTCACACTCACTCTTCACTCACTCTGCATTCACTCTCACTCTGCAGTCACTCTCACTCTGCAGTCACTCACACTCTGCAGTCACTCACACTCTGCACTCACACTCTGCACTCGAACTCTGCACTCAAACTCTATACTCACTCTGCACTCACTCTGCACTCACACTCACTCTGCACTCATTCTACACTCACTCTCACTCTGCACTTACACTGCAGTCACACTCACTCTGCACTCACACTGCAGTCACACTCACTCTGCACTCACTCTGCACTCACCCTGTAGTCACACTCACTCTGCACTCACTCTGCACTCACTCTGCAGTCACACTCACTCTTCACTCACTCTGCATTCACTCTCACTCTGCAGTCACTCTCACTCTGCAGTCACTCACACTCTGCAGTCACTCACACTCTGCACTCACACTCTGCACTCAAACTCTGCACTCAAACTCTACACTCACTCAGCACTCACGCTGCACTCACACTCACTCTGCACTCACTCTACACTCACTCTGCACTCACACTGCAGTCACACTCACTCTGCACTCACTCTGCACTCACTCTGCACTCACTCTGCAGTCACACTCACTCTTCACTCACTCTGCATTCACTCTCACTCTGCAGTCACTCTCACTCTGCAGTCACTCACACTCTGCAGTCACTCACACTCTGCACTCACACTCTGCACTCGAACTCTGCACTCAAACTCTATACTCACTCTGCACTCACTCTGCACTCACACTCACTCTGCACTCACTCTACACTCACTCTGCACTCACTCTGCACTCTGCACTCACTCTGCACTCACTCTGCACTTTCTCTGCAGGCATATTGCATCTGCCCTCACTCTGCCCTCTCTGCACTCACTCAGCACTCACACTCACTCTGTACTCACTCTGCACTCACTCTGCACTTACTCTGCACTCACACTCACTCTGCACTCACTCTGCACTCACACCCACACTCACTCTTCACTCATTCTGCACTCACTCTCACTCTGCACTCACTCTGCAGTCACTCTCTCTGCATTCACTCTGCACTCACTCTGCAGTCACTCTCACTCTGCACTCACTCTCACTCTGCACTCACACTGCAGTCACACTCACTCTGCACCCACACTGCAGTCACTCTCATGCTGCACTCACTCTGCACTCACTCCCACTCTGCACTCATTCTGCACTCACTCTCACTCTGCACTCACACTGCAGTCACACTCACTCTGCACTCACTCTGCACTCACTCTGCAGTCACACTCACTCTTCACTCACTCTGCATTCACTCTCACTCTGCAGCCACTCTCACTCTGCATTCACTCACACTCTGCACTCACACTCTGCACTCAAACTCTGCACTCAAACTCTACACTCACTCTGCACTCATTCTGCACTCACTCTCACTCTGCACTCACACTGCAGTCACACCCACTCTGCACTCACACTGCAGTCACACTCACTCTGCACTCACACTGCAGTCACACTCACTCTGCACTCACTCAGCCCTCACTCTGTAGTCACACTCACTCTGCACTCACTCTGCACTCACTCTGCAGTCACACTCACTCTTCACTCACTCTGCATTCACTCTCACTCTGCAGTCACTCTCACTCTGCAGTCACTCACACTCTGCAGTCACTCACACTCTACACTCTGCACTCGAACTCTGCACTCAAACTCTACACTCACTCTGCACTCATTCTACACTCACTCTCACTCTGCACTTACACTGCAGTCACACTCACTCTGCACTCACACTGCAGTCACACTCACTCTGCACTCACTCTGCACTCACCCTGTAGTCACACTCACTCTGCACTCACTCTGCACTCACTCTGCAGTCACACTCACTCTTCACTCACTCTGCATTCACTCTCACTCTGCAGTCACTCTCACTCTGCAGTCACTTACACTCTGCAGTCACTCACACTCTGCACTCACACTCTGCACTCAAACTCTGCACTCAAACTCTACACTCACTCTGCACTCACGCTGCACTCACACTCACTCTGCACTCACTCTACACTCACTCTGCACTCACACTGCAGTCACACTCACTCTGCACTCACTCTGCACTCACTCTGCAGTCACACTCACTCTTCACTCACTCTGCATTCACTCTCACTCTGCAGTCACTCTGCAGTCACTCACACTCTGCAGTCACTCACACTCTGCACTCACACTCTGCACTCGAACTCTGCACTCAAACTCTATACTCACTCTGCACTCACTCTGCACTCACACTCACTCTGCACTCACTCTACACTCACTCTGCACTCACTCTGCACTCTGCACTCACTCTGCACTTTCTCTGCAGGCATATTGCATCTGCCCTCACTCTGCCCTCTCTGCACTCACTCTGCACTCACACTCACTCTGTACTCACTCTGCACTCACTCTGCACTTACTCTGCACTCACACTCACTCTGCACTCACTCTGCACTCACACCCACACTCACTCTTCACTCATTCTGCACTCACTCTCACTCTGCACTCACTCTGCAGTCACTCTCTCTGCATTCACTCTGCACTCACTCTGCAGTCACTCTCACTCTGCACTCACTCTCACTCTGCACTCACACTGCAGTCACACTCACTCTGCACCCACACTGCAGTCACTCTCATGCTGCACTCACTCTGCACTCACTCCCACTCTGCACTCATTCTGCACTCACTCTCACTCTGCACTCACACTGCAGTCACACTCACTCTGCACTCACTCTGCACTCACTCTGCAGTCACACTCACTCTTCACTCACTCTGCATTCACTCTCACTCTGCAGCCACTCTCACTCTGCATTCACTCACACTCTGCACTCACACTCTGCACTCAAACTCTGCACTCAAACTCTACACTCACTCTGCACTCATTCTGCACTCACTCTCACTCTGCACTCACACTGCAGTCACACCCACTCTGCACTCACACTGCAGTCACACTCACTCTGCACTCACACTGCAGTCACACTCACTCTGCACTCACTCTGCACTCACTCTGCAGTCACACTCACTCTTCACTCACTCTGCATTCACTCTCACTCTGCAGCCACTCTCACTCTGCATTCACTCACACTCTGCACTCACACTCTGCACTCAAACTCTGCACTCAAACTCTACACTCACTCTGCACTCATTCTGCACTCACTCTCACTCTGCACTCACACTGCAGTCACACCCACTCTGCACTCACACTGCAGTCACACTCACTCTGCACTCACACTGCAGTCACACTCACTCTGCACTCACTCAGCACTCACTCTGTAGTCACACTCACTCTGCACTCACTCTGCACTCACTCTGCAGTCACACTCACTCTTCACTCACTCTGCATTCACTCTCACTCTGCAGTCACTCTCACTCTGCAGTCACTCACACTCTGCAGTCACTCACACTCTGCACTCACACTCTGCACTCAAACTCTGCACTCAAACTCTACACTCACTCTGCACTCATTCTACACTCACTCTCACTCTGCACTTACACTGCAGTCACACTCACTCTGCACTCACACTGCAGTCACACTCACTCTGCACTCACTCTGCACTCACTCTGCAGTCACACTCACTCTTCACTCACTCTGCATTCACTCTCACTCTGCAGTCACTCTCACTCTGCAGTCACTCACACTCTGCAGTCACTCACACTCTGCACTCACACTCTGCACTCGAACTCTGCACTCAAACTCTATACTCACTCTGCACTCACTCTGCACTCACACTCACTCTGCACTCATTCTACACTCACTCTCACTCTGCACTTACACTGCAGTCACACTCACTCTGCACTCACACTGCAGTCACACTCACTCTGCACTCACTCTGCACTCACCCTGTAGTCACACTCACTCTGCACTCACTCTGCACTCACTCTGCAGTCACACTCACTCTTCACTCACTCTGCAATCACTCTCACTCTGCAGTCACTCTCACTCTGCAGTCACTCACACTCTGCAGTCACTCACACTCTGCACTCACACTCTGCACTCAAACTCTGCACTCAAACTCTACACTCACTCAGCACTCACGCTGCACTCACACTCACTCTGCACTCACTCTACACTCACTCTGCACTCACACTGCAGTCACACTCACTCTGCATTCACTCTGCACTCACTCTGCACTCACTCTGCAGTCACACTCACTCTTCACTCACTCTGCATTCACTCTCACTCTGCAGTCACTCTCACTCTGCAGTCACTCACACTCTGCACTCACACTCTGCACTCGAACTCTGCACTCAAACTCTATACTCACTCTGCACTCACTCTGCACTCACACTCACTCTGCACTCACTCTACACTCACTCTGCACTCACTCTGCACTCTGCACTCACTCTGCACTCACTCTGCACTTTCTCTGCAGGCATATTGCATCTGCCCTCACTCTGCCCTCTCTGCACTCACTCTGCACTCACACTCACTCTGTACTCACTCTGCACTCACTCTGCACTTACTCTGCACTCACACTCACTCTGCACTCACTCTGCACTCACACCCACACTCACTCTTCACTCATTCTGCACTCACTCTCACTCTGCACTCACTCTGCAGTCACTCTCTCTGCATTCACTCTGCACTCACTCTGCAGTCACTCTCACTCTGCACTCACTCTCACTCTGCACTCACACTGCAGTCACACTCACTCTGCACCCACACTGCAGTCACTCTCATGCTGCACTCACTCTGCACTCACTCCCACTCTGCACTCATTCTGCACTCACTCTCACTCTGCACTCACACTGCAGTCACACTCACTCTGCACTCACTCTGCAGTCACACTCACTCTTCACTCACTCTGCATTCACTCTCACTCTGCAGCCACTCTCACTCTGCATTCACTCACACTCTGCACTCACACTCTGCACTCAAACTCTGCACTCAAACTCTACACTCACTCTGCACTCATTCTGCACTCACTCTCACTCTGCACTCACACTGCAGTCACACCCACTCTGCACTCACACTGAAGTCACACTCACTCTGCACTCACACTGCAGTCACACTCACTCTGCACTCACTCAGCCCTCACTCTGTAGTCACACTCACTCTGCACTCACTCTGCACTCACTCTGCAGTCACACTCACTCTTCACTCACTCTGCATTCACTCTCACTCTGCAGTCACTCTCACTCTGCAGTCACTCACACTCTGCAGTCACTCACACTCTGCACTCACACTCTGCACTCGAACTCTGCACTCAAACTCTACACTCACTCTGCACTCATTCTACACTCACTCTCACTCTGCACTTACACTGCAGTCACACTCACTCTGCACTCACACTGCAGTCACACTCACTCTGCACTCACTCTGCACTCACCCTGTAGTCACACTCACTCTGCACTCACTCTGCACTCACTCTGCAGTCACACTCACTCTTCACTCACTCTGCATTCACTCTCACTCTGCAGTCACTCTCACTCTGCAGTCACTCACACTCTGCAGTCACTCACACTCTGCACTCACACTCTGCACTCAAACTCTGCACTCAAACTCTACACTCACTCTGCACTCACGCTGCACTCACACTCACTCTGCACTCACTCTACACTCACTCTGCACTCACACTGCAGTCACACTCACTCTGCACTCACTCTGCACTCACTCTGCACTCACTCTGCAGTCACACTCACTCACTCTGCATTCACTCTCACTCTGCAGTCACTCTCACTCTGCAGTCACTCACACTCTGCAGTCACTCACACTCTGCACTCACACTCTGCACTCGAACTCTGCACTCAAACTCTATACTCACTCTGCACTCACTCTGCACTCACACTCACTCTGCACTCACTCTACACTCACTCTGCACTCACTCTGCACTCTGCACTCACTCTGCACTCACTCTGCACTTTCTCTGCAGGCATATTGCATCTGCCCTCACTCTGCCCTCTCTGCACTCACTCTGCACTCACACTCACTCTGTACTCACTCTGCACTCACTCTGCACTTACTCTGCACTCACACTCACTCTGCACTCACTCTGCACTCACACCCACACTCACTCTTCACTCATTCTGCACTCACTCTCACTCTGCACTCACTCTGCAGTCACTCTCTCTGCATTCACTCTGCACTCACTCTGCAGTCACTCTCACTCTGCACTCACTCTCACTCTGCACTCACACTGCAGTCACACTCACTCTGCACCCACACTGGAGTCACTCTCATGCTGCACTCACTCTGCACTCACTCCCACTCTGCACTCATTCTGCACTCACTCTCACTCTGCACTCACACTGCAGTCACACTCACTCTGCACTCACTCTGCACTCACTCTGCAGTCACACTCACTCTTCACTCACTCTGCATTCACTCTCACTCTGCAGCCACTCTCACTCTGCATTCACTCACACTCTGCACTCACACTCTGCACTCAAACTCTGCACTCAAACTCTACACTCACTCTGCACTCATTCTGCACTCACTCTCACTCTGCACTCACACTGCAGTCACACCCACTCTGCACTCACACTGCAGTCACACTCACTCTGCACTCACACTGCAGTCACACTCACTCTGCACTCACTCTGCACTCACTCTGCAGTCACACTCACTCTTCACTCACTCTGCATTCACTCTCACTCTGCAGCCACTCTCACTCTGCATTCACTCACACTCTGCACTCACACTCTGCACTCAATCTCTGCACTCAAACTCTACACTCACTCTGCACTCATTCTGCACTCACTCTCACTCTGCACTCACACTGCAGTCACACCCACTCTGCACTCACACTGAAGTCACACTCACTCTGCACTCACACTGCAGTCACACTCACTCTGCACTCACTCAGCACTCACTCTGTAGTCACACTCACTCTGCACTCACTCTGCACTCACTCTGCAGTCACACTCACTCTTCACTCACTCTGCATTCACTCTCACTCTGCAGTCACTCTCACTCTGCAGTCACTCACACTCTGCAGTCACTCACACTCTGCACTCACACTCTGCACTCAAACTCTGCACTCAAACTCTACACTCACTCTGCACTCATTCTACACTCACTCTCACTCTGCACTTACACTGCAGTCACACTCACTCTGCACTCACACTGCAGTCACACTCACTCTGCACTCACTCTGCACTCACTCTGCAGTCACACTCACTCTTCACTCACTCTGCATTCACTCTCACTCTGCAGTCACTCTCACTCTGCAGTCACTCACACTCTGCAGTCACTCACACTCTGCACTCACACTCTGCACTCGAACTCTGCACTCAAACTCTATACTCACTCTGCACTCACTCTGCACTCACACTCACTCTGCACTCACTCTACACTCACTCTGCACTCACTCTGCACTCTGCACTCACTCTGCACTCACTCTGCACTTTCTCTGCAGGCATATTGCATCTGCCCTCACTCTGCCCTCTCTGTACTCACTCTGCACTCACACTCACTCTGTACTCACTCTGCACTCACTCTGCACTTACTCTGCACTCACACTCACTCTGCACTCACTCTGCACTCACACCCACACTCACTCTTCACTCATTCTGCACTCACTCTCACTCTGCACTCACTCTGCAGTCACTCTCTCTGCATTCACTTTGCACTCACTCTGCAGTCACTCTCACTCTGCACTCACTCTCACTCTGCACTCACACTGCAGTCACACTCACTCTGCACCCACACTGCAGTCACTCTCATGCTGCACTCACTCTGCACTCACTCCCACTCTGCACTCATTCTGCACTCACTCTCACTCTGCACTCACACTGCAGTCACACTCACTCTGCACTCACTCTGCACTCACTCTGCAGTCACACTCACTCTTCACTCACTCTGCATTCACTCTCACTCTGCAGCCACTCTCACTCTGCATTCACTCACACTCTGCACTCACACTCTGAACTCAAACTCTGCACTCAAACTCTACACTCACTCTGCACTCATTCTGCACTCACTCTCACTCTGCACTCACACTGCAGTCACACCCACTCTGCACTCACACTGCAGTCACACTCACTCTGCACTCACACTGCAGTCACACTCACTCTGCACTCACTCAGCCCTCACTCTGTAGTCACACTCACTCTGCACTCACTCTGCACTCACTCTGCAGTCACACTCACTCTTCACTCACTCTGCATTCACTCTCACTCTGCAGTCACTCTCACTCTGCAGTCACTCACACTCTGCAGTCACTCACACTCTGCACTCACACTCTGCACTCGAACTCTGCACTCAAACTCTACACTCACTCTGCACTCATTCTACACTCACTCTCACTCTGCACTTACACTGCAGTCACACTCACTCTGCACTCACACTGCAGTCACACTCACTCTGCACTCACTCTGCACTCACCCTGTAGTCACACTCACTCTGCACTCACTCTGCACTCACTCTGCAGTCACACTCACTCTTCACTCACTCTGCATTCACTCTCACTCTGCAGTCACTCTCACTCTGCAGTCACTCACACTCTGCAGTCACTCACACTCTGCACTCACACTCTGCACTCAAACTCTGCACTCAAACTCTACACTCACTCTGCACTCACGCTGCACTCACACTCACTCTGCACTCACTCTACACTCACTCTGCACTCACACTGCAGTCACACTCACTCTGCACTCACTCTGCACTCACTCTGCACTCACTCTGCAGTCACACTCACTCTTCACTCACTCTGCATTCACTCTCACTCTGCAGTCACTCTCACTCTGCAGTCACACTGCAGTCACACTCACTCTGCACTCACTCTGCACTCACCCTGTAGTCACACTCACTCTGCACTCACTCTGCACTCACTCTGCAGTCACACTCACTCTTCACTCACTCTGCATTCACTCTCACTCTGCAGTCACTCTCACTCTGCAGTCACTCACACTCTGCAGTCACTCACACTCTGCACTCACACTCTGCACTCAAACTCTGCACTCAAACTCTACACTCACTCAGCACTCACGCTGCACTCACACTCACTCTGCACTCACTCTACACTCACTCTGCACTCACACTGCAGTCACACTCACTCTGCACTCACTCTGCACTCACTCTGCACTCACTCTGCAGTCACACTCACTCTTCACTCACTCTGCATTCACTCTCACTCTGCAGTCACTCTCACTCTGCAGTCACTCACACTCTGCAGTCACTCACACTCTGCACTCACACTCTGCACTCGAACTCTGCACTCAAACTCTATACTCACTCTGCACTCACTCTGCACTCACACTCACTCTGCACTCACTCTACACTCACTCTGCACTCACTCTGCACTCTGCACTCACTCTGCACTCACTCTGCACTTTCTCTGCAGGCATATTGCATCTGCCCTCACTCTGCCCTCTCTGCACTCACTCTGCACTCACACTCACTCTGTACTCACTCTGCACTCACTCTGCACTTACTCTGCACTCACACTCACTCTGCACTCACTCTGCACTCACACCCACACTCACTCTTCACTCATTCTGCACTCACTCTCACTCTGCACTCACTCTGCAGTCACTCTCTCTGCATTCACTCTGCACTCACTCTGCAGTCACTCTCACTCTGCACTCACTCTCACTTTGCACTCACACTGCAGTCACACTCACTCTGCACCCACACTGCAGTCACTCTCATGCTGCACTCACTCTGCACTCACTCCCACTCTGCACTCATTCTGCACTCACTCTCACTCTGCACTCACACTGCAGTCACACTCACTCTGCACTCACTCTGCACTCACTCTGCAGTCACACTCACTCTTCACTCACTCTGCATTCACTCTCACTCTGCAGCCACTCTCACTCTGCATTCACTCACACTCTGCACTCACACTCTGCACTCAAACTCTGCACTCAAACTCTACACTCACTCTGCACTCATTCTGCACTCACTCTCACTCTGCACTCACACTGCAGTCACACCCACTCTGCACTCACACTGCAGTCACACTCACTCTGCACTCACACTGCAGTCACACTCACTCTGCACTCACTCAGCCCTCACTCTGTAGTCACACTCACTCTGCACTCACTCTGCACTCACTCTGCAGTCACACTCACTCTTCACTCACTCTGCATTCACTCTCACTCTGCAGTCACTCTCACTCTGCAGTCACTCACACTCTGCAGTCACTCACACTCTGCACTCACACTCTGCACTCGAACTCTGCACTCAAACTCTACACTCACTCTGCACTCATTCTACACTCACTCTCACTCTGCACTTACACTGCAGTCACACTCACTCTGCACTCACACTGCAGTCACACTCACTCTGCACTCACTCTGCACTCACCCTGTAGTCACACTCACTCTGCACTCACTCTGCACTCACTCTGCAGTCACACTCACTCTTCACTCACTCTGCATTCACTCTCACTCTGCAGTCACTCTCACTCTGCAGTCACTCACACTCTGCAGTCACTCACACTCTGCACTCACACTCTGCACTCAAACTCTGCACTCAAACTCTACACTCACTCTGCACTCACGCTGCACTCACACTCACTCTGCACTCACTCTACACTCACTCTGCACTCACACTGCAGTCACACTCACTCTGCACTCACTCTGCACTCACTCTGCACTCACTCTGCAGTCACACTCACTCACTCTGCATTCACTCTCACTCTGCAGTCACTCTCACTCTGCAGTCACTCACACTCTGCAGTCACTCACACTCTGCACTCACACTCTGCACTCGAACTCTGCACTCAAACTCTATACTCACTCTGCACTCACTCTGCACTCACACTCACTCTGCACTCACTCTACACTCACTCTGCACTCACTCTGCACTCTGCACTCACTCTGCACTCACTCTGCACTTTCTCTGCAGGCATATTGCATCTGCCCTCACTCTGCCCTCTCTGCACTCACTCTGCACTCACACTCACTCTGTACTCACTCTGCACTCACTCTGCACTTACTCTGCACTCACACTCACTCTGCACTCACTCTGCACTCACACCCACACTCACTCTTCACTCATTCTGCACTCACTCTCACTCTGCACTCACTCTGCAGTCACTCTCTCTGCATTCACTCTGCACTCACTCTGCAGTCACTCTCACTCTGCACTCACTCTCACTCTGCACTCACACTGCAGTCACACTCACTCTGCACCCACACTGCAGTCACTCTCATGCTGCACTCACTCTGCACTCACTCCCACTCTGCACTCATTCTGCACTCACTCTCACTCTGCACTCACACTGCAGTCACACTCACTCTGCACTCACTCTGCACTCACTCTGCAGTCACACTCACTCTTCACTCACTCTGCATTCACTCTCACTCTGCAGCCACTCTCACTCTGCATTCACTCACACTCTGCACTCACACTCTGCACTCAAACTCTGCACTCAAACTCTACACTCACTCTGCACTCATTCTGCACTCACTCTCACTCTGCACTCACACTGCAGTCACACCCACTCTGCACTCACACTGCAGTCACACTCACTCTGCACTCACACTGCAGTCACACTCACTCTGCACTCACTCTGCACTCACTCTGCAGTCACACTCACTCTTCACTCACTCTGCATTCACTCTCACTCTGCAGCCACTCTCACTCTGCATTCACTCACACTCTGCACTCACACTCTGCACTCAAACTCTGCACTCAAACTCTACACTCACTCTGCACTCATTCTGCACTCACTCTCACTCTGCACTCACACTGCAGTCACACCCACTCTGCACTCACACTGCAGTCACACTCACTCTGCACTCACACTGCAGTCACACTCACTCTGCACTCACTCACACTCTGCACTCACACTCTGCACTCAAACTCTGCACTCAAACTCTACACTCACTCTGCACTCATTCTGCACTCACTCTCACTCTGCACTCACACTGCAGTCACACCCACTCTGCACTCACACTGCAGTCACACTCACTCTGCACTCACACTGCAGTCACACTCACTCTGCACTCACTCAGCACTCACTCTGTAGTCACACTCACTCTGCACTCACTCTGCACTCACTCTGCAGTCACACTCACTCTTCACTCACTCTGCATTCACTCTCACTCTGCAGTCACTCTCACTCTGCAGTCACTCACACTCTGCAGTCACTCACACTCTGCACTCACACTCTGCACTCAAACTCTGCACTCAAACTCTACACTCACTCTGCACTCATTCTACACTCACTCTCACTCTGCACTTACACTGCAGTCACACTCACTCTGCACTCACACTGCAGTCACACTCACTCTGCACTCACTCTGCACTCACTCTGCAGTCACACTCACTCTTCACTCACTCTGCATTCACTCTCACTCTGCAGTCACTCACACTCTGCAGTCACTCACACTCTGCACTCACACTCTGCACTCGAACTCTGCACTCAAACTCTATACTCACTCTGCACTCACTCTGCACTCACACTCACTCTGCACTCACTCTACACTCACTCTGCACTCACTCTGCACTCACTCTGCACTCTGCACTCACTCTGCACTCACTCTGCACTTTCTCTGCAGGCATATTGCATCTGCCCTCACTCTGCCCTCTCTGTACTCACTCTGCACTCACACTCACTCTGTACTCACTCTGCACTCACTCTGCACTTACTCTGCACTCACACTCACTCTGCACTCACTCTGCACTCACACCCACACTCACTCTTCACTCATTCTGCACTCACTCTCACTCTGCACTCACTCTGCAGTCACTCTCTCTGCATTCACTCTGCACTCACTCTGCAGTCACTCTCACTCTGCACTCACTCTCACTCTGCACTCACACTGCAGTCACACTCACTCTGCACCCACACTGCAGTCACTCTCATGCTGCACTCACTCTGCACTCACTCCCACTCTGCACTCATTCTGCACTCACTCTCACTCTGCACTCACACTGCAGTCACACTCACTCTGCACTCACTCTGCACTCACTCTGCAGTCACACTCACTCTTCACTCACTCTGCATTCACTCTCACTCTGCAGCCACTCTCACTCTGCATTCACTCACACTCTGCACTCACACTCTGCACTCAAACTCTGCACTCAAACTCTACACTCACTCTGCACTCATTCTGCACTCACTCTCACTCTGCACTCACACTGCAGTCACACCCACTCTGCACTCACACTGCAGTCACACTCACTCTGCACTCACACTGCAGTCACACTCACTCTGCACTCACTCTGCACTCACTCTGCAGTCACACTCACTCTTCACTCACTCTGCATTCACTCTCACTCTGCAGCCACTCTCACTCTGCATTCACTCACACTCTGCACTCACACTCTGCACTCAAACTCTGCACTCAAACTCTACACTCACTCTGCACTCATTCTGCACTCACTCTCACTCTGCACTCACACTGCAGTCACACCCACTCTGCACTCACACTGCAGTCACACTCACTCTGCACTCACACTGCAGTCACACTCACTCTGCACTCACTCACACTCTGCACTCACACTCTGCACTCAAACTCTGCACTCAAACTCTACACTCACTCTGCACTCATTCTGCACTCACTCTCACTCTGCACTCACACTGCAGTCACACCCACTCTGCACTCACACTGCAGTCACACTCACTCTGCACTCACACTGCAGTCACACTCACTCTGCACTCACTCAGCACTCACTCTGTAGTCACACTCACTCTGCACTCACTCTGCACCCACTCTGCAGTCACACTCACTCTTCACTCACTCTGCATTCACTCTCACTCTGCAGTCACTCTCACTCTGCAGTCACTCACACTCTGCAGTCACTCACACTCTGCACTCACACTCTGCACTCAAACTCTGCACTCAAACTCTACACTCACTCTGCACTCATTCTACACTCACTCTCACTCTGCACTTACACTGCAGTCACACTCACTCTGCACTCACACTGCAGTCACACTCACTCTGCACTCACTCTGCACTCACTCTGCAGTCACACTCACTCTTCACTCACTCTGCATTCACTCTCACTCTGCAGTCACTCACACTCTGCAGTCACTCACACTCTGCACTCACACTCTGCACTCGAACTCTGCACTCAAACTCTATACTCACTCGGCACTCACTCTGCACTCACACTCACTCTGCACTCACTCTACACTCACTCTGCACTCACTCTGCACTCTGCACTCACTCTGCACTCACTCTGCACTTTCTCTGCAGGCATATTGCATCTGCCCTCACTCTGCCCTCTCTGTACTCACTCTGCACTCACACTCACTCTGTACTCACTCTGCACTCACTCTGCACTTACTCTACACTCACACTCACTCTGCACTCACTCTGCACTCACACCCACACTCACTCTTCACTCATTCTGCACTCACTCTCACTCTGCACTCACTCTGCAGTCACTCTCTCTGCATTCACTCTGCACTCACTCTGCAGTCACTCTCACTCTGCACTCACTCTCACTCTGCACTCACACTGCAGTCACACTCACTCTGCACCCACACTGCAGTCACTCTCATGCTGCACTCACTCTGCACTCACTCCCACTCTGCACTCATTCTGCACTCACTCTCACTCTGCACTCACACTGCAGTCACACTCACTCTGCACTCACTCTGCACTCACTCTGCAGTCACACTCACTCTTCACTCACTCTGCATTCACTCTCACTCTGCAGCCACTCTCACTCTGCATTCACTCACACTCTGCACTCACACTCTGCACTCAAACTCTGCACTCAAACTCTACACTCACTCTGCACTCATTCTGTACTCACTCTCACTCTGCACTCACACTGCAGTCACACCCACTCTGCACTCACACTGCAGTCACACTCACTCTGCACTCACACTGCAGTCACACTCACTCTGCACTCACTCAGCCCTCACTCTGTAGTCACACTCACTCTGCACTCACTCTGCACTCACTCTGCAGTCACACTCACTCTTCACTCACTCTGCATTCACTCTCACTCTGCAGTCACTCTCACTCTGCAGTCACTCACACTCTGCAGTCACTCACACTCTGCACTCACACTCTGCACTCGAACTCTGCACTCAAACTCTACACTCACTCTGCACTCATTCTACACTCACTCTCACTCTGCACTTACACTGCAGTCACACTCACTCTGCACTCACACTGCAGTCACACTCACTCTGCACTCACTCTGCACTCACCCTGTAGTCACACTCACTCTGCACTCACTCTGCACTCACTCTGCAGTCACACTCACTCTTCACTCACTCTGCATTCACTCTCACTCTGCAGTCACTCTCACTCTGCAGTCACTCACACTCTGCAGTCACTCACACTCTGCACTCACACTCTGCACTCAAACTCTGCACTCAAACTCTACACTCACTCTGCACTCACGCTGCACTCACACTCACTCTGCACTCACTCTACACTCACTCTGCACTCACACTGCAGTCACACTCACTCTGCACTCACTCTGCACTCACTCTGCACTCACTCTGCAGTCACACTCACTCTTCACTCACTCTGCATTCACTCTCACTCTGCAGTCACTCTCACTCTGCAGTCACTCACACTCTGCAGTCACTCACACTCTGCACTCACACTCTGCACTCGAACTCTGCACTCAAACTCTATACTCACTCTGCACTCACTCTGCACTCACACTCACTCTGCACTCACTCTACACTCACTCTGCACTCACTCTGCACTCTGCACTCACTCTGCACTCACTCTGCACTTTCTCTGCAGGCATATTGCATCTGCCCTCACTCTGCCCTCTCTGCACTCACTCTGCACTCACACTCACTCTGTACTCACTCTGCACTCACTCTGCACTTACTCTGCACTCACACTCACTCTGCACTCACTCTGCACTCACACCCACACTCACTCTTCACTCATTCTGCACTCACTCTCACTCTGCACTCACTCTGCAGTCACTCTCTCTGCATTCACTCTGCACTCACTCTGCAGTCACTCTCACTCTGCACTCACTCTCACTCTGCACTCACACTGCAGTCACACTCACTCTGCACCCACACTGCAGTCACTCTCATGCTGCACTCACTCTGCACTCACTCCCACTCTGCACTCATTCTGCACTCACTCTCACTCTGCACTCACACTGCAGTCACACTCACTCTGCACTCACTCTGCACTCACTCTGCAGTCACACTCACTCTTCACTCACTCTGCATTCACTCTCACTCTGCAGCCACTCTCACTCTGCATTCACTCACACTCTGCACTCACACTCTGCACTCAAACTCTGCACTCAAACTCTACACTCACTCTGCACTCATTCTGCACTCACTCTCACTCTGCACTCACACTGCAGTCACACCCACTCTGCACTCACACTGCAGTCACACTCACTCTGCACTCACACTGCAGTCACACTCACTCTGCACTCACTCTGCACTCACTCTGCAGTCACACTCACTCTTCACTCACTCTGCATTCACTCTCACTCTGCAGCCACTCTCACTCTGCATTCACTCACACTCTGCACTCACACTCTGCACTCAAACTCTGCACTCAAACTCTACACTCACTCTGCACTCATTCTGCACTCACTCTCACTCTGCACTCACACTGCAGTCACACCCACTCTGCACTCACACTGCAGTCACACTCACTCTGCACTCACACTGCAGTCACACTCACTCTGCACTCACTCAGCACTCACTCTGTAGTCACACTCACTCTGCACTCACTCTGCACTCACTCTGCAGTCACACTCACTCTTCACTCACTCTGCATTCACTCTCACTCTGCAGTCACTCTCACTCTGCAGTCACTCACACTCTGCACTCACACTCTGCACTCGAACTCTGCACTCAAACTCTACACTCACTCTGCACTCACTCTGCAGTCACACTCACTCTTCACTCACTCTGCATTCACTCTCACTCTGCAGTCACTCTCACTCTGCAGTCACTCACACTCTGCAGTCACTCACACTCTGCACTCACACTCTGCACTCAAACTCTGCACTCAAACTCTACACTCACTCTGCACTCATTCTACACTCACTCTCACTCTGCACTTACACTGCAGTCACACTCACTCTGCACTCACACTGCAGTCACACTCACTCTGCACTCACTCTGCACTCACTCTGTAGTCACACTCACTCTGCACTCACTCTGCACTCACTCTGCAGTCAGACTCACTCTTCACTCACTCTGCATTCACTCTCACTCTGCAGTCACTCTCACTCTGCAGTCAATCACACTCTGCAGTCACTCACACTCTGCAGTCACTCACACTCTGCACTCACACTCTGCACTCAAACTCTGCACTCAAACTCTACACTCACTCTGCACTCACGCTGCACTCACACTCACTCTGCACTCACTCTACACTCACTCTGCACTCACACTGCAGTCACACTCACTCTGCACTCACTCTGCACTCACTCTGTAGTCACACTCACTCTGCACTCACTCTGCAGTCACACTCACTCTTCACTCACTCTGCATTCACTCTCACTCTGCAGTCACTCTCACTCTGCAGTCACTCGGACTCTGCAGTCACTCACACTCTGCACTCACACTCTGCACTCGAACTCTGCACTCAAACTCTACACTCACTCTGCACTCACTCTGCACTCACACTCACTCTGAACTCACTCTACACTCACTCTGCACTCACTCTGCACTCACGACCACTCACTCTGCACTCTGCACTCACTCTGCACTCACTCTCACTCTGCACTCAAACTGCAGTCACACTCACTCTGCACTCACACTGCAGTCACACTCACTCTGCACTCACTCAGCACTCACTCTGTAGTCACACTCACTCTGCACTCACTCTGCAGTCACACTCACTCTTCACTCACTCTGCATTCACTCTCACTCTGCAGTCACTCTCACTCTGCAGTCACTCACACTCTGCAGTCACTCACACTCTGCACTCACACTCTGCACTCGAACTCTGCACTCAAACTCTACACTCACTCTGCACTCACTCTGCACTCACACTCACTCTGAACTCACTCTACACTCACTCTGCACTCACTCTGCACTCACAACCACTCACTCTGCACTCTGCACTCACTCTGCACTCACTCTGCACTTTCTCTGCAGGCACATTGCATCTGCCCTCACTCTGCCCTCTCTGCACTCACTCTGCACTCACACTCACTCTGTACTCACTCTGCACTCACTCTGCACTTACTCTGCACTCACACTCACTCTGCACTCACTCTGCACTCACACCCACACTCACACTCACTCTGCACTCACTCTGCACTCACTCTCACTCTGCACTCACTCTGCAGTCACTCTCTCTGCATTCACTCTGCACTCACTCTGCAGTCACTCTCACTCTGCACTCACTCTCACTTTGCACTCACACTGCAGTCACACTCACTCTGCACCCACACTGCAGTCACTCACATGCTGCACTCACTCTGCACTCACTCCCACTCTGCACTCATTCTGCACTCACTCCCACTCTGCACTCACACTGCAGTCACACTCACTCTGCACTCACTCTGCACTCACTCTGTAGTCACACTCACTCTGCACTCACTCTGCACTCACTTTGCAGTCCCACTCACTCTTCACTCACTCTGCATTCACTCTCACTCTGCAGTCACTCTCACTCTGCAGTCACTCACACTCTGCAGTCACTCACACTCTGCACTCACACTGCACTCGAACTCTGCACTCAAACTCTACACTCACTCTGCACTCATTCTGCACTCACTCTCACTCTGCACTCACACTGCAGTCACACTCACTCTGCACTCACACTGCAGTCACACTCACTCTGCACTCACTCAGCACTCACTCTGTAGTCACACTCACTCTGCACTCACTCTGCAGTCACACTCACTCTTCACTCACTCTGCATTCACTCTCACTCTGCAGTCACTCTCACTCTGCAGTCACTCACACTCTGCAGTCACTCACACTCTGCACTCATACTCTGTACTCGAACTCTGCACTCAAACTCTACACTCACTCTGCACTCATTCTGCACTCACTCTCACTCTGCACTCACACTGCAGTCACACTCACTCTGCACTCACACTGCACTCACTCTGTAGTCACACTCACTCTGCACTCACTCTGCAGTCAAACTCACTCTTCACTCACTCTGCATTCACTCTCACTCTGCAGTCACTCTCACTCTGCAGTCACTCACACTCTGCAGTCACTCACACTCTGCACTCACACTCTGCACTCAAACTCTGCACTCAAACTCTACACTCACTCTGCACTCACGCTGCACTCACACTCACTCTGCACTCACTCTACACTCACTCTGCACTCACACTGCAGTCACACTCACTCTGCACTCACTCTGCACTCACTCTGTAGTCACACTCACTCTGCACTCACTCTGCACTCACTCTGCAGTCACACTCACTCTTCACTCACTCTGCATTCACTCTCACTCTGCAGTCACTCTCACTCTGCAGTCACTCACACTCTGCAGTCACTCACACTCTGCACTCACACTCTGCACTCGAACTCTGCACTCAAACTCTACACTCACTCTGCACTCACACTCACTCTGCACTCACTCTACACTCACTCTGCACTCACTCTGCACTCACAACCACACTCACTCTGCACTCTGCACTCACTCTGCACTCAATCTGCACTTTCTCTGCAGGCACATTGCATCTGCCCTCACTCTGCCCTCTCTGCACTCACTCTGCACTCAAACTCACTCTGTACTCACTCAAACTCACTCTGCACTTACTCTGCACTCACACTCACTCTGCACTAACTCTGCACTCACACCCACACTCACTCTGCACTCACTCTGCACTCACTCTCACTCTGCACTCACTCTGCAGTCACTCTCTCTGCATTCACTCTGCACTCACTCTGCATTCACTCTGCAGTCACACTCACTCTTCACTCACTCTGCATTCACTCTCACTCTGCAGCCACTCTCACTCTGCATTCACTCACACTCTGCACTCACACTCTGCACTCAAACTCTGCACTCAAACTCTACACTCGCTCTGCACTCATTCTGCACTCACTCTCACTCTGCACTCACACTGCAGTCACACCCACTCTGCACTCACACTGCAGTCACACTCACTCTGCACTCACACTGCAGTCACACTCACTCTGCACTCACTCAGCCCTCACTCTGTAGTCACACTCACTCTGCACTCACTCTGCACTCACTCTGCAGTCACACTCACTCTTCACTCACTCTGCATTCACTCTCACTCTGCAGTCACTCTCACTCTGCAGTCACTCACACTCTGCAGTCACTCACACTCTGCACTCACACTCTGCACTCGAACTCTGCACTCAAACTCTACACTCACTCTGCACTCATTCTACACTCACTCTCACTCTGCACTTACACTGCAGTCACACTCACTCTGCACTCACACTGCAGTCACACTCACTCTGCACTCACTCTGCACTCACCCTGTAGTCACACTCACTCTGCACTCACTCTGCACTCACTCTGCAGTCACACTCACTCTTCACTCACTCTGCATTCACTCTCACTCTGCAGTCACTCTCACTCTGCAGTCACTCACACTCTGAAGTCACTCACACTCTGCACTCACACTCTGCACTCAAACTCTGCACTCAAACTCTACACTCACTCTGCACTCACGCTGCACTCACACTCACTCTGCACTCACTCTACACTCACTCTGCACTCACACTGCAGTCACACTCACTCTGCACTCACTCTGCACTCACTCTGCACTCACTCTGCAGTCACACTCACTCTTCACTCACTCTGCATTCACTCTCACTCTGCAGTCACTCTCACTCTGCAGTCACTCACACTCTGCAGTCACTCACACTCTGCACTCACACTCTGCACTCGAACTCTGCACTCAAACTCTATACTCACTCTGCACTCACTCTGCACTCACACTCACTCTGCACTCACTCTACACTCACTCTGCACTCACTCTGCACTCTGCACTCACTCTGCACTCACTCTGCACTTTCTCTGCAGGCATATTGCATCTGCCCTCACTCTGCCCTCTCTGCACTCACTCTGCACTCACACTCACTCTGTACTCACTCTGCACTCACTCTGCACTTACTCTGCACTCACACTCACTCTGCACTCACTCTGCACTCACACCCACACTCACTCTTCACTCATTCTGCACTCACTCTCACTCTGCACTCACTCTGCAGTCACTCTCTCTGCATTCACTCTGCACTCACTCTGCAGTCACTCTCACTCTGCACTCACTCTCACTCTGCACTCACACTGCAGTCACACTCACTCTGCACCCACACTGCAGTCACTCTCATGCTGCACTCACTCTGCACTCACTCCCACTCTGCACTCATTCTGCACTCACTCTCACTCTGCACTCACACTGCAGTCACACTCACTCTGCACTCACTCTGCACTCACTCTGCAGTCACACTCACTCTTCACTCACTCTGCATTCACTCTCTCTCTGCAGCCACTCTCACTCTGCATTCACTCACACTCTGCACTCACACTCTGCACTCAAACTCTGCACTCAAACTCTACACTCACTCTGCACTCATTCTGCACTCACTCTCACTCTGCACTCACACTGCAGTCACACCCACTCTGCACTCACACTGCAGTCACACTCACTCTGCACTCACACTGCAGTCACACTCACTCTGCACTCACTCTGCACTCACTCTGCAGTCACACTCACTCTTCACTCACTCTGCATTCACTCTCACTCTGCAGCCACTCTCACTCTGCATTCACTCACACTCTGCACTCACACTCTGCACTCAAACTCTGCACTCAAACTCTACACTCACTCTGCACTCATTCTGCACTCACTCTCACTCTGCACTCACACTGCAGTCACACCCACTCTGCACTCACACTGCAGTCACACTCACTCTGCACTCACACTGCAGTCACACTCACTCTGCACTCACTCAGCACTCACTCTGTAGTCACACTCACTCTGCACTCACTCTGCACTCACTCTGCAGTCACACTCACTCTTCACTCACTCTGCATTCACTCTCACTCTGCAGTCACTCTCACTCTGCAGTCACTCACACTCTGCAGTCACTCACACTCTGCACTCACACTCTGCACTCAAACTCTGCACTCAAACTCTACACTCACTCTGCACTCATTCTACACTCACTCTCACTCTGCACTTACACTGCAGTCACACTCACTCTGCACTCACACTGCAGTCACACTCACTCTGCACTCACTCTGCACTCACTCTGCAGTCACACTCACTCTTCACTCACTCTGCATTCACTCTCACTCTGCAGTCACTCTCACTCTGCAGTCACTCACACTCTGCAGTCACTCACACTCTGCACTCACACTCTGCACTCGAACTCTGCACTCAAACTCTATACTCACTCTGCACTCACTCTGCACTCACACTCACTCTGCACTCACTCTACACTCACTCTGCACTCACTCTGCACTCTGCACTCACTCTGCACTCACTCTGCACTTTCTCTGCAGGCATATTGCATCTGCCCTCACTCTGCCCTCTCTGCACTCACTCTGCACTCACACTCACTCTGTACTCACTCTGCACTCACTCTGCACTTACTCTGCACTCACACTCACTCTGCACTCACTCTGCACTCACACCCACACTCACTCTTCACTCATTCTGCACTCACTCTCACTCTGCACTCACTCTGCAGTCACTCTCTCTGCATTCACTCTGCACTCACTCTGCAGTCACTCTCACTCTGCACTCACTCTCACTCTGCACTCACACTGCAGTCACACTCACTCTGCACCCACACTGCAGTCACTCTCATGCTGCACTCACTCTGCACTCACTCTGCAGTCACACTCACTCTTCACTCACTCTGCATTCACTCTCACTCTGCAGCCACTCTCACACTGCATTCACTCACACTCTGCACTCACACTCTGCACTCAAACTCTGCACTCAAACTCTACACTCACTCTGCACTCATTCTGCACTCACTCTCACTCTGCACTCACACTGCAGTCACACCCACTCTGCACTCACACTGCAGTCACACTCACTCTGCACTCACACTGCAGTCACACTCACTCTGCACTCACTCAGCCCTCACTCTGTAGTCACACTCACTCTGCACTCACTCTGCACTCACTCTGCAGTCACACTCACTCTTCACTCACTCTGCATTCACTCTCACTCTGCAGTCACTCTCACTCTGCAGTCACTCACACTCTGCAGTCACTCACACTCTGCACTCACACTCTGCACTCGAACTCTGCACTCAAACTCTACACTCACTCTGCACTCATTCTACACTCACTCTCACTCTGCACTTACACTGCAGTCACACTCACTCTGCACTCACACTGCAGTCACACTCACTCTGCACTCACTCTGCACTCACCCTGTAGTCACACTCACTCTGCACTCACTCTGCACTCACTCTGCAGTCACACTCACTCTTCACTCACTCTGCATTCACTCTCACTCTGCAGTCACTCTCACTCTGCAGTCACTCACACTCTGCAGTCACTCACACTCTGCACTCACACTCTGCACTCAAACTCTGCACTCAAACTCTACACTCACTCTGCACTCACGCTGCACTCACACTCACTCTGCACTCACTCTACACTCACTCTGCACTCACACTGCAGTCACACTCACTCTGCACTCACTCTGCACTCACTCTGCACTCACTCTGCAGTCACACTCACTCTTCACTCACTCTGCATTCACTCTCACTCTGCAGTCACTCTCACTCTGCAGTCACTCACACTCTGCACTCACACTCTGCACTCGAACTCTGCACTCAAACTCTATACTCACTCTGCACTCACTCTGCACTCACACTCACTCTGCACTCACTCTACACTCACTCTGCACTCACTCTGCACTCTGCACTCACTCTGCACTCACTCTGCACTTTCTCTGCAGGCATATTGCATCTGCCCTCACTTTGCCCTCTCTGCACTCACTCTGCACTCACACTCACTCTGTACTCACTCTGCACTCACTCTGCACTTACTCTGCACTCACACTCACTCTGCACTCACTCTGCACTCACACCCACACTCACTCTTCACTCATTCTGCACTCACTCTCACTCTGCACTCACTCTGCAGTCACTCTCTCTGCATTCACTCTGCACTCACTCTGCAGTCACTCTCACTCTGCACTCACTCTCACTCTGCACTCACACTGCAGTCACACTCACTCTGCACCCACACTGCAGTCACTCTCATGCTGCACTCACTCTGCACTCACTCCCACTCTGCACTCATTCTGCACTCACTCTCACTCTGCACTCACACTGCAGTCACACTCACTCTGCACTCACTCTGCACTCACTCTGCAGTCACACTCACTCTTCACTCACTCTGCATTCACTCTCACTCTGCAGCCACTCTCACTCTGCATTCACTCACACTCTGCACTCACACTCTGCACTCAAACTCTGCACTCAAACTCTACACTCACTCTGCACTCATTCTGCACTCACTCTCACTCTGCACTCACACTGCAGTCACACCCACTCTGCACTCACACTGCAGTCACACTCACTCTGCACTCACACTGCAGTCACACTCACTCTGCACTCACTCTGCACTCACTCTGCAGTCACACTCACTCTTCACTCACTCTGCATTCACTCTCACTCTGCAGCCACTCTCACTCTGCATTCACTCACACTCTGCACTCACACTCTGCACTCAAACTCTGCACTCAAACTCTACACTCACTCTGCACTCATTCTGCACTCACTCTCACTCTGCACTCACACTGCAGTCACACCCACTCTGCACTCACACTGCAGTCACACTCACTCTGCACTCACACTGCAGTCACACTCACTCTGCACTCACTCAGCACTCACTCTGTAGTCACACTCACTCTGCACTCACTCTGCACTCACTCTGCAGTCACACTCACTCTTCACTCACTCTGCATTCACTCTCACTCTGCAGTCACTCTCACTCTGCAGTCACTCACACTCTGCACTCACACTCTGCACTCGAACTCTGCACTCAAACTCTACACTCACTCTGCACTCACTCTGCAGTCACACTCACTCTTCACTCACTCTGCATTCACTCTCACTCTGCAGTCACTCTCACTCTGCAGTCACTCACACTCTGCAGTCACTCACACTCTGCACTCACACTCTGCACTCAAACTCTGCACTCAAACTCTACACTCACTCTGCACTCATTCTACACTCACTCTCACTCTGCACTTACACTGCAGTCACACTCACTCTGCACTCACACTGCAGTCACACTCACTCTGCACTCACTCTGCACTCACTCTGTAGTCACACTCACTCTGCACTCACTCTGCACTCACTCTGCAGTCAGACTCACTCTTCACTCACTCTGCATTCACTCTCACTCTGCAGTCACTCTCACTCTGCAGTCAATCACACTCTGCAGTCACTCACACTCTGCAGTCACTCACACTCTGCACTCACACTCTGCACTCAAACTCTGCACTCAAACTCTACACTCACTCTGCACTCACGCTGCACTCACACTCACTCTGCACTCACTCTACACTCACTCTGCACTCACACTGCAGTCACACTCACTCTGCACTCACTCTGCACTCACTCTGTAGTCACACTCACTCTGCACTCACTCTGCAGTCACACTCACTCTTCACTCACTCTGCATTCACTCTCACTCTGCAGTCACTCTCACTCTGCAGTCACTCGGACTCTGCAGTCACTCACACTCTGCACTCACACTCTGCACTCGAACTCTGCACTCAAACTCTACACTCACTCTGCACTCACTCTGCACTCACACTCACTCTGAACTCACTCTACACTCACTCTGCACTCACTCTGCACTCACGACCACTCACTCTGCACTCTGCACTCACTCTGCACTCACTCTCACTCTGCACTCACACTGCAGTCACACTCACTCTGCACTCACTCTGCAGTCACTCTCTCTGCATTCACTCTGCACTCACTCTGCAGTCACTCTCACTCTGCACTCACACTGCAGTCACACTCACTCTGCACCCACACTGCAGTCACTCACATGCTGCACTCACTCTGCACTCACTCCCACTCTGCACTCATTCTGCACTCACTCCCACTCTGCACTCACACTGCAGTCACACTCACTCTGCACTCACTCTGCACTCACTCTGTAGTCACACTCACTCTGCACTCACTCTGCACTCACTTTGCAGTCCCACTCACTCTTCACTCACTCTGCATTCACTCTCACTCTGCAGTCACTCTCACTCTGCAGTCACTCACACTCTGCAGTCACTCACACTCTGCACTCACACTGCACTCGAACTCTGCACTCAAACTCTACACTCACTCTGCACTCTGTTGGACAGGCCACATGAAGGGCCGCTCCCCCCGGCCCAACCAGGCCTGAGCCCAGTCCCGCAAGTACCACACACCACCATTGCACGTCCTCCGTCCCCTCAGGGACCCCTGCCCTCGAGCCTGCCGACCTCGAGGGTCCGATCCACTGCCGGCCCACGCGCCCAGCCTGGGGCGCCATCTTGGACACTCCACCACGAGGCCGCCTGGCCCCCGATCGACCTCAACCCTGGGCCTGGCCCGGCCTCAGACATTCCGGCACCACCCTCCACCCAGGAGGTGAGCGGGCTACTTGGCAAGTCAATGGGAGAAAGAGGTGCCGATGGCTCTCCCCCACCAAGTGCCGCTCGCCCATCGCCTCCCCGGGCGCTGGCTCCACCCCCCTGCTGGGTGTCTGGACTCCCCCATCCCGGACCTCCCGACCTCCAAGTGCGAGGGTCCGGACATCAAAGCACGCCAGCCCTATAACTGGGGCAGCTCCAGAGCAGGAAGGCAGTTGTATCTTGGAGTCGAGAGACGTAAAGAGGAACTCATCCTGGACGGACTACTGGCGCTGCCATAGCTCTGTCCTGTGCACCATCGTCCTGCCTGTTGGCGCTGCCGCAGCCGTCGTAACCTTCATCCTTCATCGTCGTCGGGATCTGCTGGCGTGGCCGCGGACCGTTGTAACCGTCATCTTCCACCGGGACCTGCAGGCTCCGCCGCGGACCGTCGTCCTTCCTTCATCCATCTCGGGACCTGCTTGGCTCCTCCACGGCCCGATCATCTAGAACGCCGAGCTCGAGGATTGAGAGCTATTTTGTACTCATTGGTAACTAAGACTGTCCCGCTACCCCTTTCCTAAGCCAGAGACTAGAACCGAGGGGACCCCTGAGTCCAGACCTCCTTGTATCCATCCTCGTAACCTAAGAATTGCATATAAAGTCTCGTTAACCTTCAACCTTGTGTGGTGTCCGTCTGTGGGGGGGAAGTTACTTATCTGTACAGTCGTTGGAGACGGCTCTCCCTGGAGACCTCTCCCCGTAACCTCGGCCGACCCTCCCGGTCCGTCTAACATTGGTGGCCAGCGGCGCGATCCGAATCACCGCATAAACGTACAGAGAATAGCTCACCCCACGACGAAGTCACAATGACCACGAAAGAGAGCGGATCAACCGAGAAATTCCAAATGGAGAAATTGGAGGAGTACAACCATCGTGAACTTAAACAATTCTGCATCGAACTGGGTATCGCTACCACCGGACTGAGTACCAAGGACGATTTTAAGCATGCCCTAGAATCTTGGGCAGAAACCGGGGCTGCCGGAACCCCTGATCAAAGCACCGTAGAAAAAGCGACCACGGCCCCGGAAGGGCAAAGAACGGGTCTCTCGCAAGGCGAGATCCAGGAAAGAGAAAGGACCCGACTACACGAACTAGAAATGGCCCGACTTAAAATGGACGTTGAACTTAAGTTGGCCGAACAAAAAATCAACTTAGAGCACCTGCGTCTCCGAGAAGAAAGAGAGGAGAAACAGAGACAAAGGGAGCTCGAGGAAAAAAAAACTAGCGTACGAACACGAACGAAACCTAGCCGAGATCAACCTACGCAAGCAGAATAAAGAAGCAGGGGTACCGGAGCGACCCCCCACCTCAGGGGCCACAGACAAAAAGGTACACATCCCCAAGGATGTTGTCCGAGAATACTTCAGAGAGGACGACATCCAGCAATGGTTTAAAGCCTATGAAATCGCTATGACTGCACACCGGATCGATAGAAGCGACTGGGGAGCCGGTCTCTGGGGAAGATTCCTCAATGAGGGCCGCGACACCCTACTACAGCTCCCGGACCACCAGATGACCTCCTACGACCATATGAAAGCGGCCCTCCTCACCCGCTATGGTCTCACACCCGAGATGTACCGTCAGAGGTTCCGAGACTGCACCCGCATCCCGGGTACAACTTGGGTGGACTATGTAACATACTTTAGCCGAGCCTTCGAGGGCTGGATCCGAGGAAGCAACGTCACGACCTACGAGCAACTATTTAACCTGATGGTATGGGAGCATCTGTCGAACAATTGCTTCATTGAACTCCGCCAACACCTCCTCGACAGCAAGTTAACGGATCCCCGGCAGCTCGCAGCCGAAGCTGACCGGTGGGAGATCACCAGAGTGGGCCGGAATGGGTCCTACGAACAGAACCGGAACAACAATGGTCAGCACCGACCCAGAGGAGGAGGAGGGGGCCAAGGGCGAGGAAGAGACAACGCCCCGGTCGCCCCCGCTACCAACACCACCCCCCCGGCCAACCGGGGCAGCACCCCAGCGCGACCGGGGTACAGAGCCAATGTCACGTGTCACCGATGTCAACGAGTCGGCCACTATGCGAACGACCCAAACTGCCCGCAGTACCAGAGCCCAAGACCCCGCCAAGTGGCCGCTGCAGCCCTAGGGGAAGAACAGATCTCCGAGGAACAAGAAGAGTACGAACAAGAGCATCAAGAGTGGGAGCCGGCCGCCATGACTCTAGCCTGCTTAGGGGGGAAAGACATGGTCCCGCGGGTCCCCCTACCCGCTAACACCCAGAAGTACAGCCAATGGGTGAGCATCAATGGACACCAGGCCGAAGCCCTTCGTGACACCGGGGCCAGTGTAACAGCCGTCCGCTGTCACCTGGTGGCCCCAGAACAGTATCTACCGAACATTCTCTGCCCTGTACGATCAGCCGATAACTCGGAGAGCCTGTGTCGGATGGCCTGCGTCCCCTTCGAATGGGGGGGGTCTCCGGCATGTTGAAAGTGACGGTCCGAGACGATGCCCCCGTAGACTGCCTCCTGGGCAATGACCTGGAAAGCTCTCCGTGGGCCGCCGTGGAGAGAAAGGAACACCTGGGGATGTTGGGCGTCCCCGACTGGGCGTGCGTCACCACCCGTTCCATGGCCGCCCGTGCCAACCACCAGCCAGAAGAACCCGAATGGCCGGCGCCACCGCCTCCGGTTGCCCCGGCCGAAAACACCGACCGTAACATTCCCGCCGAACCAGCTCAACCCACCGACCTCGCTAACCTCGACCAGTGGCCTCAAGAAGGGGGGCCCACGCAAGAACAATTTCGCAAAGAACAGAAGACCTGCCCCTCCCTCGAGGGACTCCGCCAGCAAGCGCTCGCCCAAAGCGCAGGGGATACCCCCGGAACTCATTGGGTCTACTGGGACAATGATCTGCTGTACAGCGAGCAAAGAATCGCCGAGCTGGGGAGCAACCGAGTACTAGTGGTACCCCTCCGTTTCAGAGACTTCCTGTTAAACCTGGCCCACGATGTCCCCCTGGCAGGACATCTGGGACAAGATAAAACCTACAGTCGCCTAGTGACCCACTTCTTCTGGCCCAAAATGAGAAACGATGTGCACCAGCATTGCCGATCTTGCCCCACGTGCCAAGCCAGTGGGAAGAGCGGCCGCAAACTAAAGGCTCCCCTGCAACCTTTTCCCGTGGTCACTACCCCGGTTGAGAGAGTCGGAATAGACATTGTGGGGCCCTTGGACCCACGCACAAAACAAGGCCATCGATTCATCCTGGTGCTAGTGGACCACGCCACCCGCTACCCTGAGGCTGTTCCTCTGCGAACTGTGACAGCCCCGGTGGTCGGCCGGGCCCTGATGGGGATCTTCTCCCGTGTGGGCTTCCCCCGAGAAGTCATCAGCGACAGAGGCACGAACTTTATTTCCAAATACATGAAGTCCCTCTGGCAACAGTGCAGGGTCACCTACAGATTCACAACCCCCTATCACCCTCAAGGGAACGGACTCGTTGAGCGGTTCAACCGCACGCTAAAGGGAATGATCGGGGGGTTGGAAGAGCCCCTCCGTCGCCAGTGGGATGTGCTGCTGCCGTGCCTCCTCTTCGCATATCGAGAAGTCCCCCAGAAATCCCTGGGCTTCAGCCCATTTGAACTGCTATATGGACACCCAGTGCGAGGGCCGCTCAGTCTCGTCAAAGAAGGCTGGGAGATGCCTCCGCTAAAGAACCCTCCAGATGTCTTCCGGTACCTCCTCACCCTCCGCAACCAGACCCGGCGGTTCAGAGAACTAGCGAAGGCCAACCTAGAGGCCAGTCAAGAGGACATGAAAAAATGGTATGACCAGAATGCCTCATCCATTGAATTCGAACCTGGCCAACAGGTATGGGTGATGTCCCCCACTGAGCCATGCGCCCTGCAAGACAAATGGACAGGGCCCTTCAAAGTAATAGAGCGCAAGGGGCCTGCCACTTATCTCATCGACATGGAATCCTCCCGGAACCCTCTCCGGGTCCTCCACGCTAACAGACTAAAGCCCCACTTTGTGCGAACAGAGCTCAGCCTCCTGATGGCCACAGACACTGGGGTTGAAGAAGACTCCGAGCCTCTCCCTGACCTCCTACGGACTCAAGAGCAAGACGGCTCCGTGGATGGGGTCCGGCTCTCAGAGGCCCTCACCAGAGAACAACGCCAGGAGTGTCAAGCCCTCCTATCACAGTTCGCCAGCCTGTTCTCCCTCACCCCGGGTGTCACTTCCTGGTGTGTGCACGATGTGGATACCGGGGACAGCCCCCCTATCCGCCACCGGGCCTACCGCGTGCCAGACCGGGTACGGGCCTGCATCCAGGAAGAAATAGCCAAGATGCTCACGATCGGGGTCATCGAGCCCTCAGACAGTCCCTGGGCCAGCCCTGTCGTACTGGTCCCCAAAGCAGCTGCCCCCGGCACCACACCCGAACTCCGGTTCTGCGTCGACTACCGGGGCTTGAATGCGGTCACCAGAACAGACGCGCACCCCATCCCCCGGGCAGATGAACTAGTCGACCGAATGGGAGCTGCCCGCTACCTCAGCATCTTCGACTTGACAGCAGGCTATTGGCAGATCGGCCTCACACCCCGGGCGCAAGAACGTTCTGCCTTCTCCACCCCCGATGGCCATTACCATTTCACGGTCATGCCCTTCGGCATGAAGAATGCCCCAGCAACATTCCAACGGCTCGTCAATCAGGTCCTGGCGGGGCTCGAAGGATTCAGCGCCGCCTACCTAGACGACATCGCTGTATACAGCCACCATTGGACCGAGCACCTCCACCACCTCCGAGCAGTGCTGCAAGCCCTTCAGCGAGCTGGCCTCACGATCAAGGCCAGCAAGTGTCAAATTGGGCAAGGGTCTGTAACCTACCTCGGACACCAGGTGGGAAGCGGCCTAGTGGCCCCGCTACAGCTGAAAATTGCCGCCATCCAGGCCTGGCAGCCCCCCATCACCCAAACCGAGGTACGAGCCTTCCTGGGCCTCACGGGCTACTACCGAAGGTTCGTAAAAGACTATGGTACCATAGTGGGGCCCCTCACAGAACTCACGTCAAAGAACCAGCCCAAGAAAGTCACCTGGACCCCAGAGTGTCAAACTGCATTTGAACAATTAAAGGCCGCCATGTGTTCCGCCCCTGTGCTCCAGGCCCCAGACTACAGCCGGGAGTTCGTCATCCAGACGGACGCCTCCGACCAGGGCATTGGGGCAGTCCTGTCTCAAGTGAACACCGAAGGCCTTGATCAACCGGTGGCCTTCATCAGCCGGAGACTCCTACCACGGGAGCAACGCTGGAGCACCATAGAGAGGGAGGCCTTCGCTGTGGTATGGGCCCTCAAGAAGCTCCGGCCCTACCTTTTCGGCACCCACTTTCGGGTGCAGACCGACCACCGACCCCTGCAATGGCTGATGCATATGCGGGGGGAGAACCCAAAGTTGCTACGCTGGTCCATCTCCTTGCAAGGTATGGACTTCACAGTCGAACACCGGCCTGGGCCAGATCACGCCAACGCGGATGGCCTGTCCCGGTTTTTCCGCCTCGACGAGGAGAGTCCCCAAGAGGATGGGTAACTCTCCCCGCCTTCAGCTGGGGGGGACGCATGTTGGACAGGCCACATGAAGGGCCGCTCCCCCCGGCCCAACCAGGCCTGAGCCCAGTCCCGCAAGTACCACACACCACCATTGCACGTCCTCCGTCCCCTCAGGGACCCCTGCCCTCGAGCCTGCCGACCTCGAGGGTCCGATCCACTGCCGGCCCACGCGCCCAGCCTGGGGCGCCATCTTGGACACTCCACCACGAGGCCGCCTGGCCCCCGATCGACCTCAACCCTGGGCCTGGCCCGGCCTCAGACATTCCGGCACCACCCTCCACCCAGGAGGTGAGCGGGCTACTTGGCAAGTCAATGGGAGAAAGAGGTGCCGATGGCTCTCCCCCACCAAGTGCCGCTCGCCCATCGCCTCCCCGGGCGCTGGCTCCACCCCCCTGCTGGGTGTCTGGACTCCCCCATCCCGGACCTCCCGACCTCCAAGTGCGAGGGTCCGGACATCAAAGCACGCCAGCCCTATAACTGGGGCAGCTCCAGAGCAGGAAGGCAGTTGTATCTTGGAGTCGAGAGACGTAAAGAGGAACTCATCCTGGACGGACTACTGGCGCTGCCATAGCTCTGTCCTGTGCACCATCGTCCTGCCTGTTGGCGCTGCCGCAGCCGTCGTAACCTTCATCCTTCATCGTTGTCGGGATCTGCTGGCGTGGCCGCGGACCGTTGTAACCGTCATCTTCCACCGGGACCTGCAGGCTCCGCCGCGGACCGTCGTCCTTCCTTCATCCATCTCGGGACCTGCTTGGCTCCTCCACGGCCCGATCATCTAGAACGCCGAGCTCGAGGATTGAGAGCTATTTTGTACTCATTGGTAACTAAGACTGTCCCGCTACCCCTTTCCTAAGCCAGAGACTAGAACCGAGGGGACCCCTGAGTCCAGACCTCCTTGTATCCATCCTCGTAACCTAAGAATTGCATATAAAGTCTCGTTAACCTTCAACCTTGTGTGGTGTCCGTCTGTGGGGGGGAAGTTACTTATCTGTACAGTCGTTGGAGACGGCTCTCCCTGGAGACCTCTCCCCGTAACCTCGGCCGACCCTCCCGGTCCGTCTAACACACTCATTCTGCACTCACTCTCACTCTGCACTCACACTGCAGTCACACTCACTCTGCACTCACACTGCAGTCACACTCACTCTGCACTCACTCAGCACTCACTCTGTAGTCACACTCACTCTGCACTCACTCTGCAGTCACACTCACTCTTCACTCACTCTGCATTCACTCTCACTCTGCAGTCACTCTCACTCTGCAGTCACTCACACTCTGCAGTCACTCACACTCTGCACTCATACTCTGTACTCGAACTCTGCACTCAAACTCTACACTCACTCTGCACTCATTCTGCACTCACTCTCACTCTGCACTCACACTGCAGTCACACTCACTCTGCACTCACACTGCACTCACTCTGTAGTCACACTCACTCTGCACTCACTCTGCAGTCAAACTCACTCTTCACTCACTCTGCATTCACTCTCACTCTGCAGTCACTCTCACTCTGCAGTCACTCACACTCTGCAGTCACTCACACTCTGCACTCACACTCTGCACTCAAACTCTGCACTCAAACTCTACACTCACTCTGCACTCACGCTGCACTCACACTCACTCTGCACTCACTCTACACTCACTCTGCACTCACACTGCAGTCACACTCACTCTGCACTCACTCTGCACTCACTCTGTAGTCACACTCACTCTGCACTCACTCTGCACTCACTCTGCAGTCACACTCACTCTTCACTCACTCTGCATTCACTCTCACTCTGCAGTCACTCTCACTCTGCAGTCACTCACACTCTGCAGTCACTCACACTCTGCACTCACACTCTGCACTCGAACTCTGCACTCAAACTCTACACTCACTCTGCACTCACACTCACTCTGCACTCACTCTACACTCACTCTGCACTCACTCTGCACTCACAACCACACTCACTCTGCACTCTGCACTCACTCTGCACTCAATCTGCACTTTCTCTGCAGGCACATTGCATCTGCCCTCACTCTGCCCTCTCTGCACTCACTCTGCACTCAAACTCACTCTGTACTCACTCTGCACTCACTCTGCACTTACTCAGCACTCACACTCACTCTGCACTAACTCTGCACTCACACCCACACTCACTCTGCACTCACTCTGCACTCACTCTCACTCTGCACTCACTCTGCAGTCACTCTCTCTGCATTCACTCTGCACTCACTCTGCATTCACTCTCACTCTGCACTCACTCTCACTCTGCACTCACACTGCAGTCACTCTCTCTGCATTCACTCTGCACTCACTCTGCATTCACTCTCACTCTGCACTCACTCTCACTCTGCACTCACTCTGTAGTCACACTCACTCTTCACTCACTCTGCATTCACTCTCACTCTGCAGTCACTCTCACTCTGCAGTCACTCACACTCTGCAGTCACTCACACTCTGCACTCACACTCTGCACTCGAACTCTGCACTCAAACTCTACACTCACTCTGCACTCACTCTGCACTCACACTCACTCTGCACTCACTCTACACTCACTCTGCACTCACTCTGCACTCTGCACTCACTCTGCACTCACTCTGCACTTTCTCTGCAGGCATATTGCATCTGCCCTCACTCTGCCCTCTCTGCACTCACTCTGCACTCACACTCACTCTGTACTCACTCTGCACTCACTCTGCACTTACTCTGCACTCACACTCACTCTGCACTCACTCTGCACTCACACCCACACTCACTCTTCACTCATTCTGCACTCACTCTCACTCTGCACTCACTCTGCAGTCACTCTCTCTGCATTCACTCTGCACTCACTCTGCAGTCACTCTCACTCTGCACTCACTCTCACTCTGCACTCACACTGCAGTCACACTCACTCTGCACCCACACTGCAGTCACTCTCATGCTGCACTCACTCTGCACTCACTCCCACTCTGCACTCATTCTGCACTCACTCTCACTCTGCACTCACACTGCAGTCACACTCACTCTGCACTCACTCTGCACTCACTCTGCAGTCACACTCACTCTTCACTCACTCTGCATTCACTCTCACTCTGCAGCCACTCTCACTCTGCATTCACTCACACTCTGCACTCACACTCTGCACTCAAACTCTACACTCACTCTGCACTCATTCTGCACTCACTCTCACTCTGCACTCACACTGCAGTCACACCCACTCTGCACTTACACTGCAGTCACACTCACTCTGCACTCACACTGCAGTCACACTCACTCTGCACTCACTCAGCACTCACTCTGTAGTCACACTCACTCTGCACTCACTCTGCACTCACTCTGCAGTCACACTCACTCTTCACTCACTCTGCATTCACTCTCACTCTGCAGTCACTCTCACTCTGCAGTCACTCACACTCTGCAGTCACTCACACTCTGCACTCACACTCTGCACTCGAAGTCTGCACTCAAACTCTACACTCACTCTGCACTCATTCTACACTCACTCTCACTCTGCACTTACACTGCAGTCACACTCACTCTGCACTCACACTGCAGTCACACTCACTCTGCACTCACTCTGTAGTCACACTCACTCTGCACTCACTCTGCACTCACTCTGCAGTCACACTCACTCTTCACTCACTCTGCATTCACTCTCACTCTGCAGTCACTCTCACTCTGCAGTCACTCACACTCTGCAGTCACTCACACTCTGCACTCACACTCTGCACTCAAACTCTGCACTCAAACTCTACACTCACTCTGCACTCACGCTGCACTCACACTCACTCTGCACTCACTCTACACTCACTCTGCACTCACACTGCAGTCACACTCACTCTGCACTCACTCTGCATTCACTCTCACTCTGCAGTCACTCTCACTCTGCAGTCACTCACACTCTGCAGTCACTCACACTCTGCACTCACACTCTGTACTCGAACTCTGCACTCAAACTCTATACTCACTCTGCACTCACACTGCAGTCACACTCACTCTGCACTCACTCTGCACTCAATCTGTAGTCACTCTCACTCTGCAGTCACTCTCACTCTGCAGTCACTCACACTCTGCAGTCACTCACACTCTGCAGTCACTCACACTCTGCACTCGAACTCTGCACTCAAACTCTACACTCACTCTGCACTCATTCTACACTCACTCTCACTCTGCACTTACACTGCAGTCACACTCACTCTGCACTCACACTGCAGTCACACTCACTCTGCACTCACTCTTCACTCACCCTGTAGTCACACTCACTCTGCAATCACTCTGCACTCACTCTGCAGTCACACTCACTCTTCACTCACTCTGCATTCACTCTCACTCTGCAGTCACTCTCACTCTGCAGTCACTCACACTCTGCAGTCACTCACACTCTGCACTCACACTCTGCACTCAAACTCTGCACTCAAACTCTACACTCACTCTGCACTCACGCTGCACTCACACTCACTCTGCACTCACTCTACACTCACTCTGCACTCACACTGCAGTCACAGTCACTCTGCACTCACTCTGCACTCACTCTGTAGTCACACTCACTCTGCACTCACTCTGCAGTCACACTCACTCTTCACTCACTCTGCATTCACTCTCACTCTGCAGTCACTCTCACTCTGCAGTCACTCACACTCTGCAGTCACTCACACTCTGCACTCACACTCTGCACTCGAACTCTGCACTCAAACTCTATACTCACTCTGCACTCACTCTGCACTCACACTCACTCTGCACTCACTCTACACTCTGCACTCACTCTGCACTCACTCTGCACTTTCTCTGCAGGCATATTGCATCTGCCCTCACTCTGCCCTCTCTGCACTCACTCTGCACTCACACTCACTCTGTACTCACTCTGCACTCACTCTGCACTTACTCTGCACTCACACTCACTCTGCACTCACTCTGCACTCACACCCACACTCACTCTTCACTCATTCTGCACTCACTCTCACTCTGCACTCACTCTGCAGTCACTCTCTCTGCATTCACTCTGCACTCACTCTGCAGTCACTCTCACTCTGCACTCACTCTCACTCTGCACTCACACTGCAGTCACACTCACTCTGCACCCACACTGCAGTCACTCTCATGCTGCACTCACTCTGCACTCACTCCCACTCTGCACTCATTCTGCACTCACTCTCACTCTGCACTCACACTGCAGTCACACTCACTCTGCACTCACTCTGCACTCACTCTGCAGTCACACTCACTCTTCACTCACTCTGCATTCACTCTCACTCTGCAGCCACTCTCTTTCTGCATTCACTCAAACTCTGCACTCACACTCTGCACTCAAACTCTGCACTCAAACTCTACACTCACTCTGCACTCATTCTGCACTCACTCTCAATCTGCACTCACACTACAGTCACACCCACTCTGCACTCACACTGCAGTCACACTCACTCTGCACTCACACTGCAGTCACACTCACTCTGCACTCACTCTGCACTCACTCTGCAGTCACACTCACTCTTCACTCACTCTGCATTCACTCTCACTCTGCAGCCACTCTCACTCTGCATTCACTCACACTCTGCACTCACACTCTGCACTCAAACTCTGCACTCAAACTCTACACTCACTCTGCACTCATTCTGCACTCACTCTCACTCTGCACTCACACTGCAGTCACACCCACTCTGCACTCACACTGCAGTCACACTCACTCTGCACTCACACTGCAGTCACACTCACTCTGCACTCACTCAGCACTCACTCTGTAGTCACACTCACTCTGCACTCACTCTGCACTCACTCTGCAGTCACACTCACTCTTCACTCACTCTGCAGTCACTCTCACTCTGCAGTCACTCACACTCTGCAGTCACTCACACTCTGCACTCACACTCTGCACTCAAACTCTGCACTCAAACTCTACACTCACTCTGCACTCATTCTACACTCACTCTCACTCTGCACTTACACTGCAGTCACACTCACTCTGCACTCACACTGCAGTCACACTCACTCTGCACTCACTCTGCACTCACTCTGTAGTCACACTCACTCTGCACTCACTCTGCACTCACTCTGCAGTCACACTCACTCTTCACTAACTCTGCATTCACTCTCACTCTGCAGTCACTCTCACTCTGCAGTCACTCACACTCTGCAGTCACTCACACTCTGCACTCACACTCTGCACTCAAACTCTGCACTCAAACTCTACACTCACTCTGCACTCATGCTGCACTCACACTCACTCTGCACTCACTCTACACTCACTCTGCACTCACACTGCAGTCACACTCACTCTGCACTCACTCTGCACTCACTCTGTAGTCACACTCACTCTGCACTCACTCTGCAGTCACACTCACTCTTCACTCACTCTGCATTCACTCTCACTCTGCAGTCACTCTCACTCTGCAGTCACTCACACTCTGTAGTCACTCACACTCTGCACTCACACTCTGCACTCGAACTCTGCACTCAAACTCTACACTCACTCTGCACTCACTCTGCACTCACACTCACTCTGAACTCACTCTACACTCACTCTGCACTCACTCTGCACTCACGACCACTCACTCTGCACTCTGCACTCACTCTGCACTCACTCTCACTCTGCACTCACACTGCAGTCAGACTCACTCTGCACTCACACTGCAGTCACACTCACTCTGCACTCACTCAGCACTCACTCTGTAGTCACACTCACTCTGCACTCACTCTGCAGTCACACTCACTCTTCACTCACTCTGCATTCACTCTCACTCTGCAGTCACTCTCACTCTGCAGTCACTCACACTCTGCAGTCACTCACACTCTGCACTCACACTCTGCACTCGAACTCTGCACTCAAACTCTACACTCACTCTGCACTCACTCTGCACTCACACTCACTCTGAACTCACTCTACACTCACTCTGCACTCACTCTGCACTCACAACCACTCACTCTGCACTCTGCACTCACTCTGCACTCACTCTGCACTTTCTCTGCAGGCACATTGCATCTGCCCTCACTCTGCCCTCTCTGCACTCACTCTGCACTCACACTCACTCTGTACTCACTCTGCACTCACTCTGCACTTACTCTGCACTCACACTCACTCTGCACTCACTCTGCACTCACACCCACACTCACACTCACTCTGCACTCACTCTGCACTCACTCTCACTCTGCACTCACTCTGCAGTCACTCTCTCTGCATTCACTCTGCACTCACTCTGCAGTCACTCTCACTCTGCACTCACTCTCACTCTGCACTCACACTGCAGTCACACTCACTCTGCACCCACACTGCAGTCACTCACATGCTGCACTCACTCTGCACTCACTCCCACTCTGCACTCATTCTGCACTCACTCTCACTCTGCACTCACACTGCAGTCACACTCACTCTGCACTCACTCTGCACTCACTCTGTAGTCACACTCACTCTGCACTCACTCTGCACTCACTTTGCAGTCACGCTCACTCTTCACTCACTCTGCATTCACTCTCACTCTGCAGTCACTCTCACTCTGCAGTCACTCACACTCTGCAGTCACTCACACTCTGCACTCACACTGCACTCGAACTCTGCACTCAAACTCTACACTCACTCTGCACTCATTCTGCACTCACTCTCACTCTGCACTCACACTGCAGTCACACTCACTCTGCACTCACACTGCAGTCACACTCACTCTGCACTCACTCAGCACTCACTCTGTAGTCACACTCACTCTGCACTCACTCTGCAGTCACACTCACTC